>NC_136977.1:51990495-52117995 GCF_032717465.1 Coenobita brevimanus | reverse complement strand
TGCCCTCTCTCACTAGGGCCGGTCCAACATCCACTGCCCTACCTTGTATCTATTTTATAACCCCATCCATGTATAGACTGAACAACCACGGAGACATGACACATCGTTGCTTACTGTAAATCATACCATCCACGGTGTACACCTACTGTACATCCGCATTTTACACTACATCCACCTACTGTGTACACTTAAGTCCGCATGTTGCACTGCATCCTCCCACGGTGTACACCTACGTCTGCATGTTGCGCTATAAATCATGTCTGTATTTACTTTTCATCTTTGTTTTCGTTTCGTTGCAAATTAACGATCTCCAGAGAAGCTGTGAAGTCTTTTAGAACGATAAAAATATTAAAGGCTTATTTTTTCTTTACACGATGTTTTTATCATTAAATTAAAATCCTCAATACACACACGATACGGTCCTACAAAGTCTCCGTAGTTTTCTTTGCATAAGAGACTATACTGTGACGAAGGGGCATGTAAAGGGGTGCTATGAGATTCCCCGTGGATTCCAATACTGTGCTGCGGTAATCTTCTCCCGTTCGCCGGGGAATGCCCTTCCTTTCGTGCGTTAAGATTACCAAAACTATGGATTTGGCAAGGTGAACGCCTGCCCACAATTTTAGATACGGCCCTTAATCCTTTGACTTCTATAATTGGTATTAGCCTGAACAGACATTCCTAGCTTATCGACAGCAACGAACGGTTTTAAGGAAGTTCCTCAATCTTAAACCTTTCACATTTCTCTTTGCTGAACAAGACAGTCTGGTTGTTAGCCTAAATGCAGAAACAATGTGCGTTTGTACAACAGTGAGAGGATGGTGGAGATAATATTTCGACCATTAGACTAACAGGATATCTTTAGACTTAACCACATTGTTTTTTGTTAGCGTGAATGAAGCAACAGAGTTCCCTCATAGTATCCCAGTAAGTTACAAGTTGACCTGGGAGAGCTAAAAAAATAAAAAAATAAAAAAAGAACAGTCAAAAGATTAGAAAGTGAAAGGTTAAGTGGAGATATGTGATACTGAGAGAAAAGAAATGTCTAGTAAGAGGTGAAAAGACATGTCTGGCTGAAGAAAAGGCGGTAGGAAGGATGTGTTGCGATTTAAAGGTGCCTGGGGTCGTAGCCTCATCAGCTTAGGACGTCTGTGACACCTCTTTTTACCTATATATTTCTACATATAATAGAGCAATACTCTCTTGCATGTTATTTATACGATTGGAAAATGTGAGTACGTTTAAGTACTTGGGTAGTGTGATGAGTAAGGATGGAGGTTTGGAGGGTGAAGTGCTTGAAAGGGTACAGCAGGGAGGAAAGGTTGCTGGTTCTTTGAAAGCAGTGATAAGAAACAGGGAAGTGAGCATGGAAGTGAAAAAGTTACTACATGACAGTATTGTGATACCAACTCTAACGTACGGAAGTGAAGCTTGGACATTGTTGGAAGGACACAAGTCAAGAGTGAGAGCAGTGGAAATGAGTTATTTAAGAGGAGCCTGTGAAGTCACGTGGAGAGACAGGCTGACGAATGAGGATATAAAGGGAGCGTTGTGGTGTGGATGTGGATGTGATAGGAAGCGTTATGAGGAACACACTGAGGTGGTTTGGCCATGTGGAGAGGATGGAGGGTGAAAGACTGACGAAGAGAGTGTATGTGAGTGAGGTGGAGGGGGGAAGAGGGAGGGGGAGGCCGAGGATGAGATGGAGGGATGGGGTGGAGAGGTATATGAGAGAGGGGGGTGTGAGTTGGGAGCAGGGCAGTGAAATGGCGGGGGACAGGGCGACTTGGAGACGATTTGTTTGTGGCCACCCCAAACGGGATTGAGGCGTCTGGCAATAGATAGATAGATAGATGTTTATAAACACACACACACACACACACACACACACACACACACACACACACACACACACACACTCAGAGACATCTTCATCCAGCATGACACGAGGATGTAACGCTATCTCACGTACAGATATCACATCCACTTCCTGTGACAAAAAAAAAAAAAAAAAAAAAAAAAACGAGAAATAAAGAAGTCGTGTCTCAAGGTTAAAAAACAAAAGATGATGATGGCAGACACGAGGTTCCTCAGGTGGACTGGGTGGGGGAAGTTGGATTATTCAGTTCTAGCTGCTGTCAGATGATTTTATTCAATTTAGGGGGGACTCTCGTAGTATAAGGATGAGGGTAGGAAAAAGATCTGTGTATATATTTCTTCTTTTTCTTTCTTTTACGTTTATTTCTCTTTGCTGCTGCCAGAAAAATTATGTCTTTTCTCTTGCAGTGAAGGGGTCTGACCCGATCTTTCACCTTGTCAGTGCGGTAACGTCTTCATTTCTTGCTATGACCAGACGGTTGTATTTAGCTTAAGGCGACCTCTGTTAGTAAAAGAGTTTGGAGGTTTGGGTAAGGAAGGACCAGTCAGGACGCAGTTATCCCGGTCTGACATATTAATCCTTTTTCTAGTTTTTTATTTTTATTATTTTTTTTTCTTGTTGAATAGAAGGAAGGGTTTTCTTACTGATGGTACATGGTGTGGATGAAAAAGACTGATTCGCAGACGTGGTCTTTTACTCTGACATGTATGTCTTGTTAGTGATAGTATATCTCATTAGTGCTCATGGGCAGATGGCAGATGGTTTGAGTGAGCTAAGTCGAATCAGAAACCAATTTTTCGCTCTGTTTTGTTGGCTCTTAGTATGGTACTAGTTTTCTTGTGTTGATGTTGTCATCGAAAGATTTTATTCTGTGTTGGGAAAGTCTCCCTTCAACGAGAGGGGGGCCTCTTGTAGTGAAGGGATAGATGGTGTGGGTTAGAGAGGCCGTCAGAAAAACCAGTCCCTCCGGCCAAACTCATCACTAGCAAACTATATTTAGCTCGTAGACTGCGAGAGGCTGCTGCAGAGGCCAATATAATCATCTGGTGGAAGCAAGAATGAAATAATTGGGAATTTACACTTCATGGGATTAGTTTTTTTCTTTTTCTCGCAGATGGCAAGAGGTTACTCCTAGACAGAATAAAAGCGTCAGGCGGTACGAAGAACGAAATACCTTAGTTCAAATGCCACTCTCGGATTACTGGAGACGTATCGCTTCTTAACCTTTAGACAATGGGAGGCCACTTCTAAATCGCCTAAACCCAAATAAACTCGACCGTCAGTAGCAAAAATATTTAACAGTTCTAGGGTTTTCGTGTCCTAAATGTGTTACCAAGGTGTATGGGGAACAAGAGAAGCACTTATGGAGGTGAAGCGGTGAAGAGGGTCAGCATCACACTTCACATTCTCTTCACTTATTGCATCAGCAGACGTGCAGAAAAACAGACTTAACCCTTTCAACAAATGTCTAACACTACTGTCACTATTCTCACTTCAACTACTTCCATCATTTCCTCTACCAAATCTGCAGCTATCATCGCAACTACGTTTGAAAGTACCAGATTTGAGGACTAACAGAAGATCAAACAGGCAGTCCATGTTCACCAGATGATACAGTTGATGACAGGTGAGCAGTCAGAAGCCCGAAACTAAGTAGTTTGTCTCCACCTGGAGGTAATGTATGGTTTATATATGAACTCTGGTGTCTACTGATTCTGCGATGATGGTGATGCCTCTTTACGTGTATAACGTGCCTTTAGAAGTTCAAAGCGGATCACTTTATCTTCACCAGGAGATCCAGTTTTGTTTGTGGGTCAACTGTGGAGGCATGGAAGAACTGCTGTATTGTCTCATGCAATGAACTATCTAATCTATATTCCTAGTTGGATTCATAAAAACAAAATTTCCAAGGAGTTTGGACGTGATTGGTAACTTAGATTTGTATATTTGCATGCACAGATGCTCAGAACTCGAGAAGTAAATAAGTCCTTACTTACTAGAACTTAAAGCTTGGTTGTTTTGCCAGGGATGGAGACGAATCCATTATTGTCGGATGCAGAACGGTGCATGCGCAGATTCAGGTGTAGGAGCAGAAAATGGTATATGTGTCAGTTTGATGGTACTGTAGTTGGCCTGGTAGTCTGGCTAGGGTTGATGCTACGTACACACACAGACACACTGATTTTAGGATTTATCTATAGGATGGTTAAACCCTGGCTTGTCTTCATTCAAAGCGTACCCACCAGACCCTCTCCATCTTACACCTCTAAGAGCCCCGTCTCACTTTTTTTGGTCCTCACCTTTGGCATCTCTCCCGGCGGTATCTCCAAGCATGGCCTCCTACCTGAGTGGATGTACGTTGTCATGTCTACCTCACCGACTGTCTTGTCTAAATACCTTGCACTATCTAATTACACGCCTCGCTTATCTTATTCACGCGGCATCCTCAAAGGTCCCCCCACCGTCCTAACACCGTGCATTGTTGTTAATATTGATCCATTGAACATCATGGACTCTCCTGACGCAGTCGCAGTACAATTTCGTAATACATGGTTTACTGAATATTCGGCTGCGTACCTTCGTACTGTTGTTCTCTTCGTACTCTAGTTGTCTCCAAGCAACACGCATATTCTCCTTCAGTAGATCTTCACGTAGCTCGTTTCGTTGTTTTACTCCTTTCATGTTTATAATTCTTAAGTCTCCCACCTCCGTATATTGCCAAACATAATCAATTTGCTTATCTCCCTCCATATGTATAATTTTTAAGTATCTTCTGTAACTATATTGTTAAAAATATAATCTGTGCTCTTATTTCCTACGTTCATAATATATCCCAGTGTAAATGTAATATCGGTAAATATTTTGCTCTACCCATGTTTACTATACTGTATAGTACTCAGTCTCGTGATGCTGCCAGACATAATCGACTGACCAATCTTTTACAAGGAAGAGTGTGGTGTGCTATACTGTATATTTTGAATCACTGTTATACCAGTGTATATAATGATTTAGTCGCTCACACTATTGCAGCATGACAATATTATTAGTGCATAACATATACTGTATATGATATGGTATATCATGTTGTCTATCTATCTATCTATCTATTGCCAGACGCCATAATCCCGTAAGAGGTGGTCATTTGACTTTGAGTTATTTGTTTTACGAGGAGGGGCACTAACCCTCCACCAACCCACTTACTGACACGTAGGGAGCACGTATGATTTGGTTATATGGTTACCACCCAGCGTTGTAAATGGTTTCTTGGCTTACAGGAAACCATTTGACTTGTCACTCAATGTAAAGCCACCTGTAAAGGAAAGAAAAGCAATAAGAAGTGACAGGAAAGATGGAAGAAATAGGAAGAGAGGAGGACAGGCACAGAAAAAAAAAATGATAAAAAGAAGTATGCAGCACTACATCAAGTGAGTGGATGATGGTCGCCACCACCTACCACCAAGATCATGTTGTAATCCAGTATATCATAATGCAGTCTACTCTCCAGTCCTTCACTGTCCCATGTGTCTTACGCCTTCTCTACGGTGGGTCTCTCCTAACATGAATTAGATTACCGGGCCGTAGCAACAAGTGCAATATAACACAGACGTCATCGCACTGAAGGGAAGGTTCTGCTAAAAACTTGACACTCCCTCCGCCCTACTTCAATTTTCCGTACTTATTATACGTCTTGTATTCTTTGATCTGATTTGAGAATTTGGGAAATTGTGTGTGTGTGTGTGTGTGTGTGTGTGTGTGTGTGTGTGTGTGTGTGTGTGTGTGTGTGTGTGTGCGTATGTATGTATATGTGTGAGTGTAGTTTTACAAATGATTTGATGATTTCTTATAAACTAGACATTACAATATAAACATTAGATAAATGTTAATGTTTGTATAATAATGTATAATGTACAGTCCTGTACAGATATAGCCCTGTCTAGCCACGTATAGCCATGACCGGACTACGTGATTGCTTGCATGCTGAGCTATGTGGTGCTGTGCCAGGGTATTGCTGATTCGTGTCTAGACCCAGGAGAATGAAGTGTGCCGGTTTTCAGAGAGCAGTTCAGTTTCAGACATCAGGAAGGGCGCATCTTCAATAATCATATCCACAATAAAGACGTCAAAAACTCAGTGGACTTTAGGGATCGGGCTTCGCTCTCAAGTTGGTAACGTGTGTGTGTGTGTGTGTGATTCACCGGGTCGGTCAGGATCACTTGATGGTCGTGATCGTCAGCTTTTACTCTCCCGGAAGGGAGCTGAGAGCTCATATAGTCCGATCTAAGGGCAAGGCTGTGACCTTCACACACGCACACACCCGTCCCCTTGCTCAAGGGGGACAGTAACCACCCACTTCGTCTGTGAAACTTTTCGCAACCTGAGCGAGGCGCGAACTCCCGTCTACCAGATGGCAAGCGAGAACGTTACCACTGCGCAAGCAGTGTGTGTATTCAGCAAAGAACTTCACCTTCTCTCAACACCCTGCCACCCCACACCCTGCCATTTGATATCATGTAGCCTTATATCTTCCCTTCGTCACTGTCTTTTTCCTTCCTTACTTATTCCTTCCCCATTCTCTCCCTCCTCATCTACTTTTTTTTTCTCCATCTCTTCCACTTTCCTTCTGCTACCCAACCCCTTGTCCTTTTTACGTTTTCATCCTTCTTTCCTTCTCCTCTTATCATTTTTCCCTCCCATTCTTCTTCATATCCCTCCTCGTCCTCTCATTTTCTTCCTCGTCTCTTCTTAACTTCTCTCTCAGGTGTTCAGGCTTCCTTCCCATTATCCTTCTCTCCTCTGCTTTCCTCTATTTCTACCTTTCCCTCATTTTCCTCTTCTCTCTCTACTCAGCCTTGTCTCCCCTTCACTTTAGCTATAGGTCACAGTCACTCTCCATCTCCCCCCCCCCTTCTGTCCATCTCTTTATCTCTCTCCACTTCCTCCTCCTCTTCTTCTTCGTCCTCCTTCTCTTCTTCCTTCTCCTCCTCCTCCTTAGCCTTGTCCTCAGTCTAGGTCGGAGCCACTCCCCGTCCCTCACCTTCAGGAAATACTTGTGTCTTGATCAGTGCGATTTGGCTGGTGATATATCATTGAATGACACACACACACACACACACACACACACACACACACACACACACACACACACACACACACACACACACACACACAGAGATGTTGACAAATTGGTAGGTAGGTAGGTAGGTAGATCGGTAAGAAGGTAGGAGAGGTATGTGTGTATGTATGATAATAGAAAGGTAAATATAGAGGTAGATAGATAGATAGGTAGGTAGATCGGTAGGAAGGTAAGTACGCTGATAGATAAACAGATAGATAGACAGACAGATAAAGGCAGATACGTTGATAGGCAGCCAGATTAAATAAATAAACCAAAAAAGGCGTGCAAATAGGTAGGCAGGCGGGTTGGTTGGTATAGAGAGATACATTGAGAGATATGGGTAAGTACTCGCACAGAAGAAGTATAAATGGATGAATAGACGGATAAAGATAGATAAAGAGGGATATAAATACATTATTATTAGCATGCAGTGATAGATAGAAAGGCGAATGATGGATAGGTAGTGAGACATAAAGAGACAGGCAGGTAGACAGATTAATGACCCTATAGTATTATGCCATGCAATGATAGATGTGAGAATAGATAGATTGATAGATAGGCAGACAGATAGGTATAGACAGATAGCAGGCTGTGAAGCCTATCCCAGAGTCGGACACATAAAAAAAAAAAAAGACAATGAGACGGCTATTACTACAGTGTTTTTAGGATACATTCCTTTATACCCTCACCATGCATACCGGTAGTAGTAGGAAACAGGCTTATGGTGATATGCTGGAGACTCTTTGGTGTGCTAAAATTATAATGTGTTCTACTGATGAATAGAATCAAAATTTAGCAATTGTGAAACTCTTAAGTGCAACAGTTGCTCTTGATGTTTTCAAATCCCTTCCCATTTACCGCTTCCCCCAGTCACTACGACAAGTCTTTTCCGATAAAATTATAAAAGCCATTGTAATACAGTATTAAAAACTTCTTTCCTTGACCTCGTTACTGCGATAGCACCTGTTTCATATTCTTCATCATGACCATAAATATTTATAGTTTAAGAGAGACCCTTCATAATGAGGAGGTGAGAGGTTATCTTTGGTAAGTAAGGATATTTTCACCCTTTTAACACGAGAACGTATTTTAGTCTTCTCATTGCTACCTACGGCCTTTTTTTTTTTTTTTTTTTTTTTTTCCAGTTCGAGTTAGACGTCTGGTAATGAAGGGCTTTATGAAGGCTATATCTACCCTCTCCAGCTCCTAAATTATCTCCAAAGCTAAGTTAGATCGTCCAGATAACAGCATGAACAAGTAGAAATAATGTTCCTTGACTGACGGAAATAGAAGATGTCTTCATGGTTGTAATGGTCTCTTGCGGTAGTGCCCTTAAGGTTGAAATTTTTATGGTTAGTGTGGAGTAATTAACGCTGTGTGATTATAGTGGTGTGAAATGGGCTGGTGGACGTGGAAGGAGTGCTGAAACGTACGTGAAGAAGTGTGGGGTTGGAGAAGAGTATTGCGTGGTTAGGATGAGTGACAGAAATGAAGGGTGCGCAAGATACAGACGGCTGGGTGTGGTGGTGGTGTGATAATGCGGTTCTGTGGTGGTGTGAAATGTGGTATGGGGTGGTGTGATGTGGCGTGGTGTGAAGAAACGCGTGGTGTGGTAGTGGTGTGTGGGAGATAGGATGGGTGCAAGATACTGTGGGGAGGGTGTGGAGGTAGTATGATGTGAAGCTGTGTTGGAGGTGTGGTGGAGGGATGTGTAGTGGTGGTGTGTGGTGGAGGGGTGTGTAATAGAGGTGTGGCGTGGTGGTAGTGTGGTGTGGTGGAGGTGTTGTGCAGTGAAGGTATGGAGTGGTGATGATGAGTGGCAGAAAACAGAGGTGCAAACTACAGTAGAGAGTAGACAGTGTGTTGTGGGGAAGTTTTTGGTTTGGCTGGGATGTGATGTGTTGATTACTAATAGAAATGAAGTATCCAAGTAACAGTGGGCAAAGTGTTGTGGTGTGACTGAGTGGTGCTGTAATGTTATGTAGCGTGGTAGAGAGATGTGGTATGACCTCTCTGTTTATCGGTTGTCTGATATTGCAGTATGTGATAGGTGTCCTAGTCCCTACAAAAAGACGAAGAAAGTACAGTGTGGGTGTGGGTGAAATGAGGTGCAGGTTAAGTGGCAGAGAGAATAAAAAAGCATCATACCCAACCAAGCTCCCCCACTAAAACACCACCACCTCTCTGAGTCGACTCTTCCAGTGTCTTTATTACCTTATAGTTATGCCTTAATCGACCCACTTGGCCCGGCGTTCTGTCCTAATAAGCCGGAAGTCAGATATTAAGCCTCATACAGCAGTTATCAGATAAGCAGGACCAGGGAATGTAATGCTGTTACCGGTATATATATAAATCCCACACTCTGGCCACCTGGGCATGAATATCGGGGGAAAGTGCCAGAGGTGGGGTCTTGTCTGCCGGGTTTCTTGTGCAGCCTGGGGTGTGGGTGTGGGAAGACCATGTGGGAGTTTGGGAGAGTGTCGCGAAAGGAAGTAGGGAGAGGAACTAATGGTTGAGTAGGAAGGAGTGTAAGGGAAGGAGGAAGGGGGAGAACGGTGGAAATGAGTGGGGGAAAGAGTGAGAAAGGCAGTGGGGAAGAGGAAAAGGGGAGAGCTTTGGAAAGGGTGTGAAGGAGTGTGGGAAAGGAATAGGGGAGTATGGAAGGGGCATAGGGGAGTGTGAGAAGGGAATAGGGGAGTGTTGGAATAGAATAGGAGAGTGTTGGAATGGAATAGGGGAGTGTGGGAAAGGAATAAGGGAGTAAGGGAAAGGAACAGGGGAGTGTGGGAAGGGAGTGGGGTAATATGTGGTGGGACAGAGCGAGGGAAGTAGCGGGGGGCAGGTGAATAAGGAGGGAATGGGAAGGGAAGTGAAGGAGGGCGGTAGGAAGAGTGAATCGTGGAGAACGTGTGGCGAGGGAATGAGAATGGGAGTTAGAAAAGGGCCTGGGGAGGGTGGGAATGAGGTGGGAGAGTGTGAGGGTTTGGGAAGTGGGAGGGGGAATTGGAAAGGAGAGGGGAAAACGAGAAGGAGTAAGTGGAAGGGACTCAATGAAGAGGACAATGAAAGAGATACTGGGGACTCGGGAAAGAAAGAGGGAGAAGAAGTGGGGGGAATGGGATAAGAATGTGAAGGGATATGGAGAAAGGGATTGATGAACAAGGGAATGAGAAAGTGAGTGAGGAAAGACTGGAGAGGGAGGGGGCAAGAGACTGCAGGAGGTGAGTAGTGAGTACAGGTCTTCCAACTCCTGACAACTGAGGTGAGGCACACACGCCTTCAAAATGTTAATGTGTGTGATAAATTCCGGTCTACCAAGACAGGACTCGCCTGACGCGTTCTGGGTGATGAGCAGTACCGCCATCTTCCTACCTAAATCGTTGCTGTTTATATGATCATCCATATTAACTGGCTGAACGTAAAATTTACCTACTGTAATATATGTACGTGTATTTTTTTTTATACAGAGTAAAGTAACCAAGGACTCAGTGTAAAGCTTTCGGCTCCCATGAAATGACTGATTTTTAAATCTCGTAAAGCACCGGAAAGAGGCTGGTCTTCTACCTTCAGCTGTTTTGTACATCGGCATCCTAGCCTTGTGTCCTTACGTCTCGAAGGGGGTAATATGACACTGGCAGTTTTACCAAAATCAAGACTCTCATTTCCAGATGCCTAGGTCACGTTGTACTTACCCCTACTCAATCTCGGGAGGTTTCTCAGTAGCGAGTAAGTTGACCGATGTTACCCAAAGTAAAATAGACAAGTTGCCCTCCCAGGAATCACAGATAAACGTCAAGAGATCGTAGACATAGGCAAAAATAGAACAAATTAAAAGCACTCAGAGAACGCATCGCCAATACCAGACAGCTCAGATAATCACCAAAATCTAATCAACTCTTTCTTGTCCCATGATCCACATATCTACAGAATTTGATAGAAGCCCATCAATAACTTCTTGGAGATATCGTGTGGCCAAACAAACAAACAGGGAGATAATGGGAATAATTATTCCAGAGTTTACCAGATGTGTTTATGAAGGACTTTGAGTGCATTAAATAATGAAAACTTAAATGATGAATAACATGTTCTGGTAAATTATAACTTTTTTATATATGTACCAGTATGTGTATATCCATAATAATTATCATCTTAATCATCCCAACTGTCTCGCACTAAAAACTGGTCTGAGTGGAATCCAGAAATGGAAAAAGGAGAGCATAAAAGAAGATCCATCAACAGAATGCACTGCTGGTAATTTGGAGGACGACTAACATATCATTTATCTTATACTTTATGTATATGTATGTATGTATGTAGGTAGGTATTTCTTCTCTAGGCCATAGTTTTCATCATCATCTTCATCATATCATTGTCATCATCATCATCATCATCATATCATCACTACCCTGTGCTTTTTATATAAAGAAGGGTTTAACCGATATTTCTGACCTCTTCACGGCGATGACGTCTTTTTTGCTTTGTTGTTCCTATTTTTAAGTGAAATTGTTCAGGTTTAGGGAAGACGTATTAACTGGAGGGGTTAGATATAGCCTTCATCAACCACTTCATTGCGATGATGTTGTATTTATTGTGGTAGTTTCCACATCAACAGCGGCTAGTGGTGGCATTGATAATGTTGGTGCTGATCATGTTGCTGCCACTGCTGCTGATGATGATACTGTATTTTGCTTAGGATTAAAGTCCTTCAAAATTTCTTCTGCCTCTCGTTGCAATGACGCGATACTTGCTTTATCTATATATATTTAGGGTTACAAGACCATCATACATATATATTTTTTGCTCTTCTTGCTTATTTCATTGATCAGAATATGATTGGAAGTTGTTACCCCTCAATTTCGGTGGCATTTTACTTATATTCATTTAACTTTACTTACTTTTACTTATAGTCGTTGATCTTTATGTGTCGGAAGTGTTTTTACAATTTCCTCCGTGTGTCGGGGAGTGGTGAGCATGAACACTTTTAGCAAAGCCCTTTTCCGGCAAACGTGCTTACTCAGCCAGCATAATTGGACCGCCCCCAGCCTTTGATTCTTAGTTCAGGCTAGACATTACACGCTTTTACCTCACCCAGTACAGGTTCAGCTGCTATCCTTTCTTGCTTGGCCATCTATCTCTACCCTTATCTATCTATCTGTGTACCCATCTATCAGTCTGTTTATACACTTATTTAATTTTTACATCTGCTACGTGCTTTTATTTAAGAGTATTTGAATTTAAACTGGGTTGTTTTCAAGTTCCCTGGACACAGAACCAACTTGCTCCACTCGATGTATTTATTTAACCCCTTTTTATAACATCATTGCTGCCGCCCCATTCTGTTAAGCCGTGGTTATCCATCACACAGTTTTCTAGTCTCGCTCTGTCTAATTTCTCTGTTAGACATCTTTATCCACCCTAATCCACATTGCATCCACTCTCTTTTCACTTTCCACACTGCATCCACTCCCTTGTCACTTTCCACACTGCATCCATTCCCTTGTCACTTTCCACACTGCATCCACTCCCTTGTCACTTGCCACACTGCATCCACTCCCTTGTCACTTTCCACACTGCATCCACTCCCTTGTCACTTTCCACACTGCATCCACTCCCTTGTCACTTTCCACACTGCATCCACTCCCTTGTCACTTTCCACACTGCATCCACTCCCTTGTCACTTTCCACACTGCATCCATTCCCTTGTCACTTTCCACACTGCATCCACTCCCTTGTCACTTTCCACACTGCATCCACTCCCTTGTCACTTTCCACACTGCATCCACTCCCTTGTCACTTTCCACACTGCATCCACTCCCTTGTCACTTTCCACACTGCATCCACTCCCTTGTCACTTTCCACACTGCATCCACTCCCTTGTCACTTTCCACACTGCATCCACTCCCTTGTCACTTTCCACACTGCATCCACTCCCTTATCAGTTTATTCATGTTCTTTCATTTTTCTTTTTTTTTTTTTCTTTTTTTTTCGGTGGCGTTATAAATTGTTTTCAGGCTGGTGTCCTTATCTGTATTTTTTTCTCCTCCAGTATACGATCTTACTCAGCGAGCATTAATGTACCACTGACAGCCTCTTGATTAAAGGCTGGCGATAGACTTGACATGCTCTTGGTTCTCTGGATACAGCCCTCCATTGGACGTCTGTATCCTCTGTATTTCATTCTTGTCACTCATACACGACTTTCTTCACCAGTAAGAAAATTTGGGTCAGATGTTACTAAGGTTTACGTTCACTGTATTTGCTCTCCTCTGTACAGTACTTTTGTTCATGCGCACTTTGTTTTCGTTGTTCTTATTTTCCTGCCACGGTTGCATTCTTGTATTCAGAGGTCTGTGAGTTTACGTTGGGAGTAGGCAGTATATACTCTTAATATACTTCATATACAAGTACTTGTAACTTTTTTTCATTGGACGTCTTTTTTCTCTATTGTTACATAAGTTTAGTCGACAGTACCGATGTATGTTATCCAGGATCATCCGATTCAAAGCTGAGGCTAGATAATACGTGATTATCGGTCCACTCGTATGAGTTCTCTCTCTCTCTCTCTCTCTCTCTCTCTCTCTCTCTCTCTGACTTGTTAATCTACTTTATTCTGGTCAATGCTGTAAGATTTTATTCGGCATCATATTTCATTCACTGGCGTGTTATTTCAAATTGATATTAGATATTACGTAGTGTTAAATTCACTAGATCTGCTATCCTGTCTCCTCTGTGAACATCTCTATGTTCTGTTCTGCCGTGTTCTTGCAACCGTTACCTGTTCTCTATGAGCATAACTGGGCTACTGGCATCCTGCTATCCTAAGGTAGGGTTAAAAATTTCGTGTTCCCGCTCCCTTTATTCAGGTACAGTTTGCTCTCCTGGTGGTCTTTATTTCCTTTTTGTCTTGTCCCCTTACCTTCTTCTTGAATCTTTCACGTGTCTTTTATTCAGCATCATATTCTATTCAGCAGTATCGGAATTGGAACTAGACATCACGCACTCTCACATCCCTCGATACAACCATGATTTGCTCCATTGAACGTGCTTATCCACTTTATTATTCCTCTCACTGGGTTATTTAATTCGGCAGCATCTGTTGACACTCTTAGGTCAGACGGTACAGCACAGTTTGGTCCTTTCTCTCTGAAGTGTATCTTTATCGACTGTCACATACTTTATTTAGGTTTACTCAATACAGGACCAAATTGCTCATCCTTTTCCTGCGGGACGTCTTAATGTATGTTTTTGTTTTATTCTTTTCACCATTTGATGGCTTTTTTCAAGTTAAGTGAGATATAGTTGTCATTAACCCATCTACTATTAGACAGGCTCTCCTAAGTAAAAAAACTGCCTAACAGTTGAACACACACACACACACACACACACACACACACACACACACACACACAGTATCGCGATGAAAAGGTTACGCAGGGAGAGAGGAACCAGCCCACTAATTCAGGGTGACTTGATCCTCCCTTCCAATAGCCATGAACCTTTACAGTATGATGATGTTCCCTTGATGCCTCCAGACGATTTTAAGGAGGTTGGGAAAGGCCTCTCGCACTGAAACACTCTACTAACCTCTCCATTAACTGATTGTGATTCCTTCATTAATGGAAACTTTCAAACCCTTTCACTATGTTGCGTCTCATCGGAGTTAAATGAAATCATATGGCGGTGGCAAGAGTGAAATAAAAAACAATGACATCATCCTATTGGCCAGGGCTGATGGTGACTGTTTCTGTCCCATTCACCACTATACTCGTTTTACTCTAACTTGGCACAGATTTCCTTCCTTTAGCTGCTTATCTCCCGTCCTTTAGTGGCAAAAAAAAAAAAAAAAAAAAAAGCTACTTCAGCTTTACGTCCTTTCCACATCACTCCTTGTTGACTAGCATCATATTCTAGCAGCAATTCTACTGTTACATCGTACGATTCAAAGTGGAGAGATGTAAATTTTAGGCCACGTTAGAGTAAAAAGGGGATAGTTGCTTAAGCTCAGCATGGAAGTATCTACTGTAGATTATGGTATATACCAAGGCGTCATCATTATGAGGAGGGTTAATGGATGGCATTAGAATGAGTATCCGAAAAGGTAGAATAATAAAGATATGGACGTGACAAGGAGTAGATATCAAGATATCAACGACATGAAAGTGTTGACAATTTCACTACGATTATTTTTTTTTTACTCTAACCAAGGAGGTTATATTTTAACCCACGTTTTTTTGTTTGTTTGTCGGTTTGTTTGTCTGTCTTTTAGCAGGATTACTAAAAAAGTTGCGAACGGATTTTGATGAAATTTTGTGGAAGGGTGGTCCATGGGCCACGGAAGAAATGACTAAATTTCCTGAATATTCCGCACAGTATCTTCAAAAGTTCTTACTGAATTTCAATGAAATTTTGTGATAAGGTGGGCCATGGACCAAGAAAGAATTTAGATCCGGTTCTGGATCCTATATCCACGGATCCAGATCCGGGATTATGCAAAAAGTTATGAACGGATTTTGATGATGTTTCGCGGAAGGGTGGGCCATGGGCCAAGGAAGAAATGATGAAAGTTTGGGGCGGATCTGGATCCCGCACAATATCTCCAAAAGTTCTCAATGATTATCAATGAAATTTTGTTGAAAGGTGGGCCATGGACCAAAAGATTGATAAAATTTTGGGGCGGATCCAGATCCATTTTAATGGCAATGGTATTGGCGGAGGTATGCGCTCTCTGAGCGTTTTTTAATTTTAAATAAAATCCTTGCTACCAAGAAAACTATTATGTTCAGCTGCGGAGAGGTTTTTCGAAATGAAGGTGTTAGGAATAGTCGTCGATACTGGGGTGATCGAGGCTGAAATAATTTGTTCATCGGCGGCAAGAGTGAAGCAAAAACAAAGACGTCAGAGTAGGAAGGCGGGTTAATAGTTGGCACAAGAATGAGTCCCTGGAATTGGAGATGAACTTAAAACAGGGGTGGCTGACTATAATGGGGGAGAGAGAGAACGTGTATAGCAGGGTTGGGGAGAGAGAGAGAGACAGTGTTTGGCCGAGTTGGGGGGTCGGAACGGAACGGGTCAAGGGGTGGAGGAGAGTTACAAACTTACCTCAGAATGCAGAGTCACAGGCACCAAAATACAGTTGTTAGTGTCCTGCTGGGAAATGAAGGGTGGTTGGGTTTCTGACAGCTTTGTGAGTGAAAATTGTCGTACCTAATAGTGCGCTCGAGTTGGCGTCCTGTCGATAAATGAAAACTGTTTCACATGAATAAAATCGTTGTTAAATGGCAAGCAGGATTCAACGCAGAAACTAAGAAAAAAAAACTATTTCTTTCAGTTGGATAAAAGAACTCTACCTTGAAATGGAGAATCACGCTAGCCAAAAATAATAATTAATGTCTTACAGAGCAATAAAAACTGCTAGGGTTTCTGGCAGCTGAATTGAATGGTCAGTCAAAATATAACATTGAAATGTAACACTGAAACCAGTCTTCGGGTACAATTACTGCCTTACCTTAGAATGCATAGTCGCAGGCACCAAAATATAATAGTTTTCCTATTGGGATGTAAAGGATGCTAGGGTTTCCCGTATCTGAATAAGATAGTCGTTCGCTTGAATAGTGGGTCAGCGAAGAGTACTAATGTTATGGCATTATGGACAAACTTGGGAATGAAGACACAAAATGGTAAGCATTAACCTTAAGTACGGATGCATCTTTATCTTTATTGGCACTAAAAGATATCCAGCTAAATAGAGATCTTTCGTACTTCAGGAATAAACTTTGGCTGCCAGGATTTCATTTCATCCCAGCAAAATCACTTTATATCAGCGTGCGAAAACTGAGTAAAATATAGCACCTGTGTCCTGAGAAGAAAAAATGAAGAACACTTCCAGGGTTTCTTGCATCTGAATTAAAATAGCCCTCCAGTACTTTAGAATGCATAGTCTAACTATCTATCTATCTATTCATCTATATAAGGCCAGACGCCTTAATCCCGTAAGGGGTGGCCACAAATAAATCGCCTACATGTCGCCTTGTCCAACTCCATTTTCACTGCCTTGCTCCCACTCACCCCCCCCTCCTCTCTCATATACCTCTCCACTCCATCCCGCCATCTCATCCTCGGCCTCCCCCTCCCTCTCCCCCCCTCCACCTCACTCACATACACTCTCCTCGTCAGTCTCTCACTCTCCATCCTCTCTACATGGCCAAACCACCTCAGTGTGTTTCTCCTAACGCTTCCTATCACATCAACATCCAAACCACAACGATCTTTCACTTCTTCATTTGTTAGTCTGTCTCTCCATGTGACTCCACAGGCGCCTCTTAAATAACTCATTTCCAATGCTCTCACTCTTGACTTGTATCCTTCCAACAAGGTCCAAGCTTCATTTCCATACGTTAGAGTTGGTATCACAATACTGTCATGTAATAGCTTTTTCACTTCCATGCTCACTTCCCTGTTTCTTATCACTGTTTTCAAGGAACCAGGAACCTTTCTTCTTTGTTGTACCCTTTCAAGCACTTCACCCTCTAAATTTCCATCCTTAATTATCACACTACCCACGTAATTAAATGCACTCACATTTTCCATTTCCTTCTCATCCAACCTCATTGTACATTCACTGACTTCACTTCTCTCGAAGACCATAACTTTACTCTTCCCTACATTCACCTTTAGATTCCGTTTCATACACACTCTCCCAAACTCATCCACCAAGCCCTGCAGCTCCCCTTCATCATCACTTAACATCACAGTATCATCGGCAAACAATTCAGGGAGTTTCCAAACACTGCCCTCTCTCATGAGGAACGGTCCAACATCCACTGCCCTACCTTGTATCTCTTTTATAACTCCATCCATATACAGATTGAACAACCATGGAGACATGATACATCCTTGTTTCAATCCAACCTTCAAACAGAATAATTCACTCAGTTCACTATCCTCACACATTGCAGCCTTAGCACCCTCATACATACTCTTCACGGCCTTCAACAACTTCCCATCTACTCCATATATTCTTAATGCTTTCCACAATCCTTATCTATCCACCTTGTCATATGCTTTCTCCAAATCCATGAAGGCCGCATACAATTTCTTTCCCTTATCTAGAAACTTTTTCACTAAAGATCTAAGAATGAATATCTGATCTACACAACCACTTCCCTTCCTAAAACCTCCCTGTTCTTCTCCAGCTAATTCCTCTGTTATTTCCATAACTCTGTCAATAAGTATCCTACCGTGTGCTTTTCCTATTACACTAAGAAGGCAAATGCCCCTATGATCACCACACACTTCTTTTTCCCCTTTTCCTTTGTACAGGAGAATAATTATACCTGACTTCCAATCCTCCGGGACTCTACCTTCCTCCCAGGCCAATCTGCCCATCTTCCACATCCATTCTACTACTATCTCTCCCACATGCTTCAGCATTTCACGACACACTCCATCAATTCCTGGGGCTTTCCCCATTTCAACTTTCTTCATTGCTTCCAAAACTTCCATCCTACTGATTTCTTCCTCTCTTCTTGTATCCCTCCATCTCCCAGCCATTCCCCAGCCACTTATACTTGCATCACTTTCATTCTCTATGTTCAATAATTCCTTAAAGAGTTCCCTCCATCTGCTCACTTTTTCTTTCTTCTCCACAAGTAATCTACCATTTTTATCTTTCACTCCCCAACTAACTTCTTTGGCACTCTGTCTATCTAACTCTCTTTACCTCTTTCCAGAACATTTTCTTACATTCCCTCCACTTTACAGTCAAGTTCCTTCCAAATTCCTCATCCACTCTCATCTTACTCTCTCCTACTAATCTTTTCACATCTCTCTTCATCTCTGCATATAACTCTCTCTTCCGTCTCTCAACTTCTTTCATGCCCCAGTTTCTCATCCACTCACTATGCTTTCTTCTTTTATATCACAGCCTCTCTCACTTCTTCATTCCATCATGCTGTTCCCTCCACCCCTTTTGTCTTATCTTCACCCCACACACCAACTTACATGCTGCACAGATTTCTTCTGTGAATATCTTGCACACATCTTCCACGTCCCCCATCTGCTTCAATCCATATTTAACCAATCGCTCCTCCATTTCCCTCTTATATTCACAGTCATGAAAGCTTGATAATGTTATTTTTTTTATGCATAAAATTGGAAATAAAGACACAGATAAAAAAGAAATTATCATCAGCAAGTTTTACGTTTGTCTCCTGGGATTTCCCAGAACTGAGTAAAATTGCCCTCCTTTAGAATACAAACTTTGGGAACAACAAAAATTACTGTTTCCAACCAACACTAATGAACCCCTTGACTGCTATTATTTCTCCCAGATCAACACAATCATCATCGGTCAGCAAATGGGATCACACGGAGAAATGGAGACAAAAATGAGTAAAAATCAGCCTTTTGATTTCGATTATATACTTGCCAGGTTAATAATAATAACTAATAACAACAATAACAACAACAACAACAACAACAACAATAATAATAATAATAATAATAATAATAGTAAATATATTACAGATGAGAAACCCAAGGAATTTCTTAGGTTACAGCATTCGCCTTTTTCTGTAGTTTCTTAGATCTTTTCCTCACCGTAAGCTCTAGATTCTTTGCCATCGTCTTTTCTGTAATTTCGGGTGCAGTTACATTTCTCCGTGTTTTCGGCAAAGGAGCTTAATTGGCGGGTTCTAATTAACTCTCAATCCAGATGACTTTATTTAGAGGGAAGAAGCCTTATATAGTGAGTGTTACAGGGGAAAAAATTCTATAACCCATTTACTGAGATGGTACAAAACTCAGCTCCTGACGAATTTATGCAGCTGAGAAAAAACCTACAGAAAAATATGACATGGGTTGTGAGGCACTCCCTAACAGTGGGGTGGTAAAATGGTTGCTTGCTGTTGGATGAAGCCAAGATCAGTTCTAAGGCCGGTCAGACCTTTGCACAAAGTTTGCTTCCGCCTTGTTCAACTTGGCAGTACAATTGGGGACCTGGATGTAACTTATATTGTTGTGTGTCTTCTCCTGAGGGAAGATTTTATGGCATAATGACTCTCGTGTGGTTGACAGGTATGAACACAAGCCTTCTTCTTTACTTAAGGTTTTATTAATTCTATGGAAGAATGGAAGCAGTTTCGTCGATAGTGAATATACAGTGACAAGAATCTCCATAACTGTACAAAGGCTGAGAAGTCAAATATCTGACTGGCATTTCGGCCTATAATGATACTACTACTACTACTACTAGTACTACGACTATTACTGCTACTGTTATTATTATTATTATTATTATTATGATTACAGATTAACTTACCTATATAAATAATATTAATATTAATATTATTATTGTTATTAATATAGATTTATCTATCTATATATCTCTGTCTGTATCAGCCTCTCAATCTGTCTGTCTGTCCATACATCTACCTATATTGTCAACCTAAATATAATAATTAAAGAATGTATGGAAATAGATAAGACCCGTTAAAAAAAAAAAGCATAAATACTGCGAATATTTGAATATATGTACAATCTTGAGAATACCAAGGTCTTCCTATAGCTATCTCCCACATCTGAGAATACTAATGCAGTCCAAGTAACCAGAGGATATGGTATCAAAATTATCTCCAGCATCACAAAATCTACACACACACTGAGTAATAAGGTGATACGCTTTCAAAATTACCTTTCTTATGTCTGCCTACGCTTATACTGAAAGTAATTGAGTCGTCTGGGAATTAAGATATACAAAGATTACGACTGTATGCTGGAGAGAGAGAGAGAGAGAGAGAGAGAGAGAGAGAGAGAGAGAGAGAGAGAGAGAGAGAGAGAGAGAGAGAGAGAGAGAGAGAGAGAGAGGAAAGAAATAGAGAAAGGTAATGGACTGAAACAACGTCGATCTTAAAGCATTCAATCCAATAACGTACTTTGTTTTCTTGCTACACTCAGACGACTTTATTCCGGTTTGTTGGAGGTTTCTTGTAATGATGGTTAAAATAAGGGATATATTTAACCCCCTGTGTACGAAGAATCTCTCTTTAGCTGAATGAAATCTTCTGAAGGTGACAAAAAGTGAAAAAAAAGCTTCATGCTAGCGAAGGGGTTAAGAGGATACAAATACCATATCTGTGCACAAGAATATTCGGATGTAATATACAGAATATGCAAAATAAATCGCTGAGGAGCCTCCCCCGCTAGCCAGAAAACAAGACACAGACATCACGGTGGTGGAACTCCTGCATGTAAATAATTATTTTGCTGTGAGATGCCTCACTTGATTTCCTCTCTTCTTCTTTTTTTTTTTTAAACTGAACTGAGGAAGAAAAAATAAATGAATTAAAAAAAAAATCCATATACCAGATTCCAGTTGTCCTCCATTCAAAAAAAATCTGTTACAGTTGGACTTGAACAGCCGTATGTTGAAGTTTCGGGGGAAACCACTCTTGGGAGTCGAGTTCCAGAGAGTGCAGTTCGGAGAATAAAAGAATTCTGATAGGCAGAAGTTCTGCAATACTGTAGTGTCACAGTCTAGTCATGAGCGCTACAGGATGCCCGTGTAGTTCGTGGGGAAAGCATGGAGAGGCGACACAATAGATGCAACTTCGTCTGAGCAGTTACCATAAAAGTACCTGTAAAATAATGGAAGCGAGGCAACATTTCTTCTTACTTGCTGGGGAGGTAGTTCATTTGTAATAGTAGGGTTATTAATAATTCTAACAGTTTTGTTCTGAATTTTGTCAAACTGTTTTAGTGAGACCACTCCACATCCATTCCACAAGGATGAACAATATTCCAGCTGAGGGCGCACATGACTCTTGTAAATTATAGCCAACTGCTCATCAGTGAAGAAGTTACGGACTCTGTACAATAATCAAAGCTTCTTTGAAGCGGTTTTAGAAAGTGATCTAACATGAGAGGTCCAGCTGTGGGCACTGTTAAGTGAAACATCGAGAATTTCAATACTGTACCTTTCGAAATAGGAATATTACTAGCATTAAAGGCATTATAAGAATCAGGTAATATCTGTCTATTAGCAAATTGTATATATATATATATATATATATATATATATATATATATATATATATATATATATATATATATATATATTAAATGAGACAATGTTATTTTGTCCCCATTCAGTGATCTTAGATAAGTCTTTGACTTATGTATATTGCTGCAGTGAGTTGTGAATTTGAGATATTAAACTTTGTGAATGGGTGTTTAAGTGTGAATGAATTGTGAAGTGTTGAGTCATCTGCATGCGAATGGATGGCATTATGGATGACAGATAAGAGATCATTAATATGAATTAGGAATAGGGTTGGAGCCAGAACTGATCGATGTGGCACGCCGGCATTAATCGAGTGGAACTTGGAGTATACCTCATCTGCTTTTATCTTTCTGTCTCTGGGACATGAGGAAATTAGAGGAACAAACCATAGCAAGGCAGTTTGGATAGCATGGAACGATGTCACACTCTGTCAGAAGCTTTAGAAATATTAAGGGCTGCAGCATGTGTTTTCCATGTTGGTCAGTTTACTTATGGATGATGTGAGTTAGGCAATTGAGTATATCAACAGTGGATCTTTCTTGGCGAAAACCATACTGTCTATCACTAATTAAGTTGTTGGATTCAAGATGCTTAACTGTTTGCTTATTAATAACAATCGCAAATACTTTACCAAGAGACGATGTGATAGCTACTGGTCTGTAATCAGAAGGGTTAGAGGAACTTCCTTTCTTCGGAACTGGGTGCATATTGGCTTCTTTCCAAGAATTAGGGAATGAAGAAGTACGAATGCACAGTCTGAATATTTTACGTAGAACAGGAGCAAGTTCTGGGAAACTCTTTTTCAAAACAATTGGCTGGTAAATTGTCTAGGATAATTTTACACATCTAGTCTGTCTCTTAAGTGGAACAATGTCGGAAGAGTCAAGTTCTAGTACAGGAACGTTCTGGCTGACTTCCTCTAAGGTAGAATTTCTGGCAAACTTACTGGCAAGGATGTTCGCTTTGCCACTCGCATCGTTTATTGTGTTACCTTCTAAAGATTCTAGTGGGGGAATTGGTGATGACTTGTTAAAGTTATTATTGAGAAAGCTGAGAGTTGATCAGAATATTCTTATGTTACTGGGATTATTTAATAGTTTGGATGCCTGGTTGTGAAGGGACTTTGATTTAGCGAGATTACTGCTTTTGAATGGTTTCTAGCAGCTTTAATTTGACAGCGATTAAGATAATTATTATTTTAAGTAAAAGTTGTATGATAAGGACTTTTTGGCACTTGCTCTGGCACAATTGCTGTCAAACCATTTTGGGGAGTTCAATCTTTTAGTGAACTGTTGCTTGAGTATGAGCAGTTCATACCTGTGCGTATTAAATCAGTAATATGGGACTGGGTAGAATTGGTGTCGCTGGAGAAGAAAGACTGCCATGGAATATCAGCAAGACCATTTCTAAATCCATCCCAGTCTGCCCTGTCAAAGTACCATCTGGTCACTCTGACAGGTTCAGAATGGGGAGGTTTGAGACAACTGTCTAATGAGGATTTGATGAGATTGTTGTTGGAGGATCCAAGTGGTGACAGAACGTCTATCCTATATTGATCTGGATAATTTGTCAGGAATAGGTCCAAGAGATAGGCGTTATGGTCAGGATTATCTGGTATTCTGGTTGGTTGTTTTACCTATTGCGTGAGATTAAACGATTTTGCAAACAGCTCACATTCTAGACCAGTATCGTCAGTCCTGACAGAATGCAGTAACCATTGTACATTATGGACATTAAATTCACCCAAAAACGGTTACTTCACTGCTAAGGGTGAGGTTAAGGTTAGCCAACTGTGTGGATACGGAGTCAAATACGCTTGGTTCTGAAGAAGCACCAGTCGAGCAGGGAAGTTCTCTTAAGGTGGATGGAAAGCTGATGACAGGGAGAGCTGAAGCTCAAGTTTCATCAGCCCTCCAGACTAGTTCCTGACCATCTCCCTTTGCTGAACCTTTTCAGTTTCTCAGCAACACAAAAGTAGGCCGGCATGCTCTCCAACACAAGTTTCTCTAACTGTCAACACCAATCTACATTCACAGTGCACACTACACTTCCTTTTCAAAATTATTTTAGGAAATGGCAGAAATAAA
The DNA here is from genome assembly GCF_032717465.1 of Coenobita brevimanus. Lineage (NCBI taxonomy): Eukaryota > Metazoa > Arthropoda > Malacostraca > Decapoda > Coenobitidae > Coenobita > Coenobita brevimanus. The sequence goes on along the minus strand of NC_136977.1, from coordinate 52,093,855 downwards.
CCACGCCTCGGAGACCCCGGGGAAGGGGACCATAAATGCCCCCACCATCCACCCCTCTCCCGGTGACGACTCATTTACTTGCCTGGAACCACTGTCTGACTCTCTTCTTCTTCATTTCTGCAACATTCGCGGCCTTTCCTCTAACTTTCGCTCTGTTGAGCACCACCTCTCCTCCTGTAAACCTCACCTTCTCTTTCTAACTGAGACTTTGCTGTCTGAGGCAACTAACAGTAAACTCTTTTCTGTATCCTCCTACTTTCTTTATACTCATTTCAAAGCCAAAGGTGGCTGTTGTGTATATGTACGCAGCGACTTATCTTGCTCTCGTGTCCCTGAACTTGATTCTTCTGAATTCTCTACTCTCTGGCTTCGGCTCTCCTGTCATTTTCTGACTAAATATATCTGCACTGTTTGCTTATCTCCTAATTCTACTGACTATCGAAAATTCTTCGACTATCTTACTTTTACATGGAACGCATTCTATCCATTTCTCCTTTCTCTGGAATCTCCATTCTAGGAGATTTCAAAGTTCACCACCATCTTTGGCTCTCCTCTCCTTTCACTGATCCACCTGGTGAACAAGCCTACACCTTTTCTATCCTTAATGACCTAGAGCAGCTTGTACAGCACCCTGCCCGTATCCCTGACCACCTTGGAGAGAGCTCGAACATACCTGACCTCTTCCTTACAACTAATCCTTCTGCTTACAATGTTAATCTTTTCTCTCCGTTGGGCTTCTCCGATCACAACCTTATTACCTTAACCTGTCCCATCCCTCCGGTACGGCCTGTGGACCCTCCAAAGAAATGTCGACTGTGGCAATTTGGAGCTGCGGATTGGGAGGCCCTCAGGCAGTACTTCTTTGATTTTCCCTGGAATGATTATTGTTTCCATGGCCGGGGGTCATCTGAGTGTGCCTTGCGCATTACGGAGGTTATTCTCTCGGGCATGGAAGCATACATTCCTTTCTCATATCCTTTGACTAATGTAAGAAAGCCTTGGTTTAATCACGCTTGTTCTAATGCTGTCCACAAGGAGAGGACCTATAAAAGGTACCAGAGCAAACCCACCCCTGAATCACATCTTTTTTAAGTTTCTGCCCGGAATCGTGCTAAGTCTGTTCTTCGCTCCTCTAAAACTAATTTCGTCCATACTAAATGCTCTCAACTCTCCAACTCGAATTCTTCCCGCTCCTTCTGGCACCTTGCCCAAAACCTTTTTAACAACTTTACCTCATCATCCTTCCCTCCTCTTTTCTACTCTGATGGCTCTGTAGCTATTTCCTCTACTGATAAAGCAGACTTTCTCTTCCAGTCCCACCTTACATGATTCTGGTGCTGTTCCTCCATCACTTCCCCCCTCTGACTTCCTCATGGGTGACATAATACGTTCTTCAGCTGATGTATTTTCTGCCATCACTGGCCTCAATACTAACAAGGCATATGGGCCTAATGGAGTCCCTCCTGTTGTCCGCAAGAACTGTGCTTCTGTGCTTACACCCTGCCTTAGTAAACTCTTTCGCCTTTGTCTTTCAGCTTTTACCTTTCCTTCTACCTGGAAGTTTGCTCTCATTCAGCCAGTCCCGAAGAAGGGTGACCATTCACAATCCTCTAACTATCGTCCAATTGCTTTAACATCCTGTGTCTCAAAAGTTTTCGAGTCTATTCTTAATAGAAAAATTTTAAAGCATCTTTCCTATCACAACCTTCTTTCTGATCTTCAGTGTGGGTTCCGTCAGAGACGCTCCACTGGCGATCTTCTCACCTACCTTTCTGACTCCTGGTCATCCTCGTTTCGGGACTTTCGCGAAAGTTTCGCCAATGCACTTGATGTCTCAAAGGCTTTCGATCGAGTATGGTATGAATCTTTCATTTCCAAACTGCCCTCTTACGGTTTCTATCCTTCTATCAGTGCCTTCTTCTACAGCTTCCTTTCTGGTCTTTCTATAGCCGCTGTTGTAGACGGCCATCGTTCTTCTAGATCTATCAACAGTGGTCTTCCTCAGGGCTCTTTCCTGTCACCAACTCTCTTCCTTTTATTCATCAATGATCTAAGCTGTACATCTAACCCTATCCACTCGTACGCTCCACCCTTCACCTTTCCATTCGGTTCCTGCAACATCCATCTCAGCAGTTACTCAACAAACAAGGGATGAGGCTATGGCACACCTAATGTCTGACTTGGCCCACATCTCTGACTGGGGTAAAAAAAAATCTTGTTGTTTTTAAGGCATCAAAGACTCAGTTCTTATACCTATCAACCTGACAAAATCTTCCACAGGAGTACCCTCTAATGTTTAATAATATCCAGCTCACTCCTGCATCATCCTTGAACATGCTTGGGGTTTCATTCACTCGGGATTTATCTTGGACAGATCATATTACATCTCTTGTAAAATCTGCATGCAAGAGATTAGGTGTGCTAAGCCGACTCCATACCTTCTTTACGCCTACACAGTTGTTGACTTTATACACGGGTATAATTCGCCACTGTGTAGAGTACACAGTCTCATGTGTGGGGAGGCTCACCACACGCAGCTCTTCCCAATAGTTTGAAGTCAAAGGCTTTTCGTGTCATTAACCCTCCTCCTCTTACTGGCTCCCTGCATCCTCTGTCTCTTCGCCACACAGTTGCATCTTTATCTTTTTTCTATCGCTACTTCCATGGTCACTGCTTCTCTGAACAGTCTGCTTGCATCCCTCCACCTTTGCGAGCCAGCAACAAACTCTCATCCCTTTTCTGTCCAACTCTCTAATGCAAGAGTTAACCGCCACTCCCAGTCCTTTATTTATGCAACAGGTCAACTCTGGAACTGTCTCCCTCTGTCTGTATTCTCTACTTCTTATGACCTCCAGTCTTTCAAAGGCAGTGTGTCCAAGCATCTCGAAATGAACGGGTCTTGAATTTTTTTTTTTCTTTCTTGGTAGGAACTGTTATGCAGGCTCCTACAGTCTCACCAATCTAAAACCAAGGTTTGGGTGGGGTCTGGCGCTGGGTGCAGCCATGCCATACTTCCTAAACGAGCGACGAGTAGATTCTGTTATATATGTAATAGGCATCACAGATAGGTACACACATACTAATACAATATAAACGTAAGTATTCTAGCATATCAAAGGAAGGTAAACTTGTAATGCATATGGCTCTTGTACATCAATAAAGAAACGTGGCATACATATTTTACAGTGGTGCTGAAAAAAATGTAGTTACTTTTACCGACTTTCACGGTAGTTCTAAGTTGGGTAAGTAATGTAACAATTACGTTTATAATATAATTTGAAGGAATCAGTAAACGTACGCTATTTTCTTAATAGAAATAAATAAGTTAAAACACTCACGAGCTTGTCACGTGCTTCCACTGTTCACTTTCTGTTATATATATAACTTGAATTTTATTTATAACTTAAATTAGTTTGTCTTTACGCACACACACACACACACACACACACACACACACACACACACACACACAGAAGTGAGTGAAGTCATGTCAGGCCAGGTGGCGAGGTGTGAGCGGACGAACTCTAACGGTGTCAGGTCAGCCACTAGCCAATCAGAGTATAGGAAACAAGGCAACGCTGTACGCCGGGAAATCCCCGGCTGGACTCCACCCAAACCTTGGTTTTAGATTGGTGAGACTTATAGCCTTTTTCCGTCTTCCTCGCAAAAAAAAATACAGATATGTTTGGGAATATTTAGATAATTTAGTTTATATAGTGAATAATCAAAATTAGCTGAAGTTCAAAACAGTGTCAACTGCACATTCAGATTTAATATAACAACAGGTGCCACCCTTGTTACGGAAGTTTGTGAGGACATGGTGACCAGGAAAACAAAATAAGGATATGTCGTTAGAGGAAGAGATTTGGGGTTCTTTGATGGACAAGGCTAGAGGGACACTGATTGGAGGAAAAAGTTAACGGAATTCAGATTGGTAAAAAGACCACGGTTAATAATGTAATATAAGGCCAAACCTGCGCTTCTCCGCTGACAAGCATGAACAGCATCTGCAACAACCGCTGTCAGGACAGTAGCCTAATTGAGACCAGGAGGACCCCGTGCCAATAGCCCTACCCTGCCGGTGGATGGCACACTGAGACACCACCGAATTTGCTGTTAATAATGCAGCGGCCGTTTACATTTATCGCCGATCCAAGAAAGTTACAGTCGGGAAGGAAAGGAGATGAGGGGAAAGAGAAAGGGAAATGGACCGAAAGAGAGGGGAGGGACGAGAGTAAGTGGAGGAAAGTAAAAGAGAAATGAATTATGGAGTGGGGTGAAAAGGAGAGGTGAGGAGAGGAGAAGAAAGGCACGAGGGAGAAGGGGGGTTAAGAGAAGAAGGGTGAGATGAAGGAAGGGAGAAAGAGGAAAGAAGAGGAAAGAAGGGGAGAAAAGAGGAAGGTAGGAAGGAACAGTGAAAATTAAGGACCAAACCATAATATAGCTACGTGGCATTGTAGGGGTACAGGGAAAATAAAGGCTGGATGAAACACGAAAATAACAAGAACAGAGGTAGGAAGGAAGAGCCAAAGACGGCAGTAAAATGAGAAAGACTGGAAACAAAAAGGCCCTTTTTAGTCGCTTTTTACGACAAGCCAGGATACTCCAGAGGGGAAATTTTCTCCCCCTCTTCCCCTCAGGGAAAGAGAGGATTGGAGAGAAGGGGATATATGGGGTAGGGAGTGAGATTAGGACTGACAGGAGAGTAGCAGAGGCAAGAAAAGAGAAGGGGAGAGAAGTCTAAGTGATGAGTGGAGTGAAGAGGTGAGGTGGCGGGGAAAGATGAGCACCATCAACAGGGAAGGATGTCCACATTTCATTCACAAATGCGAAAGTGACCTTCGTTATTAAACAAAACGAGAGGAGAAGACAGGTGACTTAAGAAGAAGAGCGAAAAGTTTGTGTGAGAAGACAAACAAGGAAAGATGAGTTAAGGTGAGGAAAAGAAAGAAATGGAAAAGAAAAAAAAAATGGAGAAATAGCGAAGGATGTAAACACACAACCGCAAGCAGTCAGTTGGATTCCTTTGGCAACGTAAGGAGGGGAAAGGAAAAAGAGAGAGTAAAGGACACACAAAGAGGGAGGACAAAGAGGGAGGAAGAGGAGAGGAGAAGAGAGAGAAGAGGAGAGACCTTATGGTCCTTCTCACAAGCCTTCTCTACTATCTGTCTCACTGCAAATATCTGATCCACACATCCTTTGCCACTCCCAGAGCCACCCTGTTTATCACTCACTAGGACTTCTGACATCTCTCTTACTTTTCTATAATAATTCTTCCATATACCTTCACTACCACACTCAATAAACTTATGCCTTCATGATTCTTGCACTCACTTTGCTCACTTTTATTTTTGTCGAGGGGTACAATCACAGCCTTTTTTCACTCTGCAGGCACAGTTTCACACATCCATGCCTTCTTACATATCTCCAACATGCACTTCATTCCACTCTCTCCACTACACTTAAGCATCTCTGCAAACACCTCATCAGCCCCAGCTGCTTTCCCATTTTTCAGCTGCCCCATGGCAGTCTTCACCTGTGCGAGTGTCACGCCTCCTGGCACTGCATTCCTTCTCCGCACACCCCCAGAACCAATCATGTTCACAGCTGCTCTGCTCTCCCTATTCCCATTCATCAGGCATTCAAAATATTCTTTCCATCTGGTCCTTACTTCATCTCCATGGGTTAATAATCTACCACCTGCATCCTTCACACCATCACATTTCTTTCCGCTTTCACTTTTACATTTCTGCACCTCTTTCCAGAATAACTTCCTATTTTCATAGTAGTTCGCATTCGTTTTTCTTACTAGATCCTCATTTACCTCCTTCTTTTTCCTCTTCACTAGTCTTTTTACGTGCTTCTTGATCTCAGTATACTCAGTTATTAATTCAACTGAACCCCCATCCTGTAACCACTTTAGTCACTTCTTCCTCTTTTCCTCCACCGCTCTCTTAACCTCCTCATCCATCCATGCCGTACCTTTCTTCTTTGTTATTAGTCTTGCCACACCACACATCACTTCAGCATTCCTAACTAAGCAATTCCTATGCATTCCACAGGCTGTCCAGATCCATTTCATTCCAGTTCACTGATTCTAACTCCTCCTCTACTTTGGTCCTGTAATCATCTGCCATTTCTTTGATCCTCAACTTCTCAACTTTCAGTCTTTCTCCCTGACTGCTCCTCTCTCTCCTGATCCACGTCACTCCTCCCAGCTTGATCTTGCATACCACAATCATATAAACTGACAGACCACCACATCGTCCTTTCACGGCCCTCGTATCATCAACCATTCCCATCAACGACCTCTCTACGAGCACGTAATCAATCAGGTTTCTTTCAACGCGATCCCCGTTCCCTGTTACCACGTGTATTTATGTGCATCTTTGTGTTTGAAATACGACTTACAAATGCACAACCTCCTCTCCTGGTAGATAAATGTGATATAGTTAGATAAATGTGTTACTGTTAGATGGACTTGCTAGTGTTAGGTGAATGTGTTTAGTGTTAGATGAATGTGGTAGACTTAGAAAAATGTGCTACCATAAGAAAAGTGTGCTACAGTTAGATTAGTGGTTCGGTTAGATGAGTGTTGTGTCGAATCCAGTTAGATAGATAAGTGTTGTGTCTAGATAAGAGTTGTGTCCAGTTAGAAAGGTGCTGCGTCTAGTAAGATGCTGTGACTAAGTAAGGCTTTCGCCTAACCTAGAGAAAACTAGAACGTCTAGATAAAAAGGCTGCGTCTACTTAAGTGAAAATGTTGCGTTCAACTCGCCAAAAATGTCTTTCAAGTAAAATATGTACTCTAAAAATGTCTCAGGTTAAACCAGTGCTCTGCCCAGCTACCTCCGTCAAGTTAAACATGTGTTCCAGTCAGAGCAGTAAAGGTGTAGCGTCCAAGAAAGGGAAAGGGTGGAGCGGAGTGTGAGAACCAACGTGCCCTTAGTGACGAAACAGAGAACACACTCCTAATATTCTTTTTTTAAATATTTTGCTTATACATTTACCTTCACTCGAACAACGACCAGACACTTCATCATCAAACCAGAGTGAAAAAATAATACGGAAAAATACGACAGAACAAAATAATCCACTTTCATATTTCACTGCCGTGGAGGACACTTGCTTAAGGTTAAAAATGAGTTAAGAGACTTTCTGAACGCTCTTTTCTGAACGCGGCCCCTGACTCCTCTCCTGTGCGCCCCGGTAGCTCTGTCACTGCCACCCCTCTAATTGTGGTGCCACCGACCCGCCCACCAGTCCACCGCGGTAATTTTAGGGCGTTCCAGCTGTCTCACTTTCGCCACGCCGCTGCCACACAAACCTGACAGGGCGCTGACGGATTACCACAAAATTGGTTAGGGATGAAAGTCTGCTGGTACCCTGAACCCCCCAGCCCTAGGGATTACACCTGAACTGACGGAAATCTTTTAGTGAGACCCAGAATTGAATGAAAAACGATGTTCTTGGATCGGAAGGGGTTATGGATTTTCTCTGACCCTCCAGCACGAATGATCATACATGTACTCTGAATAATAGTTGTCGATGGCTAGAGTAGATAATTTGGACTCATAGGGTAAATAGTAGATAGCAATATAACCCCAATTTCATTCTCAAGGTCCTCGGTTGCGAAAATTAAGATTCACTTTCTTTGGGTGCTTTCCGCGTCAGACTCGCCTGGGAAGGGATGGCTGGAATGGAATAGACTGTCACTCTAATTTTCTCTCTCCCTCCCTCTGTCCCTATCTCTGTCTCACTTTCTCTCTCTCTCTCTCTCTCCCCCCCCCCCCCGTCTCTCTATCACTCTCACTTTCTCCCCCTCTCCCTCTGTCTCTATCTCTTTCTCACTTTCTGTCCCTCTCTCCCTCTGTCTCTGCCTCTGTCTCATTGTCTATCCCAATCTACCTCTGTTTCTATCGCTGTCTCACTTCCTATCCTCTCCCTCTGTCTCTATTTCTGTCTCACTTTCTTTCCCTCTCTCCCTCTGTCTCACTTTCTATCCCTCTTTCCCGGTGTCTCTGTCTCATTCTCTCATTCTCTCCCTATGTCTCTACGTCTGTCTCATTTTCTATCCCTCTCGCCCTCTCTCTGTCTGTCTCACTTTCTATCGTTCGCTCTCTCTGTTTCTATCTCTCTCATTTTCTATCCCTCTCTCCCGCTGTCTCTATCTCTGTCTCACTTTCTATCCTTCTCTCCCTCTCCCTGTGCCCTGTGGACTGTTTTATTACCCTGCAGCGAGGCGGGTCATCCATCTAACCGGAGTGCCCCTTACATCACTCAGACGGCCCCCATCACACCCAACCATTCACTGATACCATTTATTTGGTATTCATAGGGCACTGAGAGAGAGAGAGAGAGAGAGAGAGAGAGAGAGAGAGAGAGAGAGAGAGAGAGAGAGAGAGAGAGAGAGAGAGAGAGAGAGAGAGAGAGAGAGAGAGAGAGAGAGAGAGAGAGAGAGAGAGAGAGAGAGAGAGAGAGAGAGAGAGCCCATCTACAGGCTCGTCCTTTGGTGTGCTGAGGGCGTGGAGACTCTCTGCCACATTTTCCTTAAGATTAGCAGCTTCCTTAACTGTTCTATTTGTATCACGATAATATTCCCATACATGATATTTATGCGGTTGTGCAAAGGTATTAGTACTCTTGTGGGTTTCACTGCTTTAACATTATGACGACTTTCACGTTTTATCCTCGCTATCACCAGACAATTCTACTCTGTCTGGGGACGACCTCTCGATATTCCAGTTGCTTACCTCCATCACTTCTAGGGGTTTCCAGTTGCTTACCTCCATCACTTCTAGGGGTCGTACCTGCGTTGAATAAAGTCGTTCGCTGGTAGGAAGAACAAACCACAAATGTCGTCAAAATAATAATGGGGTAAAGAGGCTTCCTGGTTCCTTTTCCTTGATGGTTTGGTTCTGCATAGGGCGCGATAATGTTCTCTTGGCCCGATATCCCGTTGGTTAAAGATGCTCCCAAACAACTCCTCCTCAGTGACTTATTTTGCTTATTACACCTTACCGTCCTCTTCTGTGCTACTCAAATAATTCCAGTATCACCATACTTTACATATAAAAAGTCTGTCTATCTGTCTATTGCCAGTCGCCTTAATCCCGTAAGGGGTGACCACAAACAAATCGCCTCCATGTCGCTCTGTCCCCCGCCATTCGCTGTCCTGCACCCCAGCTCACACCCTCCTGCCTCATGTACCTCTCCACCCCATCCCTCCATCTCATCCTTGGCCTCCCCCTCCCTCTCCCCCCCAACACCTCACTCACATACACTCTGCTCGTCAGTCTTTCACTCTCCATCCTCTCCACATGGCCAAACCACCTTAATGTGTTTCTCTTAACGCTTCCTATCACATCCACATCCATACCACAACACTCCTTCACTTCATCATTTGTCAGTCTGTCTCTCCATATGATTCCACATGCTCTTCTCAAATGACTCATTTCCACTGCTCTCACTCTTGACTTCTGTTCCTCCAACAAGGTCCAAGCTTCACTTCCATACTTTAAAGTTGGTATGACAATATTGTCACGTAGTAGCTTTTTCACTTCCATGCTCACTTCCCTGTTTCTTATCACTGCTTTCAAGGAACTACAAACCTTTCTTCCCTGCTGCACCCTTTCACGCATTTCACCCTCTAAACTTCCATCCTTACTCATCACACTACCCAAATACTTAAACGCACTCACATTCTCCATATCCTTCCCATCCAATCTCACTGTACATTCATTGACTTCACTTATCTCGGAAACCATAACTTTACTCTTCCCTACATTCACCTTTAGATTCCGTTTCTTACACACTCTCCCAAACTCATCCTCCAAGCCTTTCAGCTCCCCGTCGTCTTCAGTTAACAACACAGTATCATCCGCATACAACAGTACAGAGAGTTTCCAAACATTGCCCTCTCTCACTAGAGCCACTCTGACATCCACTGCCCTACCTTGCATCTCCTTTATAACCCCATCCACTTACAGACTGACAACCATGGAGACATGACACATCCTTGTTTCAGTCCAACATTCAAATAGAAAAATTCACTCAGTTCACTGTCCACACGTACCGCAGCCTTAGCACCCTCATACCTACTCTTCACGGCCTTCAACAACTTCCCATCTACTCCACATATTCTTAATACTTTTCACAATCCTTGCCTATCCACCCTGTCATATGCTTTCTCCAAATCCATGAAGGCTTCATACAACTTCTTTCCCTTCCGTAGAAACTTTTCTACTAAAGATCTTAGAATGAATATCTGATCTACACAACCTCTTCCCTTCCTAAAACGTACAAAGCGATATTAGCCAGCTGCATCCAAAGCTAAATCTCTGCAGAATTTGTGTTAGGGCGGTTCCTTGACTGCCCAGAGTACGAAGTCTTGTGTAAAAAATAACCAAATACAGTGCAAGAGCGTATTTAAGCCCTTCAGTCCGGGAGCTTTGCATTGATTTTATTTCATTGTTGTTATTTTATTTTTCAAGCGATTGCACTCGGGATCATCGGGCTTGTCGTAGCGGAGTTAATAGAGGTTTATTTAACCTCTTCACAGCCAGCCATCTCCCCTAAGCTGGCTAAAATTGTCGAATGATAGGAAGAAAGAAAATACCTCATTGTATATAAAGGGTTAAGGTCACCCCGTTATCTGGCTACATGGTTACCACCCAGCTCTGAAAATGGTTTCTTAGGTTACAGGAAACACATGGCTAGTCGCCCAGAGTAGATCCACCTGAAGAAGAAAGAAGAGTAATAAATAGTGACAGGAAGGTTAGGAGAAATAGGAAGAGAGGAGAGCAGACACAGATAAAGAATGATAGACATGAGGCAAGAAGTAGGCAGCACTATATCAAGTGAGTGGATGATGGGCGCCCCATCTACCAGCAAAAGAAAGGTGTAAATGGGCTAAATAAATCACTGTCGGGGAAGATACAGTGGGAAGGGGTGAGGGGTACTAGGGAACCTATAAAGTCCACACAAATACACAGCTACTAAGGAAAGAGGATGGGCACAACAGGAAGCCTCGAAAGCCCACGAGAATACATGGCTATTAAAGGACGAGGGCTGGTGGTGTCAGGGAGACTTCTAAGCCCACAATAGAAAAGTTAACATTTTGAGATTCCGATGACGCGATTTCGCGTCATCATAAATCAAACCATTGAGATTCTGATGACTTGAATTCGAGTCAAACGAAACAATATGTATATATATATTTTTTTCATTTTTCCCATCTCCTATCTGGCCTTGTTCCACATACACTATCCTGTTTATTGTTTTCCAACTATTGGTTTTTACAGTGACTAGTACATTAGGTAGATATGAATAATAAACAGGTTTTTATCATTAATAATATCGATATTACCAGCATGGATATTAGCCAGCATGACAGCGAGAGCTTTCACTTTCTCTGTGAAAACTAAAATAAATTACCATAAACTATATATCAATAGATAGAGAATTTACTGCAGATTGATGTGGTGCTGTCAAATTCTCCGTAACTCTAATACTTTTTTTTACAATTTTTTTTTCTACAGAAGGGTGTGCGATTTTTCCATTTTGGCTAACTTCTACTCGTCTTCCTTTTAGATATCAAATTTACCTTTTTCAAACATACTGCAATAAAGAGCAACTATTCAGCTTTAAAACAGTATCACATTCATTAGTCTACCATAAAAAGTTAGTGTACAGTGGCCGATTAAATACATATATCGCTGTGCAAAGGCGCACTCTATGTGCACCTGGCTGAATTTGGCAGACACAATCGGCGAAGGGCCGAAAATCTCGGAGGGTTAATAAAGAAGACAAGGGTGGAGCCTATGAGGGATCCTCCGAAGCCCATGAGAATATGTAGCAACCAATGGAAGAGGGGGTGGTGATGCCAGGGAGCATCCAAAGACCAGAAGAACGTGTCTCTTTCCCCTCCCTCATCCCCATCCTGCTCCCCCTCTCCCTCTTACCCTGCTGCATCCCGGTAACATATGGATACGTTGCAATGTTTTGTCATGCTCAGTCCCGACAACGTGCCCATACATTTTGCAATTGCAAGGTCCACCTTTTGCACATTTTTCAAGTTTCGCACGTGATTTTTGGTAGGCATACGCGGGAGACTGTCCAGCTCTCCCTGCACGCCATTGTCTCGGCAACTCACCTGTTAGCAGTGACCTGGCCAGTAAAGACATGTTGTTCCAAGGTCTCTCCTCCCTCGACGAAATTCAAGGTGAAAGTGATTCCTGATGTGGAAGACAAGATTACGTTTTGCCAGAGGAAGAAAAGATCAGAAATGATGATGAGGTAATGTCACCAAGGAAGGTGCAGTATGTTGATGTGTTTGGAGAGTGAAACTCTATGCTTATATTGCATATATCACTGTGAAAACCAATATACTCTTGTACTACATATAAATTCATACCAAATGAATAAATACCTACCTAGTTGAGTGGTTTGGAATAGTTACCCCTCGCATTGAAAACGTCTTCTCTGGAGCCCAGCTCCAGAGAAGATGGTACCAGCTGAGGGGAGGGTCACCTGTACAGGACACTTCTAAGCTCAGGTGAGCACTTTCTCTCTGAATTATCAATATTCTCATAAAATGCGGGGGGGGGAAAAAATCGAAAATCTGCCGGGATTCAGGGGGGTCATTGGTGAAAAATCTGCTGGGACGCAGTGGGTTAATCATCTTCCTCCTCCTCTCAGTCCCCCTCCCCCTCCTCCTGCCTGTCCTCTTTTTCCTCCTCCTTCTACCGTCTCCCCCAATCTCTCAGACTCCGCCACTTTACTCTCTTAATGCTCCCCCTGCCTCTCATCTTTTCCTTCTCCTCCTTCTCCTATTCTTCCTCCTCCTCCTCCTCTTCCTCCTCCTCCTCCTCTTCCTCATCCTCCTTTTTGTTCTACTTTTCCTTCTCCTCTTCCTCCTCCTTTTCCCTCTCCTCCTCCTCCTCCTCCTCCTCCTGGTCCTACTAGTCTGATGGCCTAGCGCTGTTGCTTATCAGATGTGGATTGTCGAGTGGAAAGACCCGCCTGATTGCTGGCCACCTCTGTAATTCATTATGAAGGGAATCGGAGCGGGAATCTGAGCGGCTAAATGTCAGGCGATAACGGTAATGATAGGGATCCGGGCCGGCCTAGTGAACCCGGTGCTGCGTTGCCATCTCGTCAGGGCCATCACCTTGGACGGCAGATGGATGCTGGACGATTCAAATGTGCCTCTTAACCCCTAACTGCCTATAAGACATATTCCACAATGATCCAGCTATCTTCCACTTTTCTTTTACTGGGTTGAAGAGTTTGTTTTAACTTCTTTAGGGAGATAATTTCCAATGTGTGGATATATATTGTTACGGAACAGAGAAAGATAATGTACACTTTAAGTGAGAATACTAAAAATCATTACTGTCCCGTAAAGTTCCAGGTTCAAAACAAAAGAGTTAGGTAAAATTACAAGTTAAAGTTTAATGCTCAAACTAACAACAAAACATTCAGGACTCATAAGGATAATGTAATGGCAAAAACAGGTTAAATATATGGTTAACTGCAATAGCCTCTATTAACACGAAATTAGCAAGAGTAAATTTACCTAAGTCAGCCCTGATAAAATGAAAATACACTGGGTAATGCTCAGTTAATGCAATATAAATTATTACAGATACATAATATTATTAATGATGGCTGACAATAAGAACCTTACATGAATTACAAAAACCTCACTAGGCCTACAAATTAACAACCTATGCTATACAGTACAAGAACAAAATGCAATAACACTTATACTCAAATTACACAGCTGCTAGATGGTTGGAGACTTCCTGAGCACTCACAATAATAACCGTACAGGGGAGGACAGAGATGTGAACAAAATGAGTAGATCTAAGTGGCAATAATGCAGAGACTGAGCTCATTATATAGGGGCCGGCAGAGCTTGATACAACTTGTAAGAAGGACGCGCAAATGAAGCCATGGGGACAAAGAGCTGACAATCCTACTCTGAACAACAGAATGGACGACTTACTCTACTATAACGGTAGAAGGGGGGACTGAGGCAGAACACGCTCGTGATCAAACATGCAGCATACTGTGCGTTAAAATTACACAAAGGATGATGAAATCATAGGCTATGTAACACCTCCCCACAAAGAAAAAGAAATTTACAAAGGAAATTTCTTATTACTCTAAAACAATCTGTCTAAAGTCTAGATAAGCAATCTGCAATAACATTTTCTTTCCCCTTGACATGTTGTATGTCTAATGAATACTCCCGAAGAAGTAGACTCCATCTTGTCAATCTCTGATTTTTATCTATAAACTTACTAAGGAATTTCAGTGGGTTATGATCGGTATAAATGACTATGGGGTCAAAACCAGAACACAAATAAAATGAAAAATGCTGTAAACCCAAAATCAAGGCCAAAAGCTCTTTCTCAATAGTTGAGTAGTTCTTTTGAGGTGGAGTGAACTTCTTACTGTAATAAGATACAGGATGTTCAATACCCTGATCATCCTCTTGCAGCAAAACAGCCCCAGCTCCTGTATCACTTGCGTCAACAGACATCTTAAAAGGCTTAGCAAAATTTGGAGTAGCAAGCACTGGCTGACTTAATAGGATAGCTTTAAGTTTGCTGAAAGAGGATTCACAGTTATCGGTCCAGACAAATTTAACTCCCTTTTTCAGTAGGTCTGTAAGTGGTGATACAAGAATAGAAAAGTTAAGAACAAATCTCCTGTAATAACCTACCATTCCCAAAAATCTTTGTAGCTCTTTCCTACTTTTAGGTCTGGGAAGATCACTTATAACCTGAACCTTAGCTGCTGGTGGTGCAACATGTCCATCACCAATTACGTACCCAAGGTACTGAACTTTAGCTTGACCAAACTCACACTTTGATAAATTAGCTACAAGATTAGCCTGAACCAAACGCTCAAGAAATTTACTGACATGGCATAGGTGATCTTTCCAGTTGTCACTGAAGATTAATACATCATCAATATAAACAACACACCCTGCCAAACCCTCTGTTACAACATTCATGAGCTTCTGAAATGTGGCTGGTGCATTCTTCATACCATATGGCATTACAGAACATGCAAAAGTCTTTCCTAGTGTTACAAAACATGAGATCTCCCTAGCATGCTCAGTCATAGGTACTTGCCAGTATCCCTTTAACAAATCAAACATACTTATGTACCTAGCCTTTCCGATCTTGTCTATGCAATCTTCCACACGAGGGAGAGGGTAAGTGTCTGTTTTGGTTATCTGATTAACACGTCTGTAGTCGATGCAAAGCCGCTGTGACCCACCTGGCTTAGGGACTAGAGTGACAGGAGAACTCCACTCGCTCTGACAGGGCTCAATCATCTTGTGGTCCAACAGGTAGCCAAGCTCCTTCTCGATGAGAGGAACTTTCACTGGGTTCACACGGTAAGGAGGCAGTTTAATTGGCTTTGCGTCTCCAACATTGACATCATGCATCAACACAGTGGTTCTTCCTGGAGTGGCACGGAACACTTGCGGGTACTCCTGCGGTAATGCCGAAAACTCCTGCCTTTCCTCGGGAGGTAGATGAGGAAGCTTAGTCTGGAGATCATTCATGATATCAGGATTCTTCCCCAAACTATCACTCAGGCTCATGCTGCATGGGAGAACTTCACTTGCAGACTCGGGTGGAACAGCTACAGTGCAGACTGGGTTATTTTCGTCCCGCCTGTGATATAACTTTAGCATGTTGATGTGACAAAGTTGCTTGTTCTTTCTACGATCTGGTGTGGCGATGACATAGTTGACATCACTGAGTTTCTTCTCCACGAAATAAGGACCACTAAACTTGGCTTGAAGAGGTTGCCCATGAACTGGTAGCAGAATCAAAACCTGATCTCCTGGCTGAAAGTGGCGTAACCTGGACTTCTTATCATACCAAGTCTTCATCTTCTCCTGAGCAGCTCCTAAATTCTCTCTCGCCAGCTGTAAAGCAGTGGACAGCCGTTCTTTGAACTTCATCACATACTCCATGTGGAGTAGACTGTAGCACCAGTCGAGCAGGGCAGTACTCCCGAGGTGGATGGAAAGCTGATGACAGGGAGTGCTGGAGCTCCCGTTTCATCAGCCCTCAGGACTAGTTCCTGACCATCCACCTTTGCTGAACTTTTTCAGTGTCTCAGTTACACAGAGAGTAGGCCAGCATGCTCTCCAGTACAAATTTCTCTAACTATCTTCACCAAACTACATGCACAGTACACACTACACTTCCTATTCAAAATTTACCCAAAATGGCGTTGTTTTACCAAGCCTCGGAGTCCCTGGGGGGGGGACCATAAATGCCCCCACCATCTACCCCTCTCCCGGTGACGACTCAAGATGCCTGGAACCACCGTCTGACTCTCTTCTTCTTCATTTCTGCAACATTTGCGGCCTTTCCTCTAACTTTCGCTCTGTTGAGCACCACCTCTCCTCCTCTAAACCTCACCTTCTTTTTCTAACGGAGACTCAGCTGTCTGAGGCAACTGACAGCAAACCCTTTTCTGTATCCTTCTACTTTCTCTATACTCATTTCAAAGCGAAAGGTGGCTGTTGTGTATATATACGCAACGACTTATCTTGCTCTCGTGTTCCTGAACTTGATTCTTCTGAATTCTCCACACTCTGGCTTCGGCTTTCCTGTCATTCTCTGACTAAATATATCTGTGCTGTTTACTTATCCCCTAATTCTACTGACTATCAAAAATTCTTCGACTATCTTACTTCTACGATGGAACACATTCTATCCATTTCTCCTTTCTCTGAAATCTCCATTCTTGGAGATTTCAATGTTCACCACCACCTTTGGCTCTCCTCTCCTTTCACGGATCCACCTGGTGAACAAGCCTACATCTTTTCTATCCTTAATGACCTAGAGCAGCTTGTACAGCACCCTACCCGTATCCCTGACCGCCTTGGAGAGAGCTCCAACATACTTGACCTCTTCCTCACAACTAATCCTTCTGCTTACTCTGTTAATCTTTTCTCTCCGTTGGGCTCCTTCGATCACACCCTTATTACCTTAACCTGTCCTATCACTCCGGTACGGCCTGTGGACCCTCCAGGGAAACGTCGTCTGTGGCATTTTGGAGCCGCAGACTGGAAGGCCCTCAGGCAGTACTTCTTTGATTTTCCCTGGAATGATTATTGCTTCCATGGCCGTGAGCCATCTGAGTGTGCCTTGCGCATTATGGAGGTTATTCTCTCGGGCATGGAAGCATACATTCCTTTCTCATATCCTTTGACTAATGCAAGAAAGCCTTGGTTTAATCACGCTTGTTCTAATGCTGTCCGCAACAAGGAGAGGGCCTACAAAAGGTACCGGAGCCAACCCACCCCTGAATCACATCATCTTTACGTTTCTGCCCGGAATCGTGCTAAGTCTGTTCTTCGCTCTACTAAAAATAATTTCATCCATACTAAATGCTCTCAACTCTCCAACTCGAATTCTTCCCACTCCTTCTGGCATCTTGCCAAAAATCTTTCTAACAACTTTACCTCATCATCCTTCCCTCCTCTTTTCTACTCTGATGGTTCTGTAGCTATTTCTTCTACTGATAAAGCAGATCTCTTTGCACAGACTTTCTCCTCCAATTCTACCTTAGACGATTCCGGTGCTGTTCCTCCATCACTTCCCCCCTCTGACTTCCTCATGGCTGACATTAAAATTTCTTCAGTTGATGCATTTTCTGCCATCACTGGCCTCAGTACTAACAAGGCATATGGGCCTGATGGGGTCCCTCCTGTTGTTCTCAAGAACTGTGCTTCTGTGCTTACACCCTGCCTAGGCAAACTCTTTCGTCTTTGTGTGTCAACTTGTACCTTTCCTTCTTGCTGGAAGTTTGCTCTCATTCAGCCAGTCCCAAAGAAGGGTGACCACTCCCAACCCTCCAACTATCGTCCAATTGCTTTAACGTCCTGTATTTCAAAAGTTTTCGAGTCAATTCTTAATAGAAAAATTTTAAGGCATCTTTCCTATCACAACCTTCTTTCCGATCGTCAGTATGGGTTCCGTCAGGGACGCTCCACTGGCGATCTTCTCACCTACCTTTCTGACTCCTGGTCATCCTCCTTTCGGGACTTTGGCGAAAGCTTTGCCATTGCACTTGACATCTCAAAGGCTTTCGATCGAGTCTGGCATAAATCTTTAATTTCCAAACTGCCCTCCTACGGTTTCAATCTTTCTATCTGTGCCTTCATCGCTAGCTTCCTTTCTGGTCGTTCTATAGCCGCTGTTATAGACGGCCATCGTTCTTCTCCTAGATCTATCAACAGTGGTGTTCCTCAGGGCTCTGTCCTATCACCAACTCTCTTCCTTTTATTCATCAATGATCTTCTAAGCTGTACATCTAACCCTATCCACTCATATGCTGATGACTCCACCCTTCACCTTTCCATTCGGTTCCCGCAACGCCCATCTCAACAGTTACTTCAACAAACAAGGGATGAGGCTATGACACACCTAATGTCTGACTTGGCTCGTATCTCTGACTGGGGTAAAAATAATATGGTTGTCTTTAATGCATCTAAGACTCAGTTCTTACACCTTTCAACCCGACAAAATCTTCCACAGGTATACCCACTAATGTTTAATAATATTCAGCTTAATCCTACATCATCCTTGAACATGCTTGGGGTTTCATTTACTCGGGATTTATCTTGGAAAGATCATATTACATCTCTTGTAAAATCTGCTTCCAAGAGATTGGGTGTGCTAAGCCGACTCCGCTCTTTCTTTACCCCTGCGCAATTGTTGACTCTATACAGGGGTTTTATCCGCCCCTGTGTGAAGTACAACTCTCATGTGTGGGGAGGCTCCCCTCATACAGCTCTTCTCAATAGGGTGGAGTCAAAGGCTTTTCGTCTCATTAACTCTCCTCCTCTTACTGACTCCCTTCAACCTCTGTCTCTTCGTCGCACTGTTGCATCTTTATCTCTTTTCTATCGCTACTTTAATGGTCACTGCTCCTCTGAACTGTCTGCTTGCATTCCTCCACCTCTACGACGGGCGCGTAGGACCCGTCTGGCAGCAGACTCTCATCCTTTTTCTGTCCAACTCTCTAATGCAAGAATTAACCGTTACTCCCAGTCTCTCATTTATGCAACAGGTCAACTCTGGAACTGTCTCCCTCTGTCTGTATTTCCTGCTGCCTATGATCTCCAGTCTTTCAAACGCAGTGTGTCCAGGCATCTCAAAATGATCGGATCTTGAATTTGGCTCTATATTGTATTTTGTTTTTCTCTTGGAGGGAACTGTTACTGCGGGCTCATGGCCTTTGCTTCCTTCTTCCTCACATTAAAAAAAAAAAAAAAAAAAAAAAAAAAAAAAACTCCATCAGGTTGACGTCATCTTCCTCCGACAGCCAGCATTCCTTGAGTAGCTTAAGGGGTCCTCTTACTTCATGGCCAAACAGTAGTTCAAAAGGTGAGAAGCCCAGTGATCCATTTGGAGATTCTCTTGCAGCAAACACAACGAATGGAAGACCTTTGTCCCAGTCATTCTGATGTTCCAAACAGTATTTCTTGAGCATCGATTTGAGTGTTTGATGATATCTCTCCAACGCTCCTTGGGTCTGGGGATGGTAAGCTGAAGACGTGATCTGGGTGATGCCCAACTCTTTCAGAGACTGCTTGAAAACATTTGACGTGAAATTACTTCCTCGATCTGACTGTACCTCCTTGTGCAGACCAAACTTTGTGAAGAACCCTAGCATTTCCTTAACCACGTTCTTTGCTGAGATATTTCTAAGTGGAATGGCTTCAGGTTAACGAGTAGCCATATCAATCAGGGTCAACACATAAGAAAATCCTGAAGAAGTCTTAGAAAGAGGGCCCACAATATCCACCAACACACGGGTGAAAGGCGCCTCAAAAGGAGGAATGGGAACTAGAGGTGCAATCTTTTCGGTCTGATTACACTTCCCCACAACTTAACAGGTGTGACAAGACTTACAATACCAGGAAACATCCCTGAAGATACCTGGCCAGTAGAAGTGTTTCAAAATGCGTGCCACAGTCTTCCTCACTCCAAGGTGTCCTGCCAAACTGGAATCATGAGCCACTCTAATGATATCCTGCCTACAAACACGAGGGATGACAACTTGATGTACAACCTCCCATTCACAGTCGGCTGATGCTGTTGGGGGTCTCCACTTCCTCATAAGTACTCCTGACTTTACATAATAACAAGTAGAAGCACCAGTTGACTCTTCCTCACTGCAAGCAGAGTTAGCAAGACCTTTCAACTCAGGGTCAGCAACCTGCAACTCAACCAACTCTTGACGAGACAAATTATCAACACTACGGGGTACTGCCTCATCTGGTGAGTGGTCCAAATTAGCAAGAAAAGTGTCAGCTAGGATAACATCATCATCATCATTATCCTCTAAATCACCAGTAACTTTAGACTTAGCCCTAGTGACAGCACATGCAGGGAACACATCAGGGACATCACAATCATGGGTCGCAGCCACTGGCTCATTAGACAACTGAGGAGCTGGACACACTGGACTTCCACCAATACCATTTCCAAGTAAGAAAGTTACACCTGAGATTGGGAGTGTCTCAACCAACCCAACCATAACGGAACCATTAACAAAACCAGACTCTAAATTCACTCTGCACAGAGAGACAGAGAAGTAATTATTCCCTACACCTTGAAAGATTACAGTTTCATCAGAGGAATTAACATTAGAGCCTAGAACACTGGTCAGCATAAGGGATTGGCAAGCACCTGTGTCACGATATATTTTAATTGATTTCCTGTCATTACTGTCCAGAGGACTGACAAAACCATCAGACAGGAAATTAGCACATGAACTCTTGAGAGTGTCACCCACGTTACTGCTCAAAAGAGGAGCTCCATCATGAGAATTTAAGTTACCCCTCAAAGCTGGTTCAGTTAACTCAGTTAAAGAATTCTGGGAACTCTCAAGGGTGGACACTAGACCAATTGACTGAATTTTTAAAGACTCCTTTTTGTTCACATCACGCTGTCTCTTGAAACATCTCTCCGTAGTATGACCAAGCTTACTACAATAAGTACATTTACTTTTCTGAAATCTAGAGGTGAAGCTGGTATTTACTTCCTGAGAAACATCATCTTTTTTCTCTTTCCTGTTACCTGTACTCTGAGTAGAGGCTACGTACTTACTCTCAGCTTTCCCATTTTTCTCTAGAATATCTCTTGTGAGTGAGAACATATTCATCAGCTAAAACTGCAGCATCAGACAAATTATCTATTACATCTTTATTAACACACCTTTTGAAGTCCTCCAGCAAAATCATCTGCTTAAATTTATCAAAATCAGAATCCACATTCTTAGAATTTAACCACTGCTCTAACAGATCTTCTTTGATTTTTGCATACTCAACATGGGATTGCTTATCTTGCTTGTAAGTTGTCCTAAATTTTACTCTATAAGCTTCAGGAACAAGCTCATAGGCCTTAAGAATCAAGCTCTTAAATACATCATAATTATCAGATTGATCCTGAGGCAAAGATGCATAAGTTACTTGAGCTTTACCGGTGAGAACAGTTTGAAGGAGTACTGGCCAATACTCCTTAGGCCAATTAAAACCTGTAGCTACCCTCTCAAACAACTGAAAATACTTTGTTAAATCAGATTCATTAAAAGGAGGGACAAGTTTAACATTTTTAGCCACATCAAAATCATCAGAGCTAGATGATCCAGTTCCACCTTGTTTCATGCGATACTCATGGTCTGCCTGAATCCTAGCAATTTCAACTTGTGCCTCAGCCTCCTTAGCACTAGCCTGAAACTTCGCCTCCTTAGCCTGAGACTCCGCCTCCTTAGCACGAGCCTCCTGCAGGGCTAGCTGTAACTTAGCTAATTCAATCTGCGTTTGCTCATTTGGAGGAGTTACATTAAACAAGCTTTCATTAATCATGTCAACAATTTGATCTTTAGAATGATGAGAGCGAAGAGCAATTCCCAATTGTTGAGCAACAAGCTTAAGTTCATTCTTTGTTCTGTTTTCTACATCACACACTGTTTGCACATTTGACAAAAAATCTTTGGCTTCATCAAGTGTAGTAATAGTAGACATCATGAATAAGTAACAGTCACAAAATATCAAGCAATATCCTTATGATAATATCCTGAATATCCTGATATGAGGTCGCCAAATTTATGTTACGGAACAGAGAAAGATAATGTACACTTTAAGTGAGAATACTAAAAATCACTACTGTCCCGTAAAGTTCCAGGTTCAAAACAAAAGAGTTAGGTAAAATTACAAGTTAAAGTTTAATGCTCAAACTAACAACAAAACATTCAGGACTCATAAGGATAATGTAATGGCAAAAACAGGTTAAATATATGGTTAACTGCAATAGCCTCTATTAACACGAAATTAGCAAGAGTAAATTTACCTAAGTCAGCCCTGATAAAATGAAAATACACTGGGTAATGCTCAGTTAATGCAATATAAATTATTACAGATACAAAATATTATTAATGATGGCTGACAATAAGAACCTTACATGAATTACAAAAAACCTCACTAGGCCTACAAATCAACAACTTATGCTATACAGTACAAGAACAAAATGCAATAACACTTATACTCAAATTACACAGCTGCTAGATGGTTGGAGACTTCCTGAGCACTCACAATAATAACCGTACAGGGGAGAACAGAGATGTGAACAAAATGAGGAGTAGATCTATGTGGCAATAATGCAGAGACTGAGCTCATTATATAGGGGCCGGCAGAGCTTGATACAACTTGTAAGAAGGACGCGCAAATGAAGCCATGGGGACAAAGAGTTGACAATCCCGCTCTGAAGAACAGAAAGGACGACTTACTCTACTATAACGGTAGAAGGGGGGACTGAGGCAGAACACGCTCGTGATCAAACATGCAGCATACTGTGCGTTAAAATTACACAAAGGATGATGAAATCATAGGCTATGTAACAATATATATATATATATATATATATATATATATATATATATATATATATATATATATATATATATATATATATATATATATATATTGGTGTAAGTGGTGGCGACCATCATCCACTCACTTGATGTAGTGCTGCCTACTTCTTGCATAGCCTTTATCATTCTTTTTCTGTGCCTGCCCTCCTTTCTTCCTATTTCTCCCATCTTTCCTGTCACCACTTAATGCTTTTCTTTCCGTTACAGGTGGGTTTATATTGAGTGACAAGCCAAATGGTTTCCTGTAAGCCAAGAAACCATTTACAACGCTGGATGGAAACCATATAACCAAACCATACGTGCTCCCTACGTGTCAAGTGGGTTGGTGGAGGGTTAGTGCCCTTCCCTGTAAAACAAATAACTCAAAGTCAAATGGCCACTCCGTACGGGATTATGGCGTCTGGCAATATATATATATATATATATATATATATATATATATATATATATATATATATATATATATATATATATATATATATATTGTGTAGAGAGAGAGAGAGAGAGTGAGGGGGAGGGGGGTGTTAGTTAAGATAAGACAAGCCAACGTTATGATATTAAAAAGATTATTCAGGACTGCTTCTTGAGCCTTTATTGAGGAGAGTATCATGTGCTAAAAATAATATTGTGTGAGGTAGGTCAGAATTCAATATAAACATCTTATGAAAGGGATAAAAAATATTGGTTCAAATTCCTTTAATTCGAGAATTTTATATATGCTTAAGCTCATTTGGTGTCAGTCTGAATGATATTAAAAGGTCATCCTATTCAAGATTCGGTCTCGTCAGGGTCTCTCTGAACAGTGAACTGATAATGATTTTCTCTCTGATCAGTATTATTCGATAATTACGCGGCTGTTGGAAGCTGTACGGGTCCTTGAAAAGACCTGTGGAATTTTGTTATGATTGTGCATGGGAGCGTTATGTTGATGAGTGGCGAGGGGCAACATTAAGCCATCCACGGGCACGTCACACACACAAAAGGGGGGGAGAGTCTGGACCCAAATTTTATAAACCTTCTTAAGCTTATCCCTTTCATTCTGGTGACGTCTTTCCTTTTCAGTACCTAACATCACCAGACGATTTAATTTTGCTTAGAGGAGACTATCGAAATGGAGGGGTTACATGTAGCCTTCAATAGCTCTTTTACTGTTAGAGATCTTCCGAAGTTGTGCATATGATTCCTTACCAGAGCTTTCGTCCTCACTCATACACTTACCAAAATAACATTTCACAATGAAATCAGAGTGACTATTAATTGAGAATATAATGATGAGGTCGAGGGGGAAAGGGGAGGAGGAGACCAAGGATGAAATTGAGGATGGAGTGAAGAGATCTATGAGAGAAGGGGGTATGAGTTGTAGGGAAAGCAGCCAGATGGTGGGGGACGGAGTGGCTTGGAGGCGATTTGTTTGTAGCCATCCCTTAAGGGATTGAGGTGTCTGACAATAGATGGAGAGATAATTAGAAAATACACGAAAAGCAAAACAGTCTCAGATAACAATGCACTGCCATAAAGACATTTTTTTGTGTTAAGGAATTTTGAGACCGACAAGACTCTCCCTTATAGCTGGGCGGGAATCCCTTAGCACAGGCCCTGCCTCTATCCCCCCCTCCCCGGCTCCATCCCTTTGTCTCTGTCTCTCTATCTCCCCATCTGTTTGTTTATCATCCCTTTGTGGTCTCCTTCTGGCCAGGTTTATCTCCTCCACGCCCTCATGCATTATCTTCCACGCCCCTTTTGTCTCGGGGAGCATACGCCGAGATGAATGTGGTCTGAGTAAGATATCAGATCCTCGGTACACTGCTGAATGAGGGGATGAAGTTTTGCCCCTGTTCATAATCTGTCTATATTTATCTGTCAATCTGTCTGTCTCTCTACATCAATCTATCAGTCTATGTCTATCTCTCATCTTTACAATTTGTCACCTTAATATGGCGGAAATTTTCGTCCTTCAGCAGCCTATTTCCTGTTGATCAGTTCCAGAAAAAGGCATTGTTATAACTCTACATAAAAAAAAAAAAAGTCTCTGTGATCATATTTCTTTCACCTTAACTTGGCCAGGTTTCCATCCTTTTATAGCCTCTTTCCGTGGCTTTACTTGCAAAATAAAGCAATACTACGGCTCTACATCCTTTCCACAGCATTTCTTCATAACTAGCAACATATTCTGGTGTTCATGTACACTTTGAACTCAGTCGTTAAGATGAAGGGCTGGTAATTTTAGGCCAGGTTAAAGTGAAATGAGTATATCAGATGTACGGTACACTCGCGACTGACGGGATGAGATTTTATTCCTGGGTATGAGCGCAGTCCCGTAAATTGGTTGGTACTAAGGGCCGGGACGAAATTCTGGATGCATTATGTGACCTCGGCCATAAGTACTCGCAAATGGGAGCCTCTTAGCCAGCCAGACACGTAGGGAATGTGTTATGATAAGGCATTCTTTTGTTGAGCTCCGAAGAATCTTGGGGTTGTGGAAAATGTGGAGAGAGAGAGAGAGAGAGAGAGAGAGAGAGAGAGAGAGAGAGAGAGAGAGAGAGAGAGAGAATATTATAAAAAGTATGACCGAATTTACAGAGAATGTGTAAAAACAAAATGTATACAGGATTAGCCAGAACGATGGGGTGACAGAGGGAGCGCTTTAAAATAATCGCTTCTTTGGCAGGGCCTCCTAAAACTGCCATTTTTCAGAAAAGATATTCCACACACCAAGCAAACTAAAATTCACGTTATAACTTCTTGAGAATGACGCCTTAAAGATTAATTTTGCAGTGTGTGTGTGTGTGTGTGTGTGTGTGTGTGTGTGTGTGTGTGTGTGTGTGTGTGTGTGTGTGTGTGTGTGTGTGTGTGTGTGTGTGTGTTCTTACCTAATTGTATCTTTACAGGAATGAGTCAAGCTCGTGCTGTCCCGTGTCTTAAACCATTTTAATCGTACCTATCCTTAAATTTATGAACTGTTTTGGCACACACTGTTTCATTCGGTAGTGCATTCCACTGATCAGTTACCCCATTCGGGAAAATAAATTTCCTTTCGTCTTTACCGCCTCTCTTTTTGTGCAGTTTTTTTGCAGTCTCCTCTTGTTGAAGCTTCCCCATAGGTTATACAGTATATGCATTTATGTCTATTTTCTCCTTCCCTGATATGCATTTATATAGCATAATCATGTCTCTTCTTTTTCTTCTCTCCTGTAGCGTAGGTAGATTCAGTTTTTCTAGTCTTTCTTCGTAGCTTAGATCCCTTAAGCTTGGTACCCATCTTGCAGCGGCCCTTTGAACTTTTTCAATCTTATCTATGTGTTTTATGAGATGAGGATTCCAGACTACTGATGCATACTCCAGGGTTGGTCTGATGAATGATGTTATTTTTCTCAGCATGTCTTCATTTATGTATGTGAATGCTATTCTCATATTTGCAAGCAGTGTATACATGTTCCGTACCTTCTCACTGATATGGTCATCCGGAGATAGTCTGTTATTGATACGGTAATCTCACCTAGGTCCTTCTCTCTTTCTGATATGTGTAGGGTTTCACTCCCTAACTTATATCCCAATCAGGTCTTTTTCCACTCTTTCCAAACTTGATTACATGACACTTGTCCATATTGAATTCCATTTGCCATGTATTGCTTCACTCATGAAGTTTATTTTAATTCTACTTGTAGCTCTTTACAACAGTCTGTGTTAGTAATTCTCATTTGTATCTTTGCATCATTAGCAAACATATTTAGATAGCTTTCATTTCCAGTGTTGCTATCTATGTCATTATACACTAAAAACATAACTGGTGCAAGCACTGAGCCCTGTGGAACTCTGCTAGTCACTTCCCTCCACGATGAGTAATTTCCCCTTAATACTGTTCTCATTTCTCTTTTTCTGAGAAAATCTTGCATCCAACAGTACAGTTTGTCTCGGATTTCTCCTTCATGGTACAGTTTCCATAAAAGTTTTTGGTGCAGTACTCTGTCAAATGCTTTCATGAAATCTAGATAGACACTGGCCACCCATTGTTCTCTTTTCTTACTCTATCATAGCTTAACAGATTAGTAACACATGATTTTCCCATTCTGAAACCAAACTGTCTTTCTGTTATCTTATCGTGTTCTTGTAGATAATTTACCCAACCTTTTCTTATCAGCTTTTCTAATATCTTGCATACAACACTGGTTGGTGATACTGGTCGGTAATTGAGTGGATTTTGTCTATTTCCTTTCTTGAATAAGGGAACAGTGTTTGCTTTCTTCCAAATATCAGGTAGTTTACTTTGACCCAAGGATTCATTGAAAATTAAAGATAATGGTCTACTTAACTCCTTTGCACATTCGTTTAGCACCCAACATGAATTTTCATCAGGACCATTTGCTTTTCCTTTGTCAGATTTACTTAACTCCTCTTGTATTTCTTTTTCTGATATTTGTATATCTGGTAATATGTGTGGGCAAGCATGTTCCATATAATCCCTCTCAAAACTTTTTCTCCTATAGAACCTGATTGGAAATTCTTATTTAGTGCTTCATAAATATCTTTCTTTTGAGTATAGATGATTCCTTCATCCGTAATGGATTGTATTTTATCTTTTACTTTGGTTTTGCTTCTGATGTAGCTGTAAAATTGCTTCGGTTGATCACTACTTTTATTTATGATGTCTTCCTCAAACGGACTTTGGGCTTCTCTCCTTATTCTTGTATAATCGTTTCTAGCCTGTTTGTAATTGTTATATGCCATCTCACTATTGTATCTTCTGTATCTATTCCACAGCAAGTCTCTTTCTTTCTTTTGACTTTTTACATTCTGTATTAAACCATTTCTTTATTTTCTTTTCTGCTTCTTTTTGCTGTGGGATGTAATTTTGGACTCCTATTTCATAAAGTTCACAGAATTTTTATATATAACGTTTAAATCTTGTCCTCTAAGCTCCTTTTCCCAATCTATTTCTAAGAAGTACTTCTTTAGGTCATGGTAGTTTTCCTTTTTATAGATAAGGCTCTTTTTGAAACTTTCATTACTGTTAACTATGTCATATGCAATCCTGAAGTTGCAATTTAGTAATGCATGGTCGCATTTGCTGAATGGAGGGTGATACATTATATTGTCAATACCCTTTTCTTGCATAGTAAATATGAGATCTAGTACTGATGGTACATCAAGTCCTCTGTTTCTGATGCTTTCCTTTACATGTTGTTTTAGGAAAAACTCCTGCACGAGATCCAGGAGCTTTTGGTCCCAACAGCTTTCCTGGCTATTTATATCTAATGTATTCCAATTTATATTTGTATTAAAATCTCCAGTTAATATAATTATTTAAGATTTCTCCTCCATTCTGTGTAGTAATGCTCTTAAACTCTGAATTGTACTCTGCCAGATCATCAATATTCGCCTCTTTCCCATGTGTTAGGTCTGGGTGGTATGTATAAATTTGCCACAATTACCTTCCCTTCAGATGGATTAATCTCTACTGCAATCACTTCTACTTGCGAGGGTGTATCTAGTTCTATTTCTTTGGCTTTTAGGTTTTCCTTTGTTAATATTATAATTCCTCCTCCTTTTTTTAAGTTCCTATCTCTTCTCCATATATTGTATTCCTCTAGGTTTAGGATGTCTTTTGATATCCTTTGTGTTAAGTTTGTTTCAGTTAGGCAAATAATGTATGGTTCATTTTCTTTTATATAATCATTCATCTCTAATAATTTAGACACCATTCCATCTACATTTCAGTAATTCAACTTAATCATCTTGTTTTCATACTTGTCATGACTTGGGTCTACTACCTTCCTCCTTTTTATTCCCTCCTGGTTATGTACCACTTTCGTACCTGCAATCCAATTACTTTGTAAAAAAAAATGTATTCTTTCTCCTCCTCTGATCCTCCCTCATTCATTGGTTTTGCCTCCTCCCTCCAGTTCCTCTTGAGTTAGGCATCTTTTTGTCTATACATTTTTTAATTCCTCTTTTTCCATAAGTTTCTTAGCATTTTTTAGTATCTTCTCCACAGTGTTTACACTCTGGAAGGTTACTTTCAGAGGTCTTCACTTATTTCTCTGATATTTTCCTAGTCTTTAGTGTTCCTTTATGACCTTATTGCAGATTTCCTGTGATACTTCCTTCAATATGCTCATTACATTTGCCATCTCCTTTTTGTCTCTCGAAATCTTGTTTTTTATTTCTTCCTCCTCTATACCAGTATCTGCTGAATCTTTGACCAGTTTGGGATTGTTTTGGATTATTCTTTTCACTTCCTTTTTAATGCTTTTTTCTTTAACTCTTGTTTCTAATTCTTTCTTTACTTTCCCCATTTCAGCATACGTAGTTTCCACATCATTTTTGTAGCTTTGCATCGCTTCATTCACCTGGGTTGTCCTCTCCTCAATATCACTGCTCTAATCTATCAGATTGCTTACTTGCACAATTGTCTCTGTATCATTTCTGAACTCCTCCATGATACTCTCGTGGTTGACAACTGTACGTGCCATTTCACTAATCTTCCTTATAAGTGAACCCACCTCAACTGTCAGCTCATCTATTGTTGTGTCTTTCTTATTGACTTCCTTTACTAATTTTTCATTTTATTCTTCTGCATGTGCAATTGCTTCTTAATTTCATCCATTTTACTCTGAAATGCCTTCTCCAATCTGTTTACCCGTTCTAACAGCTTATTGTACGTTTCCATTTCAACCAGTTCCTGGTAGAAATCATCATCCTGCTTTCTGCCTTTATCCCTTTTCTTAGCTCCTTCCAAATTTGCTTTACTAAAGTATGTGGACATCTTATTGTACTAAGAGCAAAGATTCTGCTTACATTTCCTGGTGCGCAGACTAAACAATCAGCTGACAAGCTGGCTGGTTGCATTCCTGCACTTTGGTTTACTCTGTTATGTGAACACCACTCTTACCTAATTTCCGCTTTTATATTAGGACACCATTTAGTTTAACCTGGTACACAGCTTGACTCATATAAAGATACTTTTTAGGTATGGCTAGTTGTTTGTTGGCCAGGTTGGCCAAGTGCGGAGAGATGTGTCATAAGTCCTCCTTGCACGGCGTCTCTCTCTCTCTCTCTCTCTCTCGTGTGTGTGTGTGTGTGTGTGTGTGTGTGTGTGTGTGTGTGTGTGTGTGTGTGTGTGTGAAGGCAGATATACACACAAGCTATAACAATGTTGCCTTAAAACTGATGAGTGTAATCTTTGTATACATCCTATATAGATGCTGCTCTGATATATATAATCTATGAGTGCAAGCTGAAAGGAGGCTGCCCGAAACTTGATAAATGTAATCAATGTGCGCAGGCCCTAAGGATGCTGCCCTACAGAGTGATAAATATAATATCTGTGTACAAGCGATAATAACGTTTGTGTACTACTGATTTGTGAAGATCTTGTGTGCAGGTTTTCAGCAGTTCAACCTGGTGATTTGAGTGATTGTACTACGCCAGACGATTTTGTTAAGCTCAGAAGCGTCCTATAGCTGTGAAAGTGGTAATGGAATGCATATCTAACTCCTCCCCCCCCAGCTCGAAAAATCTTTCTTATACCAAATAATGTCAAATAGTGATAAGAATGAAACAAGAAATCCGTAACCGGATTGAAAGGGTTACAGATGCTACCCTAAAAATATCTTCGTTTTCGAGTTGCCTGGCGTCGCATTTTGTAAAACGTGTCGCAAAAACTGAAACTGATATATGTAATCTCTCTGTGCAGTTTAGAAGGATGCTGGATTAAAATTTGTGTATGTTATCCCCGTGTCGTGCTGTTGTGGATGGCGGGAGGTTGTCACTTGCCTTATTCAGCTCACGTTGATAGCTCAGGTCTCATGTTCCACGATTTTGCGTAACTTGGCTTTGTTTTCCTTTGGTAGTGATGTAAATTTAGAGTATTTTCACCACTTAAACTATCTGGTGACAAAAGTGGGTGCTGAAAATGGCGACGTATTGTACATGTATTAACCTTTTGCCTCGCACGTTCTCCCCTCGACTGACCTAAATCGTCCGACTGCAATGCGTGCAAAACAACGAGGGTGTTTCTGTAGATAGTGTTAGCTCGCTGACTAATGGAATTTCTCTCTCTTAACGAAGCAATCTATTTTGTCTTAATTAATCTCTGGGTGCGTTCAGAGTACCGAAAGAGTTAATTTTTTATCAATAATGTGAAAAGTTATGAACCTTCGAATCTCTAATGTTTGCATTTAGGTTTATCGTTTATAGCCGGCCAGACAGAACAGATTTGGCTCAAGTTGGCACGTACTTTCTTGAGATCGAAAAAAAAAAAAAAAAAAAGCCGATACACCTCACAGGTTAGTTTCAGCCCAACAAGGGCGTACCCAGGGGATGGGTAAGGGGGCAGAGCCCCCTCTCCTTTTTTCAGGCCACCCAACCCAGTGAATAGATTGGGCTCAAATGTAGCAGGTAAACACTTGGAGAAACTGGGAAGAACAGAGGGTAAGTTACGACCCCCAGCGGTGTGTTTAGGGAGGCGTCACTTTTTTTAAACCTTATTTTCTAATCTTGACAAACAATGGTCAATTTCTATTGAAATTTGACAGGTAGAAGCTTTTAGACATTGGACTGAATATAGGTTAGCCCAGAACCTGTCTTGAGCGAGTGGCCTTGGAGTCAGTAGCTGCACCGGCCAAAAGGTCGTAGCTCAGCAAGTAATCTGAGACCGAGAGAAAAGGCACTTAAGATACAGCAGCCTGGATAGACGTAATCACCAGCTCTACCCTTGTGCCAGGCAATACTGAACAACAATATACCAGCTCTGCCTTAGATTCATGGCCTCGTATTTTGTGGGTACCAGGCCACCTAGCACCTGTTACGAAGAGATTTAGTTTGCATATTACATCTTTATATTCTCTTGTGTGCTGGTCATAGTCATCTAATACCTACCTGCTTTGCGTAGACAACATGCAAAAGAATTCTAACATGATTAACATATCAAGAAAGAAATAGAAAACAAAAAGTCCAGGGAAGAGGTAGTTAGGCTTCAAGCATGCAGTTACGGTCTATGAGATCACGTAGGCTAAAATGAATACATATAATAAAACAAAACCTAGGAATGTAGAGGCAGGAACAAGATGTCGTTTACCGCGATTCAGTCGATGGAGGATGGCTTTCCACCCCTGCACCCCAGATTTTACTGCTGGTGAAGAGAACAGTAATCACGAAAATATACCTAGTCACATGCACTGCTCCTACTTCAGTCACAAACACAAATAATACAACTCTTCCAATTTCACATGTACCTCTTTCGATACTTCTCCTCTCTTCGTACTTTGCCAGTGGGGGAAAAAGTTAATTTTGGCTATCACTCTCCCCCAGCAAATTCAGATACTGCGGTGGACCTCATGGAGACCAACACAGACAGAGACAAAATACTAATCTGTTACGGAACCAAGATGTACAACGGATTGTTACCATATGGATTGCTTGCATAGTGGTCATGTTGGGACTAACGTACAGCTGCGGACATAAGTATCGATCCACTTCATTACGGTAAACAATGTGGCAGCGAGCAATCATTTCTGAAGCCCAGGGATGGTGTTTTTGTGCCCAGACTAACTTTTCAGAATATTGTGCTTAGTTTCATAACAGTTCGACTAAAAAGCAGGATTATAATAACATCCATAACTGTATAGTCAACAAAAAAATTATTAAAAAAAAATTACTGAATTTCCCTCTGTACTTACGATTTTGAAAAGAAGGAAGAATTTTGAAACACTTTGCTGTATGAACTGTTTCGATTACCGTATATGATGTACTATCTAACTTGTTAATGTAAAATAATTCAGCATCACCCTGAACATTCATTTACACAGGATTACCATACACAATAAAACATATATATATATATATATATATATATATATATATATATATATATATATATATATATATATATATATATATATATATATATATATATATATACCGTTCAGTTTCGTATTCGTAGAACAAAGGGTCTTGATAATTCCTTGGAAGTCTGTATATTCATCAGTTAAAATATTGTGCACCAAGGAATCCGCTATGTTAGTTATATCCGATCATACTGTGCATATTGATACAGAAGTTACAGCAGTATGAAGTTTGAGTTAAGAAGAGCAGTAGGCAAAGCTGGTTAGACGAATGGATAGCGAGACAGTGACTGAATTATGAGATCTGACACCCATCGCAACACCTTATCGATGAGCGCAGTCTATGGTGACAGTATACGAGCATTATGCCCACGTCTGTTTATGATGAGCTGCGTCACTGAGCTCGTCACAGTGAAGGACCTTGGACTGTAAATCACTGAGATGAATGACTCGATGCTTCACAGTTCTAATGCCTCCCACAAATACCACTTTATTGTTATCCCTTTTACTACGAGCGGTCACTAGGAACGTCACCCTGAAGGGATCTTGACATGTAATATCACTGAGATGAAAAGTCCACCTTACATACCTCGCACAAGTATCACACTGTTACCCCTTCATTACTTGCTCTGTCAGTAAGCTGGTCAAAGTTAAGGACTTCGGCAAAATAAATAACTGAGATGAAGGCCGGATGCAAGTCGCGCTCCTGAAACTCCTGAAAAAATAAATAAAGAAAGAAAGACGGAAAGAAAAGAAAGTATAATAAACTAGAAATTTAAAAAATCATTTAATTAAAAAAATAAAACTTATCCCTTCATTGCGAGTTTTTTCCTAAGCTGAATAAAATCGTCTGGAGGTAGGGAGTAAGGTTAAACCAATAGAAGAAGTAACGCGATTCAAGGAGTAAGAGGATACTCATGAATGACAGGAAGATTATAGGCTATATTGCTTTTACTCTAATCTGGACACAAATTGCCGAGTTGTAAAATCAATTAATATTAAAACATGATACTAATCACGAAGAGATGCTATGGTAAGGATGTACAGTAGAGCCGTCATATTGTCTTTTTCCTCCACTGACCTACGTGATATAAACTGCAGAACCATGAAAATCTGGGCAAAGTTAAGGTAAAGAGAACAGTCAAACAATTCTGAAATTTTTACGTAATATCATAAAAAATGTCGGGTCCCAAAGAAGACATTGCAAGGTTTCAAAAGTCATTGTTCACTGTATCGTTATTAATCGTCCTCAGCTGTACCCACACTGCGCCACGTTAACATTGCCTTCAGCGCCTCTGTTGGCCACTTTGTACATATACGGGTGACCTGAATTGGCAGTGGTAGTGAGACAATGCGCCCCAAGCAGGATCACATTCCTTCGCTACCTTGGAAGGCAGTGTGATCCTCTTGGTGGTGTTGGCATGCCGCAATAGATTTGAATTCTTCTCAAACTGTGAGATGTGGGATTAGATGCCTTTTCGAACTTTCTGGATTTCCCACCAAGTTGTCAGGTGAATAAAGGTTATGTGTGTGTGTGTGTGTGTGTGTGTGTGTGTGTGTGTGTGTGTGTGTGTGCAAGGGAGGGGTGCCATTCCAGTATGTATTGTACACACACTGGTATGTGAGTGTGTATATGTGAGCTTATCAACCGATTCTTTTATTACATGTAGAGTGCTGTAGGAGTGCTCTTGTTTTCGGGACATACCATGAGAAGAATCCACCTCCCCTTTTTGTGTTTCGCAGGAGTTACGAGACTGCTTCTACCCTAACTGGTGAGATGAAAGGTTACCACGTTCCTGGCCCTCTTCTAGCAGGGAATTTTCTAATCTTCACTTCAGCGTATTCTAATGACTTTATATGACACTTTGGGTATACATCGATAGCATTGTTTCGTCCTTAGTCGCAGGAATATTCTCTCACTCCCCTTTAATATGTCATAAAATACTTTGTGGTTCCTTTGTGGTTGAGTTATATATATATTAGACTTGTGGACGAGCGGTTTTTATATCTTGGAGTAGCTTGTAGTAGATAATCTTCTTTCCCATTTGTCATGTAGTGACAGGAGAGGTAAAGAATAGTATGGGACTATTTTTATTTGTCTTGGAAATATTAACAAGTCTCTCACACAGAGCGGAGTATAGAGTCCAGTCCCGCTAGCTATCTCTCTGTCTCGCTCTCTCTGTCGCTCTCTCAAGTTGCCAAGCCCTTCTCCCTGCGACCTGCCTCTTGTATGGCTTGTCTCCTTCTGCTCCTGCCTGTTCTGTGGCTAACCTCCCTCTGAGCTCTCTTTCCTAAATTCTGGTGAAACAGAAGATGTATCACGTGTGTTCCCTGTGATGGAAAGTTCTAGAAGCCTGTGTGTGAGTATGTGTGTATGTGTGTGTATGGTCACTAGGCGCTGTCGTGTGCCTATCAAGCATTCCTTGAGTTAAGAGTGTGTAAGCATGTTTAGCATTGCTCGATTCTCGCAGACACGATACCTTCTCATCATCTGACTCCCTGCTTCTATCTGTCTCTCTATCTATCTATTTATCTATCTATCTATTATGATTTGCAATTGTAATATGGAGTCCCAATATCTGCTCGGTCACGCGAAAATGGCGTACCATCGACAGTTAATAGTCCTAACATATTAATACATATTATATACACATTATAATGAACTTATAAGCTAATTAAGTGAAATACATAATATTGTAAAAGTAACATAATTGTATTAATATTGTATACATATAATATTTATAGTAAATAGTGATTATTCAGTAATATTTCATTTTAAATAAGTTGTATACATATTTGAATAAATGCATTAAAGTAAATTATTTAACTGTAATACAGTATGTACTTGGGTTATTGTAGTGAAATGCATACATGCGTTGGCCTTATAATTGTAGTTACATTTTGTTAATGCAACTGTTACATAAGTGTTTTGGCCTTATAATTGTAGTTAAAGTTACATAAAAGTTACATCTTGTTAATGCAACTGTTAATTGGCAAAGTGTAACATAATGCAATCGTTTGTCGTTACATAATTGTTACATATCGTTTGTAGTTACATAATTGTAGTTAAAGTTACATAAAAGTTACATCTTGTTAATGCAACTGTTACATAAATTGGTACATATTGTTTGTAGTTACATAATTGTAGCAAGTGTAACATAATGCAATCGTTTGTCGTTACATAATTGTTACATATCGTTTGTAGTTACATAATTGTAGTTAAAGTTATATAAAAGTTACATCTTGTTAATGCAACTGTTACATAAATTGGTACATATTGTTTGTAGTTACATAACTGTAGCAAGTGTAACATAATGCAATCGTTTGTCGTTACATAATTGTTACATATCGTTTGTACTTACATAATTGTAGCAAGTGTAACATAATGCAATCGTTTGTCGTTATATAATTGTTACATATCGTTTGTAGTTACATAATTGTTACATATCGTTTGTAGTTACATAATTGTAGTTAAAGTTATATAAAAGTTACATCTTGTTAATGCAACTGTCACATAAATGGTACATATTGTTTGTAGTATTGTTTGTAGTTACATAATTGTAGTTAAAGTTACATAAAAGTTACATCTTGTTAATGCAACTGTTACATAAATTGGTACATATTGTTTGTAGTTACATAATTGTAATAAGTATAACATAATGCAATCGTTTGTCGTTACATAATTATAATATGGAGTTACATAATTGTAATAATTGCAGTCCTAACATATGCTGCGGTCGATGATAGTGATGATGTGTCATGCCACTTGCTTGTGGAGACAACAATTTGCTGTTATTTTGTTTGTAGTTTATGTGGTATTTTGGCATTTGTAGTAACACTTACACTTATTTTCATTTGTTTGTTATGTGATCTTACTCTATTTCTCTTTTTTCTTTCTTACTTTTTCTTTCTTTCTTTCGTTCTTTTTTATTTTTATTTATTTATTTTTTTGTATGTATTGATTTTCTATAGTTTGTTTTTCTTCGCTTGTGTACGCTTTTTCCATGTTGTTCATGGTTGCATAATTGCTGGCTAATTTCCTTGGGATACTTTTTTAAAGTTTAGTTTATATTGCACAGGTATTACTGAAAATGATTTTATATAGTCCCATTTTTTGTTATTTTATATAAAAAATATATATACATATATACAGTATTAACTATATACACTGATTTGTTGTTCACGTGTACCTATCGTGGGTAATATGTGTGTCAGCACTGTGTGGAAATCATTGTCTTCACGATTGTGTTGAAGATGTTCACTCTTGCTAACGTCATTTGTGTTGGCCATTTTTTTTTTTTTTTTTAGTTTACTTTGTAACTTAATTTATTTTTTTCCACTAGGTAGCTTTAATTAATAAATGTTTAATACAGTTCTTTTAATCGCTCACTGAGTAACTGTGATGGTATATTTTCTTTATCACTTTGTAGATATAATAATGTATAGTTGTATGTATGAAACACGTATTTTATGTAGGTATAAATGGTAACACTCGTTGGTAGTAAATAAATGTTATAATAAATGAATGAATATATACCGTGTAGAATATTTATTGTTGGTGATTATTTAGTGTTTGAGTTATGCAGATAACTGAAGTAAGTATGTGTATTTAAGTTGTAACTATACAGCACGTTTTATATGTTTGTGCAGAAGCTTATTGTCTATCACTGTGTATTGTATAAATGAAGTAACTATGTAACTCACTAATTTTTACCGTGGTGGGAATGGTGTGACTGGTGGTGCAGGTGGTGTGTTGACTGACGTGGCGTCTGTTCAGCAAGCACGCATGATGACGTCGACTTCCCACACTGGTAGCTGTGGTGAGTGAATGAGTAGCGATGAGTAACTTGAGTGAAGATGAGTGAGTAAGATGAGTTATGAGTCGTGTCTCACTCTTCGTTTGTTTGTTCCGTTTTTCTATGTCGATGTTTTCTCGGTCCTTTTCTCTTCTTTACTTGCTTTGTTTTTTATTCTTCTTGCTGCTGCTTGAAGTTACGTGAAGATTATAGAGTTGTTTTGTAGATGGTTGTAGTTCGCTGGTTCGTCGTAGAAGTTGCAAGATCGTATCAATATTTTGTTAAACTACTTGCAAGGCGTCGTGTGACCTCTTCACCTCTGCATCAGCATGATGATAGGGGAGACGGAGGGGCTGGTTGGAGAGAATACTGTCAGGAGCTGGTTGTGTTGTTGGTTGTGAGAGGTATTCTTTTTGTTTTCAATCTTGATATTTTGTAGGAATTCAATGTTGATTCGTAGACGAGGTTCGTATACGTTCGCTGCTACCAAATGTCATAAAATACTTCGTGGTTCCTTTGTGGTTGAGTTATATATATATTAGACTTGTGGACGAGCGGTTTTTATATCTTGGAGTAGCTTGTAGTAGATAATCTTCTTTCCCATTTGTCATGTAGTGACAGGAGAGGTAAAGAATAGTATGGGACTATTTTTATTTGTCTTGGAAATATTAACAAGTCTCTCACACAGAGCGGAGTATAGAGTCCAGTCCCGCTAGCTATCTCTCTGTCTCGCTCTCTCTGTCGCTCTCTCAAGTTGCCAAGCCCTTCTCCCTGCGACCTGCCTCTTGTATGGCTTGTCTCCTTCTGCTCCTGCCTGTTCTGTGGCTAACCTCCCTCTGAGCTCTCTTTCCTAAATTCTGGTGAAACAGAAGATGTATCACGTGTGTTCCCTGTGATGGAAAGTTCTAGAAGCCTGTGTGTGAGTATGTGTGTATGTGTGTGTATGGTCACTAGGCGCTGTCGTGTGCCTATCAAGCATTCCTTGAGTTAAGAGTGTGTAAGCATGTTTAGCATTGCTCGATTCTCGCAGACACAATACCTTCTCATCATCTGACTCCCTGCTTCTATCTGTCTCTCTATCTATCTATTTATCTATCTATCTATTATGATTTGCAATTATAATATGGAGTCCCAATAAATACACACCTACACACCTCGACCTGACCTACACCCAGGCCACTCGACAGGTACACGAGTGCGGAAAATTGATGCAGGTAACAATTCGGGGGAGTGTTAGACGCATCTTCAAGCAACGCCGTACTTTTTTTTAGTTATATTCATTTATAAATTCCCTTCAAAAGCGTTGACTAAAGGCAAAAAAAAAAAAAAGAGAAAAAGAATGTTCCATCCTGCTTGACTCTGCTTGCTCGTCTGTTCCTTGCATCTGGAGTTAATTTTATATTCCATTTCTCTGTGGGAAGATTTCTCTTAATGTAAGGCGCATCCCCCTTCTTCTCTCTCTCTCTTTCTCTCTCATCTATATGACAGGCGGAAGATAATAACCACAGAGCGATAGATAAAGCAAGGAAATAGAGACAAGAGAAAGTATGAAAGATGAATGATAAGCAGAGAAAAGTTCTAATAAAATGTAAGGAAAGGAATATCAAGAAATTAAAAAAAAAAGACGTGTTACGAAAACTACAGCTGTGACAGAGAAGAAGTCTAGGTAGGGGAGGAAAAAAAAAAAAAGAATTATAAAAACATAGCACCTAATCAAGACGAGATATATGAGAGACAAAATAGTGATCGATGACCAGAGGCAGATATCAGGCCGGAAAGATGCAAAATAATGGCAGATAATGAGAACGATAAGCGTAGATGGAATAATGGATATAATATGGAAGGGACTGATAAAATATAAGACTAGAGGACAGAAAAATAAGTTGATAATTTAGCCAGCACAATACAGGTATTATTCAGGGGGTGTGAACATTGTGAATAGACGCCACCTTTGATCTGAGGCTGTGGTGAGAGGTGGGAAGAGGGAGTGGAGGAGGGGGGTGGGGAGAGGGAGAGGGGGAGGGGTGAGGTGTATACATAATCGGATCTCTTTCATTCCTTCTCATCCTCTTCCTTTCTTTCCTGTTTTTTTTCTTCTCCGTCTTATTTTTGATGTCTGTCCGGCTTACTCTTCATTTTCCTCTCCTCTTGAACCTTCTTTCCCTTCCTTCCCCTCTTCCTCTTGCTTCTCCTTCACTCTGTCTCTTCCTCTTTATCTTCTTTTCTCCATTTCTTCCATTTCTTCCTCCTTTTACTCCTGTTACACTTCTCTTCCCTTTCCTCACTTCTGTCACTTTCACTTTCTCTCCATCTTCTCCTGCTTGTTTTTCACTCTTCCATTTTATCTTCTTTTCTCCATTTCTTCCTTTTCTTCCTCTTTTTACTCTTTCTTCTCTTCTTTCCCAACCTTTTTTCTACTTCTCTTCCCCTCTTCTTACCTCTTTATTTACTTTATTTCTCTCTTCTCTTTCACTCCCTCTTTCTTCCTATCCTATCGCCTCCTCTCCTTCCTTTCTCTTGAACCTGTATCTCTTTCCCCTCTCTTTTGCCTTCTTACTTTCTCACTTTTTCTCTCATTAAGCTAATCCAGGCATTTATTCTTGACGCGACGAGACCCAGTGGCTTTTCTCAGAACCAACACGCAGGTGGGGGGCAGAGGGGGACAAGGGAAAGGGCGGGGGAGCAGGAGAGAGGGGAAGAGAGCAGGAGGAAGCAGAAGTATGAAGAAGGGGACTGGATAGGTGCCAGAGAGAACAAGATGGGTCAAAAGGGTAGGAGGGAGGCAGGGGAGGAGGCAGAACTGATAAGTGTGGATTCAGACGCGTATCAGTGGTATATGCAGATTCTATCGGGGGTATATACATCTGGGAGAGACACTGGCAGAAGAAACAAGCATAGTGCAGTAATTAGTCGGGTGTATTCACGAAGGTTGGAGTCAGTGGGAACTGAAGGAATCTATTAAAAGTTTTGTCAACTGCTGCACTTTTTACTCTGGAAATTGTGTGCTGCTTGTTTTTCTAAATAAATCGTGTGCTTCGTGTTTATCTTAATTAGTTAATTAATTTGTCAAATATATTTATAAATGGAGAGGAAATATCAAGGATCATTTTCATTTTAATGTTCCTCCTCTTACCTCCCTCCTCTTCCTCCTCTTCCTTATCATCATCATCACCGATTCCTCACCTCCTTCTGATTACATCACGGCTGGAAGTGGTCTTGGGAGAAAAGCCAGGATGTCATTTTGACCTTGCAAACTTCATTTTTACCATTACTCATCTCCTTTAACCTCTCTTCATTCACCTTAATGAAATCATATAGTAATATACAGAATAAAATGCCTAGGTTGATGTCGGCCCTCTAACGGGTAAATTTCTCCTTCATTAGTATACTGCTGCAGCTGCCTTCCCCTTACCAAAAGCGGTCTGTCTCTCACAGCTGTCCATCCTTTCACTTTCCTCGGTACTCTTTCTTCATGCAGTTTGTCAGCATAATTTCAGCATTTTTTATTTTTCTTTATCAATTCAGTCATATCACAACGTACGCTTCTAGTTATCTTACATATCTGGGCACCTTACAACTTATTCCTCTGTTTCTCTTTTCTATTACGGTACATTAATTCACAGTTGTTATACATTAAGCAGCTATAATGTTCATTCTTTGCATCATAATCCCAAATGAGAGTTCTTATTCATTTCCTGATATATCTTGCAATCTCCCTTCTGAGAATATCTTCCCCTTTTTCTCTCCCTTCCCCTCCCCCCTCCTTGCTTCAGGGCGGGTGGTCAGGTCGGGTGTGTCAGAGATAAAGTTCCACTCATATCACAACCATTACCCTCATCACACTGGTATTGTTTTGTCTATGTATATCTGAACAATATAGAGAGATAATGGACCCCCATATCCAGGAAGATTTAATTCAACTTTTTAGATTGTCGTAATACTTTTCATGATACATCCATATCACAACGGCTACCCTTTTCACATTAATGCTGTTCTGTCCATGGATATCCAAAGTACCGTAAAGAAAATAAATGAAAACTCCAATTCCTGACAATTTTTTTCTTCAACCTCGTAAGCTGAATGATGGTGTCTGGTGGTAGAAAGAATCAATCAAAAAATCCAACATGTTAGGGAGTGAATTAAAAGTGAATCTGAATCGTAAAGAAGTGAGTTTTTTCGTTAGTTCTCGTATCTGGTGTCTTTGAGGAAATGATGGATGTGTTAGGAAGTTGTTTTATAAGAGAAGGTCAAGCATCGTTGAGAGGACGAGAGGCTTTCCAGTAACGAGAAGAGGGTTTCCTGTAGCGAGCAGAATTTAATGTCGTATTGGATGAATGCTCTGTCCTTGTAGTGCACCTGTCTTTTCACTGGTCTTTCTTTCTATCTCTATCTATCTCTGTCTTAGTAAGTAAAGAAGACATAAAAAATTAACCATTGCTTTGAGTTTATGAGGCTGAAAATGAATATATCCGTGTTTGCATCTGCGGTTCCTTCGAGGTGAGATGATGGTGGATGTTGAAGCAGAGGAGGGAATACACCCTGCAAAGATGAACGTTGCATGAGAGGTGGTGTTGGTGGTAGGGAGAATAAAGAAACAGTTTTCACCTAACAGCGTGATGTGTGTGCATGTGTATGAGGAGGTAGGGAAGGGGGTAAGAGGGCTGAAAAAAAAAAAAAGTGGATAGAAGTAGGCAGCACGAGCTAGAATGGTGGAAGGATGTGGGGCAGGGCCGGCTAATACAACCTGTGCATTATAGTTGGGTGGGTATGAGTCAAAGCGTAAAAAAAAATAATAATAGTACAGTAATAATAATAAGAACAAGAACGAACACAAAGAAAGGAAGGAAGGAAACTTTTTTTTTTTTTTCATATGCCTGGGATACCTCACTTCCTTGCATATGAGGTTGTTTATGAAATCCTGCCTACTTA
Source organism: Coenobita brevimanus (assembly GCF_032717465.1). Classification (NCBI taxonomy): domain Eukaryota; kingdom Metazoa; phylum Arthropoda; class Malacostraca; order Decapoda; family Coenobitidae; genus Coenobita; species Coenobita brevimanus. The sequence continues at coordinate 52,051,302 of NC_136977.1, read as the reverse complement.
GGTACAGAATGAAATACAATGAAATACACTGCCTCTCCTCCCTGTTACTGAAGGGTTAGTCTATCAGGGTCTAGTTAGAAAAAAAAAAATCTTACCAAATTAAACAATCTTACTTATTTACAACTTGGACTCACCGATAACTCTATCCATTCTCAGATGCTAACCCTGTCTATTCTCAGCTCCTCACCACCCATTGAGTCTGCGTTTCCTTCTAATCTCACATCTCAGCTATGCCCCCCCAGCTATGCACCAGACAGCATCGGATTGCTTGATGTATTCATTAGTCACAATTACTAGTATTCAGCTGGAAGGCTTGGGAGCGGCGGGGGTCAGGAGTTGGGCGTGGAGGTAGGTGGGATAGGACTGGGCGTGGAGATGGATGGGTGGGATAGGATTGGGTGTGTGGAAGTGGGTGGGATGGGATTGAATGTGGAGGTGGGTGGGATGGGATTGGGTGTGGAGGTGGGGGGATGGGACTGGGTGCGGAGGTGGGTGGGATGGGATTGGGTGTGGAGGTGGGTGGGATGGGATTGGATGTGGACATGGGTGGGTGGGAGAGGATTGGGTGAGGGGGCGCGCGTAGGATGGGTTTGGGTATGGGGAGGTGGGTGGGACGGGAGGGAACTGAATGTGGAAATGGGTGGGTGACGTGGGATGGGACTGGGTGTGGAGATAGGTGGGATGGGATTGGGTGTGGAGATGGATGGGTGGGGTGGGGTGTGACTGGGTGTGGCGATATGGGAATGCTTGTGGAGGTGAATGGGTGAGATGGAATGGTTTGGGTGTGTGAGGATAGATAGGAAGGGTAGGTGTGGGGGAAGTAATTAGGGGAGGGAAGGAAGGGAAGGTTTGGGGAGGACGGGGTTGAGGTGTGGTGGGTACTGAAGGCAAGTCTTATTACTGTGAACCCAATACGATTTTAACTCAAAGAAACCCATCCCAACCAGTGATTTAATTCCTGAAAAAGAAAAAAAAGTCCCTCTCTCCCTATAGTTTTGCCTTACTGTTCCAACTAACTCCAGACGATTTTAGTGTTAACCCTTTTCGTCTCTAATAAATTCTTAAAAGTCCCCTGCTTGTGGTTTTCCTGTTCTATTCCAGATAATTTCAGACGATTTTTCTGTTCGTGGCTTGGGGCTGTTCAATCCGCCGGGCATTTTCTTGGGTGATGGGGTAATTTGACGCTAATATGAGGCCGCGTTAGGTACGATTGTCGCAAACCCGTTGTACGTGATTACAGGCTGAGGAACGTGCATTGATTTCCTTTCGTTCTCAATCTCGTTCTTGTTTTTGCTTTTTCTCTCTCTCTCTCTCTCTCTCTCACACACACACACACACACACACACACACACACACACACACACACACACATCTACCAAATATTAGTTTATCGGTCTTGGTTTCTTTCTTTTTTGTACGAATACAGCTTTATTTATCATTATCACAACATTCCCACCTGAAAAATAAATGGGGACACAGCCTCATAAATCCACCAGGTCCCGTAATAAAAATCCCTGTGCGTTCCCATCAAAAATCCCTTCTCAGATTAACCGTGGGAGTAACATCAGACCCGGCCTACAAGGAACGCCACACCTGCTCTTAATATACAGGTAGGTTTACTAATATCAGTCATTAACCTGGGACTGTTTAATCACGAGGGGGGCTACTTCTTCAATTTCGCGGCTCCATCTAGGCTTTCATTCGGCTTATTTAGAGTACCTGGGTTTGTTTATATCAAGGATCTTAACAAATTTTTACGATGACCTAAGCTCCACAGCATTATCTGAAATAGCTTTTTTTTTTTCGCTTTTTATCATGTTAATTCCCACTCCAGTTTGGTTGTGAAGTGCTGAGAAATAGTATGCGTGGAGATATATCGTAAGTGTAAATAAGGAGTATTTTACGGCAAGCCTAGTTACCTTATATGTTGCCTTTCAAGTGTTCTTTTCCGCTGTTATTTCAATGTCAAAATGTAGAAATATTGCCACTTATTCCGGTAGTTTCATTTTACCTTAGCTGCCTGGCTGCTTTCCCTTGAAACTCCAGTACGAGTTTTATGGAAAGAATTGTAAAGATTTAGAACACATCCTTGACACATGAGGATTTACTGGAAGGAACGTGTCTAAATATGGCGCCAGTTGTTCATCACGGCATTGGCTAAGAGTAATGGATCTCAGTGCCCTCTATTGAGATTGTTGTTAGCTCACGTCAGGTTAGATTAGGTCAGGTTAGATTAGGCCAGGTCAGAAAAGGTTAGGTTACTCTAGGTTAAGTTAGATTAGGTTAAAGGTAAAGAAGGTTGTAGGTAAGGCTTCCAGTCCACCAGGCCATTAGCAACGAGTGGTGATTCTTGGGTGCTCGTTAACAGGGACATTGTTTGGTGGAGGTGTGAGACAGTTACCGGGAGACTCGTTATCATCTGATTTACGGGCACAAATTACTGGTTTTCAATGGCCTGAGGGGGGACTCATGCTAAAGTCGGTGGCTTGACTTTGGTTCACTGGCAGCACGTCATTCCCTGCCAGGCGATACGGTGTTAGATGCTGGGGTGTTAGGTGGAAGGGTAGGGTCAGGTGAGAGATCATTCTTCTCCTGCCTATGTGAACTGAGTAACCTATCTTGCCTTCAAAAGTAATCGTAATGAATTAGTATTAGCATGGTGTTAGGGAGTATGCCATGAGGTGATATGGTGTTAGGTGGTGTTAGATGGCATGGTATTGGGTGGTATGGAATTGGTATTATGTTCGGTGGTCGACTAGTAGGCCTAACCCAATACACTCCGTGGAAATTGGTGTTATGGTACTGGATGGCATTCTATCTGATGGTATGGTATTGGGTGGAATAGTGTCAGATGCTATGGTATTAGGTACTATAAATCATGAGCTATTAAGCAGCATGATATAAGGTACTGTGGTGTTAAATAGTATGGCATTATGTGGTATGGTATTAAAGTGTATGGTAATAGGTTGTGTGGTATCAAATGGTATGGTGTCAGGTGGCATTACATCAGACACTAATAGTAGGTGGCATAACATTAACATTCACTCCAACAGCGCCTCTCTCTCTCTCTCTCTCTCTCTCTCTCTGTAATTAATCGTTTTTACCATGTGTCCGAAACGAATTGCACTTCCACGAAAAAAAAAAGGAAAAAAAAGAAAACAGTCTTCAGTGATTATACACATCTATGCATAAATTTCCAGGAAGCGGGAACTTACGGAATAATGAGTACTGTGGGCGAAGTACTTGGGGAATTACGGTGCTACGGTGAATATTAAACCCCTTCAGTACAGTGACGTGTTAAATCTTATCCCTCCTACCCCCAGACGATTTTATTCATCCCTAAAGCGTCCTGTTTTAGTGAAGATGCTGGCTATGATTAACCTCTCCAATTCGAAAAAGTCTTATAAAAGTCTAAATAAAAATTTGTTTATGGTAACTGAAATAAAATACATAAATACATCATCGTAGTAAAGGGATACAAAGGAAAGTACAAACGAAAGCAGACACTAACTGGCCTATTGTTTTTTTCGAAGTTGCTATAACTAATGTCCGTCCGGTTAAGACAAGGATAACAGAACAAGACGGAGAAAGTGCTAGTCTCTGTGGGCCGTATTCTCACTGGCTCTAGCAATTTCGTAATACATCATCCTCAGCGATTTTTTCTGCACATTACACCTTAATAATCGTATAGTCTGTTACTGATACACGTATGTCAATATTTAAACTCTATAGATAAAATACAGGAGAATATTTACCTTGAGACGACAACAAGGAAGAGGCAAAACGAAATTTGTTATATCAACGAGAATACGATTGTGTGGTCCTAAGAAACTCCGTAGCATCCGTTTCGTAGCTTTTTATTTTGCGCATTGCACCCTCATATTCGCTTTTATTTCACTCATATAATTCCAATACAACATAGTTTGAATAAAAAAACGTGGTGAGGTAACACAGCACAAAATAAATCGCTAAGGAAGATGTACATCGGAATCTCCAAAGGCACTCAGGACACAACTCTGCGTCTCGAGGTTCGTCTGGGTGGAAATACGTTGCGCGAAGCTTGATAAATATTGCTTGAAAAATGACAAGTATTCTTCTTTGTCACCTTATCAGGGCAGAGCCTTCTACTCCCTCCCCACCACTACTTTCTCCTCACCCCCTTTCAGTACCAAGATTATTTTTTTTTTTTACATTTTTTTTTTTTTTGTAATCGGTTTAGGAAGCTTCCTAACACCTCTTCCTTAGCGATTTACTATTGGGTATGGCCATTTAATATAAGTTTCTGCGTTATTTATGAAGAGTGTGGTGATATAAGAATGATTTAAATAACACCGAAGAGGACACTAACACTTAGGAACAGGTGTTATGGAGCTTCCTTACAAAATACGTGCCGTATTATATGCGTTAAAAGAGTCTTAATTGTTCATTTCGCTACACATCGCCTTCTTAAAGTTCATTATTGCTTCTTCAAGACGACTCTATCCACCTCAAGGTCTCTCATATTGAAGAGGTTACGAATGTTGGAAAAATATACATTAATTCTTTCACCACTAATACTTTTTCATTTTTTTTTTTTTTTTTTAGTTTTCCAGACGATTTTATTCAGCTTAGGAAAATTTCGGATTGCAGGGTTTAGAAAATACCCCATTAACATTTATCTTTTTTTTTCATATGATGTCTTCTCGGTTGTTCTCTAGCTACAGGGATTTTTTTTTTTTTGACTCTCTACAGTTACCTCTCGTAGTGAAGGGGTTAACCACTCTGACCGATCGCCATTATTTTTTTCTCTTTGGTCTTGCTAAGGATGATTTTGAGTTTAGGAGAGGCTTTAGGTATTCAAGAGCACACACACACACACACACACACACACACACACACACACACACACACACACACACATCATGAGACTGAAATGGTTAAGGTTTCATAGAGTAGAAGGCATTAAGCTGTCCATAGGCTGATGGATACGCCTAAGACAGAATGTATACAGAGCTGGACAGAGTTATGGATATTTTATTCATGGCCTCAAGATGTCATAATGAATAAAATTCTCTCTCTTTTTTTTATACATCCCTTGGTGTAGAAGAGAAAGTCTGTAACATACTCGTGTATATTGCCCGAATCAGCGGACAGGCAAACAAGGAAATATATTCACTCACACACCCAGACACTCACTAACTCACCCACTCACTCAAAAATCATAATACACAACTTTTATTTACATAAAGCTGTCTTGGCTTCCCGTCTTTCACAGTCTAAATCCATCCAAGATAATTCTGCAAAGGCTAATGAATGGCACGTCAAAATAGCTGCACCAGATTTCTCCAAATTTACCAAACAGTCTCAATGCAACACTTTCTGATTGGCCTTTTCCTCCCTCCGGTATGGTCTGAATTAACTAATAAGAATGTGGAAGTAATTGCCTGGCACTAAGTAGCAGCAGCAGCAGCAGCAGCAGCAGCAGCAGCAGCAGCAGCAGCAGTAGTAGTAGTAGTAGTAGTAGTAGAGGTGGTAGTGGTGGTGGTGGTGGTAGTTGTAATAGTAGTGGTATTGGTAGCCGAAGTTGTAGTAGTGGTTGTAGTAACAATAGTAGTAGTAGTTGTAGTGGTAGTAGTAGTAGCAGAAACATCAGTCTCATCTGAACCTGAACCTAGTGGAATGAAGGCTGAAGGTGTCTTCTTTTCTCAGGCCACCACCTTCCTTTCGGGGGATAATGACAAATATAAAGATCAGGTGAGTAGCAGTAAGCAATTTTACTCAGTGTACGAGAGACCTTTTGAACTGGAGAGGTTAAACGGGGACCTCATTAACCCCGTCACTATATCAGCTGCCTTCCATAAACAAAAATCACAGTTTTAATTCCCGTCATCTTAGAGAAAGGGGTAATATAGGGTTAGTTTACATAAGTGGTATACAAGAAAATTAGCATTTCATATACAGAAACAGGCTGGAAAGGAAAGAGGTGTTGGACAGTGAAGTAATGCCGCAAAAATACATCAGGGAGGAGGTCGTAAGATGTCACCGAGTAATGGTAACTGTTTCTCTCCAAGGTTACTTATGCTGTGAAGTTGCATATATATTTTGGCCACAGCCATTACTCTGTGTCCTACCTGGTAATTCTGTAGATTTTGTTGAAGTGTTGCATGTCCAGGAATATGGATTTTGTTGCTCAAGTGGGTCATGTGCAGGGTATTAGAAAAGTCACTGTGCAGGAGAGACACAGCAACACATACTAGCATATTACATACTGTCACACTTCACACTGCCACACCCAAAACCCATGCCCCATTTTACTTTGCCACACCTCACACTGTCACGCATATTATTCCACATCACACTGTCGCACCACACACACTGCCACACTTCACACTGTCACACCATACACACTCCCACACCTAACACATTACCACTGTTCACAGTGTCATATCTCGCACCACCACACACAAACACGCCTAACATTGCCACACTTTAAGCTGGTTTAACACACACACACACACACACACACACACACACACACACACACACACACACACACACGCACTCAAAGTCATATCTCAGATTGCCACACCTCTAGCCTCCTACCTCACATACTTTGTAACATCCATTATCAGTTGCTTGTTATTTCACTTTCTGATGCAGCTGACTTGCCTATGCTTATTTTTCTGGTGTGAGAGGTCAGGTCTTTACTTTCAGGGCCAGATCTGCAGTATTCATCATCATCATCATCATTATCATCATTACTCGTCATTTTATCGTCGTCATCGTCATCATCAGCACCAGCAGGAACATCATCATCATCATCATCATCATCATCTTCATCATCATCATCATCATCATCATCATCATCATCATCATCATCATCATCATCATCATCATCATCTTCATCATCATCATCATCATCATCATCATCACCATCATCATCATCATCATCATCATCATCATCATCATCATCATCATCATCTCCGTCACAGTTAGTCACTTTTACCACCACCACCACCACCACCATCATCATCATTATCATAATCATCGTCAGCAAAAATACCACCACCACCATCATCATCATCATCATCATTATCATAATCATCGTCAGCAAAAATACCACCACCACCATCATCATCATCATCATCATTATCATAATCATCGTCAGCAAAAATACCACCACCACCATCATCATCATCATCATCATTATCATAATCATCGTCAGCAAAAATACCACCACCACCATCATCATCACCACCACCACCACCATCATCATCATGTCTCACCTTCCTTGTCCTCCTCCTCCTGTTCATGCTCATCACATAATCTTCAGCAGTAATAATGAATACACTGTACCGGAGAATGTTCACGGCGGGTTCAGCACAGATAATTGTACCCTTTCAGAACCCCGTACAAATTATGAGAGAGACCCCAATCCCCCAAGAGAACCCATAACCTCAACATATAGAACCCCCCACTAGAACCCATAACCTAAACAATTTGAAACCCCAAGTAGAACCCAGAACCTAAGCACAGTGGACTACATTTTGAACCCTCTGTGAGACCCCCTTCCAGTCTATTAATATAATCGTACAGTTAAAAGAACACTGTCATTGTAGTGGAAGGATGGACGGAAGCCTTTTGAACCCTCCTGTAAATTGGCTCTTTGTTGAAAATTAAAAAGAACATTAGAAGGGGTTCATGGGGACTATTGAACCCTTTCACTACGAGGGGTTCTTTCTAAGCTAATATATCCGTCTGAGAGTAGCTACAGTGAAATGATTAAGTTTCTCTCTCTCTCTCTCTCTCTCTCTCTTTCCACCTTTCACCGTCACAGGCCCATACTAGACTGAAACAAATCATTAAAGGAGCCAAAATAAAACAGAGTAAGGGTCAGCCGGCAAAAAGGAGAGAGAGAGAGAGAGAGAGAGAGAGAGAGAGAGAGAGAGAGAGAGAAAGAGAGAGAGAGAGAGAGAGAGAGAGAGAGAGAGAGAAAGAGGCGCATAGTAAAAAAAAAAATCCGCAGTATAAGAAAAAGATTGGCTGGCTCAAAAGACTCACCTGTATATAGAAAACGGAGCTTATCCAGGGGGAACATCAATATTCTAATGGTATGCTAATTCAGGTGATGGTATACAGTAGTTGCAATCTCCAGGCGTATCTTATCGGTGAGATCCAGTAACGGGCTTCAGGGAAACGATTATATTTCTAGCATCAAGGGTCTGTGTTGCCATGTGGTTAGCTCTTTACCTGGTATGGGATTCAGTTGAAGGAGAGAGAGAGAGAGAGAGAGAGAGAGAGAGAGAGAACATATCCATTATTTGGGAAAGTGTCAACCTAGATTTGTGCAGTGTTTTTTTTTATTGTCTTTGATAAAATTTTCCTGCCGTAAATAGAAAGAAAATGAAAGAAATTAAAAAGAAAATTCCAGTCATGTCTGTCTCCTGGGGAAATGTTGAGAGGTAGTTCGCATCTTAATACCTACTACTGGATAGATTAAGTCCTCCGGCGATAGATAAAAAGGAAGAAAAGTGCTAATCATCTCCGCTACCTGAGAAAGTGTTAACCTTATATTTGCTACTTAGTTCCCTCCTGATCAGTAACATCCCCCGCCGGCAGAAGGAAGAAGAAGAGGAGGAGGCGACGGAGGAGGAGGAAGAGGAAGAGGAGGAGGAGGAGAAGAAGAAGAAGAAGAAGAAGAGGAGGAGGAGGAGGAGAAGAAGAAGAAGAAGAAGAAGAAGAAGAAGAAAAAGAAGGACGAGGAGAGAAGAAAAAGAAGAAGGATGAGAAGAAGAAGAAAAAGAAGAAGAAGAGGGAGAGGAAGAGGAACACGAAGAAAACGAAGTAAGAAGAAGAAGACGAAGAAGAAACAAGAAGAAGAAAAGAAAACCTTACGTTCTTGGCCCAGGAAAGTGCTATGAGAGATTTTTTGTATCTACTGAATAAAAAAAAAAAAAAAAAACAGAGGCCCCTGCCATGATTTGCATTTTGAAACAGTCCCGTTTTCTAAGTGGCACGGGAGACTTCGAAGTTCCTTTTTGTTGGTGATTTATTTTTCGTATTACACCTTCATTTCCTCTTCTGCGTTTTTTACATATTTTTAGAATCGATATAGTTTGCATTCATAAATGCATGAAGAGTGAAAGATATAACAGGCAAAATAAATCGCGGAGAAAAGGGAGTTACGTAATCTTCCAAAGCTCCTTGAAATACGGCCTTGGAATAGTGCGTAGAGCTTTTGACCCTTCAGTTCAAGGACGTAATATCTCGAATCTTGTTGCTACGAAGATATTTATCTTAGGAGAAAACCCTACTGTGAAAAAAAAAATATTGAAAGATGTACCAAACTACTCCACACTCTCTCTCTCTCTCTCTCTCTCTCTCTGGGGGGCACGGTGGCTCAGTGGTAGAGTATCGGAGTCGTGATCGTGGGATTCCGAGTTCGAGCCTCGCCCGGGACTGCCGTGCCGGGAGTGGTAGCGCTCTCCTGTAACCTAGCAGGGCTATATGGTCATAGTTGCCTAGCTCGGGGATTAAATCTCTCTCTCTCTCTCTCTCTCTCTCTCTCTCTCTTTTAATGCAAGGAAGAGGGAACCAGAAGCCAGAAGCCAGCCACAGTGTTCCCTATAGGAAAAAACAAAACAAGATAACTAGAGTCAAATTAAAGATCCTTTCATTTATCTTCTTTTAGCTAAGTAAATAGTATGAAGATAGCAAGAATAAATTATACATGACATCCTCAGGCTGAAGAAATTGGAACACAGTGCTCTGTTTACTTATTTTAGTAATCGTATGTTAAATTCTTGCATGCCACTCATTGAAAGGTGCCTATAACTCAGTCATGTATTAAGATAGCCTGAGAGAGAGAGAGAGAGAGAGAGAGAGAGAGAGAGAGAGAGAGAGAGAGCATTCTAGATTCACGTTACAGAGTGGTCGTGTTGGTATGAGGGGTGTGAGGGGTAGTATGAGAGGTACGAAGGGTGGTATGACGAGTGGTGTGAAAGTGAGAAGTGGTGTGAGGGATGGTGTGGGAAATGTATGAGGGGGGAGTGAGAGGCCATGACGGCAGAATAGCAGACAGCCGGCCAAGAGAGGGGGTGAGACCTTGAGGGGAGCAGGGAGGGTGGCTTGTACAGGCTCTGACAAAAGTCCTGATAAACCTCTTGATAAAAAATAAATAAAAATAAAAATACAAAATAAGTACAAGCCTGAAGAAGTATTGTCTCCCCTAATCACTCTCCGTTTTCTTTAAGACGTGTTAAGATCAAGTAAACTTCGAGTCAAATGGTACACACGCTTCCACCTACATTCTGAGTCACCCTGTATGCAAAATGTCTGATAGTTGACGGTCGAATCTAAAAACAATTTTCGTATTGTAGGCACGGGAAAGTAACAGTGGTGTTGAAAGAATACAAAAATAAAAACACACACACACAAAAAAAGATATCTTCTTGACGAGAGCCGCGACGAACCGGAATACAACACCTAACGTGATACTGTGTTCGGTACAGAGGGGGATCCGGCACTAGGAATTTTATTATTGCCTCGTCTCGTATACTTTCTCTCGTTTCAGAAGACAGTGATGTGTGAAACCGTTATTGTGGATGCTGTGGAGAAGGGAATAACGGAAGGAGACGTTGTAATTGCAGATCCAACCGTTATTTAATGAAAAACCTTATGACTGAACGAGATTTCATATTTGCAAATCCATGCCTGAAAGAATGAACATTATTCATTTCTGTAACAGTATAATAGGAAATGTGGTTTTAATAATGCGAAGACTATACAAATCCTCCACTGTCTTCGTAAATCCAAGCGTAAATGAACGGATATTGAGGTAAATTATTTCTTGTCCATAACGGCACAATTTATTGGTTATTACGGATGTTGTAAAAACCAAGTAACCGGGGGGAAAAAAAATCACCATGTCCTATTTATATCGTCCCGGATTTTTACTTACTGTCCTGGTGAGATCTATCTACAGGTCTTATGGCAGAATTTCCATACGCGGTGCTGTAGCTTCATAGGATTACTACTTACTGTCCTGTTGAGATCTCACTGCAAGTCTTAGGGTAGAAATTCCGTTTTCCTGCATAGGATCTTTATTTACTGTCCTTTTGAAGTCTCTCTACTTGTCTTAGAAATAACAGATCCTTATAAACTCTCTCTCTCTCTCTTTCTTTCTCTCTCTCTCTTATCGTGGGTAAGATACGTGTAATTGAAAGCGATTGCTTAAAGCATTAGTGATTAATATTTTCTTTTTGTAAGTCTTGATAATGAGTAACTTCTGTGTTGCTGCCAATTCTTCTTTCCTTATCCACCATACCATCTCTTAGTGCTTGGTAAAATGCTTCTTTATTAGAAACAGCAGACTCGACACACAACGAAACTCCTGGGGTCGAGGTGTAGGTAGATTGAGAGAATTTATTATTTTTTTTTTTTTTTACATTCCTTACTCCATATCCCAATTCAGTACATGGTATCTTCGCGTGAGGCCGCTACTTACTTATTCTCTACAAGGGGCTATTCCTACGCTGAATACACTCATTAGTCGATCATACAGCTCAGGCTCGAAATTCATCATTTCCTGTGACCTTGATCTTTTATATACTGTGCTGAAAATGCGTAGGTTACGTCATGGGCTACCGCTGTACACCTGCAGTAGTTTTGGTTACTATCACCATTAATTCCTACCCAGAAGATGACATGAGATATAAATAACATAAGCGAGCCATATCCAGGTAAACAGAGGCAAGGGAGAGGTAGATGAGAAGATCCTACACCCACAAGACCATTTCCCCTCCTTGTAGCAGACCTGAAAAGAGTATAAATCGTCATCACACTAAACGTCAGGTGGGGTATCCTTAGGCACACCCCGGCCAGCGTAACCTGCCGGGGGAGGCTAATGGATTCCCTGTTTTTGTTCGCAGATAAATGCCAGGACCATCGTCGTATATTTATGAGGAGGGATGCTCAGGCTGGAATGTGCTGTGCGGGGGTCCAGGTGGTAGCCAGCTGGTGTTAAGGTTTGTTCCTCGGTGATATGGGTCGTAGGCTATTGTAAGTGGATTTTTCATTTCATAACACCTCAGACGTTTACTTTGCTCGTTCCTCCCCATTTCGCTCGTGCGTGTTATTGATGAAAACTATACCGATATTAATGTGATATGTACGCAAGAGTATGTTAAGGTGTTATATGCAAAATAAACCTCACAGGAAGATGTGTTAAGAAGCCTCCCTTGCCATTTAGAATACGGCCATAAGACTCACGCTTCTTCACTGATGACCGTACAGGATTGAGTACCCGATCGTGTCAGGTTTTGTTAAGAATGGTAAAGGTATACTGGTTAGGGGTCATTTTATTACACACACACACACACACACACACACACACACACACACATTTCTTGAGTAGTAGGGAATTAAGTATACCCAGGAACTAGTTAAGAATCTTATCATTACACACTAACATTCACACCTTTCTCCTACCTGTAAGAATTGAGTACCCATGCATACCAAGATTCATTAGGGCAGCTTCAAAAGGTATATCCTGCAGTTAATTACTACCTTTACCAATATTATGCATCATCACTGTAATTCCTTCTCCTATTAGCATTCGATCAGGCTAAGTTCCATTACTTCTCTCAACAAAATAATTTCTTCTTCTTCATGATCTTCATCATCATCATCATCATCATATCATCATCATCATCATCATCATCATCATCATCATCTTCTTCTTCTTCTTCTTCTTCTTTTTCATCATCATCTTCAAATTACTTCGCACAGAACAGATTTGATATATTTTAGGGCTGACCTCTTGTGGGAAGGTGATCAATGAATTCTTTATCGAAACCCCTCCAGCTCGTAACATCTCCTCCAAATTGAATAACATCAAATTAATTATCAACGAGCTATGTGAAAAAATAATCAGGTGAGGACGAGGTGCTGGGGAGCTGTGTAGAGCCGTAAGATAAAGTTGCTTTATTATTGTCAAGAAGGATGTATGACTCTTGCTCAGCGTTATCCTCCCGATCGCCCCGCCTTTTCAACTGAAGTCATTGTGGTTTTTATCAACATCAACCATTATTCACCATGGCCACAACAGCAGCAGGGAGGAGAATGTGACATAAATTTCCTCTGATCGTGATAACAGAGTGGGGATAAAGATACGAGGTCAGGGCAGGGCAGACCAGGGTAATTTAGCACCATATTCTCATCGTCATTGGAGGTTCGCCAGCAATTCTTCCTCTTCAGTTTGTTTGTCTCTTGCAACTTAATATTTTCTTATGTAATTTATATTATTCCTCTACATCAATATAGTTTGCGTAAGTGTCATAGAAGAGAATATCAGTGTGTCATATGCTGAAATAAACTGGTAAGGAAGAGCGGTTACAAACTCTCCTTTCCCCCCTAGAGTATGAACTCTTGTGATTATAGAATTCTTAGATCTAGTTTATTTACAAACTTCTTCCCATCAGGTCACTTCTCACAGCTAGAAGATTCGTACCCAAACCTTTTCGTACCTAATGAATCTTTCCACACTTACCCCAGTTCACCTCGCAAAGATAAATTCTTCAGGTCTTACTCATCCCTCATAATTCGCACCCATCAAGTCTAAATCACACACATAACATTCATCCCCTATTTCTTCGGACCTAATGAGCGGTTCCACACGGAGCCAAGTTCACCGATAATCCTCTCCTCTAAGATTTCTACTGATTTCTTTAATCTTGCTCCTACTTACTAATTGGCGCTCTTCAGTTATCTTTCGCATCTTAAATATTTGTCCCCAAACTTTAAGAATCGTTCACACAAGCAACACCTCTCGTCCTACCAACTCGCCCCTTTCAAGTTACTTCATATTCTTAAAATGGCTTGTCCCCAACCTCTTCGTACCCACTGAATCGTCACACGCGGATCCCATTTCACCTCTTGTTCTTTCTTACTCAAGATCTAAAGAATTCTTCAACTCTTGCTCGTATCTACTGACTCGTCCCCATCAGGTCAGCCTAGACTCATATCTCAGCTGTCGTGTCATCTCTCGTATTGGACCACTTTCGTACCTTATCTACATATTTGTCCCTTGTCGTCTCTCGTCCCCTCACACCAGCTATAGTTCGTCCATCTCAACTTGACGGAGAATTTCGTCACTTTGCAGCTTATTTTCCATAGCTCATTGGCAGAATAAGGCAATACTATGGCTCTAAATTCTCTCCATAGTACTCCTAACATGATTGGCACCATATTGCAGTGCCAATTTCTTGTTACAGATCGGCAGTTCAGATAGGGAGATGGCAATTTAAGGCAAAGTTAAAGTGGAGCAATGTAACTCGTCCCCATCAGCTCACCTCTCTAACCTCCAGACTCTTATTTCGCGGCACGGGGGTCAGCAGATCAGAGAGTCTGTGTAGCGACGTCCTTCTCTCTCACTATCGGAGTCAAAAGTCTAGTGGCAATAGCACGTAAACGAAGACCAGACACCCGCAGAGCTGATGGCTTTTGGTGTCGAGTTACCAAATGAAAGGGAGGGGGGGCGAGAGAGAGAGAGAAAAAAAAAAAATGGTTTGATCTCGACGGTACATTCTTCAGCTTCCATTCCTGATGCTGTAACTCGGGAGCCACGATGCAGGGCAGATAAGAGCTGGTTCAGACTTGCAGTAATGTAACCCATTTGGAGGTACATAAAACGGCCTATTTGAAGTTTGTGATGCGGCATTTAAGATTTGGATACCCTACTTATATTTCATGCATATTAGCTTTGGCATAAAGTGTACTAATGAAGCTTAAGGTTAGTTACATTAAACTTTAAAAATACTTACTAAATACAGTTACGCAGTAAAAAAAAAAAAAAGTTTAGTTAAGATATTCACTCTATTATGTTCGCATAAGTTACTCATGAAACAGATGAAGGTGGATTAGAGAGTTCATAGAATGGATTAATGTAGGTTAAGTTGATTAGAAGTACTGAAGGGCAGATTAGATGAAGTGGGATGATTGTGGAGTAAAGGGTTGGAGGTGGAAAAGGAAGGGAGGGTAGAAATCAGTAGGGGAGGGAGGAAGATGAGTGGAGTAGTATGTGCTGGGGAGTGGAAGAGATTGGATAGGAGAAATGGAGCAAAAGGAGAGTAGAGCAGAGGAAAGGTGAAGAGGTGGAACAGAAAACAGGGAGGAAGGAAAGGAGATAGGAAAGGAGAGATGTATGTGATGGGGAGGGGAGGATGATTAAACAGGGGGAGAATGGACCAGAGGGATAGAGGTGTGTGAATTGGGGGATGGAGTGGCGGGGGGAGGGAGAGGAAATCGGAGGGAGAAAGGGGGGGAAGATCGTAAGATGGGGACCCACCCTATCTTAAACCCACACAATGGCATCTGCAGCCTCAGAGTTACTGCCACCTGTAAAAGCATTCACAAAGGATCTTAAGTAATTCTCAAGACATACTATTCTCTTTTAAATAGATAGTATCATGTATTTTTTTTCTTCATCATATTTTTAACCTCAGTATTTACTCTGGTTTAGTCGTGGAGTGATTGGTATTTACAGTATTGGCGGAAAGATTATTATTATTATTATTATTATTATTATTATTATTGTTATTATTATTATTGTTATTATTATTATCATTATTATTTATTATTATTATTATTATTATTATTATTATTATTATTGTTATGGTTGTTGTTATTAGTATCATTACGGTATTTGCAGTATAGGCATTAGGCAATATACAGTATTAAACATCTTATGCTCAAGTAAGTTTTGCTGTGAAGTGTCTGTCAGCTGCATAAGTGAAGATGAGAACAAATACTAACGATCTCATACGCATCTTAATAAGGAAAAAATTTATGAATACGCCTATCTTTCTTCTCTCTTCCCCTCTCCCCTTCCCCCACCTTCTATAATCTAAATAAATGATATCACAGGGAGGTGCTTTTGATCCGGTGGTTCTCTATACGTTGGGTTATTTATGAGTGTTCAGGGGCTGCCGTGGATCATAGTGAAATATGTAATCATTGTGCCAAGGGGTGGAATGGGGATTGAATTTATCTGTCTATCCCAGTAAGAAAGAGAGAGAGAGAGGGAGACCTACTTCTGTGTGTGGAGATGTTATTTATATTCTGTGTTACTGATATATCGGGTAGTTTACATATAATGATTAAATGTAGTGTTGTTATTAACGATGATTCAGGAGCTGCAGTAGGTCACAGTGAAATATAAAATCATTGTGGTGTAAGATGAAAGGGAGTTTAATCTTACCTCTCTTCTCCCTAAAGAAAAAAAAGAAAAAAAAAGGAAAAAGAAAAGGAAAGAAAAGAAAATAGAAAGTTAACATCAGAGGATCGCATTTTCTTCGACTTGGGAAACACACTAATAGTTTTTCCACAGTGATTTATTTTTTCCTGGATACTACGTACGCCAATTTATTCCGCTTTATTTTATCTTTACTGCAGTTTTATTATCGACTCAGTTTGAATTCATTTCTTGCTTGTTAATTCTATATATGTTGAGTCAGAACCTGCTGTACCGTAAGTCACTGAGAAATTTATTGTCATCTTTCTGTCTCTAACTGGGCTTAACTTATAAATGTATCTCGATAAAAAAATGAATAAATAAATAAAAGTAAAGCAGGCAGAGGTACGTATGTACAAGGGATTAGCAGGCTTCTTAGCACCCCCTCTTAAGTGATTTATTATAAAAGTTATAGTGATATATTTCCCTGGATGTTGCTTATTATTTTTATGTGGACCGAATTAACGTACTTTAAAACGTCAGATGAAGAAATTAACTGATAGGAGAGAGAGAGAGAGAGAGAGAGAGAGAGAGAGAGAGAGAGAGAGAGAGAGAGAGAGAGAGAGAGAGAGAGAAATGTGAAGGACACTGCTGTGTATGTTATTTATATCTCTTTAATTACAGACTTTTGAATGTTTTAATAAGCCACATACAGAAACCATCAGGTAAGAAAAGGTGAAAGGTATCCGCCAAAGGTAATATTCAATTATGTTTTGCTGCTGTGTTTATAACATGGACACGGTTTGAATATATTAGTGTGTCATATTCATAGATAAATTGGTATGGATGAGGTGTACTGAGGCCTCCCAAGTCTACGAGGATACAGTCTGTGAAAAAGAAGTCACACCTCCAGGCCAGACAGCTGTTTTGTAATTCACTGTGACCAATGGCGGCTACTGAATCATCGTAAGTGGAATTATTTGTAGTTTGTTTATGCAGATTAGGTCGCCATTTAAAAGATAACATACAAGAAGCTAGTTAAGTGTGACATGCAAAAGAAATCGATAATGAAAGAGGTGCCAGGAGTTCCCAAGGCCTAGAAAGTGTATCTTTAAAACAGAAAACATAAACATACATAGGAATATAAAGTGTAACATGCAGAGTAAGTCGCTAGCGAGCAAGCCGCCAGGGAATCCTTTATGTTTCCCCCAAAACGACACTTGAAATAAAGTGGATATGAATAACATGTAAGGAATTTTGAAAGCGTGACATTCTTAAACAAATGGCTAAGGATGAGGTGCCATCAGGAATCTAAGCCCAGGGAAATACGACCCCCTGAAGTTGTTATTCATTTTCTTTTCTATTTATTTATTTATTCATTTACTAGTGTAGAGTTAGATAGCCTTTGTGTGTGAAAACCCACCTTTGTATTTTGTTTTAGCTGTCGTCACAGAATTTACTGAGACAAGAGGAATCCGGGGAAGCGAGAAGGGTAAAAATATCTCGTTAACGTTATAGGCCGAGAATCATGAACTTTGTATTTGATTCTGGTTAGCGTCATGCTATCTTACCCAGGTCACGGATACACCAATACACAGGGGACTAAGGATGCACCACCATTCTCCTTTGACTTAGTTATTATTTTATTCCATTTACTTCTGGACGATTTTATTAAACTTATTAGAGAACTTTTGAACCAGAGGGGTTAGATACGGATTTCAGTAGCCCTTCTCACTTCAAGAGGACTCCCCCAAGCAGAATAAAATCGTCCCAGAGAAGCAAGAATAAACCAATAAAGCACCGTCACAGGATTCAGGGGTTTAAATGCTTTACTCTGTGACGCGTTTCATTCCTTGTAACACCAGACGATTTCTTTCAGCCCAGGACAGACGCATCGAACTGGAATGGTTAGACGCATCTTTCAGTACCTATAAAACGCGTCTCCCTGAGCTGAATAAATCGTCTGCCGGTGACGAAAACATGGCAGAAAAAAAAAAAAAAAACGCTAATGATTCTGCAGTCGGCAATGCTTTAGCAACAAGATGTCTGTCCCGAAGTTGAATATAATGAAAAAAAAAAAAAAAAAAGTGACTGGGTGGGAGGGATTGCCACTCAACCCGCTCGTACATTGAACCGTAAGGGGGAAAAAATTGATCTGCTCTTTCACTTCATTTACCTCACATTTCAGGGATATTCGTCACCTTCCTCCCTGATACACCCCGTGAATATCATCTATGAGCAGTGAAACATACCTCTCTCAGCCTACGAGTATTCGCTAGCAGAGGATGGCGAGAAATGCAAGGGATGAAATATTAGGCAGAGCAGCATACCGAGATATCTCCCCTATCTATCTATCTATCTATAGCCCGACGCCCTAATCCCGCAAAGGGTGGCCGCAGACAAAACGCCTCCAAGTCACTCTGTCACCCACCATTTGACTACCCTCCCCCCAACCCACCCACCCCTCCCTCATATACCTCTCAACTCCATCCCTCCACCTCATCCTCGGTCTACCCCTCCCTCTCCCTCCCTCCACCTCACCTACATACACCATCTTAGTCAGTCTTTCATTCTCCATTCTCTCCACATGTCCAAACCACCTCAGTGTATTTCTCCTAATCTTTTCAACCACATCCACATCTACCCCACAACGTTCCTTCACTTCTTCATTCGTCAACCTGTCCCTCCACGTCACTCCACATGCTCCTCTCAAGTAACTCATTTCCACTGCTCTCACTCTTGACTTGTTCCCCTCTTGCAAGGTCCACGCCTCGCTTCCATACGTCAGGGTAGGGATCACAATACCATCATGCATTGACTTCTTAACTTCCATACTCACCTCCCTATTTCTCATCACTGCTTTCAGTGTACCAACAACCTTTCTTCCCTGCTGTACCCTTTCACGTACTTCATCCCCCAAAGTTCCATCCTTACTCATCACACTACCCAAGTACTTGAATGCACTCACATTCTCCATATCCTCACCACCCAACCTCACTGCACACTCTGTGACTTCATTCCTCTCAAACACCATAACTTTACTTTTGTTTACATTAACTTTCAGCTTCCTCCTCCTACACACTGTCCCAAATTCATTCACCAAACCTTGCAATTCCCATTCATCTTCACTCAACAATACTGTATCATCAGCAAACAGCAACACCGGAAGCTTCCAAATCACACTCTCATTCATTAGGGCCACCCCCACATCCACTGCCCTACCTTGCACCTCCTTTACAACTCCATCCATATATATATTAAACAGCCATGGAGACATCACACATCCCTGTTTCAGTCCCACATTGAGATCAAAGAACTCACTCAGCTCACCATCCACTCGCACCGTAGCCCTAGCTCCCTCGTACATACTCTTCACAGCACTCAACAATTTCCCCTCCACTCCATATATTCTTAATACCTTCCACATACCTTGCCTATCTATTCTGTCATAAGCTTTCTCCAAGTCCATGAAGGCAGCATACACTTTCCTTCCCTTCTCTAGATACTTCTCCACTAAACATCTTTGAACAAATATCTGATCTACACACCCTTTTCCCTTCCTAAATCCCCCTTGTTCTTCTCCAACTAGCTCCTCTGTCATATGCCTAACCCTATCAATGAGTATTCTACCATATATTTTACCAGTCACACTAAGAAGGCAAATACCCCTATGGTTACCACATACTTCTCTCTCCCCTTTTCCTTTGTACAGAGGAACAATTATACCTGATTTCCAGTCCTCTGGAACCCTTCCCTCTTCCCAAGCCAATCTACGCAACTTCCATATCCACTCCACAACAATCTCACCCCCATACCTAAGCATTTCACCACACACTCCATCAATTCCTGGGGCCTTTCCCAGCTTAATCTTCTTCATCGCTTCCACTACTTCCGACCTACTGATCTCTTCCTCCCTCCTCTCATCTCTTCTTCTCCCAGCCATTCCCCAACCACTTATACTCACACTGCTCTCACTCTCTACATTCAACAAATCCTCAAAGTGCTCCTTCCATCTCCTCAATTTCTCTCTTCTCCACCAACAATCTATTATTCCTATCTTTCACTCCCCTACTATTTCCCCTTTCACACTGCCTTACTTTCTTTACCTCCTTCCAAAACAATTTCTTACTCTCCCTCCATTTCACACTCAGATTCCTCCCAAACTCTTCATCCACTTTCTTCTTACTCTCCTTCACCAGTCTCTTAACCTCCCTTCTCCTGGTCACATATAACTCTCTCTTCTCTCTCTCATCTTCTCCCCTACCTCTACTCGCCAACCATTCACCATATGCCTTCTTCTTTTGTTCCACAGCTCGTTTCACCTCATCATTCCACCATGCTGTCCCTTGCACACCCTTGCATCTCCTCCTCACTCCACCAACCGCCTCACACGCTGCGCTTATCTCTTCCGTGAATATCTTACATACGTCTTCCACCCCTTCCATCTGCTCTAGCTCATACCTTCCCAATCTTTCTTCCACTATGCTCTTATACTCTGTCATTTTCTCACTATTGCAATTTCTCCACTCTTCTCACAGGAGCTGCTTCCTCCTGCCTTCCCCTTCGTCTCCTTAACCACTTTCTTTGCAGCTCTACTTTGGCCATCACTAAGTGATGGTCCGAGACTCCATTCCCCCACCCTCTCCACACTCTTGCATCCAACACTTGTCTTCTCATTCGCTCATCCACACACACGTAGTCTATCATTGCCTTTCGTTCAACAAGTTCACCATCCATCCTCCTCATTACTCTCCATGTATACCGGTGGATCATCTTATGACAAAAGTAGGTGTTGGCTATTGCCAACCCCTTACCAGCACAGATGTCCACCAAAGCACTACCATTCCCATCTACTTCAGCTGGCACACCCCACTGACCAACCACTCCATCCACTCGTACATTCCCAACTTTGCCATTCATATCTCCAATCAACTGCACTCTCTCGCTCCTCTCAAACTTGTCCATACATGCTTCTACTCTCGCCCAAAACTCATCTTTCACTCTTGCCACTCGATCCTCTGTTGGAGCATACACACATACAATCGCCCATGCTTGTATACCTACTTTCATCCTCACCCATACAATCCTTGCACCCACTGTTCCATACTCTCTTATATTCTCCTTCCACTTCTTGCTTATCATCAGACATACTCCCTCTCTTGCCCTCTCATTCTCACTGACTCCCGCATATATACTTACACCATATTCCCATTCTCTCATCCTTTCACCTTTCCATTTAGTTTCAGTCAATCCACATATATCCACTTTTGCATCCTCAAGCACCTGGACAATCTCTCTCTCTTTCACTTCATCATTCACTCCTCTCACATTCCATGTTCCCATCCTCAGAATGTCCTTCGTCCGTTCCTTAGTCGTCAACGTATGGTCCGTCCGGGTCCGAGGCGCTTTATTCGCTTTTTTAGTTAGTTCTTTTTACGGGGTGGGGCACTAACCCACCACCAACCCTTTTAGTCGCCTCGTACGACAAGCAGGGATACTGGGGGAGTATTCTTGAAACCCCCCTACCCCCTCCTTGGAATATTCGCCAACAAAGAACAGTGGGAAGTATTAGAGGGGAAATATTAGGCAGAGAAATTTTGAGAAATATACAAAGCTTTTCTCTTTTTAGGAAAGTTCACCAGTAGAGGACAATGAGAGAGAGAGAGGAGGTGAAATATTAGTGAGAAGAAGAAGACGAAATTTTATTCCCTGCTGAATGTACATTTTACAGTAGCTTGTTGGGGTTCCTCCGTCATCGTCATTAATCAGATATACTGTTAATAGATGAAAATTATGTTGCCGTGACTGTTAATAGATGCAAACTATGTCGCTAATAAGGCTGACTGAAGCATCTGTCATTATTATAGTTAATGTATGGAAATTGTGTGACTGTTACGTAATTACATAAATGTCACTATTACGGGAAGCAGATCCGTCTACGTCGGTATTGCAGTTAATAGATGGAAACTGTGTCGCCCTTACATAAATAGATGCAAATTATGTCGCTGTTAACTACATCTCAATATGGTGTTTTATTCATATCGGCCACTTACCATATCAGAGGTCATTTAAGTATGAGGTCATTTAAGTAAGAGATCATTTAAGTATGAGGTCATGTAAGTAAGAGGTCATTTAAGTAAGAGGTCATGTAAGTAAGAGTCTAATTTTTATCACGCGGATACTAGCAAGTAGAAAAAAATATACACTTTTCTGGACTACCACTCCTATCAAAGTTCTTGCAAATACCTGCAGCTTTGATAAAAAATATTAAGGCGAATATTTGGACGACAACGGTAAGCATGACAACCAGCCAAGTGATTCATTTTCCCGCCTGTCTCCTTCCTGACATCTTGATCAAATATAATAAAGTGATGGTTGAAATATACACTCTGTAATTTTCAACTTTCTCGGCCTTTCAGAGGGCAGATACTGACTGGGGTATTTTATTCTTGTTTCCGAAATTTACCTTTAATAAAAAGATAGAAGTTCTTAAACACCACAGAGGGTTGGAACTTATCTCAATTTACTCCTTCAGGGGACAAGCACCTTCTTTAGTGTTTTTTTGCTTACTACAGTTTGATGATTTTCATTCGACTTACGAGTGGCTTCCCTTCCCCTTAAGAACTGATGAATCTCAAGTAATCCTTCCAACATGTGAGAAATCCTAACTATTCTCTTCTATCCAGAGGGACGACTCGTAACCAAGGAGGCGATTCAACCCCCACCACAACACACACACACACACACACACACACACACACACACACACACACACACACCTGTTTTTGCACCCACACCTGACGTACAACACTCGCTCCTCAGGTGGGTATGTGGGCATGGAATACTTGATGCCCTGATACACAGCTGGGGGCGGGGGGAGGTAGACCAAGAACCAAATTAGATATGAGAGGTACACCTGTTGCCGTCACTATACCCTGTTCACTTCATCTTGTCTATATTTCAGAGGTATATTTTTTGCGGGGCCTATAATCTTTTCATTTTATCTTGGCTGTCGAATACTTGATGACCCAATTCTCAGCTCAGGTCATAGAAAGTCACTTGGAAATAATGAGATGTATTTGTCTAATGGTCACTATACTCTGTCTATTTAATCTTGATCTAGAATATTATTGCCATCTCTTGTAGGTCACTGTTATTGTCAGCTTTGTCTTGGCCTACAATTCTCATCTCTCTGTCTTGAATGCTGAGTTGTAAATTGGGTTCAGCACTAGACTTTGATGACAGGAGAGAGAGAGAGAGAGAGAGAGAGAGAGAGAGAGAGAGAGAGAGAGAGAGAGAGAGAGAGAGAGAGAGAGAGAACACGAATCCAGTCTCTCATTAATACATAGGATAAGTGATCACGAGCCATCATTGAAGCGGACGTGGATGTACACCCCCACCACCCGTATGCGGCACACGTCCAACTGGAAATAAACTCGTCGTCCATTGAATTTCCTCCCTCCCTCCCCCTTCCTTCCCCCTACCTTTGAATTTCCTCCCTCCCTCCCCCTCCCTCCCTCCCTCCGTGCTGTAGGTGTGATGTAGAGGCTTTCTAGACGTCACTTCTAAGACATATAAGATCGTCTGGCAGTAGATGAAGTAAAATACGTGCATCGGTACCTGTCACTTGAATGATTAGAATGATGGTAGATTTTGACACGTTAGAAGGGAATAAAATTGTCTGACGCTAGAGAGAGAGAGAGAGAGAGAGAGAGAGAGAGAGAGAGAGAGAGAGAGAGAGAGAGAGAGAGAGAGAGTACAGAAAGAAAGTAGAGAGAATGAGTCTGAAAACAGAGCTGAAAACAGAGACAAGAACAGATGAAGAGAAAGGCAAATTAAGATGAAAGTGGAGAAAACGAAGGAAGAAAGGTGAGTACATGAATGAAGTAGAAGTTTATATGAGAAAAGAAAATGAAAGAATAACTGAAATATTTAAGGGTATGAAGAAAATCTGAATAGAGAGAGAAAGAAGAGAGAGATAAAGAAGCAGAAACATTAAGAAAGCAGGAGAGACTGAACTAAATCAGTGAGAGAAGAAGGGGTGAATGAAAGATGAAGAGAGAAAAAAAAGAGAGAGTGAGAAAGGGAAAGAGAAAGTGGGGTAGGCTACAAGAGGAACTAATAAAAGTGGATGATCAGGTACCAACACCTTATAAGAGACTGCACCTCTTCATCCTGACTTTTTCTTTTTTTCGCAGGTGAGCAATCAGAAACGGATGGGTTCAAAACAGAGTATAGGAACAAATTAACCATCGTGTTTATTTGACGTCCGCTGATTCCGACCGATATTAAAAGTATAATTGATGTGGGAATGGTTGTAGGGACCATTTCAATAGAGTTTATAATGATTGGCGAAATGCTACTATGATTTTTCTTTGTGTTGTGGCATAAATTAACTTATTTATTACGGTGGGAAGCAGAGAAGGTAATGATGATGATGATGATGATGATGATGATGATGATGATGACGACGACGGTGGTGGTGGTGGTAGTAAAAGTAATGGTGATGGTGATGAGGTTTGAGATGATGAAAATAATGATGATAAAAAAAAAAATAAGTAGCGACGACGACGACTGTGATGATAATGAGATGATTATGATAATGATGATGATGATGATGATGATGATGATATTAACGATGATGATGTTGATGCTGACGTGAACCTGCATGCAACTGACATGTATGCAAATTGCTACAGACACAGGGATGGCAGCAAAAACAGATACCAACATTGTATACACATACCTAAGTGCACACACACACACACACACACACACACACACACACACACACACACACACACACACACACACACACACACACATACACACACACACACACACACACCAGTACCTTTCCAGCACATAATCATTTTCAGGTCCACACTCGCATCCATGTTCATACTCCTACACCCAAACCTACATCCACCCTCATCCATCCACACACACACCCACACCCTCGTTCACCCACACCTACTCACCCACCCTCATCCACCCACACCTACACACCCACCCACACCCCAAGCCCCAAGTCAGTTCCCATGAGTCAAGCAGGAGTGATCAGAGCTGCAGATGCTATACAGTGGCACACACACATAAAAAACAAGACCTCATAATAATCAGCATACCGCGTTCTCCACTTTTACTTCAGATCTGACAGGGTGGAGAGATTGTTGCTCGTCCACTGCTGGGAACTGGAGGGTGGAAGACCGTGGGAATAGAGAAATGCTTGTGGAGTGCTACTGGTGTGTATGGTGTGATTTTGGATTATTGGTGTGGATGGTTTGATTTTGAGTTACTGGTGTGGGTGGCGTGATTTTGAGTTACTGGTGTGGATTGTGTGATTATGAGTTATTGGTGTGTGTGGCTTGATTTTTGGATGTTTTGATAATAGTGAGGATGTGAAAGTTTTTGAAAATACTGAGGAATTCAAAGTATTTTTAATGTTAATAATTACTGAGAGCCGTGGGACTGGAGAAACGCATGTGTGCAACTGGGCAGGATGACGTGGCCTTTATTTATTTATTTATTTATGATATTGAAGGTTTGAATATTTTGATACTGCTGAGAAATTTAGGGTTTTGGGATTACGAAGAATTGTAATGAACTGTAGCAGGAAAAAATAATTAGGGCTGCTGGATTTGATGGCGTGGTTTTGAGTTACATTAATATTACTATAAAACTGAAAGTTTTGGTGGGAGAGGGACTGAAAGTATTTGCATTAATAAGAATAAATATTAATCATGGGAGGGGGTAAATGGTTGGAGCTTTTATGATGGGTGGAATGGCTTTGAGTTAGTAATTGTGAGACTCAGAAGATGTGATAATGATAAGGGACTGAGAGTTTATGAGTTATCAAGACGCAGTATTGACCGTGGGACTGTGAGAAATATTTTGTGAGGGAAATTGAACTGGGTGGCGTATTTTTTTTTTAGTTCTTTTGACCATACTGAGGAATTGAAAGTTCTATTAAATGGCAAGATATTGGAGGCATTTGGGTTATTGAGAATTATTTTTAATCGTGAGAGTGGATGAATATGTGGGGTGATTCTGGGTTGGATGGGGTGGTTTTGGGTCGTTTTGATAATACTGAGGGACTAAACGTACTTGTTGTATTAAAGATATCGAAAAAGATAGTTGTTTTTATTACTGAGGTTAATGGAATAGAGGAATATACTAAGCTACTGGATTGCCTGTGGTGGTTTTGAATTGATCTGATGATACCGAAGGATTGAAAGCTTTGATAATGTCAAAGGACTAGAGGTATTTGCATTATTGAAAGTATTATGGACCGTATGGATTAAGAAATTACTGGAGGTACTGGACTGATAGTGGGTTTGCTAATAACAGGGTGCGATGATGGGTTAATAAGCTTTTTTTTTTTTTTTTTTTTTTTTTTAAACACTCACACCTAGGTTTTAGTCGGAAGTCGGGTTTGGATGATGATGATGATGATGATGATGATGATGATGATGGTGGTGGTGGTAAAGTTGGTAATGATGATGATGATGATGATTGATGATGATGATGATGATGATAATGATGATGGTTAAGTTGATGATGATGATGATGATGGTGATGGTTAAGTTGATGATGATGATGGTGGTGGTTGTGAAGTTGATGATAATGATGATGGTGATGTGGTGATGATGATGGTGATGATAACTGTGCGTGAATTAAATGCTGAATAGTTCCTTGTGCTTCTTGTGTTGACTCAAGCTTTAAACGCTGTTCTGTGCGAGTAATCTCAAGAGCAGATTAAAACAACCTTACATTACTAGCCAGAAAAAAAAAAAAAAAAAAAAAAATCTGCATTCTCGGGCACAAGGACTTGACTTAATCGTAAAAGTATCCTGAATTAGTTAAATGTGGAGCTTGGTGTGGAGATCAAGTGTGGTTTTTACGGACATTTGTGGATTCATATTTATCGGTAGAAATTGAAGTAGAGTTGTCTTTAAAATAATCTGCAGTGTATTGTGATAAAAGTATATATTTCAATCGCTGCTCACATAACTGAATATGCTTAGGTATGTTTGGGGGGAGGGGAGAATCTAGCCATCACTCCATATATGTTACTCCACAACGAATGACGAGCCACGTGGTATGCAAGCCACATTTCACACAACAGGTGGTTACTCTTTTAAATAATTAAGTGAAAGTCAGATAGTTTAGAGAGTTAAGGCGCAGGATTCAGATGTGGTCAGTACGGCCATAAGATCTCCCAAAAGTGATGCTAAGGCTTACCTAATGCCACTCACGGTGCTGTAACTGGTCACTCTCGCCTTCAGAGTCTGGTACGAATGTTTTAGTGCAAGGTCTCTATGTTCTTGATGCGGCGGCCCAGGAGTGGATGGCGGATGATAAACGATGAAATTTAGGAAACAAACACAAGATATCGAACGCTTTTCTGACGGAGGCGAGGACTTTTGGAAATGAATACAGTCTGTCGATGTTTTTTACCTGTATTAGTGACATTCGCTCTGACTACCTGTGGGCGAGGCGAGGCACTGCTTACGGTCAGACTGGCGGGAACAACAGGCTTGGGTAATGGATGCTGCCAGTCACATGTAACTGTCAATGTGAATGCATTTATTTTGTTCGCCGGCTTCCTTTTCAACGCCACACCACTTTAACCCAACAGTACGATGACTCATGTTTTTTCCTACCACAAGACGATTATATAAAGCTTTGGAGAAAACCATCGTGATGAAGGAGTTAGAATCATTGAATATTCATTCCAATAGACTGATGACATCTTCCTTAAATTCATCCAGGATCATACAGGATACTAGCAGACGATTTTATTAACTCAGTAGATTTTTTTTTTTAAACTGGAAAGGTTAGACATAGCTTTCGATAATGCCTTGATTGAAAATCCTCCCCAGGGCTAAATAAAATCGTCATGTGGTAACAGGGATAATAAACAAATACATTTCCGGATTAAAGGGGCTTACGCTAAATTAGGAGAAAATATCCATTATCTTTAGCAGTGCGGTAGCATCTTTTTCTTCAGTTTATTCTAGGTACCTATAGACGATTTTCTTAAGCTTAGGAAAGAGCTCTCGTAGTGAAGAGCTTTGAGAGTTAACTTTCAGCGTGATGACTTTTTTTTTTTTTATATTGTTCTCGCTACATCCAAACTGTTTTATTCTGGTTTGTAGAGGTCAGTGAAATGGTCATTAGGAATCGCCGATGTCCTTAGCAATATAATGACGTTATTTTGGTTACTCTTGGTACCGACTGATGTTTTTATTCAGCTTTAGAGAGACACATGTTGGTCGTATTTCATGGTCTGTTCTCGCTACCAACACACTAAGAGAGAGAGAGAGTAGTGAAGGGTTGAGAAACAAACTCTATTAAACCCTTACTGACACGAGAAGCCTACCACGAAATTAATAAAATCATCAAGAGGTACAGTAACAAGAATAAAAAAAAAAAAAAAAGCGATGCCAAGGCACAGCAAACCCGTCCCCGACAGTCATTTAAGTGCTGACGTATAAGCACAACAGGATATCTAGTCAGAGATGTCACATATCAAATCTGGAGTAAATCAGATGAAAATTAACGATTTTATGCCCATTCGAAATTTTAGGCCTGACCCACCTGACACTGACCCCCCCACCGCTAACTGGCGGGTGACCCCCTTGATGTAATGAGGCATGTTATCGGATGCAGATTTGAAAGATGCACCTTTAGGTTTTGGTTTCATGTCGATATGATGAAATCGAAAGGAGTTATGTTGAAAAAATGATTTTTATCCTTCCCCGTAGTTTTACATTTTTGGGGACTACAGTCTGGGCCTTGGCCCAATTTGGCCCAAAATTTAAGTAGGTGATCAGAAGATCATAGCCCATCATCCCTGGAATTTTAGTCAAAATCGCACCTGTAGTTCTCGAGTAAAGTTGTTAATAGACAGACAGAGACAGACAAACAAACAAATAGACAAACCTTGTGAAAACAATTCCCTGCCCCAAGCCCCTCCTGGGCGGGACGGGTAAAAAAGACGACATTTGGAGTGAGTAGAATGTCAGTCTTTTGTACTGTACATACTACCGTTAGACGGTTATTCAGCTTGGTGGAGGGCAGTGGCAGTGAAGGGCAGTGGCAGTGGAAGAATTAATGACATTGGTGAAGTATGGCAGTGTTGGCTGAATACCAAGGCTGAAGAAAGGCAGAGAGAGAATCATGTTTATGAATATGCATATACACAAACAAGGTACACATAGCCTTGTTAGTGGCCACGGTGCATCTGAACCTTATACAGGCAAAAAAGCACACACACACACACACACACACACACACACACACACACACACACACACACACACACACACACACACACACACACACACACGGTTGGAAAGGTAGTCTGCTGCAGGAGAGGACATGAGTTCTATGTCAATTTGGGGTAGGGAACAGTTTAATTATTTCACCGAGAAGAAAAAAAGAAAAAGAGAAAAAGAACTCCCCATAATACCAGTACACGAGCCCTGAATGAGACAGCCCTGGTATGCACTGAATATAGACGCTGAGTATTTGCTTCGAAGTGGTGACATGTAAAGGAGGGTGAATGCATGACGGTTTCTTGACCTTAGGGAAAGGACCACCAAGTCTATGCTTAAATTTGGACAAATAAAAAATACAGGCATGAGGAGGAGAGGAAAAAATGTGTGGGATGGGATGAGAGGAAGTGGTAAGACAACAGAGATCGAGCCTTGGTGTTGGATAGACGAGGAGGTGTATATGCATAACAGATGAGGGGTGTAAGTTAGACTCTTGGTTTACACTATGGCTTTCTCTAAGATGTAAGAGAATTATCTTGCGTCGCTGACGTATATCATCAGGCGCAGGTAGAGAGAGAGAGAGAGAGAGAGAGAGAGAGAGAGAGAATGGACAACCCAGCCCATTTCCTCAAGCATTTCTTCCTCTTGCACCCTATCCTCTTTAACCCCATCCTCTTTCAACCCTTCCTCTTCCAACACATCCTCTTGATTTACCGTGACTAACACAACGTCCCATGAGAACCCCAGTATGACCTCTGACCTTCGCCTGTGACCTCTTATGACCCAGGTTCTGTGAGGGGGGGTAGTACATCTCAGGGCCAGAAATCATTGGGATGTATGACCATTTTTAGCTTTTGAGAGCTGAGGAAGTGTTTATAATTCTATCTATCTATCTATTGCCAGACGCCTCAATCCCGTTTGGGGTGGCCACAAACAAATCGCCTCCAAGTCGCCCTGTTCCCCTCCATTTCACTCCCCTTCTCCCAACTCACACCCCCCTCTCTCATATACCTCTCCACCCCATCTCTCCATCTCATCCTCGGCCTCCCCCTCCCTCTTCCCCCCTCCACCTCACTCACATACACTCTCTTCGTCAGTCTTTGACCCTCCATCCTCTCCACATGGCCAAACCACCTCAGTGTGTTCCTCATAACGCTTCCTATCACATCCACATCCACACCACAACGCTCCTTTATATCCTCATTCGTCAGCCTGTCTCTCCATGTGACTCCACAGGCTCCTCTTAAATAACTCATTTCCACTGCTCTCACTCTTGACTTGTGTCCTTCCAACAACGTCCAAGCTTCACTTCCGTACGTTAGTGTTGGTATCACAATACTGTCATGTAGTAACTTTTTCACTTCCATGCTCACTTCTCTGTTTCTTATCACTGCTTTCAAAGAACCAGCAACCTTTCTTCCCTGCTGTACCCTTTCAAGCACTTCACCCTCCAAACCTCCATCCTTACTCATCACACTACCCAAGTACTTAAACGTACTCACATTTTCCAATTCCTCACCATCCAACCTCGCTGTTCATTCACTGACTTCACCTCTCTCAAAGACCATCACTTTACTCTTCCCTACATTCACCTTTAGATTCTGTTTCTTACACACTCTCTCAAACTCATCCACCAAGCCTTGCAGCTCCCCTTCGTCTTCACTCAACAAAACGGTATCATCTGCAAACAACAGTACAGGGAGTTTCCAAACACTATCCTCTCTCACCAGGGCCACTCCAACATCCACTACCCTACCTTGTACCTCTTTTATTACCCCATCCATGTACAGATTGAACAACCATGGAGACATGACACATCCCTGTTTCAACCCAACTTTCAAAGAGAAAAATTCACTTAGTTCACCATCCACACGCACTGCAGCCTTCGCACCATCGTACATACTCTTCACAGCATTCAACAACTTCCCATCTATTCCATATATTCTTAACACTTTCCACAATCCTAGTCTATCCACCCTGTCATATGCTTTCTCCAAATCCATGAAAGCCGCATACAACTTCTTTCCCTTCTCTAGAAACTTTTCCACTAAAGATCTGAGAATGAATATCTGATCTACACAACCTCTTCCCTTCCTAAAGCCTCCCTGTTCTTCTCCAACTAATTTCTCTGTTCTTTCTCTAACTCTGTCAATAAGTATCCTACCATATACTTTTCCTATTATACTAAGAAGACAAATGCCCCTATGATTACCACACACTTCTTTTTCCCCTTTTCCTTTGTACAAGGGAATAATTATACCTGACTTCCAATCCTCTGGGACTCTACCTTCCTCCCAGGCCAATCTGCACATCTTCCACATCCATTCTACTACTATCTCTCCCCCATGCTTCAGCATTTCACCACACACTCCATCAATTCCTGGGGCTTTCCCTGATTTAACTTTCTTCATTGCTTCCACAACTTCTATCCTACTGATTTCTTC
The DNA here is from genome assembly GCF_032717465.1 of Coenobita brevimanus. Taxonomy (NCBI): domain Eukaryota; kingdom Metazoa; phylum Arthropoda; class Malacostraca; order Decapoda; family Coenobitidae; genus Coenobita; species Coenobita brevimanus. The sequence continues at coordinate 52,019,365 of NC_136977.1, read as the reverse complement.
CTGTCTTCTCACCTCCCTTCTTCTTCCAGCCATTCCCCAGCCACTTATACTCGCATTACTTCCATCCTCCACGTTCAACAATTCCTTAAAGTGTTCTCTCCATCTGCTCACTTTTTCTCCCTTCTCCACTAGTAATCTACCATTTTTATCTTTCACTCCCCTGCTAACTTCACTTCCACCCTGTCTTACTCTTTTCACCTCTTTCCAGAACATTTTCTTACAGTCCCTCCACTTTACACTCAAATTCCTTCCAAATTCCTCATCCACTCTCTTCTTACTCTCTCTTACTAATCTTTTCACCTCTCTCTTTCTTTCTACATATAACTCTCTCTTCCGCCTCTCAGCTTCTTCCACGCCCCTATTTCTCATCCATTCATTGTATGCTTTCTTCTTTTGTGCCACAGCCCGTTTCACCTCTTCAGTCCACCACGCTGTTCCTTGCACCCCCCTCCGTCTTCTCTTCCTTCCACACACCACATCACATGCTGCACATATTTCTTCTGTAAATATTCTACACACACCTTCCACGTCCCCCATCTGCTCCAACTCATATCTGCCCAATCGTTCCTCCACTTCTCTCTTATACTCTGCCTTTTTCTCATCCTCTTGTAAATGATCTTATAAATGATCTTAAATATTTTCCTGGATAAACAAGTTTTCGAAAGATCTAAGTATCATCATAGATCATTTTGTGTTTCGTTTTTTGCCATTTTATTTTATGTGCCATTTTAATACTCACTTTCTTTTGACACTGAAGTGTTTAGTAGTTGTGTGAATGAAGACTGAAGCATATTTACAAACAGTCTTATGCACAACTTAAGCTTAGGAAAGTTTATGAATACTACCCTGACCCTATGATTTTGACCTGTTTTGACTTAAGTGCTCTCGTCTAGTCTGTGGTCTTGGTAGGTGTTGTGCATGGGTGGATGTAATTCGATTTTTGATGTGTGTGTGTGTGTGTGTGTGTGTGTGTGTGTGTGTGTGTGTGTGTGTGTGTGTGTGTGTGTTGATTTCATTATATCATTTACTTTTGTCACTGTCGTTGTATTATTATTATTATTATTATTATTATTATTATTATTATTATAATCATCATCATCATCATCATCATCATCATCATATTCGTCTTCTTCACAATGAGTAAAAAATTTAATCTACTGTTGAGGAACAGGTGTGGATTGCATAGAGAAACAGCTCTAGTGGAAGGTCAAGGTGGATGTGGATGGATGTGATAAATCAGTGTGTGAAAAAAACGAAAGGGGAAATTGGTGAAGCTAAGAAATTGACAAGGGATCAAAATGTGTAGGTTAAGTATGTAGGAGAAACACAGTCGATGAAAGTAGGGTGGCGGTGATGATGATGATGATGATCTGAGCTATGATGGCGATGATGCAGATGATAATGACAGCAACGATAATGATTACAATTATGATGATGATTTTAGTAACGAGACTGATGATGATACTGGTTTGGATGATGGTGATGGTGATGGTGATGATTTAGCTTATTTAGATGGTGATGATGATAATGATTTTGATGGTGATTGTAAGATATTGTATTTTTAGCTACTTGAAGCTATGAGTATCGATATGGTGGTTGTCGGCAATTTGGTTATCTAGCAGTGGTAAGGGCGGGGAGGGGGGGCAGGATCATTAGGCCAAATAATCCCTCTTTTATAACCCTAAGCAAAGCAAGGGAGAGAGGTTATCCAGGGTGACTCAGCCTACACGAAAGGGAGACAGGTGATTTGATTAAGGAGGGACCTCAGGTAATAAAGGACTAATAACAGGTGGAAACTAACCCCTCCAGCTCGAAAAGTCTCCTCCAAGCTGAATAAAATCGTCAGGAGGGGGCAAGAATATTATGAAAAAAGATGAGCCCCGAATCAGTGGATTAGGTCGAATATTCCCTGATTCATTTACGTAAAAAATGGAGGAGAAGAAGCTATATTAAGTAAGTTAACCTGCACGAAAGGAACACGGTGCTTATTTTGCTCTCTCAGGCTCCTGTGACTCACTCTCGGATGAATAAAATCGTCTGGCTTTAGCTGGAAGGGGGAGAGATTCATTAGGTTAAAGATTCTCTGTTATATCTGCCTAAGTAAAGGACAAGAGGTTACATTAGGTCACTCAGCCAACACGAAAGGAAAACATAAGTAATTTCACACCTCCAGCTCCCATGGCTTACTATCGGATGAATCAAATCGTCTGGTGATGCCAGAATATGGAGAATGTGAAGACGCCATCGAAGTGAAGGGGCTGAGTAAAAGAACTGTATTTTTTTTCTTGAGAAATGGCAGCCTCAATTTATCTGTATTACATGATCATAGATATTATCTACCTTTCTTGCAACTTATTCTCTCTCTCTCTCTCTCTCTCTCTCTCTCTCACACACACACACACACACACACACACACACACACACACACACACACACACACACACACACACACACACACACACACCAGTAAACCAGTCTATTTGTTTTATGTAGCCTGGAGCCCGTGTCTTACTATTTTAATGAACCCCAGCCTATCCCGTAACCCAACCAGTCTTAAAAGAGGGGTGGGGGGGTGAGGAAGGGGAGAGGGGGGTGAGAGATGGTGGTGTGAGGCAAGGGGTGTGAGGTGAGAGAAAATGATAAGGGGAGGGAGGGGTGGGGGGTGGGGAGGTGATGAGAGAGGTGGGAGGTGATGAGAGAGGTGATAGGTGATGAGGTGTGGGGTGGGACTAAGGTGGGGTGAGGGAAGTGAGCATAGGGGGTGAAAAATGGGGTGGGAGGAAGGATGGGGTAGAAGCTGAGGTGGGGAAAGATGGTGGGGGTAGGCTTGGTCGGTAGGGGTGAGAGGTGCGAGGGAAAGAGGAAGTTGGGTTGGAGATGGAAGGGAGAGAAGAGAAGGGGTGGAGGAGGGAAGGGAGGAGAGGACATACTTACAGGGAGGATGGAGGTGAGAGAAAAACAGAAATGTAGGGAGGAAGAAGGACAGATAAAAACAGAAGTGCAGGGAGGAGGGAGGAGAGAGAAAGGCAATGAGGAGGTGATAAGTGAAAGGGAATGACAAACCAGTTGACGAGGAAGATCAGATGAAAGGGAAAGGTTCAAGTTTAGATCAGAGGTAAAAACAAAGTAGTGGATAAAGAAAGGAGTGGCAACAGAGAATTAGAGACAGCAAAAAGTGAAGAAAGGATGAAAAAAGAAAATTCGTAGAGCAGGCAAGGAGATATATTAAGGGAAACCTTTCTTCCTAGACGATATGCATTTTTCATACTGTATCTTCATGTTGTCTTAAGTATTATGTCTTCGTATTATCAGCATCGGTAGTATACAAAACGATATCAAGGGGTAATAGTTAAGATGCAAAATGTAAATTTCTTCATTGCTACCCCCTCCGACAATTTTCAGACAGTTCTCTAGGTATGAAGGGTTACTGAAGGCTATTATCTAACTCCAGTTCGAAAACACTCCCTCTAACCTGAATAAAATCGAGTGGTTATGAGAGTAATAGATATTTAACACGTCACTGGAAAGCACAGGGACTGACGAGGGAAAATGATGGTTGAATTTGAGGTTAATGCAGTAATGTGGGACATGAAGACGAAAACCAGGGTGAAGGATGAACAACGACGCTGTACACTCGGCAGTCTTTTCATTACTTTCGAGCTTAATTATGTACAGTGTGTGTTCGTACCTAATTGTTCTTACCTAATTTTATCTTTACAGGAATGAGTCAAGCTCGTACTGTCCCGTGTCTTAAACCATATTTATCGTACATATCCTTAAATTTGTGAATTGTTTTGGCACACACTATTTCATTCGGTAGTGCATTCCATTGATCAATTGCTCTGTTTGGGAAACTGAATTTCCTTACGTCTTTATCACCTCTCTTCTTATGCAGTTTTTTGCAGTGTCCTCTTGCTGATGCTTCTCCATATGTTAAGTAATAATTTATGTCTATTTTCTCCTTCCCTGATATGCATTTATATAGCATTGTCATGTCACCTCTTTTCCTTCTCTCCTGTAGTGTTGGTAGATTCAGTTTATTTAGTCTTTCTTCGTAGCTTAGGTCCCTTAAGCTTGGTATCCATCTCGTAGCGGCCCTTTGAACTTTTTCAATCTTGTCTATATGCTTTTTGAGATGAGGACTCCAGACTACTGATGCATATTCCAGGGTTGGTCTAATGAATGCTGTTATTATCCTTCTTAGTATGTCTTCATTTATGTATGTGAATGCTATTCTCATATTTGCAAGCAGTGTATACATGTTCCGTACCTTCTCGCTGATGTGGTCAGCCGGAGATAGTCTGTTATTGATAATCACACCTAGGTCTTTCTCTCTTTCTGATGTGTATAGGGTTTTATTTCCTAACTTATAATCCCAATCAGGTCTTTTTCCATTTTTACCAAACTTGATTACATGACACTTGTCCACATTGAATTCCATTTGCCATGTACTACTCCATTCATGAAGTTTATTTAATTCTTCTTGTAGCTCTTTACAAGAGTTTGTGTTAGTAATTCTCCTTTGTATTTTTGCATCATCTACAAACATATTCAGATAGCTCTCATTTCCAGTGTTACTGTTTATATCATTTATATACACTAAAAACATGATTGGTGCCAGCACTGAACCCTGTGGTACTCCACTAGTCACTTCTTTCCATGATGAGTAGTTTCCTCTTAGTACTGTCCTCATTTCTCTTTTTATGAGAAAGTCTTGCATCCAACAAAACAGTTTGCCTCGAATTCCTCCTTGATGGTACAGTTTCCATAAAAGTCTTTAGTGTGGTACTGTGTCAAAAGCTTTCTTGAAATCTAAATAGATACTGTCCACCCATCCTTCCCTTTCCTGTATTGTGTTTGTTACTCTGTCATAGTAGCTCAACAGATTAGTAACACATGTTATTCCTTTTCTGAAACCAAACTGTCTTTCTGTTATCATACTGTGTTCTTCTAGATGGTTTACCCAAGTTTTTCTAATACCTTGCTTACAACACTGGTCAGTGATACTGGTCGATAGTTGAGTGGATTTTGTCTATTTCCTTTCTTGAATAAGGGGACAATATTTGCTTTTTTCCAAATATCAGGTAGTTTACCTTGACTCAAGGATTTCTTGAAAATTAAAAATAATGGTTTACTTAACTCCTTTGCACATTCTCGTAATACCCAACATGAAATTTCATCAGGACCACTTGCTTTTCCTCTGTCTAATCTACTTAACTCCTCCTGTATTACTTTTTCTGGTATTTGTATATCTGGTAGTATGTGTGGACATGCGTGTTCCACATAGTCCCTCTCAATATTTTTTTCCTCTGTAAAAACTAACTGGAAATTCTTATTTAGTGCTTCACAAATATCTTTCTCTTGTGTATAAGTGATTCCCTCGTCCGTAATGGATTGTATTATATCTTTTACTTTAGTTTTGCTTCTGATATAGCTGTAAAACAGCTTTGGTTGATCACTACTTTTATTTATTATATCCTCCTCAAACTGTTTTTGGGCTTCCCTCCTTATTCTTGTATAGTCGTTTCTTGCCTGTTTGTAATTATTATACGCCCTTTCACTATTGTGTCTTCTGTATCTATTCCACAACAAATCTCTTCTTTCTTTTGATTTTTTACATTCTGTATTGAACCATTTCTGTATTTTCTTATCTGCTTCTTTGTGCTGTGGGATGTACTTCTGGACTCCTATTTCATAAAATTCACAAAATTTTTTATATACAGCATTTAAATCTTGTCCTCTAAGCTCATTTTCCCAATCAACTTCTAAGAAATACTTCTTTAGGTCTTGATAATTTCCCTTTTATAGTTTAGGCTCTTTTTGTAACTATCATTGCTGTTTACTATGTCATATGCTATCCTGAAGTTATAATTTAGTACTGCATGATCGCTTTTGCCGAGTGGAGGGTGATATATTAAACTGTCAATATCATTTTCTTGCCTTGTAAATATTAGATCTAGCACTGAAGGTACATCAAGTCCTCTTTTTCTGGTGGTTTCCCTCACATGTTGCGTTAAGAAAAACTCTTGTACAAGATCCAGGAGCTTTTGGTCCCAACAGCTTTCTTGGCTATTTGTATCTAGAGTATTCCAATTTATATTTGTATTGAAGTCCCCAGTTAGTATAATTCTTTCCGATTTCTGTTCCATTTTATGTAGCAATGATCTTACACTCTGAATTGTACTCTCTGCCAGGTCCTCATATTCGTCTCTTTCCCATGTGTTTGATCTGGGTGGCATGTACAAATTGGCTACAATTACTTTACCTTCAGATGTGTCGATCTCTACTGCAATCAGTTCTACTTGTGATGGTATATCTAGTTTTATTTCCTTGACTTTTAGATTTTTCTTAGTTAATATTATAATTCCTCCTCCTTTTTTTAAATATCTGTCTCTTCTCCATGTATTGTATTCCTCTAAGTTTAGTATGTCATTTGATATCCTTGGTATTAATTTTGTTTCAGTTAGGCTTATTATTTGTGGTTCATTTTCTCTGACATAATTATTCATCTCTAGTAATCTAGATACCATTCCATCCACATTTGAGTACATCAACTTTATCATCTTGTTTATATACTTGTCATGACATGGTTCTACTACCTTCCTCCTTTTTCTTCCATCCTGTTTGTGTACCACTTTCGTACCTGCAATCCTATTACTTTGTAAAAAAATTTCTTCTTCTCCTCTTCTGATCTTCCCCCATTTTTTGTTTTTGCTTCCTCCCTTTTCTCTTTCAGTAATTCCAGTTCCTCTTGTGTTAGGCATCTTTTTATCCATACATTTTTGAACTCCTCTTTTTCCTTAAGATTCTTTGCATTTTTTAGTATCTCTTCCACAGTGTTTACACTCTGGAAAGTCACCTTTAGAGGTCTTGTCTTGCTTTTCTCGTATTTCCCTAACCTTTTGTGTTCCTCTATGTCTTTACTACAGATTTCCTCTGATACTTCTTTCAGTAAGCTCATTACATTTGCCATCTCCTTTTTGTCTCTTGTGATCTTGTTTTTAACTTCTTCCTCTTCTATACCAGTGATTACTATTGATTTGTTTATCTCTACTGAATCTCTGACTAACTTTGGATTGTTTTGGATTATTCTTTTCACCTCCTTTTTAATGCTTTTTTCCTCCACCCTTGTTTCTAAGTCTTTCTTAACTTTCACCATTTCAGCATACGTGGTTTCTTCATCATTTTTGTAGCTTTGCACAGCTTCATTCACTTGTGTTATCTTCTCCTCAATATCACTGCTCTGGTCAATAAGACTGCTAACTTGCCTAATTGTCTCTGTGTCATTTTTGAACTCTTCCATAACACTCTCGTGATTGACTACTGTACTTGCCATTTCACTCATTTTCTTCCTAAGTGTACTCAGTTCCACTGTTAGTTCACTGATGGTTGTGTCTTTCTTATTTGCCTCCCTTCCTAGTTTTTCTATGTCTTCCTTTTGCAAATGCATCTGCTTCTTTATTTCATCAATTTCATTTTTGAAAGCCATTTCTAGTTTGTTTACAAGTTCAACCAGTCTATTGTGAGTCTCTACTTCAACCAGTTCTTGGTAGAAATCATCATTTTGCTTTTTACCTTTATCCCTTTTCTTTTCCAAATTTGTTTTACTGAAGTATGTATCCATTTTGCAATACTTAAAGTGCAAAGCATATACTTACAATCTCCGTGTTGTTGTAGTCTAAACAAACCTCAGAGATGACTCAGCGTATTCTTTCGTCTTGGTTCTATTTCCTGTTTGAACAAGTCTTGTTTAAACTTATTATTTTTTCTCCTTTTAATAATGGACAATTATTTAGTCGAACCTGGTACTGAGCTTGACTCATACAAAGATACTATTTGGGTAATGCCACTGGCCGTGATGATTTGGTACGGAGCGCCGGTGTTGCACGTCCGCCTAGATTGAATCCCTGTGTGTGTGTGTGTTGAAAATGACTATTGCCCTCTTAACGTACTGTAACAGTGATCCATTCTTGTTTTATTCTAAATTTTTTATGATTTGTGTCTTCACAAGGTTCATTTTCTGTCATGTTAGAGGTCAGAGGCTTCACAGAACGCGGGAATCCCCAGGCTATTTAGAGCAACTGGTTGAGTATAAGTAAAATCATTTAACTTTTAATTCTTTTGCATAGTGCACGATGCTCCAATTTATCATTAATATTATTTTTATTTTTTATCCAAATGGAAGGATAAAATATCGCGCACTGTAAAAAAGAAAAGAAAAGAAAAGTATTGTCATCAGAAGCGTTTGTTTACACATGGTGAGTGTCGACTATGAGAGTGAACGCGTGGGCTACACTGGCTGATAACAATTATTTGTCTATTGGAATGACACATATCGAAAGAACGGAGAATCTTCCAGCTCTTTGGGACAGAGCACTTCCCAGTTTTTCGAAGAAGGAAAAAAAAAGGATAGAAATAAAACTATCCCACAAGCACTCACTGAAATGACCGCAGCAAATTAATCCTACTCTCATCCTGATGCAAAGTATGTGACGAATTATTGTTTTACTATTTGTTCTAATTTTAGTTGTGTTGTCTCGGTTTATTCACAGATATTTTACAGCATATTTATGGCAGAGAGATTGACCAGGGAGCAGTGTAGGATATTTTTTCCCCCTTAAACGTACGATAAAACGGTGTACGGAACAAGAAGATGGAGAAGCAGCGGTACAAAGCGAAACATTTACAGTAAGACCGAGAAATTATAGAGAAGTGTGTACTGTCGGAATCTCTCTCTCTCTCTCTCTCTCGTTAGCTGAAATAAGATCGTATGGAGATAGCAAGATCCTAATAACAAAACAAGGTACTTACAACTCAGACCCCCTTATTATCGTGACCGTATTAAGCCACAAATCCGGGTCGTATCATGGAGTGTCCCCATTAATTTTCAGGGTTGTATGTCAGGGGTGAAGGTCAGGGTGGAAGTGGGAGATTTGCACTGCTTCTTGTTGCAGATCTGACCTTGCAATACTCAGAAATGGGAAAACAGAGTTGCATCGTTTAGTTATTGTACTAATACTTTGAAAATACATACCGTAAGTATTGTAAAGAGGATTGTTTTAATTTTAATTTTTGATAATATTGTAATACCGGTTCATGTTAGGGACGATAATAAGTATAGTACAGAACCTTGCTTAAGTACTATATTATTTTTTTTTTCTTTTTAACCACATAACGTTGCCATTCTATTTAGTACATTATCTTAACCATTCTGACCCTTTCCCCCAACGTAAAGTAAATTTGAATTGGTCACTTGAATAGACCTAATTTCTGACTAGTTTGTGATGTAGAGGGTGATAATAAGGAATACAGAAGCACAGAAGTCAACAGTGAAAGTCAGAGTGGGAGTGGTAGCTCTGTGTTGTCCCTTGTTGCAGGCCTGGGATTGCAATACACAAAGAAGAATTTTAAAAAGTAGATATTGTTGAAAGGCAGTAGTAAGGTTTGTAGTATTTGCATCAGTTCTATTGCCGCAGTACTCGTGTGTGTGTGTGTGTGTGTGTGTGTGTGTGTGTGTAAAACAGCCGCGATAAAAAACTGCAATACCTCTATAATTACGAATACAAATCCAACTTGTTATCACGGTTTACGATAATTTCATCATCATTATTAAGCACCTTTATATTTTCTTTTTCTTTCTTTTCTTTCTTTGAGGGGCTGGCACCATAGGAAATCCACAATTTTTACTGAGAACCGTAAAAATTCCTTATAGTATACGGTAACAACTGCATACCGTACTTGTTTTTAAGCTGGTTAATATTAAAACAATCCGTAATACCGTAAATAAAATAATGAATATTCAGAATCCAAGAATATAATAAGTCAGAGGTGAAGGTCAGAATGGAACGTGAGATCTGGGCAAAGAGATAATGGCTGAGTAAATTTTCCCTTAATTACCCTCATAGGTTAAATTTTGTTTGCAGAGAGGTTTTTCCCACTCCAGGTTGATTTGTTCACTTCCGGATTCCAAAATGAAGAAAAAAAGTCGCATACTAAGACATGGGGACTCATATTTTATCCTTACAACTATAGAGGATGAAAATACAATCGTCAGCGCTGAATGAAATCGTCAGTTTGGTAAAATGCGGCCGAAATATGTAGCATTAACTTGCCTGCTAAAAGAGTAAGGAGTGATGTGTGTGTGTGTGTGTGTGTGTGTGTGTGTGTGTGTGTGTGTGTCTTACAGCATACCATGGTAAGTAATGTGCGTGAGTGTATGCATAAATGTAGGAGAATTGTGCAAGTGGATATGTGCTCGTATTTATTCGTGTGCGTGTGTGTGTGTTTGTGTGCATGTTCATCAGCGTGTCTGAGTTTCATGTACGCTTTCCTTCCCTGCTGTGTTGTGCACGAATACTCCGGCTCAGTGTAACACCTTTTCCTTCCTTCCTTCCTCTCCTCCCTCCTTTCCTTCCCTTCCTTTACCTTTCGTCACCCTTTCTCACCCTCCCCTCTGCCACTCCTACCGTCTCCCCCCATTCCTCCCTCCATTCCCTTCCCTTCCCAACAAATTTCTCTTTCTCCTCCCTTTCCCACTCTCTCCTTCCTCTCCCCTCCCCTCCCTCCAGCATCACCCCCCCCTCTCTCTCTCTCTCTCTCTCTCTCTCTCGTGACCTGCTCTTCTCCCTGCCACGCCCCGCTCCCTCAGAGACTTAAAGCCAGACCAAGAGAGCGAGTTATGCATATTCCTCCCTTCCTTACCCTCGGGCCCTTGGATATTCGAATGTGTGTGTGTGTGTGTGTGTGTGTGTGTGTGTGTGTGTGTGTGTGTGTGTGTGTGTGTGTGTGTGTGTGTGTGTGTGTGTGTGTTTACCTCACCACACACATCAACCACACCACCACCTTCATGATACAGTAGCTGCCTCTCCCCACTCACTCGCCGCATCTCAAATAAACGACGCACCAGCAAAATTTATATAGATAGATAGATGTAGATAGATAGACATAGATAAATACACACAAAGAAGAGGAATATAAAAAAAATACTTGTACTTCGTGTTTTGCTCCATTTGAGTGATCGTCTAATTCTACCTATTACGAAGTACATCAAAGTTACCATTCGATCCAGGAACTGAAAGGTGAACACGGTGTATATATAGTGAGTCAGCATCTTCTCCACGTTTTCCCTATTATTCGGATCCGGATTGGTCTCATTTTTTTTCTATACATAATTGACACGTACACAAGAACGAACCATTTTTTTTTCTCTCTCTGATATCAAAATTGCCCACAGGAAAGAGTCGTGGTTTCTTTCTATTATGTGTTGGTCATTGCCTTTGTTTTCTTTAGGTCCACTTTCTTGCCTCTCAAAGTACACTCTCAGGCACTTCATAATCTAGATGGTTGAAATTTGCTGACAGTAATGATCAGGTGCTTCAGGAGAAATAGCCTGTTATCATTATTACTGGCTTATTATCACTGCTTTTTTTTTCAGGGGGTTATCTCACATTAATAATAATAATAATAATAATAATAATAATATTATTATTATTATTATTACCGGTATTATTATTATTATTATTAGTAGTAGTAGTAGTAGTAGTAGTAGTAGTAGTAGTAGCAGCAGCAGTAGTAATAGTAGTAGTAGTAGTAGTAGTAGTAGTTTTATATTATTTATTTATTTATTTGGCTAAAGCTGAGTAGCCTAGTGACTAAGTGCATTTTCTCATATCACATAATAATATTTCTAAGATGCGTAAGGCAGGTGACATATTAAATGTTATAAAAACTTCTATATTAAATTTGTTTGGCCTTATATTTTCCCCTTCATATTAACTTTCTTTTTCCAGGCGATTTGCTAATCAGAATCGAAAGCCTTAATGTTGTAGTGTTTTTTTTTTTTATCTCCTTTGCCTTTTTTTTCTCTCGATATTTTCTGTTTCTTATCCCTTCAGTGTGATGATGAGATTTTGGGGTAATTTTTCTGGCTAATAGGAGGAGAGTTTAGAGAGAATTTTAGGAGCGTGAGTTCATTATGGTTCTGTAGTACATTCCTTTGGTACTAGACTGCAGATTATTCTCTCTGTCTGTCTGTCTCTCTCTCTCTCTCACACACACACACACACACACACACACACACACACACACACACACACACACACACACGCACACGCACATTAGTTCTGCTTCAAGCTATATAAAATTCCCTCCCCATTTCCTGATCTGCTAATAATTTTCCTCATCACAACTAGAATAATGAGTTAGATTCTTCAGCCGATCAGAGTCTTGGACAAAGTATGTTTTTCCCTTGTCCCCGTTTACGAAGCAGTACAATTAGGGACCTGGATGTAAAATAGATTACTCAGGGCCTTACTCTAGGGGAAGACTGGAACATAGCATAAATTTGCTGTCTGCCTTAATGAACTTCGTATAGGAAGTAATGTCTCTTCTCTCTCTCTCTCTCTCTCTCTCTCTCTCTCTCTCTCTCTCTCTCTCTCTCAACAATGCAGGGTGTGGTTTTGTTTGCTAGATGAACTTATATCCTCACCTTTTCTCACCTGTCGGCTTCACGTCTTGCCCCGTTACGATACCACTGAGTCTTATCTGGAGCTAGTTTCTCTCTCTCTCTCTCTCTCTCTCGCTTTTCCCTTCGTGTCTCCACTACTCCTTATGTGTTCCTTTCAGTATTCCTGGTATTTTACTTACTTTTTCCTTTCGGCATCTATTTCGGAAGAAGTGGGTGAGAGAGAGCCTTCGTATCTTATTTTCTTGCACATGTAGGTTTGATCTCTTGCGTAAGTGGTTTATCCCTGCAGACAAGCTCATTATGCCTAGTTATCTCCTGTGTACTTCTCTCTCTCTCTCTCTCTCTCTCTCTCTCTCTCTCACACACACACACACACACACACACACACACACATACATTTAACCCCCTCTCCCACCACACACGCACACACACATTGAACCTCCTCCCCCCACTCACACAAACTTGACCCCTTATCTCTTATCACTTTAACCTGACCCTCTCACTCCTGCCGTATCACATGCATATACACCTGATTATAATTCATTTAGGTAAGTTTCCTCCCACAACACTTTCATTTCTGCGATCACCCTGAGTTTGTGGGGTTGTTTGGACTTGTTTGGGGGTTGTTTGGACTTGTTTGGGGGTTGTTTGGACTTGTTTGGGGATTGTTTGGACTTGTTTGGGGATTGTTTGGACTTGTTTGGGGATTGTTTGGACTTGTTTGTGGCATTGTTTGGACTTGCTTGGGGATTGTTTGGACTTGTTTGTGGCATTGTTTGGACTTGCTTGGGGATTGTTTGGGGATTGTTTGAACTTGTTTGGATTTGTTTGGTGATTGTTTGGACTTGTTTGGTGATTGGACTTGTTTGGGGATTGTTTGGACTTGTTTGGGGATTGTTTGGACTTGTTTGGGGATTGTTTGGACTTGTTTGGGGATTGTTTGGATTTGTTTGGTGATTGTTTGGACTTGTTTGGGGATTGTTTTTCGAGACTGATTGTTTTGTTTGTTTTGATTCGTTATTATTTTTTTTCATGGTTGTGGTGCGTCTGGATTCTACCAGACTTTATTGATAGTGGGAATTATGGATAATGATGATGATAATGATGATGATAGGGATGAAGATGATAGGGATGATGATGATGATGATGATGATGACTGAAGTAATATTTATGATGATGATGATGATGAAGAAAAGTATTTTTGATGATGATGATGATGATGATGAAGACAAGTATTTTTGATGATGATGATGAAGACAAGTATTTTTGATGATGATGATGAAGACAAGTATTTTTGATGATGATGATGAAGACAAGTATTTCTGATGATGATGAAGACAAGTATTTTTGATGATGATGATGAAGACAAGTATTTTTGATGATGATGATGAAGACAAGTATTTTTGATGATGATGAAGACAAGTATTTTTGATGATGATGATGATGAAGACAGGTATTTTTGATGATGATGAAGACAAGTATTTTTGATGGTGATGATGAAGACAAGTATTTTTGATGATGATTATGAAGACAAGTATTTTTGATGGTGATGATGAAGACAAGTATTTTTGATGGTGATGATGAAGACAAGTATTTTTGATGATGAAGACAAGTATTTTTGATGATGATGATGATGAAGACAGGTATTTTTGATGATGATTATGAAGACAAGTATTTTTGATGGTTATGATAAAGACAAGTATTTTTGATGATGATGATGAAGACAAGTATTTTTGATGATGATGATGAACCAGAATTTGGCTCATTAATCTCTGCTCTAAGATTTAGCTATATATGGGGTCCGGTTCGTTTGCAGTAGTTAATGTGATAGTAATTCTCTGGGCTTATATTTTTTCATCCAGGTTACTCTCTTATCAATGGTTTACCTGTGTTTGCTGATTGCGATAATTTTGATAGGGGGAAGTTTGATGGATGTGATTAAAACCTGTATTGTCGTCGGTTGAATAAGCCGACAAACAACTTTTCCTAAGCGATTTGTTTTGATTTTTACACGTTTCTATCCCCGTCTGTTACGTAAATAATTATAATATCGCCATACTCTTCAAGATAATGTACAGAATTATATTAACTAACCTTATTAAAAAATAAATCGGTAAGGAAGAATATGACCAAGATTTTTTTTTTTTCCCGTCACCTCGTGCCTGTTGATTTGGACCTCGAGATGAAATAACCTCTTCAATTCCATGATATTTTTTCCCTTTTCATTGCCAAACTTTTTTCAAATTAAATTTTGTGGTTCCCTCCAGCCGTCTTTTTTTTTTTTTTTTTTTTTTTTTTTTTTTTTTTTTTTTTTTTTTTTTTTTTTGCCAGTAGAGGGAGACTTAGTGAACTGAAAGGTTAATTTAGCCGTGGATTTAGAGCTGCCTTGATCGCTGCATTTGGACTGTTTAATATAGGCAACAGACTTTTTAAAACAATGTCAAGTGTACGTCCACAGTTGGGTATGATTTAAATAATCTTTTACACACACACACACATCTATATCTGTCCATCTACTATCTATCTGTCTGTCTATCCATCTATATGTATGTATAGATAGATATAGATAGACGGACAGATGGATAGATATAATATTTGGTGTACATTTTCACTATATTTTAGTTACATCCAGACAAATGTATTCAGCCAGAAAGTTCACTCGTACGAAAGAAGTATATTTACCTCTGCCCTGACCAGTCTCATTACACCTGTCTACCATGATTGATTTAAGGTGTTTATGTTCGTCCTAGATATCCCAGAGCTATTCTAGGTGTGTGTGTGTGTGTGTGTGTGTGATTTGACAGACTGTTGGTGAATCCTGAACTGGAAATTATCATTGTTTTTGTTTTTGTTGTTGTGTTAACCATTCTACAGCGATGAGATTTTTAGATTTTTTGTTCATGTCATCTCCAGACAATTTTATTTTTTTATTTATTTTTTTATTGTTGTGGTTTGATATAGTTTTCATGGCAAGTGATGTTTGCAAAGCTGAATTAAACTGTCTAGAGGTAACAAGAATAAATAATTTAGAAAGAAAAAATAAGAATGATTAAGGGTGAGCAAGAATAAAACGAAGTTGGATAAGAATAAATAAGAGTCAGCAATAATAAATAAAAGGAAGAATAATAAGAGTTAGTAAGAATAAGCAAAAATAAATAATAATAAGAGTTAACAAGAATAAACAAGAATAAATGGGAATGACTGAGAGTTAGCAAAAATAAACAAGAATAAAGAAAAATAAGAATTATCAAGAATAAACAAGAATAAACAAGACGTCATCGTATCAAAGGGGTTAATTTGTGAGGACTTCTTATTGTGTAGTTACCTTTTTTTTTTTTTTTTAATTTTTTTCTCGAGCATTTTATACATACCTTGTTCTTGCTCATCCCAGACGATTGTTCTCTGGTTAGGAGGGATTTTTTCGAATTGGAGGGGTTACATAGAGCCCTCATTAACCCTTTTAGTGCTGGAGATCTTTCCTCAGCTGAATAAAATCGTCTGGCGATGACAAAATGAAATTATAAATCGTTTAAGTGAAGGAAATTTTTTAAAAGCTCATTTTATGTTCGATTTAGCTTTCATGTAAATCCCCTCACGAGGATGACGCCAATTTTTTAGCATATTCTTCCTGTGTCCAGACGATTTTAATAAGTTTGGAGAGACTAAAGAACTGGAGGGGTTAGGTATAGCCTTCATTAAGCTCTTCGCTATTAGGGGGTTGTTCATAGATAAAATAATCGACCAGAGGCAAGAATAAAAAGAGAAAAAGATCTCTATTCTAAAGAGCTTATTTGAGGGCTTTATTTTGTCTGCCTTTATTTTCCTTCGTGTGGGATTTTTTCTGGTTTGCTTTTGTTTTGTTTTGATTTGTGTGTATATAATTCTGTTTTGCTTATTTTTTGTTTTGTTAATTAATGTGGACTGTTCGTGTTGTCATTGTGCACTTGTTTCTTTATTGATTAAGGGTGCTTTATTTTATGCTTGCGTGCTTTTGTTTTTGTTTTTTCTTTCTATAATTGGGATAGTGTTCATTCTGTGTATACTTGCTTTTCCATTTAACGCGGCCCGTGTTCGGTGGACTCGTTTCTTATCTCTTCACCTCAGTTCTTGCTACTCTCTCTCCAGCCCCCTCACTCTCTCCCTGTCTCCCTTACCCCGCCCACCTCCCTACCTCATCCTCCCTTCACCCCGACCTCCCTACCTCACCCTACTTTCACTCCTACATCCCCTTCTCAATCTTCCCCCTCTCCCTCTGGCTCTTTCTCACTTCTCGATTCCCTCATCCCCATCTTCTCCCTTCACCCTCACCCTCACTCCCCCCCCCCACCACTCTCTCTTTCATTCCTCACATTTTTCCTTCTTCCCTCATACATTTACACTGTCGCCTTTTCATATCTCTTTCACGCCTCATGCTCCTCTTAAGCACCTTTTCCCTCACTCTAGTTATCTCCCACTCCCTGATATCCTCTTTCTCTGCTACTTAAATTTCCAAACATTATCGTGTTCTCTCACCTTTCTTTCTACCCTCTCTCACCTCCTTCCTTCCTTCCTCATCTCCTTCCCATGTCCCTCAACTCTGTCCTCCCTCCCTCATCTCCTCTCTCCCTCACCTCCTCCCTCCCTCACCTCCTTCCTCCCTCCCTCACCTCCTTTCTCCATCCCTCATCTCCTCCTCCCTCGCTCACCCCCTTACCTCCCTTGTTTCCTTACTCCCTGTCACCATCTGCCTCCTTCACCTACTCCCTCCCTCACCCCGCTTGCTTCCCTCACTCCCTGCCTCTGTCATCTGTACCCATTCACTCTTACCTTCGTCACCCTCCTTTCCCTCCCTATCTCCTTCACCCCCCTCTCTACTCCCATCCTCCATTCCCTCTCTTGGCCCCTCGTCGGTCCCAAACAACAGGGTCCTTGACTGACACTAACTTTTGCTTGTGCCAGATTTAGGTAGGGTCGGACAATTACCTGTCAGCGCTGCCCGGTGTGCTGATACCTGATGCCGCCCAGTGCCTTTAACTGTCCCCGCCTTGCCCCGCCCCACCCCAATCTGCCCTGTTTTGCTATATCTTACCTTGCCTTTCTGTACTATACTTTGCCTTGCCTTACTGTGCTATTTCATGCCCTTCCTTGATGCGTTATGCCCTGCCCTGCCTTGCCTTGTCTTGCCTTGCCCTTCTCGGTCTGCCTTGCCGTGCCTTGTTTTGCCCTCCGTTGCCATACTTTATGTTGCCCTGCCATGCTCTGTCCTGTGTTGCCTTGCCTTGCCTTACTGCCTTACCTTGTCTTGTGTTGTGTGCTTCTGTCTTGTCCTGACCTGCATTCCCCTGCCCTGCTCTGCTCTTCCCTTGCCTTGCCTACCCTGCCTTTCCCATTTTCTACCTTTGCCCGACTCGTTCCGTTCCTGTTATGCCTGTTTTGCTATCACATCTTTCGCCTCGACAGGTCTTATCATAATCCTGTCCTGCCCTGCCATCGCCATCCTCTTCTTAACTCCTTCGCTACCAGCTGAATAAAATCGTCTGGCATGGGATCGAACATGAAGAATACGAGACATCATGCTGGAGAGGTTAATTCTGACGGATTAAGACTTACATGTCCTAGATCCTTCATGACATTATTCTATTCTACCCTACCATGCCGCCCCCTGTCACTCTCTACCTTGCCACGCTTCCCTTGTCTCGCAAAATACTGCTTGACCCTACCCTTCCCTCTCTACCCTATCTTGCACCGTTTATCACTACCCTGTCTAAGTAACCCACATGGCATTACTTTATCGTACCTTATGCCACCTTATTCATCCCTACATAACCCTGCCTTACCCTACATTCCACTGCCTTAGCCCTCCCTGCCTGACTAACCTACAAGACCCTACCCTACCCTACACTGCCTTTTTTCTCTTTGCCTCTCTTTCTCAGCCCTGCCCACCCAACCCTGTCTTTGACCCTGCTATCTCTGGCTCCTCTCCCCCACGTCAAGCTCAAAACTCGACCTGCCCTGCCTTCCCCAAACCTGTCCTGCCTTAAACCTGCCTTGCCCTGCCCTGCCCTGTCCTCCCACAAACCTGCTTGACCCTGCCCTGCCCTGGTATGTCCTCCCTGCTCCAGTTCGCGTCAGACTTTAATTTGCGCTTGTTGTTTTCTCGGCTTGTCAGGAGGGATGTGTTTACTGTCTGGTTATTGGTACTTGGGGCTGTTTAATGAAGCAGATGGGATTTTTCTGGTCGTAGGTTCGCAGTTTCTTTCAGCAGTTTTAATCTTTCGAGTGTCTGTGGTCACTCCTAAGCTAAACTGACCCTCTTACAGTCCTAACCATCTCAAGTAGTCTGTTCCAAATGATGCCAGTTTTAATTAGCTGAGAGGGAAATGTACTAACTAGGGAGAATTAATAGTCACTGTTTACATTTCCTTGGTTGGCCTCTTCTGTGTTTTATTACAATTAACGCCAGACGATTTTGTTCAGGTGAGAGGGAGCTATAGCAGCCTGAGAAATTTAAATCCTCCACTGCTCTCCATGTTTAACCTATCTATGTGGTTGGTGGTTAGTGTAAGGATTAGTCGAGTTAGTGTTCAGGCCTTTAAGAGACAATGGTATCAACTGAGCCGACTGAATAAAATTACCTAACGATTTACATAATTTGGTAGGTGGTTACTGGAAGTGTTAAATATTTTCTTTGGCTGTACTTATTTCTTGTTTATTACATTTACATGGACAATAAAACGTCATCATCATCGTCATTATCGTCATCTTCATCGTCCTCCTCCTCCTTCTCCTCTCATCCTCTTCCTCATCCTCATCATCATCATCATTAATCAACTTCTCAGCATTATAAATAAGGTAGATAGATTCCACAAACAGGAAAAGGACAAACAGAACAGGGGGAACAGAAAGAGGGAGGGGGAGAGAGAGACCGAGAACGAGATGAAAAAGTAATGAAGAAGAGTGCATGAGGGAAGGCGACTTGGACTGCCAGAAGAGATGAAATGAAGGGAATTGTTGAAGTCTTAAGCACTTTTATCGTCCCGGGTGAAGAGTGGGATTAGGCGTCTGGCGATAGATAGATAGCCAGATAGATACAAACTGATGAGCAGATAGATGAAGCGACAGTGTTCACCTTGGAAGTTTTAGGAAGAAGTAGGGTAGAGGAAGACAGGAGAAGAGAGAAATAAATAATAACTTTAACTTCCTGAAATCCTAACTTAGGCTAACTACGGGTCGTGAAAATAGCAGTACCTATTAAACGGGCCTTAGATGATTTTTTGACACAGAGCAGTCGGAAAGAAGCACTGAGAGAGAGAGAGAGAGAGAGAGAGAGAGAGAGAGAGAGAGAGAGAGAGAGAGAGAGAGAGGAGACTAGACGAATATGCATATCTTTATTTTTTACTGATCTCACATACTGTACAGCAGATTTTTGTGGAAGTGTTAGTGATGATGATGATGATGAGTTAAGGGTGATGATGATGATGATGATGATGATAATTTTAGGGATGATGATAGTGCTAACTGTGGTGGTGGTGATGATGATGACAGTACTGGAGATAATGAAGATAATGATAGTGATAATAACTATGGTAATTCTCGTGTTGATATCAAGGATGCTAATAATATCTACGTCGATATTAACCTTCCCCACTCATCTCTCTCTCTCTCGCTCTCAGCTGAATAAAATCGTCTGGCGTTAGTGAGAATAGTATTAACAAAGACGTCATCGTACTGAAGGGGTTGCTGCGGACGATGATAAGGACCTAAAATGAAAATAAAATAAAAATGAACAAGGAATCTGAGTTGTTTTTGTGAAGTTGATGATGATGACGGAACGATATCTTGGCCACGGGGTTCTTACCTGTTTGTGCCGGAGCGTAGCGTAGGAGAGAGAGAGAGAGAGAGAGAGAGAGAGAGAGAGATGCGCTAGGCTCTCGGTAGCTTGGTATGTGGGGCTGAGTGGGGGAAACAGCCAATCAGTCAAGCAGGAGGTGCTGATTGGAACGCGTTTACATTTTTTCAGCAGCGTGTGTTTTTATGGTAACCCAGGCCTGTTTGGGGACCCAGTGTTGCCAGACCGAAGCCACAACTACCGGTAAACTTACTCTCTTAGCGCCTTTATCCCTAGCACGCCATCTTATTTAGTCGTCTTCTATTCACCTTAAGATTATATTATTTAATTTTGCATACACTTCTCGATCTGGAGGAGTTGAATGTAGCTTTCACAAACTCTTCGATCAATAGGGCTGGTTTTCTTATTAGGTAAGTTCCCCAACACCTTTTCCTAAGCGATTTATTTTGCTTATTACACCTTATTGTCCTCTTCTTTGTTAATTATAAATCCTTCACACATCGCCATACCCAACATGAATAACGTACAAAAGGAAGTCACCAGCCAGATCCAAAAATAAATAACAAAGGAAAAGGTGCTAGGGAGCATTCATACCTGGCAAGAATACAGGACCAGGACCTTTTCCTATGCTGAATAAAATCGTCTGTCAATAGCAAGAATACTGGGTGATTTAAAAGCCAGGTTACATAGATATATTGTATTACGTAACGATACAGGGAAGTAGTAACACCGAAATGTTCGATATTATCACTGTTTATGCAGATATTCCTTCCAGCAACCTAATATTTTCTGTGCGTCGTGAGGTCTACAGTGTCATTGGCTGCCGTGTTTCCCTCCTTCCTGTGTAACCTGACTTTTGATTTCCCTGTATAATAACTAGATACGTTGTCGAAGTGAAAGAAGTAATTTGAATAGTGGGAAGCATACCTTGAAAATCGCTTTAAAAATTGTACTAAAATTGCTAGAATGTTACTAAAATTGGACTTTGATCTCTTAAAAGTTGTTGTTGGGTCTTGGTCAGGGTTCCTAACTATTCTTCGCTAAACTGAAGCGAATATTACTCGATCTAGCTTCAGACTCGCTAAACTGGCAACGCTGCTTGATCCCCAGTGGCTTCCCTCCTGTCAGCAACAATATACTTAATACCAGTTTTCCAAGGATACGTTTTTCTCTCGGGGCTCTCTTTACTGGTCTTACTCATGTCTTTATCTCACCTCTCATCAGTATTCCTTGGTGGTTATCAGTGTGCTAGTTACGAATCGGGAACCTTATCGCTGAATAGTCTTGGTTTTTAACACTGTGGCTTGTTTTTTGAAGTCTGGTTTCTCATGGACGTGCCCTCATTAATATTCCTTTTTTTATTTTACGATATTTTTATTATCCACACACCTATTTATTTTTATCACTCTTCTTAAATATAAATATTGTTAAGTTCCCTTACTGATATTTTAGTATTTTAGATGCACAGTTTTACACATTTTATTGTTTTTTTCCTCTTCTTTGGTACAAATTTTCTTCGTATATTTCCACATGTTTCGTGTTTCAAATCTATTCTTAATTTTCAGCAAAACTTTCCCTTACCAATATCGGTACAGATTTTTTTTTTTTTTTTGGTCTATTTATATCCCTACCTTTTTCCATCAAAACTGTTGTGCCAAGAATTATTTCAGTGAATATCATGTCTCCTTTGTTATATACCCTACCTTTATTACTTATCAATACGTTCCATTATTAATATTATTATAGATTTACGCTGGCTTCTCTACACATCAGGATTTTAAGTGTATCTGAATTTTTGGGTGCGAATATAATCGGTATTGTTGCATCTGTCTCCCTTATCATCAATGCTGTTCTTATGCTTCATCAGTGAATCCATTTATAAATATTTTTTAGATTTACAGTAAATCTGTTTTCTGTATATATATCCATATTTTTTTTTTGGGGGGGGGAGGGGAAGGGGGGTTGGATGTTTGAAGGTCTTGGTTAAGAATATATACTGGATATATGGACTTGTCTGTCTTGTTACAAAGCCTTATCTTATTCTTCCTTAATTTCCCTTCAAACTATAAGTAACTTAATTTTTTCTGTAATATTTAATGTGGATTTTTGCGCGTGATGAATGTACAAGTATCTTGCCAGATTTTTTTTTTTTTTTATTTATCAGAATTTGATGTGTAGCCTGCAATCCGATAAGAGTGTGTCCGTGGTCTCATGTTAAAAAATAAGGAATAATATGTCATGTCTTAGCCTCTCTGTGATCGTGAAGATTTATATGTATTAGTTATTGATGAGATGGAGGGATGAAGTTGAGAGGTATATGAGAGAGAGAGGTGTAAGTTTGTGGGGGGAGAGGGCAGCGAAATGGCAGGGGACAGGGCAACATGGAGGCGATTTGTCTCTGGCCATCCCTTACGGGATTAAAGCGTCTGGCAATAGATAGATAGATAAAAATACAGACCTTTAGTTAAATCCCTTCACTACGAGGAAAGTAATCAAGGGCGTGGCCAGAGGGGGATGTGTACTAAGGCCCGCCAAACCAGGAATATGATCCAAAAATAAAATTCACTTATAATAATCTACTGACAAGACAAAGTACTTAAACTAGTCACAGTTCTGCCTCACCATCTGACGTGTGTGTGTGTGTGTGTGTGTGTGTGTGTGTGTGTGTGTGTGCGTGTGTGTGTGTGTGTGTGTGTGTAAAGCTTAGGATAGAAACTATTATAATGTATGAAGCTGACCTACTGTAAATTACCTTTGAAATTTTTGACTAAGCCTCTCAAGCGTTATTGTATCCTTGCTCTCATTCCCCCGCCCCCATTCCTTTCACATGCCTTTCACCCCCCCCCCCATCTCTCTCTCTCTCTCTCTCTCTCTCTCTCTCTCTCTCTCTCTCCTTGAACTTGTCACATTGTTTCATTATCCTTTCTTTCTTCTCGCTGTCCTTCTCTTGTATATCCTCCTCCCTCTGTTCTCATATTTTCCTGTCTCTATTTCTGCCTTTCTCTCTCCCTGTCTATTTTTTCTATCTATTCTTTTTTACCCTATCTATCCTGTTGTCTTTCTATGTATCTTGTTGCCCTGTCCACCTTGCTTTCTATCTCCGTGTCCATCTTTTCTGTCCCTGTCAATATCTATCTCATTAGCCTTATAACTACATCCTCTCTCTCTCTCTCTCTCTCTCTCTCTCTCTCTCTCTCTGCTTGTGTCTCTGTCTGTCTGTCTCTATGTATCTCTATCTTTCATCTATGTATGCATGTATCCACCTATCTGACTGTCTGTTTATCCCTATCTGTTTATCTATGTCTAATCCCATCTTTATATCTATCTGTCTAATCTATCTTTCATTTTCCTTGCCTCTCTGCCTGTCATCTACTACTTCACCCTGTCTAACTGTTATTTGTCTTCCTGTATGTCTTCCTCATTACGTGCATACCTGTCTCTCCTTTTTTTTTGTGTGTGTGTCTGTCTCTGTTGTCTGTTTTTTTTTTTTTTTTCATTTTTCTTTTTCCTTGCTCACCCATCTTCATACCGTCCTGCCTCTCGCCGTCTTCCTCTTCGCTCAGTCCACTTATCTCTCTGTCTAAATGTCTGCCTCATCATCTTCCTCTCCGTCTCTTCACCCCTCTGCTGGCCCGTCCATCTGCCTTCTGCTTGTCTGCTTAGCGCCATGTCTCCTTGTTTTCTGGCTTGCTTATCGCTCTGCCTTTCTAATGCTCTTCTCTTATGCCCACTCATTTTCCTGCCGCCCTCTCTTCCTGCCTTTCCTCTTGTCATCTTGCCTCCCTCATTTCCTACCCATTTTCCCTTCTACTCTCTTACCCGTGCCTCTTCCTCACTATCGTCCTTATTTTATGCTTACCTACACTCTGATCTACCTGCCTACCCATCATCCTCATTTCTCCCTGTTCTGTTGTCTATCTGCCCTCATGTTCTCTTGCCTACATACCTTCATAATTCTTCCTCTCGCCTCCCTAACTATCTTTCTCCTTATCCACCCTACTTCCTACTTCTCCTCATCCATCCTGTCTTTATTTTCCTGTCCGTGCCTTTGCCTCATTATCTGTCTCCTTCTGTCTCTTAGCCCCTTGTTGGCCTGTCCCTCTGCCTTGGTCTGTCTGCTTAATGCCATGCTTGCCTTTCACCACCTAGATCTGCTTTGGTATGGTGAGAAGCAGACAGTCCAGTTCTAATCTTCCTTTTACCTTCCTGACTAGTTTGTTCTTACCCTTCCTCCCTCTCGTTTCTTCTTCTTTTTCTTTTCTCCCTTTCTACGTGTCTGCATCACTATCTTTCTCTGTATTCTTTTTTTTTCTGCTGTCAACCCATCTTTCTGCTTACCTGTCTTACCTGCCTACCTATTTTTGTACCTTCCTACCTACTCGTCTTTTATCATTATCTCTTCATCTACCTCCTTACCTATCATTCATCCCTCAACCAAGTTTCTTACCTTACTACCGATCCACCTTCCTTTTCAACCTTTCAATCTACTCAGCTTCCATTACCTCTGCTTATCCACAACTCTGTCCTATTACCCTCTTGCCCTCGTGTCTTTCAACCTGTCTGTCTATTTTCCCGCCTATTTCCCCCCCTTCCTACCTACCTACTTCTTTTTCCTGTCTATCTCTGTCTCGTTATCTTGGCCCCCTCCCCCATCTTCTCACCCTCTGCTAACTTGTCACTGTGCATCTACTTCTCTGTCTGTCTGTCGTACTGTCTATATCCATATTCTTACCATCTTTTCAATTCTTATTCCTGTCTTCCTACTTAATTATCTTACCGTCTACCTGTCCTGCTGTCTTCCAGTCTTTCTCTGCCTACCTCTTTTCTTGTCTGCTTGCCTTCCCATCTCCCTTCTTGCCCATTTTCCTACCTCTTTTCCAACTCACCTCCCTGCCTCTCTGTTTCCTTATCCTCCTACCTTCCTACCTCTCCCCACTTAGCTTATCTTAATTTACCTGCTTGTGTTTCTGCCTCAGTATCTGCTTTCCCCTGTCTGCTAGTCCCCTGCCGGCCTGTCTCTCTGCCTCTGCCTGTCTGCTTAACGCCATGTCTGCCTGTCACCACTTAGGCCTGCTTTAGTACACTGGCAAGCAGAGACTCAACAATTGCTGTGTGGTCAGGTCTTTTGTCTGCCTGGTTAAATATGGAAAGTGTTTGTGTTAAGATTATGATGAAAGTGTTGATAATGATGATGATGATGTAGTAGAAAAGATATAATATCAAAATGATAATGCTAATAGTAAAGATAATGTTAATGTTTATGGTGATATTCTTGATGATAATAATGATAACGCTAATAATAAAAATAATGTTAAAGTTTATAATAATAATAATAATAATAATAATAATAATAATAATAATAATAATAATATTATTATTATTATTATTATTATTATTATTATTATTATCATCATCATCATCATCATCATTATAACGGTATTATTATTGTTATTTTATTATTATTCTCATTATTATTATATATTATTATTATTATTATCATTATTATTATTATTATTGTTATTATTATTTCTTATCAGAAATAGCATTAATAAGTTCATCACTACCACCCCATTCATAATCAAGTGTTAGTGTACAGTAATGAGGGTGTAGGTAAGGAAGGTAAGGTGAGAGTAATGAAGCGGCCAGGTAAGAGCCAGGTAATGAGTAGCCTGCCTAGTCTCACCTGCCTGTCTGCCTGCTCGGGGGTACATTGTAAGGAATGGCTGTCTTATCCTCTTACCTTACTCATTTTACACTCTTACATGCCTCTTACTTTTTCTCCTTGTTCTCTTGGTATTCTTTCATCTCCTTTTCCTAGTATTTCTCTTCACCCACCTTCACCTCTTCTTCTTCCTTCACCTGTCCTTTCATACTCTTCCTTCTCATCTTACATCATTAAATATACCCCTCTTCCTTAGCCTTATTCTAACTTTCACCCACCCCTCGTCCCTCTTCCTCTTCTTTTATTATCGCTTTCATTCTACCTTTTCGCCCATTTTCTTGTCATACTTTTTCCTCTTGATACTCCTTACGCATTAAACTTCCTTATTAATTTTGCACCTCTTTGTCTTTCATCCCACCATCACATAAAATTTTTTCCTCCTCTTCTTCATCCCCATCCTCTTCCTTCTTTAGCTGAATAGAGCGGATGTTATCTAGTCCGTAACCTCTCTACTCTCCTCTCTTCCTTTCCTCTTCAGTATCCTTTAATTTTTATTTTTCCCATCCATTATTTTCTAGTGACCTCTCTTCTTTACTCTCCTCTCTTTTCCTCTCCTCTCCTCGTTTCCTTCACCTTTTTTTTTTTTTTTCAGTTACTTTCCCCACAGTCACCCACTAACACCTCTCTCCCTTCTCACACCAAGCCCAAGCCCTCACTGACAAGGAATCCGGTAGCACTGCAAGTAAGTATTTGCACAAGAGCGGAGTGACTGGATACCCACCCCTCTCACACCACCACCCCTCTCACACCACCACCCCTATCGCAGCACTTCCCCTCTCACAGCACCTCCTTTCCCACACCACCTTCCTTCCCACACCACCTTCCTTCCCACACCACCTCTCTTTTCCTCCCACCCAAATGACTTACCCACCACTGTCTTCACTGTACATTTAAATTAGTTTTTTTTTTTTCCGGCTGATTTTGGCACCAATGTATTGTGTGTGTGTGTGTGTGTGTGTGTGTGTGTGTGTGTGTGTGTGTGTGTGTGTGTGTGTGTGTGTGTTTAGAGCACCGTCCCTCCCCCCTGCAGAATGCCTTGCTCTTTACTGCCCTCACCCATCATTTAAGGTTAGCATAATGTTTTAATTTCCTGTTACTTTCGCCTGCATTATTAAGATTCAATTTCGATAGATGACTGGGGCAAGGAGCATTTTATGGATCTGGAATTCATTACAAGTCGTATTTAATTTTCCATGAGACTCACTAGTAAATTATCCATCCTAGTTATTTCTTATTCTTATTTATTTCTTAAGTGGTAGGTGGGGGCGCTCGCCATCCACTCACTCGATGTAGTGCTGCTCTCGTGTGTCTACCCTTTCCTCTCCTCCATCCTTCTTTCCTTCCATCCTCTTCTGTCTTTCTTTCCTTAATTCTTTCCTCGTCCATCTGCCTACGGGTGACTTTACACTTCCTCTTCTGTCCTTCTTTC
The DNA here is from genome assembly GCF_032717465.1 of Coenobita brevimanus. Lineage (NCBI taxonomy): Eukaryota > Metazoa > Arthropoda > Malacostraca > Decapoda > Coenobitidae > Coenobita > Coenobita brevimanus. The sequence goes on along the minus strand of NC_136977.1, from coordinate 51,991,920 downwards.
CTTCATTCTTTCCTCCTACTTCTGCCTGTGGGTGACTCTACATTGAGTGACAAGCTAAATGGTTTCCTGTACACCTGGAAACCATTTACTACGCTGGGTGGTAACCATATAAACAGATTTTGGCGCTTGGTGGTTTATGGTTAATTACGGCACTCCAGTCGGATTGAGCCGGTGCTGGTTTATATCCGAGGGATGGTTGGGGTTTATTGCTCACGTAATGCTACTCAGGGGATGAGTGAGGCTGGTCACTCTCGTCTGAAATATCAGGACCAACTTGCCTAGCCCCGGGCTCCTACGCTTCTCATAGGGCAACGAAAGGATTGGATGATGGGTGGATGGATTTATTTATTTATTTTTTAAAGCCATATGTCAACATCGTGAAGCTATGGAATAAATAGGCTATGAATTGTTGTTCCTTTTCTCAGTAAAGAAAAATGAAGAGTAAAAGAAGAGCAGGATGGGGGGAGGAAGATCTAACAGTACAGTGTCTTTGGAAAGTTAGAATATATATATATATATATATATATATATATATATATATATATATATATATATATATATATATATATATATATATATATATATATATAATGTATTAGATTCTTAAGAACTGGTCACTGTAGGTAAATTATTTCAGGGCTGTGTTGAAAAGACATTAATTCATGTGAAAATATTTTTAAACATTGTCTTCTACATTAATAGTATCCAACATATAATCAATGATGGTGTCCCCTTAGGTGGTGGTAGTAGTAGTAGTAGTAGAAGTAGTAGTAGTAGTAGTGGTGGTAGTGGTAGTGGTAGTTAAAGTAGTAGTAATAGTATTATTATTATTATTATTATTATTATTAATAGTAGTAGTAGTAGTAGTAGTAGTGGTGGTGGTAGAGGTAGTGGTAGTGAAAGTAGTAGTAATAGTAGTAGTAGTAGTAGCAGTAGTGGTGGTGGTAGTGGTAATGGTTGTGAAAGTAGTAGTAGTAGTAGTAGTAGCATTCGTAGTAGTGACATGAAACGACTCCTGATCAGAATAAAACCATTTGGAGTAGTCAGAAATAATATTCTTCCAGACGATTTATATCCACTTCAGGAGACACTTTATTCACACGGAAAGGGAGACACAGAGACAGCATTAACCCCTACACCACGAGACATCTGCCTCACGGTGAATAAAATCGTCTGGAGGCAGCGAGTAAGAGAAATTACGTCATCGGAGAGAAGTTATTAACCGCTTGGATGCGAAATGTGAACATTATATTGTATTCCTGCCGACGAGAGAGAGAGAGAGAGAGAGAGAGAGAGTATTTATTCCTGCTAAAGTTACGCGATTGTTATTTTTTTTTTACACTTGTTTATGGCGATTCCGCGTGCTAACAGTCAGTTGGTCAGAGTGGAGAAAGATGGAAGAGACCCTTATCCCACAGTGGACAG
>NC_136977.1:51901729-51985395 GCF_032717465.1 Coenobita brevimanus | reverse complement strand
CTGATGTGAGGCGTATATGGACGACAATAAGGAGCAGGGCGTTTGGGACAGCTATTGTGAACAGATTAACAATGGCCACATATATCCTTCTCCTTTATCTCATACATGTTTCTTCTCTTTTTTCATATTTCTGTTGGTTACGTGGTCGGAGCGATTATTATTTAGTATCGGGAATATGTATAGAGATATGCTAATGAAGAGAGTGAGACTTACTGTACATATCTCCTTCTTTCAACTCTCCTTTGTTGTTTATTGCTGCTACCACGGCGATAGGATGTAAAATATTCAGTATCAGCATTATCTTTACCTTATTCCAACTAACCAAGAGTGTAAATGGAGTGACTAGCATAAAAAAAAAAAAAAAAAACAAGGAATGGGTAAACTAAAGTAGAAGCTAGGCTACTTCCCCCAAGGAAAGGGAGGTAGCCGAGACAGGACGACAAACTCCCCATTTACTCATCCATTCAAACACATTCATTGGCATTTTAGTCCCAAAGGGGAGAACGGACAGATCCTCACCGCACCACACCGCACAAGGGTCAACTGCGCAATGCAATCAGTGACATCCGCAGCAGGGCCCGACAGCAGAGCTGGTTTACCCCTGCCACATCATAACAGACCCATCCCCTTACCCGCACCTGACCTGACTAGCTGATCAGACCAAACGAGGGAGAATATCCCCTCAGGGCTGCGTCATCATTTATTCATTCACAATTTCTCTCCATTTATTTCTGTCACGTACAGCCACTCTTCCTTGCTCAACAGACATCCCTTTTGCATCCAGTGCTCTCTTCACACTGTCCATCCATCCTATTCATGGTCTCCCTCTCAGCCTTAGACCTCTCACATCAGATCTATAGTAGGACTCGCCTAAGTTTGCGGCTGTGGTGTGGCCCGCACCTGTGTACAATGGTGCCACGTTTCCCCAACTTGCGATGTGAAACGGAAGCTATTTATGTACAAGGCAACACAAATACGATACATTCAGATGAATAAAACTTACACTTGTGTATTCTGATGGATGAATCAACAGTAATCTTATTATGCATAAAATATTTATACAGTAACATAGAAACATGGCATACATATTGTACAGTGGTGCTAAAAGAAATTGTAGTCACTTTTAATCTTTTTTAGCGTAGTTTTAGGGTGGGTAATAATATTACAGTTATGGATATAAGAGAATGAGCCTGAAAAAAGAAGAAATATGCCAATATCCATAGTAAAAGAAATAATTCATATAATTCTTGTGAGTGGTAACACTGACACACCTGTCTGGCCTAAGGTAAAGTACGTACCCCTCCATAGACCCAAGCATAGCTTGTACAGGTGTTGCTAGGGAAAAATGCTCACATTTACTGGCTTTTACCGCAATTTTAAGGGCGAGGAATAATCACATTTATAATCATAAGCTAATACGTATGACAAAATTGTAGGCATATGCCAATACCGAAGTAAAAAAAAAAAACATTATTCACTCGCGAGCGGCAACACTTCCACACCCAGTCGGTGGCCTTGATCTCAGGGGTGGTGTGGAAATGATGTCAAATTTACAGTATATACAATATTATGTAAAAGAAAATATCCAAAATGTCTCTTGCAATAAAAGAGAGAGAGAGAGAGAGAGAGAGAGAGAGAGAGAGAGAGAGAGAGAGGCAGGCAGGAGAGAGGCAAGGTTGAATGCACTGTCGGCATGACGGGGGGTGGTGGTGGTGGTGGAGGCATTGTCAGGCTGAGAGAGAGATGGAGGAAGGGGAAAGAGAATGAATGAATGAAAATCAATCATGGTACTGCAATAACGGGTCATCTGTCTCCGTATACAAAAAATGATAAATATCACTAAATATAACAAAACCAAATTAACAAATGAAAGCACAATTATAAACAACTTATAAAAGAATCAAAAGTACTCAGGGTGACTCACATCTTCCGCCTGGAGAGAGAGAGAGAGAGAGAGAGAGAGAGATAACGGTATAGAAAACGTGGCAACACTGTACACTGGTGCGTGCCACACCACAGCCGCAAACTTAGGCGAGTCCTACTATAGTTATCTTTTTCACCAATCGCTCATTATCCATGCTCTCCATATGCCCAAACCATCGCAACACCCTTTGCTCAACTCTACCAGCCATCTCTCGAACAACTTCAGTTCTCCTTCGCACTTCATCATTTCGCACTCGATCCATACGTGTCACTCCACACATACTCCTTAGACATCTCATCTCCATTACATTCAAACTTTTCCTCTCTGCTACACCCATATTCCATGTTTCAGCCCCATATAATGCAGTCGGTACTACAACACCCTCATACAGCCTTCTCTTTACATCCATTTTAAGCGAACGACATCTGAACACTTTTTTCATTCCTCCCAGCACCTTTCCTACTTCATTTATTCTAAACTTCACTTCTGCATCTATTCTTCCACCCACAGCAACATGTGACCCTAGATATTTAAAACACTCTACCTCCTCAAGCAACTCGCCATTCAAAACTATATTCATCCCCTTACCATCTACCAACCTCGTACACTTCATCACTTTACTCTTATTCTCATTTACTTTCAATTTCCTTCTTTCACACACCATTCCAAACTCCTCTACCAACTGTCTCAATCTCTCCTCTGAAACAGCCACCAGTGCAGTATCATCTGCAAACAGCAACTGCTTCAGATTCCACTCTCCACCATCAACATTCACCAGACTCAGACCTCCACCTAAAACTCTTGCATTCACCTCCCTTACAACACCATCCATGTAAATATTAAACAACCAAGGCGACATCACACATCCCTGTCGAAGCCCCACTCTCACGGGAAACCAATCACTCACAGCATTTCCCACTCTTACACACGCTCTACTATTTACATAAAAATTTTTCACCCCTTTTAGTAACCTACCATCAAGTCCATACAATCTTAAAACAGTCCACAAAGCCTCCCTATCAGTTCTATCATACACTTTCTCTAAATCCATGAATGCCCAAAACACATCCTTGCCTTTCGCTAAATACTTTTCACACATTTGTCTCACAGCAAACACCTGATCCACGCATCCCCTCCCTCTCCTAAAGCCACACTACTCATCTCCAATCACTCCCTCTGTACCCTCTCTAACTCACATAATTAACACTCTACCATAAACCTTACCTATAACACTCAACACACTTATACCCCTAAAGCTAGTACATTCATACTTATCACCCTTGCCTTTATACAACGGGACCACACAAGCACTTGCCCAGTCAATTGGCACCATACCTTTCACAAAACACACATTCAACAATCTTACTAACCAGTCAACAACAGTCACTCCACCACCCTTCAGGCATTCCACAGCACACCCATCCATGCCTGCAGCTTTCCCTGTTTTCGTCTCCTTTACTGCCTTCTCCACTTCCTCCTTCGTGATCAAAGAATCATTCAACTCTCCCAACACATTTATTCCTTGCACCCTTCCATCTGCCACAATCTCAGCCACCCTTTCCTCCTCTACATTTAACAATCTTTCAAAATACTCTGCCCATCTCTTCCTTACTGCATCCATCTCAATTAACATCCTTCCATCCTCTGCTTTTACTCATTCTTCCTTCCCAGACTCTCCCTTTCGCACCCTCTTCACCTCCTTCCAAAACATTTTCTTATTCTGTTGAAAATTCTCTGTAAGCCGCCTACCCCACCTCTCATCTGTTGCCACTTTAGCATCACGCACAGCCCTTCTCGCCCTATTCCTCTTTTCCTTATACCTTTCATATGACATCTCATCCTTCCTCTGCAGCCACACTTCATATGCACGTCTCTTCTCAGCCACAGCCATACTTACTTTCTCGCACCACCATTCACTTCCTTTTCTTACACCACCACCCACACGTCTCACACCACACACCTCTTCTGCATGCCCCACCACAACACTCTTAAACAACTGCCATTCCTCCTCCACACTGCCATTTTCCTGATCTTTCACTGCGTTCCTCTCATCTTTCAATTTCTCCTGATATATACTCTATCTTTTTCTCTCTTTTATCCAACTCACTCATTTTCAAAACCTCCCTGCCACACCTAACCCTCCTAGCTTTCACTCATCTCTTACCTACTCTTAACTTTCCCTCCACCAGGTAGTGGTCAGACATACCTCCACCCTCCCCTCTCAGAACTCTCAGATCCAACAATCTTCCCATTACATTCATAGACACAACCATATAGTCCATCAAAGCTCTATCAACTACCCTTCCACCCTCCTGTCTCACCCATTTATACTTATATCTTTCTTCTCAAACAGCGTATTTCCATCACCATCTCTCGCTCAACACACATCGCTATCATTTGCTCCCCATTTTCGTTTCTTCCAGGCACACCATGCATACCAACTACACCTTCAACTGCTACATTTCCCACTCTAGCATTCAGATCTCCCATCATTACCACATTTACATTCGCTCCAAAACTCTGCAGACACTCATCAACATCATTCCAGAAAGACTCCCTCTCTTCTTCATCCCTTTCACTACCAGGCCCATATGCACTCACAAACAAACACAACTCACGTTCAAATTTCGCTTTCACCCACATTAGTCTCGATGACACCTCCTTCCATTCAATCACACACTGCTTTACTTCCGGATTCACTAACAAGGCCACATCTTCTCTTGCCCTTCCTCTATCAACACCTGACAATCTTCCATTCACATTTCCAAACATAGACTCACCCTTCCCTTTCATCTTCGTTTCACTCAAAGCTAACACATCCAACTTTCTTCTCACAAACATTCTCCCAATCTCCTCCCTTCTAGCCTCAATCGTACTACATCCAGGCACATTCATAGACCCAATCTTCAGGGTACGGGAATAGCTCCATCCCCCAACCTTTTGTCTGGCCTGTCTCTTTTTAGGAACTAAAAAACAGAGGAGGGGGTCCCTAGTCTCCTCACCCCGCCCCTTTTAGTCGCCTTTTACGACACGCAGGGAATACGGTGGCAGTATTCTTCCTAACACAACCTGGCCGCAGAGTAGTAGTACCACCCCATAGTGCGGCCAGATTGTGTCCCCCCCGCCACAGGGGGGGAGCACTGTCATAATAGTGATTAGTGAAACATTTCGTACAAACAGATGAACATGTCGTTGCATGATGCACCACTACCGCTGTCTTCATTACCACTAACACCTCTTCACTCCAAAGACATATTTTTGTATTTTAATATTACCACCTGTGGTAGGTGGGGCGCTCACCATCCACTCACTCGATGTAGTGCTGCTCTCAGGTGTCTGCCCTTTCCTCTCCTCCATCCTTCTTTCCTTTCATCCTCTTGTTTTTCTTTCCTTCATACTTTCCTCGTCCTTCTGCCGCCAGGTGACTTTATGCTCCCTCTTGTCTTTCTTTCCTTCATTCTTTCTTCTTCCTTCTGCCTGTGGGTGACTCTACACTGAGTGACAAGCCAAATGGTTTCTTGTACACCAGGAAACCATTTACTACGCTGGGTGGTAACCATATAACCGAATTTTGGCTCCTGGTGGTTTTGTGGGTAATTACGGCGCTCCAATCGGATTGAGCCGGTGAAGGTTTATATCCAAGGGGTGACTGGGGTTTATTGCTCACGTAAGCCACTCAGGGATGAGTGAGGCTGGTCACTCTCATCTTAAATGTCAGGGCCAACTTGCCTAGCCCCGGGCTCCTATGCTCCTCATGGGGCAGTGTAGGACTGGGTGATGGATGGATGAATATTACCACCACCAAACAACTTTATTCATCTTTAGATAGAATTGCCGGACATGAGGGGTTAGATATTTCGTTCAGTAGCCCCTCCACTACTGAAGGTCTGTCCAAGAGCTTAATAAAATCGTCTGGTTGTAACGAGAATGAAATAAAAATACGTCTTTGGATTGAAGGGGTCCATACTACCACATCCATCACTATCATTACTACCACCATCGCGACTACCATTCCCATTTACAAATGCGCTTATAGGAACCCCAAAGAATATACTGTAGCCTAGGTTCACCTATATGTCCAGCTAAGAATTATCAGCTTGAAGAGTAATTGGGTAAGTACTGTGGGAGATGCTGTACTTGCGTTCATTTGCACTTGCGTAATTATTGAGCGTAAAATGAGGTAGTCGGTGTTCATCAGGAGGTCCAGCTTGGTCATGTGTCAGTTTTGATGGCAGTTGATTCAGTAGTTTGGTTATGACACACACACACACACACACACACACACACACACACACACACACACACACACACACACACACACACACACATTGCCTTTTACTGAGAAGAAACTTTTAGATTTTTTCAAGAAGCAGAGGCTTGTGGTTCCTATTAAGGAGATGATTAATTGTAGGAGTAACTTCAAACAACACTGCCTTGTGCAATTATGACAGCAATTAACCCCATTAGACCTGCCCATCAAGAGGCCATTGCGATATAATTATTCCTGTAAGATCGGCTACTACAAGAAGATCAAGGGACATAGAACATCTTTACACCCTCATCTTGTCTTTTCACAGCAAAAACCTTTCTTTGTTACGAGAGGAATTGTATCGTAATTTTGTGGATCCATGTTTAGGTCAACAGTTGCCGTCCATTAGCGTACATGGAGGGGTGGGGAGCATCATTTCTTGCGTTGTACGATACATTCTGAGTCACGGTAAGAAAAAAAAAAAGTATTTTACTATGTCTTAGTGCAAAAGGTGTTGTTGTTATTATTATTATTATTATTATTATTATTATTATTGTTATACATACTGTTGTTGTTGTTGTTGTCGTTGTTGATGTTATGATGATCATGATTACGTACAGAGCTATTATTTCTGAGCAATATTTTAAGACATCCGAATTTTCTGTTACTTAGAGTCATCAAACATACCTAGACGTACAGCATAAAACACATCACACATATCATAAATACCGAGCACATCAACACAAGGAATAATATTAAAACGGCTACTTCCGCTCCTTCAGAATTACCAAATATACCGAGACATCTGAAGAAATTTCCCTCGGGTCCATTTTTATTGGTTCCTGTGAAACTTCTTTGGCTACCTGTGCCTGCGATGTTACTCTAGTTACACGCGGGAAGCCGCATTTTCCCCAATCTTGGGGAAAGGTGGTGGTGAAGTGGATAGAGCTGGGGGCTGTGGGGTCGCATGTTCGATCCCACCTGATTGCGAAGAGCTACTCAAGTTCATCCAAATCGTTCCTGCTAGCGACAATATTCTCTTGTCGACCGTACCCTCACTGTCGGTTTTGTTGCACGGACGGAGCCTCATCTACCTGACCACTTACTGTAGTTACTCAGAGTTACTAGACGCACTAAAACACGCAGAAACATGGCTTAGATTTAGTAACATCGGTTGTAGAGGCAACAGCGATACATCTTTTGTCACATAACCCGCTATGTCGCTCTAGTTGCAAAGATGGAGCCGCCACCAGGGAAGCATGAAACCAATTAATGTTGCCTCGTTTGTCGAGGGTAAACAAGCAAACCACAATGACTAATCAGAGGCTGGGAGGGAAGAGGGGGTTGTGGTGGGAGGGGGTGAGGGGGCTGAGGGACTGGGGGGTTGGGGGGGAGATTGTCGGTAAGGTACGGGGTGGGTGTCGCGCTTAATTAAAAGGTGTGCGGTGCTTGGGGACGACATAAGGGCCCAGTGGTTACGACGGGTTCCTTTAGGTGGAGGGCCAGAGTACGAGATCATGTGGTACTGGGCTTTGAACTCAAGATGGAACATATCCTAATTTAATCTAATAAAATCTAATTGTCGTAACCTACAGTAATCTAGTCTAATCCAGCCTTACCTACACTCATATGACCTAATCTAACGTGATCCAATCTAACCTAAACTGTCCAAACCTAATCCAACGTAGCCTAACCTGATCCCAACCTAATCTACCCTAACGGAACCGAATGTAATATGACCCTATCTGACCTAACCTATCCTACCCTTAATTAAAAAGAGGGTGGTGCTTGCTAGCTGACATAGGGAATGAGTACTTGTTACAGGTTCTTTTGGGCCAGGGTACGAAGAGGCCACCTACTGCACTACTGAATTATGAATTAAAAGTGGACCTAATCTAAACTAACCCAACCAAACCAAACCCACCCAACCTAGTCCAGTCTAACCCAACCTAATGCACCCAAACCTTTCTCGATTTCATATAATCATATTAGTTTAATCTAACCTACCCTGGCCTACTCTAATTGGCTTTCACTGGGTTCACGTGCAGATGAGCCTGGGGTTGCAACATCAGCTATAACAACCTAAGATGACCTAACATGACCTGTTGGAGAAGTGGTTGCAACAGGTTCATTTGACTGGACTGTGAGTGAGGTCATGTGGCGTGGGGCTTTGAACTCACGATGGGCTACAGTTAAAAATAAATGGACTAACAAAGTATGACATAACGGTAAGGCGAAAGCGAGAAGGTCTGAATACGGGGAGGTTGTGTCGTGCCGCACCAAGGAGCAAAGAAGGACCTGGAGACTAAGGATCAAGGGCCGAGACATTAACCCCTTCACTTCCTCATTTTAGATAAAATCACCTGACAGTGTGGCGATAGGAAATACAAAATGATACACACTTCACCACACTGAAGATGTTGAGGATATTCTTTCTAACATTGTTTCCAGCATCTTTTATCTGAAGGTCTCTCCTAGGCTAAAATAAATGTCTGAAAAAAACAAAAAACAAAAGCTAAGTAAGATGTGACACTATTAAAAGGATTAATAAAAGTGTATATCCAAAATTTAAACCATCGTCCTGCAGCAGCAAGGATGTGGTACAAAGAGAGAGGGAGAGGAGCCAAGAGATCGAAAAACCCTCTCCTTGCCGCCCATGGACGTTCAAATTTGCCCCCGCAGGAGGGTCATGGACATCCAAGGGTGGAAGACCACCTGACCCAATCGTGGACGTCCACGACTTGGTAGTGTCCTTCTTCTCTATGGAGGTTACACGTAGCTGTGGCCAAGTAGCGTGTGTCGCCTGCTATCTTGAACTCTGTAGTCAGTTAAGGTGATATATTATGATTAATTCAAAATCGTCAGTAAACTTTGTGTAATCTTTTACAATACGACTTTTAATATTTCTATTTGTCATAAAAATGTTTCAAATATACAATAATGTGATAAATATGATGGAATGTGGACTAATTGTTTACAAGAGAGGCCCGCGCACGTTGGAAAGGCATACTCGGGAAGAAAGCACTACGGTGCAGATTTCTATACTGCCTGTTTTCTTCTCTCCATGGGAGCCATTCTCTCATCCACAATGCCCTCCTCCTCCCCCTCCTTTGTCTTCATGCAGAGGCTCCTTACTCTTCCTGCAGGGTTAGGACAGCAACAGCCATTGCAAAAGTCTCAAGCTGGTTCACGTCCATTGTTGTCGTTGATAAACACATCGTCTGCTAGGGAGTTGGAAGTAACCTCCCAGTTGCGTGGGGTGAACTCGATAAAGAAGAAGGTGGCCGTCGACGTCCACCGTGTGATAGGGTATGGACGTCCAAGCACAGTTTGGATGTCCATTTTGTGCTGCACAAAACGTTCACGGGTCCCCTTGTGATACCCGCTTTAGTGACTGCGGTGACTTAGCACATCCCTCGTCAAAAAGTAGCATTCACTCTGGCTGGGCTGACTTCTACGTGTCGAGAAAGCTGAACCTTTTAGTACAAGGTCTTACCGTAGATGGATTAAACAAAAATATTGTCTGGAGGACGCAACAATGACAATCATATTGTTTTAAAGGGATATAATGGACACTGTTTTTTATCAATTTCACTACGAGAAGTCTTTCCTAAGTTTGAAAAAAAAAATTGCCTGACGGTAGCAAGAAATTGATAAAACCTCATCGTATTCGTGTTAACCCTTTGAGGCAAGGGTTAATGAGTCACCCGCCCCTGAGGGGCATTATTAAGCGATAAACCCACTAGACCACAGGGCATCGCGATTTATTGGTTATATAGTGAGCACCCGGCGTAATAAATGGTTTCCTGAAGTACAGGAAACATTTGGCTCATCATTCATGAAGGTAACACCAAATCGAGTGTCATGAAAGTAGCCACAAATCGAGGAAGTGGGATAGCCAGTCAGTTAGTAGCCTCATATAATCTCACTCACACTGGTTTACTGTATACACCTCCCATTACCCCTGCAGCAGTTACACATCTTCCTCCTACAATTCCCCAAACGAGAGGTCACATTCTTGGTCACTTCAGCAGCCTCAGGACCTAGGCGATAAATCCGATGGGCAGCGATACAGAGGTCAGGAGAGGTTACCTCGAGTTGTACCGCCCCACTGCTGCAGCCCAGGGAGGTGGGAGGAGGAGGCGAGGTGGCGAAGGGAATAGGAGAGGGGGAGGCGGTGTGGCGTGGGGAATAGGGGAGGGGGAAGCGGGGTGGCGTGGGGGATAGGGGAGGGGGAGTAGAGTCGAGAGTAGGGGAGAGGGGAGGGAGTGGAAAGGCAAGGGGGAAAATGGGTGAAGGGAGGTCAAGACGGGGGCGGTTTTTTATCTGGGATGGCTGTTGGATGTATGACATTGTCTTGTGTATCCTCACTCGCCTTGTTCTGGAATTTCTTTTTGTGCCAGTCATAGATTATCATCATCATCATCATCATCATCATCACCACAACATTACCGTCATAATTCATTCACTATGGTCCCAAATTTTCATCTCTTTAAGGCTTGCTTCACATAGTTCAGAGACAGAACAAGACAATACTGTGGCTCTACATACCTTCTGTAACACTTCTTGGTGATTAGCATTATATTCTAGTCAATCTCTTGTCATAACTCGGCATTCAAGATGAAGGGATGACAATTTTAGGCCAAGGTATAGGGAAAAGATATAGTCGCAAATGCACCTTTTTCATTACCCCAAACCCTAATCGATTCGTAGTTTCGTGCCAGCCTAATATGGGGATGGATTCATTCTTTATCTCTGTCCTTCACCTACCAGGGAGATCAGATTCTGTTGTGAGCTGCATATGGACCAATACATATGAAGAAGACTGAGTCGAAAAACATGAAGAAGTGGAATAAAAAAGTATGGAAAATATATAGGAGAACCTATCATCAGGGTGTTGCGCAAAAATATACCGTACATCCATTTTGTCATATTAAATTTATGCCTTCAGATATCTTAGTAAAAATAAACGTTTATATTTATTCCTTATTCAAGCATTCAGAAGTGTCGGTAATGAATGGTCGACAAGGAATGAAACAGAAAGCAATGACAACAGTAAGAAGGATATGTTCACCGTATCCCACCTTGATTTTGCAGATGAAGTTCTTATATATATATATATATATATATATATATATATATATATATATATATATATATATATTGTTACATAGCCTATGATTTCATCATCCTTTGTGTAATTTTGACGCACAGTATGCTGCATGTTTGATCACGAGCGTGTTCTGCCTCAGTCCCCCCCTTCTACCGTTATAGTAAAGTCGTTCTTTCTGTTGTTCAGAGCGGGATTGTCAACTCTTTGTCCCCATGGCTTCATTTGCGCGTTCTTCTTACAAGTTGTATCAAGCTCTGCCGGCCCCTATATAATGAGCTCAGTCTCTACATTAATGGCCACTTAGATCTACTCCTCATTTTGTTCACATCTCTGTCCTCCCCTGTACAGTTATTATTGAGTGCTCAGGAAGTCTCCAACCATCTAGCAGCCGTGTAATTTGAGTATAAGTGTTGTTGCATTTTTTTCTTGTGCTGTGTGGCATAGGGTTGGTTCTTGGGCCTAGTAAGGTTTTTGTAATTTATGTAAGGTTATTGTCAGCCATCATTAATAATAGTTTGTATCTGTAATAATTTATCTTGCATTAACTGAGCATTACCCAGTGTATTTTCATTTTATCAGGGCTGACTTAGATAAATTTACTCATGCTAATTTCGTGTTAATAGAGGCTATTGCAGTTAACCATATATTTAACCTGTTTTTGCCATTACATTATCCTTATGAGTCCTGAATGTTTTGTTGTTAGTTTGAGCATTAAACTTTAACTTGTAATTTTACCTAACTCTTTTGTTTTGAACCTGGAACTTTACGGGACAGTAGTGATTTTTAGTATTCTCACTTAAAGTGTACATTATCTTTCTCTGTTCCATAACATAAATTTGGCGACCTCTCATCAGGATATTCAGGATATTATCATAAGGATATTGCTTGATATTTTGTGACTGTTACTTATTCATGATGTCTACTATTACTACACTTGATGAAGCCAAAGATTTTTTGTCAAATGTGCAAATAGTGTTGGATGTAGAAAACAGAACAAAGAATGAAATTAAGCTTGTTGCTCAACAATTGGGAATTGCTGTTCGCTCTCATCATTCTAAAGATCAAATTGTTGACATGATTAATGAAAGCTTGTTTAATGTAACTCCTCCAAATGAGCGAACGCAGATTGAATTAGCTAAGTTACAGCTAGCCCTACAGGAGGCTCAGGCTAAGGAGGCGGAGTCTCGTGTTAAGGAGGCTGAATTTCAAGCAAATGCTAAGGAGGCTGAATCTCAGGCTCGGATTCAGGAGGCACAGATACAGGCTCAGGCACAAATTGAACTAGCTAGGATTCAGGCAGACCATGAGTATCGCATGAAACAAGGTGGAACTGGATCATCTAGCTCTGATGATTTTGATGTGGCTAAAAATGTTAAACTTGTCCCTCCTTTTAATGAATCTGATTTAACAAAGTATTTTCAGTTGTTTGAGAGGGTAGCTACAGGTTTTAATTGACCCAAAAAGTATTGGCCAGTACTCCTTCAAACTGTTCTCACCGGTAAAGCTCAAGTAACTTATGCATCTTTGCCTCAGGATCAATGTGATAATTATGATGTAGTTAAGAGCTTGATTATTAAGGCCTATGAGCTTGTTCTTGAAGCCTATAGAGTAAAATTTAGGACAACTTACAAGCAAGATAAGCAATCCCATGTTGAGTATGCAAAAATCAAAGAAGATCTGTTAGAGCAGTGGTTAAATTCTAAGAATGTGGACTCTGATTTTGGTAAATTTAAGCAGATGATTTTGCTGGAGGACTTCAAAAGGTGTATAAAGATGTAAGCCTATATCTTGATGAGAGAAGAATAGATAATTTGTCTGATGCTGCAGTTTTAGCTGATGAATATGTTCTCACTCACAAGAGATATTCTAAAGAAAAAGGGAAAGCTGAGAGTAAGTACGTTGCCTCTACTCAGAGTACGGGTAACAGGAAAGAGAATAAAGATGATGTTTCTCAGGAAGTAAATACCAGCTTCACCTCTAGATTTCAGAAAAGTAAATGTACTTATTGTAGTAAGCTTGGTCATACTACGGAGAGATGTTTCAGGAGACAGCGTGATGTGAACAAAAAGGAGTCTTTAAATATTCAGTCAATTGGTCTAGTGTCCACCCTTGAGAGTTCCCAGAATTCTTTAACTGAGTTAACTGAACCTGCTTTGAGGGGTAACTTAAATTCTCATGATGGAGCTCCTCTTTTGAGCAGTAATGTGGGTGACACTCTCAAGAGTTCATGTGCTAATTTCCTGTCTGATGGTTTTGTCAGTTCTCTGGACAGTAATGACAGGAAATCAGTTAAAATATATCGTGATATAGGTGCTTGCCAATCCCTTATGCTGACCAGTGTTCTAGGCTCTAATGTTAATTCCTCTGATGAAACTGTAATCTTACAAGGTGTAGGGAATAATTACTTCTCTGTCCCTCTGTGCAGAGTGAATTTAGAGTCTGGTTTTGTTAATGGTTCCGTTATGGTTGGGTTGGTTGAGACACTCCCAATGTCAGGTGTAACTTTCTTACTTGGAAATGATATTGGTGGAAGTCAAGTGTGTCCAGCTCCTCAGTTGTCTAGTGAGCCAGTGGCTGCGGCCCAGGATTGTGATGTCCCTGATGTGTTCCCTGCATGTGCTGTCACTAGGGCTAAGTCTAAAGTTACTGGTGATTTAGAGGATAATGATGATGATGATGTTATCCTAGCTGACACTTTTCTTGCTAATTTGGACCACTCACCAGATGAGGCAGTACCCCGTAGTGTTGATAATTTGTCTCGTCAAGAGTTGATTGAGTTGCAGGTTGCTGACCCTGAGTTGAAAGGTCTAGCTAACTCTGCTTACAGTGAAGTGAAGAAGAGTCAGCCGGTGATTCTACTTGTTATTATGTAAAGTCAGGAGTACTTATGAGGAAGTGGAGACCCCCAACAGCATCAGCCGACTGTGAATGGGAGGTTGTACATCAAGTTGTCATCCCTCGTGTTTGTAGGCAGGATATCATTAGAGTGGCTCATGATTCCAGTTTTGCAGGACACCTTGGAGTGAGGAAGACTGTGGCAAGCATTTTGAAACACTTCTACTGGCCAGGTATCTTCAGGGATGTTTCCTGGTATTGTAAGTCTTGTCACACCTGTCAAGTTGTGGGGAAGTGTAATCAGACCGAAAAGGTTGCACCTCTAGTTCCCATTCCTCCTTTTGAGGCGCCTTTCACCCGTGTGTTGGTGGATATTGTGGGCCCTCTTCCTAAGACTTCTTCAGGATTTTCTTATGTGTTGACCCTGACTGATATGGCTACTCGTTATCCTGAAGCCATTCCACTTAGAAATATCTCAGCAAAGAACGTGGTTAAGGAAATGCTAGGGTTCTTCACAAAGTTTGGTCTGCCCAGGGAGGTACAGTCCGACCGGGGAAGTAATTTCATGTCGAATATTTTCAAGCAGTCTCTGAAAGAGTTGGGCATCACCCAGATCACGTCTTCAGCTTACCATCCCCAGACCCAAGGAGCGTTGGAGAGATATCATCAAACACTCAAATCGATGCTCAAGAAATACTGTTTGGAACATCAGAAAGACTGGGATAAAGGTCTTCCATTCGTTGTGTTTGCCGCAAGAGAATCTCCAAATGAATCACTGGGCTTCTCACCTTTTGAACTACTGTTTGGCCATGAAGTAAGAGGACCCCTTAAGCTGCTCAAGGAATGCTGGCTGTCGGAGGAAGATGACGTCAACCTGCTGGAGTATGTGATGAAGTTCAAAGAACGGCTGTCCACTGCTGTACAGCTGGCGAGAGAGAATTTAGGAGCTGCTCAGGAGAAGATGAAGACTTGGTATGGTAAGAAGTCCAGGTTACGCCACTTTCAGCCAGGAGATCAGGTTTTGATTCTGCTACCGGTGCATGGGCAACCTCTTCAAGCCAAGTTTAGTGGTCCTTATTTCGTGGAGAAGAAACTCAGTGATGTCAACTATGTCATCGCCACACCAGATCGTAGAAAGAACAAGCAACTATGTCACATCAACATGCTAAAGTTATATCACAGGCAGGACGAAAATAATCCAGTCTGCACTGTAGCTGTTCCACCCGAGTCTGCAAGTGAAGCACTCCCATGCAGTATGAGCCTGAGTGATAGTTTGGAGAAGAATCCTGATATCATGAATGATCTCCAGACTAAGCTTTCTCATCTAGCTCCCGAGGAAAGGCAGGAGTTTTCGGCATTACTGCAGGAGTACCCGCAAGTGTTCCGTGCCACTCCAGGAAGAACTACTGTATTGATGCATGATGTCGATGTTGGAGACGCAAAGCCAATTAAACTGCCTCCTTACCGTGTGAACCCAGTGAAAGTTCCTCTCATCCAGAAGGAGCTTGGCTACCTGTTGGACCACAAGATGATTGAGCCCTGTCAGAGCGAGTGGAGTTCTCCTGTCACTCTGGTCCCTAAGCCAGGTGGGTCACAGCGGCTTTGCATCGACTACAGACGTGTTAATCAGATAACCAAAACAGACACTTACCCTCTCCCTCGTGTGGAAGATTGCATAGACAAGATCGGAAAGGCTAGGTACATAAGTAAGTTTGATTTGTTAAAGGGATACTGGCAAGTACCTATGACTGAACGTGCTAGGGAGATCTCATGTTTTGTAACACTAGGAAAGACTTTTGCATGTTCCGTAATGCCGTATGGTATGAAGAATGCACCAGCCACTTTTCAGAAGCTCATGAATGTTGTAACAGAGGGTTTGGCAGGGTGTGTTGTTTATATTGATGATGTATTAATCTTCAGTGACAACTGGAAAGATCACCTATGCCATGTCAGTAAATTTCTTGAGCGTTTAGTTCAGGCTAATCTTGTAGCTAATTTATCAAAGTGTGAGTTTGGTCAAGCTAAAGTTCAGTACCTTGGGTATGTAATTGGTGATGGACATGTTGCACCACCAGGAGCTAAGGTTCAGGTTATAAGTGATCTTCCCAGACCTAAAAGTAGGAAAGAGCTACAAAGATTTTTGGGAATGGTAGGTTATTACAGGAGATTTGTTCTTAACTTTTCAATTCTTGTATCACCACTTACAGACCTACTGAAAAAGGGAGTTAAATTTTTCTGGACCGATAACTGTGAATCCTCTTTCAACAAACTTAAAGCTATCCTATTAAGTCAGCCAGTGCTCGCTACTCCAAATTTTGCTAAGCCTTTTAAGATGTCTGTTGATGCAAGTGATACAGGAGCTGGGGCTGTTTTGCTGCAAGAGGATGATCAGGGTATTGAACACCCTGTATCTTTTTACAGTAAGAAGTTCACTCCACCTCAAAAGAACTACTCAACTATCGAGAGAGAGCTTTTGGCCTTGATTTTGGGTTTACAGCATTTTTCATTATATTTGTGTTCTGGTTTTGACCCCATAGTCATTTATACCGATCATAACCCACTGAAATTCCTTAGTAAGTTTAAAGATAAAAATCAGAGATTGACAAGATGGTGTCTACTTCTTCAGGAGTATTCATTAGACATACAACATGTCAAGGGGAAAGAAAATGTTATTGCAGATTGCTTATCTAGACTTTAGACAGATTATTTTGGAGTAATAAGAAATTTCCTTTGTAAATTTCTTTTTCTTTGTGGGGAGGTGTTACATAGCCTATGATTTCATCATCCTTTGTGTAATTTTAACGCACAGTATGCTGCATGTTTGATCACGAGCGTGTTCTGCCTCAGTCCCCCCCTTCTACCGTTATAGTAGAGTAAGTCGTTCTTTCTGTTGTTCAGAGCGGGATTGTCAACTCTTTGTCCCCATGGCTTCATTTGCGCGTCCTTCTTACAAATTGTATCAAGCTCTGCCGGCCCCTATATAATGAGCTCAGTCTCTACATTAATGGCCACTTAGATCTACTCCTCATTTTGTTCACATCTCTGTCCTCCCCTGTACAGTTATTATTGAGTGCTCAGGAAGTCTCCAACCATCTAGCAGCTGTGTAATTTGAGGATAAGTGTTGTTGCATTTTTTTCTTGTGCTGTGTGGCATAGGGTTGGTTCTTGGGCCTAGTAAGGTTTTTGTAATTTATGTAAGGTTATTGTCAGCCAGTATTAATAATAGGTTGTAACTGTAATAATTTACCTTGCATTAACTGAGCATTACCCAGTGTATTTTCATTTTATCAGGGCTGACTTAGATAAATTTACTCATGCTAATTTCGTGTTAATAGAGGCTATTGCAGTTAACCATATATTTAACCTGTTTATTTGCCATTACATTATCCTTATGAGTCCTGAATGTTTTGTTGTTAGTTTGAGCATTAAACTTTAACTTGTAATTTTACCTAACTCTTTTGTTTTGAACCTGGAACTTTACGGGACAGTAGTGATTTTTAGTATTCTCACTTAAAGTGTACATTATATCTTTCTCTGTTCCCTAACAATATATATATATATATATATATATATATATATATATATATATATATATATATATATATATATATATATATATATAAGCCAGGAAATACAAGAGCAGAGGGAATGGCATGCATCCCCTTTAGTTTTCTTCATTTCCCCGACAAAATCAGGTGTGCCAATTCTGCCGCGTCTGGCTCACTGATTTCCGTTCTCTGTACCATTTTTGCACTTTTTCTTAACCAGGAAAGTATAATTTACGTTACGGTTATTTTGATAGCGTCTGGTTAGTTTGTTAGTTACGCTAATCTGTTAGGTTAGGAGAGATTAGGTTAGGATAGGATAGGATGGTTGTTACGTTGGTGTAAAATAATAAGAAAATGGAAAATCATCCCGAGAAAATCAAACTTAGCTCTCGGGACAAAAATGGTATACAGAACAGAATCTTCGGCCAGATCCGGGTGTCAGTGATAAGAATCTTGGCTCATATAATCAAGGTCTGGCCCGAATCGTAAATTGGAAATGGACTTCCTTCTCCAGTTTTTAAGAGCTTCCTTTTTCCCTTGTTTTTTTTCTTTTTTCGTTACATGCCTCTAATTTTTCTGCCCTTTTCTGTTTTTGTTTCTTTTTTGCAGTGCTGTTGTTCTTGCTTTTGCGGTAAATGAAACATTAATCCTCATTTGATATCAAATAAGAGAAATATTAGCAGTGATGGAAGATAGTTATGGTAGCTCTGACCTATTTTTTTTTCATTTTCTTTTTCTTTTCCATAAAAGTACAGTAACTGTTAAAATTCTGACCTAAACTCAACGATACTAGAGTTCATTCAGGTTAATTAGCCGGGGATTTTTGTTCTCTTATAGCTTATGTGCCACTTATTACATCTTCTCTCTCTCTCTCTCTCTCTCTCTCTCTCTCTCTAAGGTAATCAGTGAGCTCCTCCCTCTTTTCTCAGCAATTACACATCACACTGCCTAAAGCCTTCGGTAACACGTAGCCAATTACCACCCCTATCTCGCTCTATCATAGTGTCCTTTATGTTGTTCTGACACTGGATGATTGTTAGGTATTTAATTGTGATAATTTTTCTTATACTTTTATGTCTGTTTATCATCTTCCATTCGTCCCTATTCAGTGAGGAAATGCGAAGATAAAGTGTCCAGCATATCCTTCAGTGAATTTAAGTAATAATGATTTAATATTTAAAAATTTACAACTGAGCTGGCACTGTTTCTTTTTACTATAATGGAGTATTTGTTCTTGATTCCACATTTCAGAGATATTTTCATGTCTTCCTGTAATTTCAAGTTTGTTTATATTTCATTCTTATTAAAAATTTTCTCTGTAGATGCACTTCATGGATAGCTGTGAGATACTAATTTCCTGGACTACTAAGTTAAAACATAGGCAACGCTAATCTGATGCAACTCTCCATCTGACCAAACACATACCTCCCACCTCCCAGCACACCTAACCAAGAGCATAACGGCCCTCACCCCCTCACTCCTCTATGCCACACACACACACACACACACACACACACACACACACACACACTCACAAAAAAAAAAAACCTGGAGTGTATCCATGGTAACAATGAAGTTATGAGCAGATGTGATGAAATTATGACCAGTGTTTTTTTCAATTCGGCAGCCATTTTTTTGTCATTACATAGTAGGTACAGTCATGAAACTTCATACATAATTATTCATATAATCATTTATAATGTACAATATCTGCCTCCTAGGTGTAATAGTTGTTTAGTTTTAACAGAAAAATGCATTAAAATAATAAGTTTTATGTATTATTGCAATTTCATAACAGTTATAATCTCATGGCATTCTAACTACAAAGGCACCAGGAGGCATATTAACACATTTCTGTCGAGTTTGAAGCATGTACTTGTATTAGCTTCTGAGTCCTAGTCCGGAAGTGATTTTTTTTTTTTTTTTTTTTTGCTTTATCATTATTTTCAGAAAAAACAAATTCAAGACATAGCATTCTTCCTATCAAAAGGCACCAGTTCAACACATAACTATGTGAAATTTCATGACTCAGCAGTGAATACTTTCTGAGCCCTGGCCCGGTTATGAAGTCTCTGCGCCCTGCCAGCCGCCCTGCCGCCCAACTCAACTGACTGGCACCTGTTGATCCCAGTGATAACAACATCCTCCTCTGACTTTGTCAGGTGGAGGGTTTAACGAAATGGGAGAGGGGGGAGAGAAAGAGAGAGGGAGCGAAGGGAGGGAGGGATGGAGAGAGGAAGAAAGGGAAAGAACAAGAAACTAAGAAAGATGGATGAGAGAAGGATAAGGGGAATACGAAGTATGAAGGGAGATGGAAGGTGGCAGAGAGGAAGAGAAATGGATAGGGAGGGGGAAAGACGGAATGAGGGAACGAGGGAACGAGGAGGGACCAAAAGATAGGTTGGGAAATGGAAAAGGAAAAGTCTAAAAGGGAGAAAGGAAAGAGAGAGCAGGGAGGGAGTAAGGGACTGAGAGGAAAGGAGGAGATGGGAGGGACACAGGAAGATAAAGAAACAAGGATTGGGTGAGGATGGAGAAAGAAAGTGGAAAATGTGGTAGAAGTGGACGCTGGTGGTGGGAGAAACGGAGTGAAGGAGAGAAAAGAAAGAGGGAGGGAGAGAATGAGTGACTGGAAAGGAAGGAAGAAATGAGTGAGGAAAATAGAGAGGCAGGGGAGAGTATCAGTAGCAGTTAGTGTGTGCAGAAGATCAGAGGTGAAGAGAACTGGTTAAATGGACAAATAGAGATCATAAAAAGAGTCAGAAACCTAAAGTTAAAGAGAAGAATTAGAGATGAATGAAAGGGAGCTATGAAAAAAGATTTTGATGGCAGTGGTGATGGTGGTTATGATGATAGCGGGGACAATGATGACAATAATGATGAAGATAGAGAGCAGAAAATGAGTGAAAGTTGAAAATGAGTGAAGAAGAGGTGAAAAGAGTGAAAATAAGAAGAGAGGGGCAAGAGATCAAGAAAAGGGTGTGGTTGACCCTTGCATGACCCCACTCCCTCAGTTCTGCACCACCCTACCCCCATGGCACCCCTTGAGATTTATCCTGTAGTGACCTTCCGTGGCTGAGATGCTGGAGAAGGAGGAGGAGGTTGAACAAGAGGAAGAGGAGGAGGAGGAGGAGGAAGAGTAAGAGGAGAAAGAGAAGGAAGAGGAGAAGGAGGAGGAAGAGAACACTAACTTACAGAAAGAAAAGAAAGAGGGATGGACTAATGATGATGGTCATGATGCTGATAAAGGAAATCCCATTAAGAAAGAAGTAACATTCAGGGAGATGAATACAATAGAAAAATAAATAAAAGAATGGATAAAAAGTACAAATGAATATGAAAATGGATAAAGTATAATACAGAGGATGACAGAGATGATGATAAATGTGAAAGATGTTTAGGGAGAAGGATCTCTGAGGAGAGAGAGAGAGAGAGAGAGAGAGAGAGAGAGACAGACAGACAGACAGAGAGAAAGAGAAAGAGAGAGAGAGAGAGAGAGAGAGAGAGAGAGACAGACAGACAGACAGACAGACAGAGACAGAGACTGATTGATTGATTTTCCACCATTCAAATCTTGGAAAACGATTGTACTCCACCTCCGTCAATAGACGACCGAATAATCTATATCCACTTAGCTCTTTATCCATGCATTAAGGTAGCGTGTGAATGGAGAGGGGGATTGGGTGTGTGTGATTGGCAGGAGCATTGATGAGTGGGTGTCAGGCTGGGTGATTTAGGGTGATTGAACCGAGTAGGAGAGAGAGCGAAGCATTAAATGTGGAAATTATCGAGTGGGAAAGGGAGGATGAGTAACGAGTATCTGCCTTGTGATTAGTCTTGAGATTTGATGCAAATTTTAGAAGGGAAATAATTGGTGAAGAAGAATGTAAACTAGCAAATAAGATGGGAGAGTTTTTGAACCTCTGATTAGATTAAACTTGTTCTTGAAACTCAAGGGAACTCTTCCATATATTATTCTGGCTAGCGTTAGAGGATTTTACTTACGTTTATGATGACGTTTAAATATCACTGAATTTACAGATATGTACAGACTTTTTCACCGGATGGCAGCTCTAAAAGTGTCGTAAGCTTCAGCCATATCACTGTTCTGTCCCGAAGGTCGGAGACCTCCCCGCAGGAACACATCCCAAGTGTTACTCGATCTGCTTCTTAGTATTCTTCCCTACGCACTAACACCTGTTATTCTCCTCAGCTTTCCTCCCTCCTTTTCTAAACATGTCCAGACCACCTCAACCTACCGATTAGCATCACTTCTCTAACATTTCTCACACCATGTCTCTCTTAGGGATCCTACTTTTCCATCTCAATATTCCCATTTCTATGTGTTCAAAACAACTTGAATCATTTTATCTCACGGATCAGATGTCGCTTCCATGCAGAAAAACGTTTCTCTCTAAGGTTTGCTAGAGACCTCACAATGTATGAGGGTTAAGAAGTTGTTCCCATTTAACCCTTCAGTTTTTGGAGGATGATTTATCCAGTTTTTCTGGTTGATGCCAAAGGATATTCCCTTCCACTGGGAAACCTCCCTAGGCGAACAATATTAAAACTCAGCTGCCAGAATGTGTATAATTTTTCTTTTGACTATTGCCAAAATGATATCATTCAGCTCAAGTAAGACGTGTACCTAGTCCCGAGGCAGGTTTTGGAAGAAAACCTTATTAGTAAAAAAAAAAATTGTGGTCGAGGTAGTGGAGTATATAGTAGTAGATGATGTATGGAATCCGATGAAAATAAAGGAAAGTGATTAGCTGATACGAAAAATACATGTTAATGACTTGTATTATAAGATGAATAAATGAAAAATATTTTATGCTGAACGAATTAACCGAGTCTGCAATAGTTTTCCATTCCAGAGACAACTGTGCATGACTGCCAGAAATAAGATACGCTTAACACGAAATGCTTAGACACACAACCCTTCATGTATCCAACAGGTCAACTCTGGAACTGTCTGGCTCTGTCTTTATTTCCTACTGCCTATGATCTCCAGTCACTCAGATGCGATATGTCAAGGCATCTCGAAATGAACGAATCTTGAATCTGGGTCTCTGTTTTTATTGTTTCTTCTTGAAGGGAACAATCTTGTCGGCTTTTTGTCTTTGATTCCTTCCTCCTTGCATAACACACACACACACACACACACACACACACACACACACACACACACACACACACACACACACACACACACACACACACACACACACACTATAAGGCAAAGTAAGTCAGGTACAAAAATGAACATAATTTATTACACCAACGTCATAAGTAAAATAAAATAGTAACTCCCTTATCCCCGTACCTTACACTATCCATTATAACTTATACTGTAGGATTCAAGGTAACGAAGACTTAAAGAAATAATAATAATAATAATAATAATAATAATAATAATAACTTAATAAATGAAAAAAAAAATAATACAACAAATCGGTGTATCAGTAAATAAAGAGTTAACACAGATGATTGCATATTAACTAGCAGTTTCATTACAGAACAACAAATCTCTATTAGTCTTTCATTTAAGCTGCAGTTATTACCTCAGCAGCCATGAACATAACAATGTGTTGCTTTTTTTTTTTTCTTTTTTAATCGTTACAGTTCATTGTCCGATGAGCACGGCACAGGTGTTTGACTAGATTAACCTATACTAGAAGAAGTAAGAGGAGGGGGCGGGGGGTAGGAGAGGAGGAAGAGGACGAGGAGCTTGGCTTATGTAAAATTCACTAGGCATCACTTCGTTGATATTAATACAGTGTGTGGTGAATTTGGAATGACGGAGATGATAAGCAATATACGTAACAATGTATAAACCAAAGCTGTATTTTGATGGTGATGTTATTAATCAGGTTAACTGATAATGGTGGCAATAATAATGAAATAAAAATGTTATGTTTTAGTGATCATTATCACCACCGTCCCAGCCTTAATTCCCACCTAATAAACGGGGTGAAGTAGAATCCAAGAAGTGTTAAATGATATAATATAATAATGGACTTTTATTTACTTGCATGGTTCATTATACTTGGCATTTTGTTGATGGTTCTATTTTTCTCTTTTCTGAATTCTACCCATGGAATTTATTACAGTGGTTGGAAACAAGATTGGGACAATAAAAGTAAAGATAGATATATTTTTAGTACATCAGTCTTCAGTTAAAATATACAGTAAGAACAATAGTAAATAATAATTATAAAAATAACCTTCATTCTCACGAACAGTCATGGTGACTAGCAAAGACTAATGATAAGAAATAACTTATCAGTTGTAAAAAAAAAAAAAAATAGTAAACAAATATAGGCTACAATAGCAAGAAAAGTGAATAAAATAATAGTAATAACGGCAGTTGTTAGTTAAATGAACAAAAAGAAAATTTAGAAGTGGCATACAATGACAGTCTTTCAAACAAATAAATAATCACTTACATGAATCCGACAATACAAATAACTGTCTAGAAGAAAAATTATAGATTATTTGATTAATAATAATAATAATAATAATAATAATAATAATAGCAGGCGAAGAGGTTAAAAAATAAGGGCTCATTTAGCATACAGTATTCCAGTCATCTTTCAGTTCAGTCAGGAATGTTATCCCACACAGAACGAACAGCTGGTACTTTCAGTTCTAAAATTATTGCCTAGATTATTACATGTACTACACTCGCGGGAATCTACTTTTCACCAGTTTATATATATATATATATATATATATATATATATATATATATATATATATATATATATATATATATATATATATATATATATATATATATATATATATATATATATATATATATATATATATATATATATATATATATACAATATATGTGTGTGTATGTGTGTGTGTGTGTGTGTACATACGTTTATGTATCCCACCTCGTAAGTTACAATTATGGTAGAGGTAACGATGATGATGTGTTTCAACCATGGTTATAGGAATGTAGGGCCTTTAGGCGTGTATATATATATATATATATATATATATATAGAGAGAGAGAGAGAGAGAGAGAGAGAGAGAGAGAGAGAGAGAGAGAGAGAGAGAGAGATATTACCAAGTCTCTGAAGTGAGAATTAGGACTGGATTAATGATGATAATGGTGGTGATAAGGAGGAGAAAGAGAAGATGATGATGATGATGGCGTGTTTATAATGCATCAAATACTCTGGATGTAGAAAGTAAAGGTACCAGGCTATCACCGTTTCCTCGAGGCTTGGCTACCGTAGTCCAACCTAACACTTCATTGATTTGTTCCTGTTAACTACATGCGATTTTATTTAGGTAAAGGAAGTTCCCTTGCAGTGAAAGGGTTACTAAAGACTGTATCTAACCTCCATTCGATAAGCTTCTAAGATGAATAAAATCGTCTAAAGTTGGAATGAATGAAGTCATAAACATGTTCTTGGGATGCAGGGATTAAGTTCAAAAACAGAGGAATGGCACTACCTTACACGTGTTAAAAGAGCGACTTAATGATCTGAATCACATCCTAGTGGGAATGTTTCTGTCTGCTGGGGTAGAGCGGAATGTTCTGAAGGTGTGAATGGTGAGTCAGTGGGGGCTTGGTACATTATTGCTTAGCATTCTGGTGATATTTCTCCTACTTTTTTGTTTTTTGTTTTTACACAATTCCTGCTGCTGGATCCTGCTCAGTCTTTATATTATGGTATAAACTGCGTTAAGGTACGATAGTGACGATGATGATGATTTATTTAAGATGACAGAAATATGGTATCACTATATGGACTTCACTTATTCAGCACAGTACATAATAATGGTCCTGAACGATCTATCTACCTACCTGTCTATCTATCTTTTTTATATTAAAATGTTTGTTAAATTTAAACATCAGTATAACTGAGTCAGTGAATTTACCGTAAATGATTTTCTAATTAGCTGTGTGAACTGAGAGACAAAAAAGTATATTACAAGGAGTGTGAGAAGTGTAGTATAAACCCTCATAGGACAGAAAGCCACTCTTAAGTTGAGGAAAATCTTATGGTGTTAGCGAGAATAAAGAAGTTTGCAATTTTCACGTCTTTTGTCCCTTCACTACAATATCGTCTATTTTTACGTTTTTTCTTGCTACCAGAGGGCAATTTCATTCAACTTAAAAATAAACTCATAGTAGAGAAGTGGATAATAAAGATATAAGTAACCCCTCCAGTTCGTAAAGTCCCTCCTAAGCTGAATAAAAGCCTCTGAATGTAAATAAACTATGCAAGACGTCTGTGAATGGAAGAGGTTAAAGTGTTACAAAGAAATTTTATGGACGACTACATCATGGGTTTTCAATGTTTACTCTTTTCTCCTAAGGGCTGGGTGCCTTTTACTTCTTTTCATTTCTCTCTCTCTCCCTCTCTCATCAGTGTTCATACTTTTGTCTTTTGCATTATATAAACTTCTTTTACTGTTCTTTCTCCTCATCTCATTCTTCACTCTTTATCCTTTCTTTAAGTAAGGAGCTCCTTTTCCGTGTGTCTTCTCTTTCTCATTTTTTCTCTTCCTCTTCCCTATTTACTCTTTGTTTCCTTGCTTTTCCTTCTCAGTGGTCAATCTTGTCTCCTTCTTTCCACTGTCGGTGCTCAATTTCTTTCCCCTTGTTCTTCCTTCTCGGTGGTCTCTCCTTTTCGGCCACTTCCAGTGTTTCCTTGCCATGTAATTCCTACATATTCAACGCCAGGTTATGGGATATGAAGGCCGAGGGAAGTGAGGGTGCCATATCTAGCACCACACCGTCAGCATGCTCATTATCTTCCAACCTCGTCTGCCACTGTCTTGCCCCGCAACGTAATTTGCACTGTATCATCCACGACCATTATACCACTATATCCACCACACCACCACCTCTTCACATCCACACCACAACGTCACCACAACAGCATTACAGCATTACCAGCACATCACGACAGGTGTGGTGTGTCATCCCAATGTGACGACTTGCGTATGTACCTGAATGTGTGTATGTGCAAGATCTGACCAAGCACCTCTGTGGGGTTCGGACTTCCCCAACAGCAGCGCCACTGCTTCGCTTTCTGATACCGGTGCCAGGCCCGCCAGGCCCCCCAGGTTGTCCCCCAGTACAATGGCATCAGTGCACAGTAGGGTGAGCAGGTCGGAGTCCCGAGGGACTGGAGGGCCACTCTCACCCTGCCCCTCCTTGGATGGGGATGCCAAGGGACTGACCGGGCCCCACGGCACGTCGCCGTCGTGTAGTGCTTCCTGCAGGGATCTGATGTAGGCTGACGCCAGCCGCAGTGTGGTGATCTTAGTCATGTCGGCTGTGGCGCAGCGACTCACCACCCACGCTGGCAGGGCACACCGCAGGGACTCAAAGGCATGGTTAATCTGCCGCAAGCGGTACCGCTCGCGGGCATTGGCTGTTTTCCTGCGGTAGCGGGACAGTGGTGGCGGTCGTAACTTACTGTGCCGCAGAGAGTCCTTCTGTAGCGACCACTTGCTGTCAGAGCAGCGGCGACCTTGCAGAGCCCGTGGCCGCAGCTGGTACTTGCCGCCTCGCACGCCAGATGCAAGGCTGGGGGCCGTAGCATCGTTCTTATTGTTGCTGTTGTTATTATTGTTATCACTGTCGTTGTTGTTGTTAGTGTCCATAGGGTCTCCCCTACCACTCCGCCCCTGCCCTTGCCAATGTCCCTGGCCCTGCCCATTCTCCTCTCCATGGCCCTCCTGCTGAGTCCTGGCCATGGTGCTGGGCCTCACGCTCACCACAAACCATCAACACAGCAATAACACCACTGCTATCGCTGTCTTTCGTACTGTAGTCACACTCTTACAACAGCTGCCTAGCGTCGGCCGACCCTCGTGCTGAATGTGTCCTCTTTCCGTTACATATTTTTACTTTTCTCTGTTCTTGCTTTCTGATGTTATTGGGTCCTTATGTTTGATTGTTATGGTCCTGTTTATTTTGCACTCTTCCTTAAGCGCTTGTATTCTTGTCAGCCCTCAACACACGTCCTCCTACTGCTGCTGAGTCTTGTAGGCAAAGACACTCCTTCTGTAGTGGTATGTCTGTGTACGCCGGACATAGAGCAGCGTAGAGCAGGTCGGAGTATATAAAGTACAGGAACAGTGAGAGAGTGAGATAGCTAGGAGACTGACTGGAGCGAAAAAGCGAACAAGTGAGAGCTAGGAGACTGGCGAGAGTGTGGTGAACTAACGGACCAGTGACCACTCCGCCCAAGAACCAGTGCCACACACCCTGCCTTACCCGCGCTGCGTACCACACTGAGCTGCCTTCCCTCCCTGTCTGCATCCCCCCCCCCCTCTCTGCCTCATCATCCCTCCCTCCTTACTTACCTGCCTCACCCTCCCTATCTCCATCTCTCTCCCCCTCCTTCCCTCTTTCCTTCCCTACTGCTTTACCCTTCCTCTACCTCCCTCCTTCCCTCCCTCTCACCTCCACCACCTCAGTTCCCAAATATAGTTTACCGTTTATTATGTTTTTCCACCTTTTCCATTCCAAATTTATTAAAATTTTGTCCTCAAAGCGTGATTCAAGGGGTTCCGAGCACATTTTTGAACACCTGGGACCCCCAGAGTCAACGGGAGGGGGCCAAAGGGGGGCCAATAGTCACAGATTTGACCTGGAACTGGAGAGGTCAAAACATCCTTGACTTCAGCTGAAAGGCAACCAGGCCTCACCCCTTCCCTCTCTCTCCTGACGATCTTCTCTGTCTGTCTGTTTGTCTATCTTTCTATCTATCTATTCTTGCACGCTCCTGGTCATGTTTTTTTACTCACTGGCTTTTCCCTCTTCCCTTTCCTCTTTTCTCTTGTCCTCTCCACTCTTGTCCTTTTCTCTTCCTACTCATTTGTTTTATCAGATATCGCACCTCAGCTCCTCTTCTTCTTTTCCGTCGTCTTTTCTGCCTTTTTTACTTTTCTGTACACTCCCTTAAACTTACCAGATATTCAACCTTGTCACCCTTCATCTTCTGTTCATTTCCTTCCTTTTCTTTATTTGCCGTCTGTCTTAATTCTCCTCTATTCCTTCATTTCTTTCCTTCGTCCCGTCTACCTTATTCTTTTCTCGACTCTTCTTTCCTGCTTTCTCTTTTGCAGTATGCTCTCATTTATCAGATGCCTTGTTTTCTTCCTCCTCTCTTCATCTCCTGTTGTCTCTTCTCTTCCATCCTCTTACTTCTGTTATTTCTTGTATCATGTATTTTACTGGTGTTTCAGTTGTTCTCGTCTTCCTTCACTCTTACGGCTTCCATTGTTTTCGTCTTTCGTCTCATTTATCATATATCGTACTGCCGTTGTTCTTTTTCGTTCCTTTTCGTCTCATCTCTGCTCTCTTTTCTCTTTTCATTTCTTTTCTTATGTGTTCTCTCCTCTTTTATCTTACCAGATATAGGGCCCTTATATTTTCATCTCTTCTTGTGTACTGTTTTTCCTTGTGGCTTATTCTCTTCTTTTTTCTCTTCTCCTCTCCTCTCCTCACATCTTCTCTCCTCACCTATCATCTCCTCTTCCGTCTTCTCTTTTCCTCTTCATTCCTCTCCTCTCCTCTCGTGTCCTCTCTTTTTCTCTCCTCTCCTCTCGCGCCCTCTCCTTTCTCTTCTCTCCTTTCGTGTCCTCTCTTTTCCTCTCCTCTTCTCATTCTTTATCAGGTATCGCACCTGTTTTCCTCCTCGTCTCTTTCATCCTGTCATTTTTCATTCTTCCCTCCTCTGATCATTTTCTCTACCTCTTCCCATCCTCCTCCAAGTTCAACTCTCCTCTCTTTTCCTTTCTCCTCTCTTCCCCCTCCACACCTTTTTCCCTTCCTTCCCTCCATTGTTTCCTCCTTTCTTCCTTGCATCCTTCCTTCCTCCTCTTCCCTTCCCTCCCTCCTCCTTCCTTTCCTTTCTACCCTTCCTCTCCCTTCCCACTTCCCCATCCTGCCCTCCTAATTTGCTATTGTCTGTGGCTCATAGACGAGGTACATGAGTTATTCCCTACTCTATAACAAACAGCCTCGAAATGATCAGTACGGTGACGTCTTCTGTGTAACATCTTGCAGTTCACAGATAATTTTGTTCAGTTTAGGTGAGACTTCTCGATAAGGAGAGGTTGGCTATATTCTTCAGTAACTCCCTTCAGTAAAAGAAACCTTCCCTAACTTGGAAAAAATCATGAAAATAAGTGAAAAGATAATCACAGTATCCAAGGAGTATGGCATAAAATTTGTAATTGTAGTAATTGTAATGAGGAGTATAGTGTATATTGAATCCAACCCTTTCACGTCAAGGTATTCCTGAAGATGCGTAAAATGTTCTTGCGGTAAGAATATAGTGAAGAGGATGACGTAATACTACAGACAATGGAAGGTGATCCCCTCCTCTCTGTCTGTCTGTCTGTCTGTCTGTCTGTCTCTCTCTCTCTCTCTCTCTCTCTCTCTCTCTCTCTCTCTCTCTCTCTCTCTCTCTCTCTCAGTCAAGGCCGGGGGAGGTTTCGGCACCTCCACTAATCTCGGCAATTATCCGGTATGAGTTAGCGCCAGCCTGGTAGGCAAGATCTTACTATGTACCGGTATCTTAACAGGTATTTTTTATAACTAATCTGAACACCCCGAGGTCGGACCTGAAAGCTAGATAAAAATTTTGGAACGTGGTCGAGAAATAGGGTGGCGTGTCAGTTTCAGAGGTAATAATGAATGTGGAAGAATGTGTTTTTATTTTAACAAGCAATAGCAAGCCGCTTTATATTAATCTGGAAATAATAATAATAATAATAATAATAATAATAATAATAATAATAGCAATGAGTTTGGATCTATAAGGTTAGAAATTTTGTTGAAGTGGGTGAGGTTCTTTCTGATTAGTTTTTAAAGTTAATACTGAATAGATGAAGCTGCATTTATTTATACAGGATATTTTATGTCTGTCTGATTAAACGGAGCTCGGATCTAAAATTTTTGTTTAAAAGTGGCGACTAGGTTGAAAAATATTGGACAGTATACCAGTATTCTGAGATACTGTTGAATACGAGAAACTGCGTATTAGCCTATTTATCCATTTTAGGAAACACTTTTTATGATTATGCATCACAAAGGTCTGGGAAGATCCCCAAAACTGTCAGCATTATGACAAGAGGGTTGAAAAGTTGTGTGATTTTTCAATTTCTGAGTCAATGATCATTTGGAGAATTTGTTAACTTTAGCAGGTGATTTTGTCAAATGTGTGAAAAATTTTAGAGTTGATCTAAAGTTTGGTTAGAGTTTTGGTGAGATGGTTGAGGATTTGGTAGCTTGTCATTTTTTTTTTTTTTTTAACTAAAGCAGAACGGAAATTATGAATCTGATACACAGAAAAAGGTTTATGTTGCTTAATATATAGAATTTTTAGTTCGGTTCTGAAAGCTGGCCAGAGGTTTGGTTGGGTGGCTGAAAAATTGGGTGGTTCGTCAGGCAATGGGTTGAGGTTGAATGGGGAAGCTGTATATGAACTGTGTATTTGTTTAAGCAAAGTTTTCATAAGTAATCTGAAACTTTATGCTAGAATCTGAAAGTTAAATAAAGTACTAGCAGGGTGGTTGAAGAAATTACTGGTTTGTTAGTTTATAAGTTAAAACTGAATTGAGGAATCTGTGCACTTGAAGCAAGTTTCTTTCTTTTTTTGTGGGTGTGTAATATAAAATTTTAAAAGTGTGATCTTAGAGCCTATTAAAATTATGCGAAAGTGTTTGAATAGTTTGGTGCTTTGTCAGTTTGGAGTCAAAGCTAATTATGTGAAGCTTTGTATTTACTGTAGCACACAGTTTTTACAAACAGTCTAAATATTTTGGATAGATCAATGAACATGTTAGAGTTCTGCAGGGGTGGTGGAGATTGGGCGGTTGATCAGATTTCAGTTAATGCTGGGTTATCTTAAAAATTAGTGTGAGCTTAGGAAGTACCAGTAGCTGAAAAATTATCTGATTTATTATTTTCGCACGAAAGCCAAACAGGCAACTGTGAATATTAGTAGGTAAGATATTCCTTTGTGGCTAAACTTGGAATTTGGGTTCAGTCTTAAATCATGTCTGAATCATGTCAAGATGGGTGAGAAATTGGCATGTTAGTCATTTTTTCACTATAACCGACGTGGGAACTACAAACAGGTTTTCCAAACTATGACAATATACTTTCCACACATTTGGTAGGGTATGTTGGCGGACACTGGCAAATAGAATAGGTAACAGTGAAAAAGAATGCTTAGGGTTGTTCTTAATTGCTGCCTGAGGGTCATGAAAGCAGAGTGTCAATTTTTCTTAAGTTTCAATTTCCCTAGAGTACGACTACAGTGACTGACATTTCATCCAAGTTCCCATTTGAACTAGTGGGTGAGGGTGGTGACGAGAAAGGTATAAGTGGTAGCGCTGTGTACCTTGGGTGGAGCAAAGCGATTGCAGCATCGACTCAGCAACAAACTTCCTCATATTTTCCCGCACCTCGCCGTTGGGAAAGGTCATGACCCTGGAGAGGTGCCATCTACCACAAGGGGGTGCTGGTTCCGTTCAGTATACATACTGTGCTGTACACGTGGGACGACCCCATTGAAACATTATTTACCTGGGGTCGATGAGTCTGCTCTGCCAGACAAACTGGGGTGAAACAACAACAGAAACAACTGCTGCATGAGAAAAGACAAGATGGAGGAAAATAATAGAACTTTATGAAGTATGTTTTCTGTAAGCTGCTGTGGACTTATAGCATAAAAGAACTTCAGAAAGGCAGCTTCAAGAGAGGAGTTACTGTATGCATTTATTTTAGATAACAGTTTTTACAAGTATCTCTTAAAATGTTGTGCTTGGTGTTGTTTTTGTTGAGCAACTACGGTCTGTCTGACTGAGCAGACCCATCAACAACGAGCAAGCAACCACCCTGCAGGGCCGTCCCGTACATTGAACTGATGTTCCCTTGCGGTGTGCACAGCCTCATCATTATGAGGGGCGGGAGGAGCGTGGAGGTTTGGTTCCAGATGAACGCCTGTTCGTCTCTCCACCCAGTGAACAGGGGCACCATAGTATGCTCCACAACATCCCGTTTTTTTGGTTAAATGACTACCACCTAGCATTGTTAATGGTTTCCTGGGTTGTAGGAAGCCATTAAGTTTGTTACTCTGTGTAGAACCCCCTGAAGTGAAATGAAGAGTATCAAAATGAAAGGAAGAGTGGGAGAAATAGGAAGAGAGGAAGGCCGACACAGAAAATGAATGATAAAGGTGAAGTAGAAAATAGGCAGCACTGCATCAGATGAATGGATGATGGTCACCATAGCCTAAAAGGTTGTTAAGAATTGAGAAGTTGATAAAATGAGTGTTTTTCTTCACTGGAACAGAACAGTGATCACTCTGCTTTTTATTTTAGCTGAGTTTTATATTTAATCTATGAATTTTGACTTAAGTGTAAAAACTAGTTAGAATTTTGTGTAAGGTGTTGAAAAATTGTCTGAATTATAATTCTTTAAGTTTAATGGTAATTGTAAAAATTACCTGAGAAAACAATGGTTAAGTCACAAATCCTTAGATTTTGAATCGTATAAGAAAACTTACTTGATTCTTAAAAGGCTGATGAGCAGTTGGCTGGTCTGTTATCATTATTATTACTTTTTTTTTTTTTTTCACTGGAACCGAATTGGGGTTTCTGCATTTATGACAATATTTAGATTGTGTCGAAAGTCTTATTAGATTTTTTTTCTTTCTTTTTTTTTACTGGAAAAGTTTCCGTGTTTTGTTGCACTATAGGTGAAGCTGAGAACTACTGATTAATATTAGGAAGCAGTGTATTTGCAGCTAAGTTAAGTATTCCTTTTAAAATTTAATGTTGCTGGATTTCAGAAGGGGCTGAAGAATAATTAATAGTATTTCACTGAAGTTTTTAAAGCAAATCTGGGGGAACTATGCATTTACTTTAGCACAGTTTTTATGGGCAATATGAAAATTTTGGGAAGGGGCCAAAAAACTTGTAAGGAGTTTGCGAAGGTGAATGACCAGTAAGGTGATTGCTCATTCCGGCATAAAAACTTAGTTGAGGAACCACTGTTTGGTCTAGCTTAGAAAGTAGTGTTTATGTACGTATTTGTTCTTGAAAATTTGGGTTGACCTGAATAGCCTGCTAAAGTATTGCAAACGTGGATGGGCAAGTTAGGTGCTTTATCATTTTATACTTGTAGACTAACAGACACATGTAAAATCAATTAAGAATGCGATGTTTGTTTAACTAAGTTCAAAATTTTGGTTTAGGCTTAAATAGCTTGTTTTTTCAGAAGTGGTATTAAAAAAAAAAAAAAAAAAAAAAAAAGATTGCCAAAGCTGTCCTTTCTTGTTAAAACTGAAGAGGGGCTAACTGTTGGCTTACTTTAGAAAACAATGTTTACAACGCTAATCTTACAGTTTTGGATGAAGTCTGAAAACTTACTGATATTTTGCCGAGGTGAATGAGTAGTTTGGTGGCTCGACGTATTTAGATATCGCTGATATGGAACCATGGATTTGCGTTAGAAAGTATTACTTATGAAATTAATCTCAAAATTTGGGGTTGAACTTCGAGATAATTTGCATTTTAAAAATGATTTAAAAGGTGGAATCTGTTATATATGCATTATGACTTCGTTAACAATGGGAAGTTATGTCTGTATTTAGAAGTAAATTCTGCAAAGTTAGTCTTATAATTCTGAGTCTGATTGGAAATTCCTTTTAAAAGTCGAAATTGGAAAAATGTCAGCACTTGTTTCTTCGGTTCATCATAAGTATGTTTAAAGAAACTGATGGATAATGAAATACGTTGAGAGACGCTTATGACAAAAGTAATGTAGGACCCCTTTTTTTACTTGGCAATCGATGGGATTGCATCTACTCCATAAGCGTTACGACAGCGACTCATTCATACACAGCAATTTTTCTTTTAAAGTGAAGAAAAGAATAATGAAAGCTTGAGATATGAATGATAGATGTGTAGTTCATAACACTGGGCAGTATGATGTTAGTACCCCGACCTTTATGTTTGCTATACCTTGACTCTGGATCCATTAGCGGATAAAATATAAGGCTGTGATGGTGATGGTGATGATGTGCTGGCAGTGATAGAGGATGTCGATAACATTAATGTTGTTGCTGCTGATGATGATGATAATAATAATGACATGATGATGAAGATAATATTGATGATGATGATGATGATGATGATGATAGAGGTCTAAATAGTGGTTAGTGTGTGTGTGTGTGTGTGTGTGTGTGTGTGTGTGTGTGTGTGTGTGTGAGAGAGAGAGAGAGAGAGAGAGAGAGAGAGTGCTTATATTGTCAAGTAATTTTCATGAGTGATCTGAACAAATTCGTCGGTAGAGCTTCATAGTGCATCCAGAATTATAGGCAAGCGGTTGATTAGGTGTCGGGTAGTTTGTGTATTTATGCTTCCCTCGAGTTACAGGCAAACGCGAGAGGAAAAAAAAAAGTCTTGTTTATTTTATCAAGATCTTTCTGCATAATGTAAACAGATTAGTGGGCAAGGTTCACTAGGTGCAGCAAATTTTAAGCAAGTGGTTGATTGATTGGATAACTAATTTCTTTAGTATATTCAGGGTGGGGGGAGGGCTCTACTGGTGCATTAGTTTGGACATCCGCCTCGTAAAAGGAAGAACCAGAGGTTGATCCTCGGGCCGGCCAGATTCTTGGACAAAATTTGTTTTCCTTGTGTCCGTGTTCACCTGACGAACAAGTGGACCAAGATGTAAATTCAATTGTTTGGTGTGGTCTTCTAAAGGAAGATTGGGACCTAGAAAAATTGATCGTCTGCCTTAATAACCCTCATGCTGTCTAAGCATTCTTCTTGGCATGGTTAATGATGATCAAGTAATTTCGTTAAAGTTCAGTTTGGCAGTTTTTATCGTTCGTCTGAATAAACTGTCATGGCGGACATTCTTTTATGCACCCTCATCTGTACATAAAATCCAAAGCCCGTTCCCGGAGCTCAGTAGTTCACGTACCACACACCGACACGACGCTGATATCTGCAGCGCTCACACGTCACTTGTCACTTGAGCACTAATACCAGTCATCTCTGTTGTGATACACTAGGGATATCATACGCAGATCTGATATATAATTACTAACGATGTTTGAACCCATTTCCGCCCAGTATCCTCAATACAGGACGGAACTGGACATTTTCAAAGGTTAATGAAGAAGGGAACCTTTCTATGAGCCGACAGACGGAATGCGGTACGCCTAGTACCCATCCAGCACAATCCCTCGCACAGGAACTCTGGGAGCTAATGGGTTTATGTAGTGTTGATGGAGACACATGGAAGAAGAGTGGACACGGTAATACTGAAGTCAAATCCACTGACTGCTTTCTTCACCAGCCCTGATCAAACTCTCGACCGCTCTGTCACCAGTCCACAGCTCCAACCACTCCACCACCACTATACTCTGTGCAGTGTAACTTAGCCCAATGGTTCTTAATCAAGGGTGCACGTCGAAAGTGAGGGTTTGGAACATGCTAACCGGTTCTGGAATAAATTTAGAGAATTATGTTATTTACATATTTTGACATAGATGGGTGGTCTTTTGTTTACTTTGTTTTAATTCAACTAGTCATTACGCAACCATATCACATAAATATTCCCCTCTTGTTCTCGTTTTCTTTACTACTGTCTGTGTTTTATATTACAAGACAGGTTGAAATTACTGCTGTTATTTTGCCTTCCATAAAGCTATCATGTGTATTCACATACGTAATGAGCTGAACACACTCAAAAGACAGGTATGATCATTAATTCTGCCAGAAAAAAAGTTATCAGCCTTTATCCAGAAATTGCTAATTTGGATCAAGTGCATTAGAAAACAAAATTTTGTTATCATTACTTTATTCGACGACGCTTTGGCGAGGAAGAATTGCCGATCAATTGGGAAACAAGATAACATTTGCAGTCTATAGCCGCTGTTGTAGACGGCCATCGTTCTTCTCCTAGATCTATCAACAGTGGTGTTCCTCAGGGCTATGTCCTATCACGAACTCTCTTCCTTTTATTCATCAATGACCTTCTAAGCTGTACATCTAACCCTATCCACTCGTACCCTGTTGACCCCACCCTTCACCTTTCCATTCAGTTCCCGCAACGTCCATCTCAGCAGTTACTTCAACAAACAAGAGATGAGGCTATGGCACACCTAATGTCTGACCTGGCTCATATCTCTGACTGGGGTAAAAATAATCTTGTTGTTTTTAATGCATCAAGGACTCAGTTCTGACACCGATCAACCCGACAAATTCTTCCACAGGTGTACCCACTAATGTTTAATAATACTCAGCTTAATCCTGCATCATCCTTGAACATGCTTGGGGTTTCATTGACTCAGGACTTATCTTGGAAAGATCATATTACATCTCTTGTAAAATCTGCTTCCAAGAGACTAGGTGTGCTAAGCCGACTCCGTTCCTTTTTTTATCCCTGAACAATTGTTGACTCTATACACGGGTTTTATTCGCCCCTGTGTGGAGTACAACTCGCATGTGTGGGGAGGTTCTCCACCTACAGCTCTTCCCAATAGGGTGGAGTCAAAGGCTTTTCGTCTCATTAACTCTCTCCCTCTTACTGGCTCCCCTCAGCCTCTGTCTCTTCGTCGCACTGTTGTATCTTCATCTCTTTTCTATCGCTACTTCAATTGTCACTGTTCCTCTGAACTGTCTGCATGCATTCCTCCACTTCTATGATGGGAGCGTAGCACCCGCAAACAGCAAACTCTCATCCCTTTTCTGTCCAACTCTCTAATGCAAGAGTTAACCGTAACTCCCAGTCCTTCATTTATGCAACAGATCAACTCTGGAACTGTCTCCCTCTGTCTGTATTTCCTGTTTCTCATGGTCTCCAGTCTTTCAAATGCAGTGTGTCCAAGCATCTCGAAATGATCGGATCTTGAATTTGACTCTCTCTTGTATTTTGTTCTTCTCTTGGAATGAACAGTTTTTGCGGGCTATTGGCCTTTGGTTTTTTCTTCTTAGCATAAAAAAAACAAACATTATGGAGAGGTTTCAGTGGGATAAAGGACACCAGATACAATTATTATCGCCCGCCTTACAAGGCAGAGCAATAATGATTTTGCCTGCCTGCCTGTGTGTGTGTGTGTGTGTGTGTGTGTGTGTGTGTGTGTGTGTTTAATGCAAGGAAGAAGGAACCAAAGGCTAGGAACCCACCAACCGTTCCTTTCAAGAAGAAAGCAAAAACAATACAACAGAGAGCCAATTTCAAGATCTGTTCATTTTGAGATGCTCGGACACACTGCGTTTGAAAGACTGGAGCTCATAGGAAGTAGGAAATACAAACAGAGGGAGACAGTTCCAGAGATGACCTGTTTTATAAATGAAGGGCTGGGAGTAGCGGTTAAGATTGCATGAGAGAGTTGGACAGAAAAGGGATGAGAGTTTGTTGCTAGACGGGTGCTCCGGGCCCGTCGTAGTGGTGGAGGGATGCAAGCAGACAGTTCAGAGGAGCAGTGACCATTGAAGTAACGACAGAAGAGATAAAGATGCAACAGTGCGGCGAAGAGACAGAGATTGAATAGAGCCAGTAAGAGGAGGAGAGTTAATGAGACGAAAAGCCTTTGACTTCATCTTGTTATGGCTAGAATCTTGGCTGAGTTCGAAAATGGGCACTCGGGATCAGACATGGGGTAATGTCATAAAAGACTTTGTAGTTCCTTTGTGGTTACTGGTAGTTGAGTTATATATATATATATTAGACTTGTGGGCGAGCGGTTGTTATATTTGAGTAGCTTGTAGTAGATAATCTTCTTTCCCATTTGTCATGTAGTGACAGGAGAGGTAAAGAATAGTATGGGACTATTTTTATTTGTCTTGGAAATATTAACAAGTCTCTCACTCACGAGTGAGTTGAGCAGAGTCCCTGTCTCCCTGTCTCGCTCTCTCAGTCTCTCTCTCAAGTTGCTAAGCCCTTTCTCCTTCTGACCTGCCTGTTCTAATGCCTGTCTCCTTCTGAGCTCTCTTTCCTAAATTCTGGTGTAGCAGGGGTTGTATCACGTGTGTTCCTTGTGAGTGGAAAGTTCTAGAAGCCTGTGTGTGAGTATGTGTGTATGTGTGTGTATGGTCACTAAGGCTTTGTTCACCGGTGGATTGCTGACAACTAACTGCATCATCTCCTTACTGGCCACTGTCATCAGCATTCCTCAGTGTAATTTGCAAGCTCATTTCCCATTCCCAGGCTCGCATAGAGCTGTCTATCTATCTATTTATCTATCTATCTATTATGATTTGTAACTACAATATGGAGTCCCAATACAGTAATAGTAAAATGTAGTAGTAACAGTAATAGATTATTACAGGGTTTTCAAAGTAATAGTAATAGTAATACTAACAGATCACAAGTTCCTGGCCGTGATAGTAATTGTAATAGTAATAGAAGGCAAAGTAATGGATAACTGTATATTACATTCCCATTACAGACACTTCTTTAATAACGTTTACCATAATCAAAAAAACAGCCTTCTCACCTTGGTTACCTGTTGGCTGCTCTCCAAGCTGCAGGTACACCACAGGAGACCGTGCAGAATGGAGAGTGGTCAACAGGCCATCAGGTGATCTAGACACACTTGTACATTCAGTGGAACAGCCTTCCAACGATAATGAAAATAAAAACAATTTTCAATTTAATTAATACCGTTATCATAAATAATATATTAATAGTAAAAGTAATACTAATAGATGACCAAGTAATAGTAATAGTAATAGAAGACCACTAAAGTAATTATAATAGTAATATAATAAAGACCAATTGAAATTAATAGTAATAGTAATAGAAACCCAGTAACAGACCCCATGTCTGCTCGGGGTCAACGTCAAGGTCACCAAAACGGCTGCCGAAGGTCGACTAGTTTTTATCGCCCGTCTTTAACACCATTATATCTCATTACCGGCTAGAGCTATCAACATGAAACCTCCACGGTATTAGAATATGACCAAAATATTGGACTTGGCCAACAGCATCTTTTGGCGGACGATTACCATTCGGCTCCCGAATGCATTTCTTTCATTTTCAACTTCGATTTCATGGATGACAGTGACGTTCAAAGATCATCTTGCGAACAAAAGGTCAGTGAATAAACTGAAGTGATAGAAACTGGATGTGATAGAATGCGTTAGGAGAAATACATTGAGGTGGTTTGGTTATGTAGAGAGGATGGAGATTAAGACTAACAAGGAGAGTGTATGAGTGAGGTG
Source organism: Coenobita brevimanus (assembly GCF_032717465.1). Taxonomy (NCBI): domain Eukaryota; kingdom Metazoa; phylum Arthropoda; class Malacostraca; order Decapoda; family Coenobitidae; genus Coenobita; species Coenobita brevimanus. The sequence continues at coordinate 51,945,481 of NC_136977.1, read as the reverse complement.
GGGGGAGGGAGAGGGAGGGGGAGGGCGAGGATGAGATGATGGGATAGAGTGGAGGGGTATATGAGAAATAGGGATGTGAGCTGGGGAGAGGGCTGTGAAATGGCGGGGCACAAGGCGACATGGAGACGATTAATTTTGTATGTGAACACCCCTTGTTGGCTTGGGGCGTCTGGCAGTAAATAGGTAGATAGATAGAAATTTGTGTCAGAGCATCGTGTAATGTGTCCATCTCTAAACGTTACCAGCTTAGGAAAGAGAACTCTCGAAATTCTCGTTCAGTTCATGGCTACTTCCTTGTGTGAGGCATGTTTATTACCACTGCTGCACATCAAAACAGTGCCGTGTCCTGAACGATTCGAATGGAACGATCAGGATGGGACTCAGATCTAGTACATGGGGGTCATGGTTTATCCAACTTTAATTAGATGCCAGGTGAACAAACTGTGCAAACATATAAACTTAAGAATTCTCTTTTGGTTTTGCACCTTTGACTCTGAATAAAGAGTTTCCAGTCTCACATTAGTATCCATTTCCATGTTTAAGCTTGATCCAGAATTTTATATTAAGAACACATGCTTATAACATCAAAGTTATTTTGAAAGCACGATCAATAAAACCGTATAACAATCTCAACAGCATTAACTCAGCCTGCTGAAGAATGGTAACCCAAGATGCAGCCGCCGTTTTGTTTTCCATCTATCACAATTTAAGGAAGGAAAGGATGCATTTTAAGTTCTTGAAAAAGGACATAACTAACCAGGAAGTAGGTTCATATATATATATATTTTTTTTCTTATACCTAAATACCGTATACCTGCCGTGGACTTATCAGATCTCAACACTTCAGTGTGGGGCCACTGCAGGGTTTCCAGTCAGATTTCAGGGGTGGCCGTGACTGTCCCAGGCCGCCCCAGAGAACAAGCCACTGGATCAAACCAAAGGCCAGTTTGGATGCAACTGGTGACAAGCGTGTGACCATTTTTTTTTTTTTTTTTTTTTTTTTGAGAGAATCTTAAAATTACACCATCCGATTTTAAGAGTATTAAACAGAAGGTGTGAAAAGGTATTCTGACCTTAAGGGGTGTGGGCATTAAAACAAGATAAGAACCACAGCCTAAAAATTGCATCTCTCCATCTTGAATTCTGAGCTGTCACAAGAGATTATCACTGGGATAGGGTGCTAGTCACGAAGAAATGGTGTTGAAAGGACGCAGAAACATACTTGTCTCTCACTGAGTTGTGGGAAACAAGCTACAGAAGGACGAAAATCCCCACAAAGTATAAATTGAACGAACTATAGGAGTTTTGTGTTACAGATTAATAGGTCTGTATAGTTTCCTTCAAGTCTGTATTATTACTTTTCTTTATTCTCTCCTTGCATTCCTTCCCAATTATGGCTAGCAAAGCAGCACCTGTTATTCGAACTCTCTCACCTCTTCTCCTTAATGCAGGAGTCATCCAGCATCCAGTCATTCATGAATGCAACAGGTTAAGCTGGAAACTGTCTTCCTCATTTTTTTTTTTTTTTTCGTGACATCGAGTAACGTGTTTTTTGTGGCTTTGAAGATTTCGGAAAAAAATTTCCACAGCGATTTATTTTCCTTACTGCACCTGAGTATTGTGTTGGATGTTAATGATGCGAAAAATGTCGATATTAAAACTTTGTAAATAACATACAAGGGAATGTTAAGTAGTAATCTGAAAAAGAGATCGCTAAGTGAGAGATACTACACCTATACCACCTGAAATACGGCCGCCAGCCCTTAAAACCTACACTGCCATGACGCGTTTTATTGACTGGTCTCCACTTATTACCATTGGTGGAGATCTTTGTATCCCTCGTTATCGTTATGATTATTATTGTTATTGTTATTATTATTATTGTTAATATTACTATTATTATTATTATTATTATTATTATTGTTATTATCATTACTATTATCATTATTTTTATCAATTTATTATTATTATTATTTTTTAATATTTTCCGTCACTTTTCGTCTCCGATTTTCATCATAATTATTAAGGATATACAGTACCATGATCCTAGTACATTGACACAGCTTTAGTGATCTTGGCCTACTTTTGAAGGTCACCGGTACAAAAATGTTCAAAAAGCACGGATTTCCAACCTCACTTTACTCCAAAACTATTACAGATACATGAACATGGAAGGAAATCCCGTGATAAAATTATTTTCCAAACATTCATGTAGAATAATTATGAAGGTCATTCATGTGTGACATTACGATTTTTGGGTCACCATATTTTTCAACAATTTTTCAATTGCTTTTCCGTATAGGAAAAACCTTCTCTTGGCCCTAGAAGTTTTGTCTGGTCTTGGGCCAGGTCTGTCTACTTTTTGGTGGCAGATTGACCAACGGTTTTCGTTATAAAAATTATATATATATATATATATATATATATATATATATATATATATATATATATATATATATATATATATATAATGTTACATAGCCTATGATGTCATCATCCTTTGTGTAATTCTAACGTACAGTATGATGCATGTTTTATCACGAGTGTGTTCTACCTCACTCCCCCCTTCTACCCTTATAATAGAGTAAGTCGTTCTTTCTGTTGTTCAGAGCAGGATTGTCAACTCTTTGTCCCCTATGGCTTCATTTGCGCGTCCTTCTTACAAGTTGTATCAAGCTCTGCCGGCCCCTATATAATGAGCTCAGTCTCTGCATTAATTGCCACTTAGATCTACTCCTCATTTTGCTCACATCTCTGTCCTCCCCTGTACAGTTGTTATTATTTTTCTGAGTGCTCAGGAAGTCTTCAACCATCTAGCAGCTGTGTAATTTGAGTATAAATGTTATTACATTTTTCTTGTACTGTATAGCATAAGGTGTTAATTCGTAGGCCTAGTGAGGTTTTTGTGATTCATGTGTTTTTGGTGTCAGCCAGTAGTAAAAATATTTTGTATCTGTAATAATATATCTTGCATTCACTGAGCATTATCCGGTTTTCTCATTTTATCAGGGCTGACATAGATAAATTTACTCTTGCTAATTTCGTGTTAATAGAGGCTATTGCAGTTAACCATATATTTAACCTGTTTTTTGCCATTACATTATCCTTATGAGTCCTGAAAGTTTTGTTGTTAGTTTGAGCATTAAACTTTAACTTGTAATTTTACCTAACTCTTTTGTTTAGAACCTGGAACTTTACGGGACAGTAGTGATTTTTAGAATTCTCACTTAAGTGTTCATTATATCTCTCTGTTCCGTACCATAAATTTGGCGACCTCTTATCGGGATATTCAGGATATTATCATAAGGATATTGCTTGATATTTTGTGACTGTGATTTATTCATGATGTCTACTATTACTACGCTTGATGAAGCCAAAGATTTTTTGTCAAATGTGCAAACAGTGTGTGATGTAGAAAACAGAACAAAGAATGAACTTAAGCTTGTTGCTCAAGAATTGGGAATTGCTGTTCGCTCTCATCATTCTAAAGATCAAATTGTTGACATGATTAATGAAAGCTTGTTTAATGTAACTCCTCCAAATGAGCAAACGCAGATTGAATTACCTAAGTTACAGCTAGCCCTGCAGGAGGCTCGTGCTAAGGAAGCTGAGTTTCAGGCTCGTGCTAAGGAGGCTGAGGCTAAGGAGGCTGAGTGTCGGGCTCGTATTCAGGAGGCACAGGCACAGGCTCAGGCACAAATTGAACTAGCTAGGATTCAGGCAGACCATGAGTATCGCATGAAACAAGGTGGAACTGGATCATCTAGCTCTGATGATTTTGATGTGGCTAAAAATGTTAAACTTGTCCCTCCTTTTAATGAATCTGATTTAACAAAGTATTTTCAGTTGTTTGAGAGGGTAGCTACAGGTTTTAATTGGCCCAAAAAGTATTGACCAGTACTCCTTCAATCTGTTCTCACCGGTAAAGCTCAAGTAAATTATGCATCTTTGCCTCAGGATCAATCTGATAATTATGATGTAGTTAAGAGCTTGATTCTTAAGGCCTATGAGCTTGTTCCTGAAGCCTATAGAGTAAAATTTAGGACAACTTATAAGCAAGATAAGCAATCCCATGTTGAGTATGCAAAAATCAAAGAAGATCTGTTAGAGCAGTGGTTAAATTCTAAGAATGTGGATTCTGATTTTGGTAAATTTAAGCAGATGATTTTGCTGGAGGACTTCAAAAGGTGTATTAATAAAGATGTAAGCCTATATCTTGATGAGAAAAGAATAGATAATTTGTCTGATGCTGCAGTTTTAGCTGATGAATATATTCTCACTCACAAAAGATATTCTAGAGAAAAAAGGAAAGCTGAGAATAAGTACATTGCCTCTACTCAGAGTACAGGCAACAGGAAAGAGAATAAAGATGATGTTTCTCAGGAAGTAAATACCAGCTTCACCTCTAGATTTCAGAAAAGTAAATGTACTTATTGTAGTAAGCTTGGTCATACTACGGAGAAATGTTTCAGGAGACAGCATGATGTGAACAAAAAGGAGTCTTTAAATATTCAGTTAACTGAACCTGCTTTGAGGGGTAAATTAAATTCTCATGATGAAGCTCCTCTTTTGAGCAGTAACGTGGGTAACACTCTCAAGAGTTCATGTGCTAATTTCCTGTCTGATGGTTTTGTCAGTCCTCTGGACAGTAATGACAGGAAATCAGTTAAAATATATCGTGATACAGGTGCTTGCCAATCCCTTATGCTGACCAGTGTTCTAGGCTCTAATGTTAATTCCTCTGATGAAACTGTAGTCTTACAAGGTGTAGGGAATAATTACTTCTCTGTCCCTCTGTGCAGAGTGAATTTAGAGTCTGGTTTTGTTAATGGTTCCGTTATGGTTGGGTTGGTTGAGACACTCCCAATGTCAGGTGTAACTTTCTTACTTGGAAATGATATTGGTGGAAGTCAAGTGTGTCCAGCTCCTCAGTTGTCTAGTGAGCCAGTGGCTGCGGCCCAGGATTGTGATGTCCCTGATGTGTTCTCTGCATGTGCTGTCACTAGGCCTAAGTCTAAAGTTACTGGTGACTTAGAGGATAATGATGATGATGATGTTATCCTAGCTGACACTTTTCTTGCTAATTTGGACCTCTCACCAGATGAGGCAGTACCCCGTAGGGTTGATAATTTGTCTCGTCAAGAGTTGGTTGAGTTGCAGGTTGCTGACCCTGAGTTGAAAGGTCTAGCTAACTCTGCTTGCAGTGAGGAAGAGTCAGCTGGTGCTTCTACTTGTTATTATATTTTTTTTTCCATTTGTTTTTCCTTCCTCCGTTCTGTTATTTAAAAAAAAAAAATAAATATATATAAAGTCAGGAGTACTTATGAGGAAGTGGAGACCCCCAACAGCATCAGCCGACTGTGAATGGGAGGTTGTACATCAAGTCGTCATCCCTCGTGTTTGTAGGCAGGATATCATTAGAGTGGCTCATGATTCCAGTTTGGCAGGACACCTTGGAGTGAGGAAGACTGTGGCACGCATTTTGAAACACTTCTACTGGCCAGGTATCTTCAGGGATGTTTCCTGGTATTGTAAGTCTTGTCACACCTGTCAAGTTGTGGGGAAGTGTAATCAGACCGAGAAGGTTGCACCTTTAGTTCCCATTCCTCCTTTTGAGGCGCCATTCACCCGTGTGTTGGTGGATATTGTGGGCCCTCTTCCTAAGACTTCTTCAGGATTTTCTTATGTGTTGACCCTGATTGATATGGCTACTCGTTATCCTGAAGCCATTCCACTTAGAAATATCTCAGCAAAGAACGTGGTTAAGGAAATGCTAGGGTTCTTCACAAAGTTTGATCTACCCAAGGAGGTACAGTCAGACCGGGGAAGTAATTTCATGTCAAATGTTTTCAAGCAGTCTCTGAAAGAGTTGGGCATCACCCAGATCACGTCTTCAGCTTACCATCCCCAGACCCAAGGAGCGTTGGAGAGATATCATCAAACACTCAAATCGATGCTCAAGAAATTCTATTTGGAACATCAGAAAGACTGGGATAAAGGTCTTCCATTCGTTGTATTTGCCGCAAGAGAATCTCCAAATGAATCACTGGGCTTCTCACCCTTTGAACTACTGTTTGGCCATGAAGTAAGAGGACCCCTTAAGCTACTCAAGGAATGCTGGCTGTCGGAGGAAGATGACGTCAACCTGCTGGAGTATGTGTTGAAGTTCAAAGAACGGCTGTCCACTGCTTTACAGCTGGCGAGAGAGAATTTAGGAGCTGCTCAGGAGAAGATGAAGACTTGGTATGATAAGAAGTCCAGGTTACGCCACTTTCAGCCAGGAGATCAGGTTTTGATTCTGCTACCGGTGCATGGGCAACCTCTTCAAGCTAAGTTTAGTGGTCCTTATTTCGTGGAGAAGAAACTCAGTGATGTCAACTACTTCATTGCCACACCAGATCGTAGAAAGAACAAGCAACTTTGTCACATCAACATGCTAAAGTTATATCACAGGCGGGACGAAAATAACCCAGTCTGCACTGTAGCTGTTCCACCCGAGTCTGCAAGTGAAGTTCTCCCATGCAGCATGAGCCTGAGTGATAGTTTGGGGAAGAATCCTGATATCATGAATGATCTCCAGACTAAGCTTTCTCATCCAGCTCCCGAGGAAAGGCAGGAGTTTTCGGCATTACTGCAGGAGTACCCGCAAGTGTTCCGTGCCACTCCAGGAAGAACCACTGTGTTGATGCATGATGTCGATGTTGAAGACGCAAAGCCAATTAAACTGCCTCCTTACCGTGTGAACCCAGTGAAAGTTCCTCTCATCCAGAAGGAGCTTGGCTACCTGTTGGACCACAAGATGATTGAGCCCTGTCAGAGCGAGTGGAGTTCTCCTGTCACTCTAGTCCCTAAGCCAGGTGGGTCACAGCTGCTTTGCATCGACTACAGACGTGTTAATCAGATAACCAAAACAGACACTTACCCTCTCCCTCGCGTGGAAGATTGCATAGACAAGATCGGAAAGGCTAGGTACATAAGTAAGTTTGATTTGTTAAAGGGATACTGGCAAGTACCTATGACTGAACGTGCTAGGGAGATCTCATGTTTTGTAACACTAGGAAAGACTTTTGCATGTTCTTTAATGCCATATGGTATGAAGAATGCACCAGCCACTTTTCAGAAGCTCATGAATGTTGTAACAGAGGGTTTGGCAGGGTGTGTTGTTTATATTGATGATGTATTAATCTTCAGTGACAACTGGAAAGATCACCTATGCCATGTCAGTAAATTTCTTGAGCGTTTGGTTCAGGCTAATCTTGTAGCTAATTTATCAAAGTGTGAGTTTTGTCAAGCTAAAGTTCAGTATCTTGGGTACGTAATTGGTGATGGACATGTTGCACCACCAGGAGCTAAGGTTCAGGTTATAAGTGATCTTCCCAGACCTAAAAGTAGGAAAGAGCTACAAAGATTTTTGGGAATGGCAGGTTATTACAGGAGATTTGTTCTTAACTTTTCAATTCTTGTATCACCACTTAGACCTACTGGAAAAGGGAGTTAAATTTGTCTGGACCGATAACTGTGAATCCTCTTTCAGCAGACTTAAAGCTATCCTATTAAGTCAGCCAGTGCTCGCTACTCCAAATTTTGCTAAGCCTTTTAAGATGGCTGTTGACGCAAGTGATACAGGAGCTGGGGCTGTTTTACTGCAAGAGGATGATCAGGGTATTGAACACCCTGTATCTTGTTACAGTAAGAAGTTCACTCCACCTCAAAAGAACTACTCAACTATTGAGAAAGAGCTTTTGGCCTTGATTTAGGGTTTACAGCATTTTTCATTTTATTTGTGTTCTGGTTTTGACCCCATAGTCATTTATACCGATCATAACCCACTGAAATTCCTTAGTTAGTTTAAAGATAAAAATCAGAGATTGACAAGATGGAGTCTACTTCTTCAGTATTCATTAGACATACAACATGTCAAGGGGAAAGAAAATGTTATTGCAGATTGCTTATCCAGACTTTAGACAGATTGTTTTAGAGTAATAAGAAATTTCCTTTGTAAATTTCTTTTTCTTTGTGGGGAGGTGTTACATAGCCTATGATGTCATCTTCCTTTGTGTAATTCTAACGTACAGTATGCTGCATGTTTGATCACAAGCTTGTTCTACCTCACTCCCCCCTTCTACCCTTATAGTAGAGTAAGTCGTTCTTTCTGTTGTTCAGAGCAGGATTGTCAACTCTTTGTCCCCTGTGGCTTCATTTGCGCGTCCTTCTTACAAGTTGTATCAAGCTCTGCCGGCCCCTATATAATGAGCTCAGTCTCTGCATTAATTGCCACTTAGATCTACTCCTCATTTTGCTCACATCTCTGTCCTCCCCTGTACAGTTGTTATTATTTTTCTGAGTGCTCAGGAAGTCTCCAACCATCTAGCAGCTGTGTAATTTGAGTATAAGTGTTATTACATTTTTCTTGTACTGTATAGCATAAGGTGTTAATTCTTAGGCCTAGTGAGGTTTTTGTGATTCATGTGTTTTTGGTGTCAGCCAGTAGTAATAATATTTTGTATCTGTAATAATATATCTTGCATTCACTGAGCATAATCCGGTTTTCTCATTTTATCAGGGCTGACTTAGATAAATTTACTCTTGCTAATTTCGTGTTAATAGAGGCTATTGCAGTTAACCATATATTTAACCTGTTTTTTGCCATTACATTATCCTTATGAGTCCTGAATGTTTTGTTGTTAGTTTGAGCATTAAACTTTAACTTGTAATTTTACCTAACTCTTTTGTTTTGAACCTGGAACTTTACGGGACAGTAGTGATTTTTAGTATTCTCACTTAAAGTGTTCATTATCTCTCTGTTCCGTAACAATATATATATATATATATATATATATATATATATCATCATCATCATCATCAGCCGTTTGAGTATCTACTGCAGGACCGGGCTATCCCGACCGAAGTCGGGACGATACAGCCAATGTATCTCTACCAAGTGGCTTAGGCTGTCTATTAGAGATTGTATGTAGGGTGAGAAGTGCTTGTAAGTGTAATTGTAGTGTTGTAGTGACTTTGGATGTACGTGTAGTCTGTGAACCAAGTGTAATCGGCCCGCGCAAGCCGGCTGGGTGCAAGCATACTTCATAGTAAGCGACACTGGTTCAAGCACAGCACCCCTTGTGTCCGCCAACGTGGCCAGGTGAACACTCCCAAAGTTTATTAACCTGGTGATGCGCGAACCCTGGTTCACCGGTGTACGAAATGCACACTCTACCACTGTACCACAGAGGCTCCATATATATATATATATATATATATATATATATATATATATATATATATATATATAAGTTCACCAATATTCATGGGTGGAGATCAGTAACTGTGTTTGTCAGTTAGTCTTCTAGTTTATTTGTAGCGTTATAATTTGGCGTTTTTTGTAGCACCTTGGAAAGTCAAAGGGGTTTGAGATTCCTCTGTTGGAAAGTCAAACTCCTCACCGAGGAGTTTGCCTCTGCAATGGTGTATACCCAAACTACCAATCAGCGTGTTGTGTAGCAGAGTATAGCCAGTTAGGGAGTTTAGCACGGTGTTTAATTTGCAGTATCAGAAAATAACCATTCATTTTTTATATTATAATGGATAACAAATAATTGTTAATGATTATATGACATTACGGAATTCTAACAATGTACTTTATTACGAAAATAAATCAATTTAAATGTTCCGTCTCGCACCATCTCGCACCTCCAGCCCCAAAATGGCCGACACGTCCGATGAATTGACTGTGGTTTTGGCTTCTTTCCAATGAAAGTACAAAATTACAAAATTCTTATGTAACGTCTCAGCAAGTCATAAGTATTTTCATGTTATGTGTTTTTTGAGGGATATAGATGCATTTCTGCTTCGGAATGGAATGAATATTGTAACTAATGCTCCTGCGTTTATCTTAAGAGCATAAAATGTCATTATGAAAAAGTAGTCATCTCATTTCCTTGCAGACTGGCTATGTACGACAGTTCTTCCGAGGCTCACATGACAGCGTTCTGTAAACTCCAACAGCGGAAAACCAAACCCTTTTGACTTTCCGAGGTGCTACAAAAAACGCCTTAGTTCCCCTACTGTCAGCCCCCTATTGCGCGGGGATGCCGCCAAAATATCCTCTGATCTCTGTAGGGGTAACATGGATTAGATAATTCGTCCCCAGATGATTAATTATAACTATATTTATCCAACCTAACATATTTATCCATCCATCCATCCATTGCCAGACGCCATGTATCCCAAACGGGGTGGTCAAGGGCTTAGAGTTAATTGTTTTACAGGGAGGGGCACTAATCCTCCACCAACCCCACTTGACACGTAGGGATGCCAACAGCATCTGGTGTTCCCAGGCGGTCACCCATCCAAGCCTTAGAAATTTGAATTTTTACAGCTTCCCGTCTAACCTAATATAATTTAAGGGCGGAAACTACCTGAGAAAGCTTGAGGCAAATGATACGTGAAGTCAGAATGACCATTTGCCGCCTGTATACAAAGGACAAGAGGCTCCGATCATGTTTCCCCTACAGAGAGCCAAGCACAAATGGCATATTTGTGGCGGCATCTGGCAACCCCCCGCGCATGCGCCGTAGGGGACGGACAGCTCGGGATGGGGGGACAGATTATAATGCTACACCATTGCTGCGGTGGACACTGGACAGTCGATCTTAGTCTATGCCCGAAGTGATCATTGTGCATTAACGCAGTACCAAGTAATTAAAATGGAGTCCTCAGGGAGTGGAAGTGATACTCCTCCTGCTAAGATTAAACGCAAGCGCCCAGTTTACGCTCAGAAGTATGTAGACAAGTGGGAAAATGAACCAAAATTTAGAGGATGGCTGACAAAGAGTAAGAAAGGCCTAGAATATTTTCATTGTAAAGCATGTGCTATGAATGGGAAAGCTGGAAAGTCAGAGATAGAAAAACATGTAGAAGGTAAAAAACATATAAAGTGTGTAGAAGCAATTAAAACAACTGTAAGTGTTTTTGATATACCTTCTGCAAGTGGATTTAAAAAAGAAGCGCAAGTGAAAGAAGGTGAGATTAGACTCGAGCCATTCCTGAAAGAACATAATCTACTACCTACATTCTGCCATTGAACATTTAGTGCCAGTAGTGCAAGCAGCCTTTCCTGATTCAAACATTGCAAAAACAATCAAGTGCGGGAGAACTAAATGTACAGCTATCATAAATAATGTGCTGGGAGGTGAAGTGAACAACGATATTTATGAACTGTTAAGACACAAGCCATTTTCACTTATTGCTGACGAGTCAACAGACAGAGGATGTACGAAACATTCAGCATTGGTGGCAAGAGTTGTTACTGACACTGGTGTTAAAGATGCATTCTTAACTCTCATTCCACTTGATAGTGCTACAGCTACAAGCTTGTATGACCATGCGAAAACTTTGCTGAGAAAAACATGCCATACAAAGAAAATATGATCGGATTTGCAGCTGATGGGGCAAGTGTGATGATGGGGCAGCACAATTCCCTCTCAAAACTTCTCAAGGATGATATAGCCTACCAGATTTATTTGTGATGAAGTGCATGTCGCTCCTTCCACTTATGTGCCTCATACGCATGCAACAAATTACCAAGGCACGTTGAGGATCTAGCACGAGATGTATATAACTGCTTTCAGTCTCCAAACCAATCGAGAGCATTGAAGGAATTCCATGAATTTAGTTGTGTGAAGCCACACAAGATGTTACATCCATCTCAAAAACGATGATTATCTCTGCACAGTGTTGTCAAACGCCTGCTTGAGCAGTTACCAGCACTGAAGTTATTTTTCACTAGTGCAGTTTTGAAGGACGGGTTACTTGTAGCTGACTCAATTCTTCAAAAATTGAATGGTCTTGTAAACTGTTTGTATCTTGAGTTCTTAGATTATGTTTTACCACTGTTTAATGAGCGAAATTGTGAAATGCAGTCAGAGCTACCAAAGCTTTATTTACTGCACAAGAGGATCTAAGCAGTTTTCTATACCTTGGTTGACAATTATATGAAGGAAAGCTATCTGAAGTCTACTCCATTACCTAATGTTCGAGTTAGAGATCTATCAAACTTTCGCTCAAAAACATGTACCTAGGTGGGAGAGTATAGCTATCTCATTGCAAGCAGACCATGGTCTTAATCAGCAGGAGCTTCACAATTTCCGGTTACGATGACTTTAACATCGAAGAAGCAGCTCAGATTCAAAGAAGATTCAATTTGTCTGATCCAGTACTGAAAAGCCTAAGTGCAATGGATCCTCAAAGTGTCAACCAAATCAGTTCCATCTATTGCTCAGTTAATGTCATTTTTTCCAAGATTGATATTGGGGAGTGATGTTGATGAACTCGATCGTGAGTGTCGCATTCTCCACAGTACAGAACTAAATGTGGAATAGAATATTGACATGTGCCAGTTTTGGTTTAAAGTAGGCAGCATGAAGAAAGGTGATGATTCGCCAATGTCCCCTTTGCTTGGTAAGTTAATGAAAAGCCTTTTAAGCCTACCACACTCCAGTGCGGCTGTTGAACGTGTGTTCTCGCAAGTTAATCTGATGAAGACACAAATGAGAAACCAACTCGACACCTCTACCTTAATTGGAACGCTCCATGCTAACCGTTGATGTTTATGTAATTATCTAAATTACTTTAATGCATACCTTAGCTTTCTGATGAGTGCATGTTATTCACATGGCACCCACAATATGTTTGGAAATGTATGTGAGAAAGGAATCAAGTAAATTTATGTATATTCATCATTCATTGCCAGACGCCATGTATCCCAAACGGGGTGACCAAGGGCTTAGAGTTAATTGTTTTACAGGGAGGGGCACTAATCCTCCACCAACCCCACTTGACACGTAGGGAGAACGTTATGCCAACAGCATCTGGTGTTCCCAGGCAGTCACCCATCCAAGTACTAACCAGACCCAACGTTGCTTAATATTTGGGCTAAAAAGGCACACAGGGAAGTTTTGGGTCGAACAGGGAAATTTTGTGGGCTTGTCAGGGAAAATTTGGCCAGTCTATCTGGCAGCACTGAAAGTTAGTAGAATTCGAACCACTTATGGAAAGGCAGTAAGATATTTTGTGTTTAAATGAGACACAGCAAAAAATTAAAATTGTAGTAAATGAACATCGGTATACCTTTAAAAGTAACCAACGTTACGGATTTTCATTATATTACGTCCCTGAGCAATTCTAACTAAAACATCATTTAAGCCTAGTCTGAGATGGGGGAGCGAATTTTGTAGGGGTAGTCTTGTAGTGGCTGAGGTTAGGCTATCGCTTAGTAGCGGATGAATGTCACGCCATATTTGCTGGTGCAGGAGTGTGCACTCGGTCTATGTCAGGCTCTAGGTTAGGTTAGGTTAGCATAATGCAAAATAGTGTGTTTTTAATTAATTTTGATCTTATTTTGGGGGGATAAACCCACTTTTGGAAATTTTCTCAAAATTCCAAAAGGGAGATTTCCCCCCTTATATGAAGGTTAAAATTAATTAAAACAATATTTTGCATTGGAAACCAAAAATAATAATAATAAAAGAAAACGGTTACTACTAAAAATTTACCAGAAAATCTTCAAAAAGTCAAAAAGATGAGAAAACAAACTGAAAGAAAGGAGGTGGATTGATGGTAATATTTAGGAAAAACATTATGATAGAATTTACTGAGGCAGAATCAAAAAGTAATGATATCCTAGATATACAAGGCAAAATAGGAGCAGTAAAAATAAGATTGATATTGGTGTTCTTTTCTGTAACAAATACAAATGAAGATAAAGAAAAAAAATGTAGAAATAAGGAGAGAAGTAGAAAATAAAGTGGAAACTGTGGATGAGGATGAGGCATTGATAATATTAGATTATAATGGACACACAGGAACTCTTGGGCGAGAGGAAGTTGATACAAATAGAAAAATGATATTAGACTGGGTGAGTGAATATAGGCTGACAATTCTAAATTGTGACGAATAATGTAAAGATGAAACGACCTGGAGTCGAGGAAGACAAAGGAGTGTGATAGACTATGTAGTAGTGAATAACACAATGTATGCATTATTTGAAGAAATGGAAATACAGTAGATGAAGAAAAGGAGGTAGTGGACCTATCTTCAAGATAAAGGCAGAAAAACCTAACTCTGAGAAAGGATGATGGGAAGAAGGGGTATATTATAAAAGATCAGGAATCATTAAAGATGTTCACAGGAAAGCTCGAAGAAAAATTAAGAAAAGGTATGGAAAATTTAGAAGAATTAAAAAAATAAATGAGGTTGCAGAAATAACACTAAAAAGAAAATACAAAAGAAAAGTTGTAGATGGTAGGGTTAATAAGCAGATAGAGCCTCCATGGATGAATTATGAAATAAGAATGGAAAGAAAGAAAAGAAAACTGTTTAAGAGATGAACAAGAAGTGTACAAGTTGAATAAGGAAGAAATAGAATGAACATATGTTACCTAAAACAAAAGAAAAAAGTACAGGCAATAATAAGAGAGGAAATGTCAAAATATGAATGTAAAAATAACCAAAAATATAAAACAAAAATAAAAAGATATGGAAAAATATTGATAAATTAAGTGAGGAAACAGTCGAGATATAATGGCAGAGAAGAGAAGTTAAAAAATGAAAACGAAACGAGAAAGGAATTGGTAGAAGTGTGGAAAGGGATCCATCAGAAACACCCAAATAATATTAAAGAAGTGTGGAATAAAGTGGGAAGAAAAATTATAAGGAGGAAGTAATGACAGAAGATGACACAGTACAAAATGAAGAATACCTGTTTACAGAACAGGTACCGGTACAGGAGCATTTTGATACAGTAATATATACAGAAAGAAAAATTAAACCAATGAAATGTCCAGAAATAAAAATAGGAAAAGTCAAAGAACATAATTTATGATGAAGTTGAAAAATAAAAAAGCAGCAGGACCGGATGGACTGAAACCAGAACTGTATAAAGCAATGACCAAAAGTGAAATATGTGTGAAAAATTTGACAGAGTGCTTCAGAAAAGAGTTGGGAAAAGAAGAATAACCATGAGGGTGTAAAACGTCAGAAACAAGGATGATACCGAAAACCAAAAAGACAACAGTGAAAGAATTAAGACCTCTGGCGCTAACAAATATATCATAAATTATTCATGAACATAATGAAGGAAGAAGTAGAAAACCATCGTAAAAGAAATGATGAAATGAGAGAAACACAAGCAAGGTTTACTAAACGAGGATGAGTAGAGGACAATTTATTCATTTTGCAATATTGCATAGAAGAAAGTTATAGAAGGAAACAAGCATTAGTAGTAATATCAGTAGATTTTTCAAGGCTTACGATTCTATTAAAAAAGAGGAGTTAATCAGCGTTCTAAAAGAATATAAAAGTACATCCAAAGATAATTGATGTAGTGGCAAACGTATATGAAGGGGATAAAACAAGTATAGAATTAGATGAAAACATAAAGGAAGAAACTGAAGTGACTAGCGGAATACGTCAAAGATACACGGGCTCTACTGCGTTTTTTAAACTAATGCATAATAATAAGAGAAATAGAAAGAATAGGAAGTGGCTTCAAGAATAATAAGTTCAGTCTGAAAAAACTATATTACACAGATGATGGTTTGATCTATCTATCTATCTATTGCCAGACGCCTTAATCCCGTACGGGGTGGCCATAAACAAATCGCCTCCACGTCGCCCTGTCCCCTGCCATTTCACTGCCCTGCTCCCAACTCACACCCTAGCTGAAAATGTGGAGGATGCGAAAACAAATTTGAAAATACTGACGGACATAAGTAAAAAGTGTGGTTTGGAGCTAAATAAAGACAAGAGTAATATTTTAATATGGAATATAAAAGAACAGTCCGATATAATAGAAGGAGTGAAAGTGACATAAAATACCTGGGAATTTATTTAGAAAACAAAAGGAATTTATTTAAATACCAAAAGAATGAAGTGATAAAAAAAGGCCTGTAAATTTGCAAATAATACTCAGTGATAGCCAAGAGCTGTAATAAAATGATAATTGGTAAGACCTACTGGAAAAATATAGCAGTACCAGCAGTACTTATATGGAAGCAATATAATAAATATGACGGAAACAGAGATACAACCGTTACAAGGAATAGAAAATGGAGCAACAAAAACAGCTCCAGTGTGTACACTGAGAGGAGAAATTGGAGCATCATTAATGAAGACTAGAATAATAAATGGGAGGTGACAATATATGAAAAACTTAAAAGAAGGTGAAAATGAATTACTGAAAGATTTTAAGAGAAATAAATGAAGATGTTAGTAATAAGTGGATGAGGGTTACAAAAGCATATATGAATGATATAAATATAAAATAGGTGGAGTTAAGTAGAATGGAGAAAAAAGAAATTAAAGAGAAAACAAGGAAGTGGGATGAAGAAAAATGGAAAGAAAAAGATAAGTCGAGTTTAGAAATATGTAAGAGAAGGAAAAAGAAAATAGATGAACAGATACACGATAGTAGACCATCACTGGTATAAGGCTAGAAGTGGGACCTTACCATTAAAGTGATTAATTGATTGCAAATAATCAAAATCTGGCGGCGCAACTGCCAGGGTCATATGCCGCCGGCTTACCAATACATGACGTGAAAAGACATACTGATGGAGGAGTAGTCTGCAAGTTATGTGGACATGAATATGAAGACTTAAAACAATTTATGTTAAGATGTCCGAAAATTATTAATGAACGGATTAAAGCAGTAGAACTACAGCAACCATATCATGAAGAGGAGATACAGGTAATTAGCCAATATTTGTTTCAGAAAGAAAATCTGGAGGAGAAGAAGGAAATCCTATATTTTATGTGGAAAAGAGAAAAAATTATTAAAGAAACAATTTAGAAAACAAAAAAATGAATTTGGTTAAAAGGAAAGCAGTAAAGACAATAGCAACAACAAACATTAGAAGATAGAAAAGGGAATCGCTGTAAAAATGGCATATTCTTCAACAAACTGGTCAGGAAAGAATAAGATATACACATGGGAGTGCCGTTGGAAAGGCAATACTCTCGCATACCAACTGAACTGAACTGAACTGAACTGAGGTGTTTAAAACAGTTGTTAGTTGTTACGTCGCCGTCCCACACTGCCACAGGCTCCAACAGCAGTAGTACAGTACAGGAAGGATGTTGCTCAGTAAGTTGATCTTCCTGTGGTCAGCCTTCAGGTGTACAGCACAGAAGATCAGCCCAGGCTCCGTAAATAACACTGGCTTCTTAAATTCACTGTCTTTATTTTTCAGATAATTACACTTAATGTTTTCTGTTATGCAACGTGTTCTAAGTCCCGACTTCTCGGGTACAGGCAGGGTGTGGTCCTGGGTTCTTTGTTCCCGACCGGGTCAGTACTAGCAATGATGGAAAAACACATAACACCACTGGTCAAAGGGCACACATATATTAGCAAAAGACAAATACACACACAGTTCTATGAGCAAAACTGAGGAAATTACAGTGACTTAAAACAATGTTTACAACAATCACTTTCCACCTAGTTCAGCAGGTCTGACATGTACACGGAGTTACACCTTCCTGATGTAGGGTTAGGTCCACACAGTGTCACAGACAATATTTTACAAGTATGTCAGGTACATCTCAACACACACGGACAGTATAGTACAGTATACCCAATGCAACAGGCGCGTGACATGGACGACAACATATATTCAAGCCCTTAATTCTAGGTATCCGCATGACTTAGATGAGTTCCTAGGTAGTTCAATGGATCCGCATGATATGGACGATACCCTAGCTAATCTTAGGCTATGTACGTGTTACACAGGACGAGAGTATGTAATGTCCTGCACTTGATTAAGGGGGGTGGAAGTGGGGGGTATTAGTGAGTCTAGGGTGGGTCTGTTCACGTGGGGATGGGGACTGGGGCCTGGGGAGGGGAGGGAGAGCACACTGGGAGAGGGTTACACTGACGTACCGTATGTTGTCCTGTGGGGGCGACACTGGGGGAGGGTTGTCACTGGAGGGGAATCGACCCATGGGTTGGTGTTGAACACTTCGTGTGTGTGATCACAGGTAGTAGAGTTCACTATGGCACACTGAGGGGGGGTTAACACCGCGGATGTCGGGGGGTGTGGGAGAGAGGGGGATAGAGCACTGGAGAGGGTCGGGCAACACTGGGGAGAGGCACCACGATACAGGGAAGGAGTCACAGGGGTTGGTCCACTGGGGGAAGGGGTCCAACGACACTGGGGAAGTGTCCAACGGCACTGGGGAAGTGTACAAGCATAGAGTCTAGTACTCATGATCCTGGTGGAGTGGAGGACATGGTCCACAGGGCGGGAGTGCCTATCCCGGGAGCTTCAGATGGCAGCTGGGCATGGGAGGTGGGCTGACCGGTGAGTAGTACAGGGGAGGGTGGTCCATGAGGTTGCCACTAGTCCTGTTGGGTGGCTCCCTAGCTGCTATGGCCTAGCAGGAGGCAGGGCTCTCCGGCCAAGGGCTGAAGAGGGACAGGAGACGCGCTGCTCAACGCTGGCCCTTAGTCGTCGTCGGAGTCCTGGGAGAGGACCTGGGGAGGCCCAGGGCTGGGGTTGGGCTTGAAGAGGGCGACACCCGGGGTGGACTGCTGCCTCGTTCTGCAGGGGTGACCGTCAGGGAGGGTCTGCAGATGCCGTCGCTGAGGGAGCCTCGATTACTGCAACAGTCACCGGGGGAGGCCTGCTGTCTCCGGGGGCTGTGGTCTTGCCATCGGGAGGAGGCCGAAAGGGTTGAGCTGCGTCCTCTCGTCCTGGAGGAGTCTGACAACATCTGGGGCTGCAAGGACAGGACACCGGGCCTCGGGGACGTCATGCCTGCCTGGTCTCTGGTGGGGTCCCTGAAAAGGAGCAGAAACTGCCCTCTCGTGTAGAGGGGCGTGGAAAGGTGTCACGGGGTTTTTATAATATCACGGTAATTTTGAAATAAATGGTTGTATGTTATTTAAATTGATATTAATATTCAATAATATTAAAGAGCAGGGACAATGATTGTCTTGCTAAATCGTGCAACGATTCTCTAGGAACGAGAATTCAAAAACTTTCTCAACAGTACACAGCAGAGATTCATTACTCGCAATTGCTGAATTACTGTACTGTTAGCCTCTGGAGAAAGTTACTTCACCCCAGACAATAAATAACTAATACTAATAATAATAATCAGGTCCTTGCTGATGCATTAACTCCTAGGTGGCACAACGGATTTTAAGTTAATAAAACAAGACTGATCTAAGTACCAGTTATGAAAGCAAACGTTTATGCAAGCTAGGAGCTGTATGGAAAATAAGCTTAATTATGGAGAAATGAAACAAGATTTTACTTTACATTGAGCTCAAGAAAGGAACTGTTAAATTTATTAATCACAAAAAATAAATTTAACGTTACAATTCAAATCAAATTAAATGAGACGCACTCACTCACTCACACAAAAGCTAAATACTTACGCCTAGGAAAAAACACCTTAACTAAACTCTTAAACCTAGGATTATACAAAAAGGAAATACCAGTCGATGAATGCTATGTATCACCCGAGGGGTGGGAGGACTGGATTAACTGTCTCAGTGGAGCTTGGGTGCTAGTGACCTCTCACACTTCTTGGAGCACAAGACCTTCCTCCGTCACAACAAACACTAGACTGAATTCAAATCGTGGGAAAGAAAAGCGGAGCACTCGGCCGCATTTTCTAACGGTCAGAGGCAAGCAGAGACGAACAATAAAGAACAATAGTATCGCTCAGTACAGCACTTAGTGAAGTGCATTAAATCGATCACTTTTGAAAACAGTGACGAATGTTTTGAAAAGTATACTCCGAAATGGAGGGAGAAACGGTTAGCTGAGCGATACACAGTGAGTTTTCCACTAATAGTTCGTGGCTTCTCACAAAAGGGAAATGTCGCGAATTGATTCGTGACATTACGCCCTTACAAAGTTAAATTTTTTCCTTATGGGAAAAAATTTGTGGATATATATATATATACGTACACATCCTAACTCAGTCACACAAGATTCACACTGTGGTGTGTGTGCTATCCTGCTACAGGAGAAAGTCACAGTCGCCAGTGAGCGAAAAAAACTCGTATTTACGTTAATAGAAGCAAGCTTGAGGGAAAAACTCCGTGACGACGGTGAAAATCCTGTACTCAGGTCAAACTGAGCGAAAATTCGCTACATTTACACTGACAACTAACTGTTGTGTAGCGTGGTGTACTGTATGTAATACACAGTGTAGGTGTGACAGTTGTAGTGTAACTGTACCTACGTGTAAAATGACACAGTAAATAATATGGCGACGACGAAGGCAGAGAAGAGGCGCCAGCGTGCGGCAGACGATCAGCTGGCCCGCACAGCAAAACTGCTACACCAATTGCTGAACCTGCAAAACCAATTAAGGTGGAGCATCAAAAGTGTCAATGAGACAAAATTCTTATTACGTTACAATTTCTCTCTCTGCCTAGCAATCAGTACATGCTACAAAAAGTACACTCGAGGTCGCCATTAATTTTAGCACACAATTATGGTTGTTAAGTTGAGAATCCTTGTGCAAACTCGGGTCTTCCATAGCCTCGAACTGCACACGGGTCCACAACCTGTGCCTTAACCTACAGTACTTATATTAATATCGGGGAGCTGAGAATCCTTGTGCAAACTCGGGTCTTCCATAGCCTCAAGTCGCCTCTGCAGAGTTCTCACCCCCCCTTAACCTACAGTACTTATATTAATATCGGGGAGCTGAGAATCCTTGTGCAAACTTGGGTCTTCCATAGCCTCAAGTCGCCTCTGCGGAGTTCTCTCTCGAACTTCCCCCTTAACCTACAGTACTTATATTAGTACCGGGAAGCTGAGAATCCTTATGCAAACTTGGGTCTTCCATAGCCTCAAGTCGCCTCTCAACTTCCCCCTTAACTTACGGTACATAATATGTATGTACAGGCCCTGGACATAATGTGTCCTGTGGGGCCAATGGGCGAGACGTCAGGTCTGCACCCACTTCACCGCTACCCTGTCTCTCAACTGACTCAGAGATTACAGGTGTAGTTACAAATGGCACAGGAAGGGCATGTCCCTGATTAGTGGTGATACTTTGGCACACACTGCAAGAACGGACAAAACTATCTATGTCCCGTCCCATCCCTGGCCAGAAAAAGTCAGCTCGGATACGGCCCTGGGTCTTCCTTTTGCCCATGTGACCCCCTGAGACAGAACAACGACCCCATTGTAACACTGCTAGGCGGTACTTGGCGGGAACGACAAACTGCAGTCGAACCTCGCCCTCAGGTGTTCGTGACTCACGGTAGAGCCGTCCTTGTTTACGAAGGAACTTGGCTCGACCTCCCAGTGAATACTTTATCACTCGACCCTTTTGTTTGTTCCGCACGGTAGCAAGTGTCGGGTCAGAATGTTGTTCTTGTACAACAAGTTGACTACACATCAGATCTTGCGGCGATTCAATGATCACTGGGGTGACACAGTCTGGAGCCTCAGTCATGGCTCGTGTTACCGCAGCAGCCGAAGTCTGAGTAGCGTCATCGGAGCAACTATCCTTGACTCCATTAATATTGCCTACTATAAAGTCAAATAGAGGCTCTGGCATGACAACCGCAAGTGTCGTACCAGTATAAAATGGAGATGCCACCTGGATACATGCCTCAGGGAACAATCTCACTGATCCATCAATAAGCTTTGCATGGATCTGTCGACCTGTATACTGCTCAGGCCGAACTAAACTCTGCTTAACAGAGCAACCTGAGGAACCATTGTCTCTCAGGACCTTCACAGGAATGCCTCCCACAAACCCTGGCTGTACAAGGAAGGTACTGTCACCTGTGGTGGGGCCTGTGGAGGAAGCAGCTAGCCACTCATGAGGCTGCCGAATTGATGCAGCAAACATTGTGCCTTGAGAATTATAAGATGGAACATTGGCCATCTGTGGAGGGGGGTTCACTGTCACTGTGGGACTAGTGAACTGTGGGGAAGTACCCACACTGGTAGGGACGTGACCACAGTGCTGCTGCTGAGGAATGAAGGCTGCATTTGCTTCCTGCCTCTTTTGAGCTGGTGGTGAAAAAGTTTGTCCCGACGGTCGGTTGCGTGGCTGATACTGCTGCTGGTTAGGGTACTTGTTGTACCTCTTCCACTCAGATTTCTGAGTGTTTTGCCCCTGGTCCTTCCACTGCGGTTTTGGACCTTGGCCATTATTCTGAGAATGGCCTTGTTGCTGGGGTTCAATCTGAGATGGTTTCCCAGATTTGGCAGTGTCTTTTCTGCTCCAGGTGTTTTGCTTACGAGCTTGATACCCGTATGCAGTAAAGAATGCGTCAGCCTTCTCTGCCATTTGGCTGGTATCTTTCACCTGGCAGATCTTAAGCTGTGCTATGAGCTCAGCAGGCCACGACCTCTCTAGCTGTGTACGCAGCATAAGGTCAATTATCCCCTCACGCGTGGAAGGAGTTTCATCTTTCTCCATCCACTCATTTAAGTAAGCTGTGAGACGATCAAGGAACTGAACAGCTGTCTCCTTGTCTTGGAGACGAGCTCGCATGAACTGAACTTTGGCGTC
Organism: Coenobita brevimanus; assembly: GCF_032717465.1. Classification (NCBI taxonomy): domain Eukaryota; kingdom Metazoa; phylum Arthropoda; class Malacostraca; order Decapoda; family Coenobitidae; genus Coenobita; species Coenobita brevimanus. The sequence goes on along the minus strand of NC_136977.1, from coordinate 51,922,924 downwards.
GTCTACTGTGAGACCATACGCCTTAATGAGTGCAGCTTTCATCATCTCATATGTGAGATTGTCTCCACGAATTCTGTGGAGAATATCGAGGGCAGGGCCCTCAAATAGGCTAAGAAACTGAAGCCGCTTAGCTGCCTCATCCAGTTGATATAAGTCTGCCATGTCCTCAAAACGAGCTATGTACGGCTCGATTCGCTCGCTTTCCTTGTATGAAGGAAGCTTGATGCGTGGGGTCGCCAGGACATGTGCAGGGAGAACGCTCGTGGAGCTTGGACCAACTGCATCAGACGTGTCTGAAGCCAAGGAATCTCGCTTGAGCTTCAGCACTTCAAGTTCATGTTTTTCTCGTGCCTCTCGCTCGGCACGTTCGTGTTCTCGTTCTCTGTCTCGTTGTTCACGCTCGTATTCGCGCTGTTCTCGCTCGTACTCGCGCTCCTTTTCGCGTTCCTCACGCTGTTCTCGCTCGTATTCGCGCTGTTCTCGCTCGCATTCGCGCTGAATCTTACGCTCTTCACGGGCATCATTCTCGCGCTGCTGCTCCTGATTATGCCGTGAGAGTATATACTCTTTAATTTCGGTTGGGTCCGAAAGACCCATTTCTTTGGCTTCCTGTAAAAATACAGTAGTAGCCATGGCGCTAATTTATTAAGCAAAACCGAAATTGAGTACTGACTGCTTAGCGACGAATGCTAATAATACAAATAAAGAATACAGACACAAGCTAGTGGTGACCAGCCTTATCTAGTTAACTGGCAAAGAATAAATCAAAAATGTAAATGACTGGGAAGACTCAATAATAAACACAATGGGTACGCCGACTTCCCAGGAGCGAATAAAATTGTCTGGCGTTACCAAGAATAAACTAGAGTTAAGTACTCTATGGATTAATAAAGCAAAAATTCACTTGCTAAATTAACGGTAAACACCAGTAAGCTTGTGCCCATAAACTTTAATTATAAATACCTAAATATGAATGAGTGAGCACTATCTCGTAATAGCTTTATAGCTAGGAGTTAATATCCTGGAATGAGGTCGCCAATTGTCACGGGGATTTTATAATATCACGGTAATTTTGAAATAAATGGTTGTATGTTATTTAAATTGATATTAATATTCAATAATATTAAAGAGCAGGGACAATGATTGTCTTGCTAAATCGTGCAACGATTCTCTAGGAACGAGAATTCAAAAACTTTCTCAACAGTACACAGCAGAGATTCATTACTCACAATTGCTGAATTACTGTACTGTTAGCCTCTGGAGAAAGTTACTTCACCCCAGACAATAAATAACTAATACTAATAATAATAATCAGGTCCTTGCTGATGCATTAACTCCTAGGTGGCACAACGGATTTTAAGTTAATAAAACAAGACTGGTCTAAGTACCAGTTATGAAAGCAAACGTTTATGCAAGCTAGGAGCTGTATGGAAAATAAGCTTAATTATGGAGAAATGAAACAAGATTTTACTTTACATTGAGCTCAAGAAAGGAACTGTTAAATTTATTAATCACAAAAAATAAATTTAACGTTACAATTCATATCAAATTAAATGAGACGCACTCACTCACTCACACAAAAGCTAAATACTTACGCCTAGGAAAAAACACCTTAACTAAACTCTTAAACCTAGGATTATACAAAAAGGAAATACCAGTCGATGAATGCTATGTATCACCCGAGGGGTGGGAGGACTGGATTAACTGTCTCAGTGGAGCTTGGGTGCTAGCGACCTCTCACACTTCTTGGAGCACAGGACCTTCCTCCGTCACAACAAACACTAGACTGAATTCAAATCGTGGGAAAGAAAAGTGGAGCACTCGGCCGCATTTTCTAACGGTCAGAGGCAAGCAGAGACGAACAATAAAGAACAATAGTATCGCTCAGTACAGCACTTAGTGAAGTGCATTAAATCGATCACTTTTGAAAACAGTGACGAATGTTTTGAAAAGTATACTCCGAAATGGAGGGAGAAACGGTTAGCTGAGCGATACACAGTGAGTTTTCCACTAATAGTTCGTGGCTTCTCACAAAAGGGAAATGTCGCGAATTGATTCGTGACAAAAGGGTCACCTTACCCTGCCACCGGAGTGGTGGTCAGGGCAAGGGGTACCTTCCTCTGCAGGAGCCTGGGGACGGGCGGAGGGAGAGCGGCCAGGGATTGACTCTCCTACTTGGCGGGGTGGAGAGGCCCCACCGGAACTCTGGTCCGGGCCATAAGGGGAAGGGTCCAAGGGACCCTCCCTCTGTCAGGCAGCCCCGTTGGGCACCGCCTGGGCTCCAGCGGGGAACAGGAGGGCATGAGGAGTCAGGGGAGGCTCCCCTAGGCACTACAGACCCTGGGGGCTGGGAGAAGGCGCCCGATGGATATGCCCGGCTATTGCCACAGCTCCGACAGAGGCTGCTGTCCAGCCATAGTCTTGGTGGTGAGGAGAAGGCACCTGATGGATACGCCCAGCTGTGGCCGCAGCTCCGACGAAGGCTGCTCTCCAGCCATAGGGTCTGGGACTCCTGTCCCGGAGACAGCACTGGGGGATGGCGATGTCTCGTCCCATGTGGTACCTCTGTTAGTACCTCAGGGCCCGCCTTCCTCCTTGGGGCTGCCAAGGAGGGTCGTCTGGTGGACGTGCCGAATTACCCGCTCCTGAAAGTGGGTTGGCAGAGGGTGGCGAACCGACGGTCCCTCCACCCACAGTATCCCCAGCGGGCGAGACTGTGCCGACACGTAGTGTACTTTTCCTGTACATGCCAGGTGGTCTGGCTGCGAGGAAGAGGGGTGTCAAGTCACGAGGGAGGTAAGACACTCTTGTCTGGAAAGTATGACAGGTGAGCCAGCCTCCCTGTCATCTCCTGGTGGGGCGGGTATTGCCCCCTCAAACTCTCCTCCTGGGGTTGTGGTGTCCGGCTTACCTCTCTGCACGGGTATTTCACCACCATGGTGGGGGTGAAAGTCACGTCCCCGTGACTGGAGTTGGAACATGTCGGAGTTGGTGGTGTGGTGTGAGGGGATAAGGTGGTGGAGGAAATTTGCCCAGTAGGTGGTTCATGGATTGAGCTGGAGATACGGGGAGTAATAGATCATAAGGGATGATGGGTCAGGTGCGTGCTGATGGAGTTGAAGGAGTTGGTGGGTGTCCTGGATGCAGAGTCTGCACCCTAGGTGTGAGGTCCAGAACACGGCTGTGAATTTCATGTCTGGTGGAGGCGTAGGGGCATGCGGGATGAAATCGGGGTGGAGACTGGATAGGGAGGGTATGGTTGTGCTTTTATGAGGACATCTCGGGTAAATCAGCTTAGCGGGTTGGGCAACTGGGATATTATCTGAGGGGTGACATGGTTAGAGGTGAGGGTGGCAATGTTAGAGGTGGGGGTGGAGTGGGGAAGGTGTTTGGGTGTAGCAGGTGGGTGGGCATGACAGGCAGCCGGACCAAGTGCGGGTGGTGGTAAGTACAGGCGTGGGTGGTGAGTGGTGGGTGGGGGATGGGCGTGTGGATGGTGGGGGGTGCTGGGGTGGCGTAGAGGGTGGTTGTGGTGACAGGGTGGCGAGGTGAGATGTGGGTGGTTGTGGGGGCGGGGCTGGGAGGTTGGTAGGCGGTGGTGGTCTGAGGGGACGAGGGAGGTGAGGATGTGGTGGGAGAGGTGTGAGGTGGTGGGGTGGGGGTTGAAGGTGGGGAGGAGGAAGACGTCGAGGGACCAGGTGTGAGCGTCGGTGGGGTAGTGGTCGGGGTGGGGGCGTCGGACGTGGTGGGAGTGTTGGTGGAGGAGAAGAAGGGGGAGAGGTAGCAGGCATAGGAGCCCTCCAGCATTGGAGGGGTGGTGGGGGGTGGGGTTGGCAGTGGCTGGGTGCAACACACGTCGGTTTCTGTAGGTGCAGGTGGTGTGGTGATATTTGATAGTGACTTGGTAAGGGTTAGGGACACTCAGTATATCATAGGGGCCAGTATAGCGGGGGGCGTGCCTGGGTGGGGTGGGTAGGGTGGCAACCATGACAAGATTGCCGGGTTTGTAAAGGCTGGTAGGTGCAGCATCAGGGACTAGGTCTTGTGTGGCTTGCAGATGAAGCTTTTGCTTAAGCTGGTGCAGGGGGTCAGAGAAGGTGGGGTTGGCAGGGGCTTGTAAATGACATCGGAGGGGGAGCAGTAGAGGCGATTCGCTGAATACCTGCTCGTGCGGTGTGATGCCGTCCTCACGTGGGCAGGTGTTCATGCCCCACTGTATTATCTTGACGTGCGCAGGCCAATCATCGTTCTGTGTGCCTTGAATCCGGGTCCGCACTTGAATGAGCAGAGTGCGGTGGCTACACTCACAGATGCCATTCCCTTGCGGCCAGTAGGGGGAGGAGTGGGAAATACTATATCCAAAAAGGGTAGAAAGTTCAGTCCAGACTTTTCCTGTGAATTCAGGCGCATTATCAGAGTGGAGGGCGTGGGGGATGCCCAGCTATTGCCACAGCTCCAACGAAGGCTGCTCTCCGGTAGGGTCTGGGACTTCTTTCCCAGAGACAGCACTGGGGGACGGTGATGTCTTGTCCCACGTGGTACCTCTGTTAGAGAGTACCCCAGGGTCTGCCTTCCTCCTTGGGGCTGCCGACCAGGGTTGTCTAGTGGACGTGCCGACGTGTAGGCTCCCAAAGGGGGTTGGCAGAGGATGGCGAACTGATGGTCCTTCCACCCACAGTATCCCAGGCGGGCGATACTGTGCCACTGCTCCTGTGGGGGAATAGCAGCCCTTGAGGCTCCTCCTGAGTCCTCTATCAAAAAGGAGGCCAATACAGGGGACTCAGCATCCGAGGTTCTGCTTGGGATCTTGTCACTGCAAGTCCCACCTTGATTCTGGTAAGTGTTCCCTCCGCCGGAGTGTGGTGGACTTTTCCTGTACACTGCCGGGTGGTGTGGCTGAGGAGAAGTGGGGTGTCGGGTCGTGAGGGAGATAAGTCTTTCTTGCCTGGAAGGTATGACAGGTGAGCCAGCCTCCTTGTCATCTGGTGGGGTTGGTATCGCGCCCTCATACTTTCCTTCTGGGGTGGTGGTGTCCGGCTTACCTCTCCGCACAGGTATTTCACTTTCCAACTTCACTATTCTTAAGAGGACTGGAGCTATATAAACTTTAATAACTGCAATTACACTTAATCCTTGACGACACTTCACTATTTTCACAAGTTCCGATGATATACCGTACAGATTTCAATTACTCTTCACTATTTGCCAACAACACTTCACTGTTTTCACAAGTACCAGTACCGAAATTATACAAACTACACTGACACTGCACCAACAGTCAAACTGAACTGAAAACCAACTGAACTTGAACTAATCTCTTCCCCATCCATATATGAGCATGCATCGTACTAGAATGATCTACATTCAACGAGAACAACAGTTGCCAACTCGAAGATATACAAAACATGCCAGAGTTTTCTTACATTACATAACACTGTAAACTATATAGCATACAAACTTTAATTAAATTACAAAATTTAACAAGCAGTCACATAAATAAAACATCATAGAGAAAAAAAAGCATGAAAATTAATACATAACTTACGAAATAATTACGTTCACAAACAGCAGGCAAACTAGCAACTCTGCCTTGTACCGGAGCTACGGTACAGGAAACGTCGAGAACCATCTCAGCTACCTAACTGGCAAATCTCGCTTCTGAACAGTACACCTTCCCTAGTTCTTTGTCTTCCTAACAAAACTACACAATATATACAAACATTAACCTTAATCCTAATGAAACATCTAACTATACTTAAATAATCCTTCAACTTATCAGGTCTTCTTCTATTCCACTTCTGACGGCGTCCTTGCCCCTCCACACAGCCCACATCTCCAGGAAGGTCTTGGTCCTCTTCCCAGTTCACTTCCCTCAGGAAACTGTCACCATCCTCTTGCACTTCAGCTCCATGGTCCTCCTCAACATCCCCAGCTGCGGGATAGGACGATTCCTTGGAGACGTTCCAGCTGTACTGTCCTGGCCCTGGGTACTGCCACAGATGATTCATGTGTACCACCTTTGAGCAAGACTTCCTGCCTCCCCTAGTCTGATACGTTACGTCTGATACGCAGTCCAACACAGTGTAAGGCCAGCCCCATGGGCTTTGCAGCTTCGGTGACTGTCCTTTCTTTCGCTTAGGATTGTATAACCAAACTTGGTCACCATCCTTGAAGCTCACCTCACTTACCTTGGGATCATACTTGCACTTCATCACTTCTGAAAACTTAAGGGCTCTTCGCATTTGACGATGTACCTCAGCCAGCCTATCCTGAAGGTGCTTTGCACACTCGGTGGTGTTTAAAGGCAGCTCTTCACCAGGTGGTCTTCCCATTAACAAGTCAACAGGGACCGGTAAGTGCAACTCGTGGCCCAACATCAGTTTTGCAGGGGTGTAGCCGATAGACATATGGGATGCCGACCAATATGCCATCAGCAACGCAGGTAATTTCTGGTCCCATTCTGTTTGTCCCTCTATGCATACTTGGCCAGTTCTTGTTTCAGGGTCCAGTTGAATTTCTGCACCATCCCATCTGACTGTGGCCTTAGTTGACCTGGTCTTCTTGATCCCCAATAACTTGCAGCACTCACGGAACACAGCAGACTCGAAGTTTCTACCCTAGTCTGAATGTAGCTCTTGTGGCATCCCCAAATGACAGAAAAACTGGTCAACCAACACGTGAGTAACAGTGACAACCTCTTGATTGGGGATGGCATAGGCTTCTGGCTACTTTGTGAAGTAGTCCATGGCAACACATATATACCAGTTTCCTCGTTCAGTGAGTGGCAGAGGTCCAGCAATGTCCACTGTGACTCTTTCCATCGGTGCACCCACTTGGTACAGCTGAAGAGAGGCGCAACCACATTTCTTGGGTCCCTTCCTGGCACAACACACATCACAGGCCCGACACCACTCTTCAACATCCTGATGCATGCCAATCCAGTAGAATCTCAGCCACAGATGGCTTAGAGTTTTCTTCACACCCATGTGCCCGCTAGTGATCTGGTTATGGGACTACTCCAAGACCTTGGACCTCATCTTCAGAACCACCAGTTGCCAATACTTGCTGAGGTCACTGAGTGCCTCCCACTGATGCTCTAGTATCCCGTTGTCTAAATGAAGCAGGTCCCACTGACTCCAGTAGCTCTTGGTCGCAAGGCTTAACCTGGAAACTTCTTCCCAAGATGGTCTCACCATACTCTGCTGCAGCCACTCTACCACTGGTTGTAAATCTGCATCCTCCATCTGTATCCTCTCCTTCACTGACATCTGGCCCAGAATTTCCATTGCACCACCCTTGAGGCTTGGAGCAAGCTGCACTGCCCCTTCATACTTCTGCTGCTCTAGCCTGGCATCTACTTCCTGCTTAAGCTGTTGCTATTCTTCCTTCATTTCCCCCATGGAAACATATAGCCGACCTTGCATCCTCAGTTGTACTTATCTCTGTTGCTCCTGTGATGCCTCTTGAACTTCACTTTGTTCTTTTTGTTCTTCACCTTGTGCCTCTAGCTGTTCACTCTGTGGCTTCAATTGTACACTTTGTGCCTGTAACTGTTCTTTGAGTTCTTTAGTTTGTGCCTGTAAATGTTCTTTGAGTTCTTTAGTTTGTGCCTGTAATTGTCCTTTAAGATCTTTCTGTCCTTCATTCAGTGCCTGTAATTGTTCTTTGAGTTCTTTGTGTTCTTCATTTTGTGCCTGAAATAGCTTCACAGTTGTCGCCAGGGACATTTCCTCCTCCTGCCCCACTCTAGACCTTGTCTGCACACCTCCTGCTTCCATGTTGAAGGTTAAACTCACTGCAGCACTTAAATTATCCTACTCCTGACACCATTGTTCTGTCTCCATCCCACACTTCCACAGGCTTCAACAGCAGTAGTACAGTACAGGAAGGACATTCCCCGGTGAGTTCTTCTTATGGTCAGCCTTTAGGTGTACAGCACGCAAGATCAGCCCAGGCATCGTAAATAAACACCGGCTTCTTAAGTTCACTGTCTTTATTTTTCAAAGAATTGCACTTAATGCTTTCCAATTTCACTTCACTATTCTCACAAGCACTGGAGTTATACAAAATTTACTAACTGCAATTACACTGAATGCTTGACGACACTTCGCTATTTTCACACGTTCCGATGATATACAGATTTCAAATTCAAAAACTCTTCACTATTTGCCAACAACACTTCATTGTTTTCACAAGTAGGCTACAGAAATTATACAAACTACACTGACACTGCACCGATACTCAAACTGAACTGGAAACCGACTGACCTTGGACTAATCTCTTTCCCATCCTTGGATAAGCTTGCATTGTACTAGAATTATCTACATTCAATGAGAACAACAGTTTCCAACTCGAAGATATACAAAACATGCCAGAGTTTTCTTACATAACACTGTAAACTGTTTAGCATACAGACTTTAATTAAATTACATAAGTTAACAATCAATCACAGAACTAAAACATTATAGAGAAAAAAAGTACAAAAATTAATGCATAACTTACAAAAGAACTACGCTCACAAACAGCAGGCAAACTGGCAACTCTGCCTTGTACCGGAGCTACGGTACGGGAAACGTCGAGAACTATCTTGGTTACCTAAATGGCAAATCTCGTTTCTTAACACAGTGATTATGACTTCTGAGGTTAGTAGTTACTGATTTTTTTTTTCTTTTTTTAAATTGGGTAATGAAATTGCTGCCAATACATATGTTGACTCTCTCTCTCTCTCTCTCTCTCTCTCTCTCTCTCTCTCTCTCTCTCTCTCTCATTCTTCTATTGTTTTATTGTTGTTATTGCCTTTACTGCTTTCTTTTGGTAAAAATATTTATTGCCATTTCCTATTTTTTTTTGTTTTTTCTTCTACTTGATAGTTTTTTTTTTTTTTTTTTAGTTCATTTGAGTGTTTTAAGGTCTCATTTCTTGTGCAAATGAATAATAACCATAATATGACCACGACAATCTTGAGCCTAGTCTAAGTGTTTAACTAAACCTAACCTAACCTAGCTTAACTGTACCTAATAATTTAATCTACTCTAACCTAACCTAACCCAACCCAGCCTAACCTAACCTAACCCAACATCCAGTTGGGAAGTTGGGAAACGAAATCCACCTTTCAGTATGTTGAGCAAAAATCGGTAATATTCAGTTGCACATAAAAAAAAAAAAAAAAAACATACAGGCATACACTATATGATAGCACAAAACTCCTGGGTATTGTAAGATTGCCCGCCAAAGAAACAATAAAATAATAAATACTGTACCTTTCTTCTTAACCGTATTCATTTTTGTCTTCTGATTTGTTTCTCTAATAATTTTTCCTCATTTTTTTTTTCCAGAAGTTATATAGGACTTCCTTCTTCTCTCCCAGATTTTCTTTCTGTAGTAAATGTTGGCCAATTACGTCTATCTCCCCTTCATTATACGGTTGTTGTAGTTCTACTGCTTATATCCTTTCATTAATAATTTCTGGACATTTTCTATATCTATCTGTCTATATCCCGACGCCCTAATCCCGCAAAGGGTGGCCGCAGACATAACGCCCCCAAGTTGCTCTGTCACCCACCATTTGACTACCCTACCCCCAACTCACCCCCCCCCTCCCTCATATACTTCTCAACTCCATCCCTCCACCTCATCCTCGGTCTTCCCCTCCCTCTCCCTCCCTCCACCTCACCTACATACACCCTCTTAGTCAGTCTTTCATTCTCCATTCTCTCCACATGTCCAAACCACCTGTGTATTTCTCCTAATCTTCTCAACCACATCCACATCCACCCCACAACGTTCTTTCACTACTTCATTCGTCAACGTGTCCCTCCATGTCACCCCACATGCTCCTCTCAAGTAGCTCATTTCCATTGCTCTCACTCTTGACTTCTTGCCCTCTTGCAAGGTCCATGCCTCGCCTCCGTACGTCAGGGTAGGGATCACAATACTATCATGCAGTGACTTCTTAACGTCCATACTCACCTCCCTATTTCTCATCACTGCTTTCAGTGAACCAACAACCTTCCTTCCCTGCTGTACCCTTTCACACACTTCATCCCCCAAGGTTCCATCCTTACTCATCACACTACCCAAGTACTTGAATGCCCTCACATTCTCCATATACTCACCATCCAACCTCACCGTGCATTCTGTGACTTCATTCCTCTCAAACACCATAACTTTACTCTTGTTTACATTAACTTTCAGATTCCTCTTCCTACACACAGTCCCAAATTCATTCATTAAACCTTGCAACTCCCATTCATCTTCACTCAACAATATTTTATCATCAGCAAACAACAACACCGGAATCTTCCAAATCTCACCCTCATTCATTAGAGCCAGCCCCACATCCACTGCCCTACCTTGCACCTCCTTTACAACCCCATCCATGTACATATTAAATAGCCATGGAGACATCACACAACCCTGTTTCAGTCCCACACTGAGATCAAAGAACTCACTCAGCTCACTATCCACACTTGCATGTTAACATAAAATATTTTACGTCTTAATATTCATGTCCACATAACTTGCAGGCTACTTCCCCATCAGTATGTCTTTTCATGTCATTTAATGGTAAGGTTCCACTTCTAGCCTTATAAAATATGTTTAATGATGGTCTTGTTATTTTTTTTTTTCCATCTCTCATATCTTTCTAAATTCGACTCACTACTAACTTTTTGTCTCCAGTTTTCTTCATCCCACTTCCTTGTTTTAATTTCTTTTTTTTCCATTCTACTTAACTCCACCTGTTTTAGTTTTACATCATTCATGTATGCTTTAGTAACCCTCATCCACTTATTATTAACATCCTCATTCATTTCTCATAAAATCTCCTTTAGTAATTCATTTTCACCATCTTTTAATTTTTCATTCATTGTAACCTCCCATTTATTATTCTAGACTTCATTAATGAAGCTCCTATTTCACCTCTCAGCATACATACTGGTACCATTTTTGTTGCTTCCAGTAGCTGTCTGTACACTCCATTTTCTATTCTTGGTAACGTATGTAGCTCTGTCTCTGTCATATTTATTATACTGCTTTCATATAGTATATGCCGGTATTACCGTACTGTATTTTTCTAGTAGGTCTTACCACTTACCATATTATTTTATTACAGCTCTCGGCTATCACTGGGTAAGTAATAAAAATATTATTATACATTTATGTCTATTTATCTTTGCCTCTGATGCATTTATATAGCTTAATAATGTCTCTTTTTTTTTTCTTCTTCTTTAACCAACTGGATTTATATCTACATGAACCTGGGGTCACAAAAACGACATCCTATTTCATCTACAATCGATTAAATTCAGCTTCTGGGAGATTTCTTGCAGTCAAGGGGGCTAATGAAGGCTATAGCTAATTTCTTCTGAAACGCCTTTCCTTAGCTTTACAAAAGTCTGAAAGTAGGAAGAAACAGATACAAAATGAGTCATTGTAGTGAAGGCCTTAGGCCTAACCACTTGCCATCCTCCCCCTCCTCCTCCTCCTCCACATCATCATCATCATGAGTCACTCCACGACAGGGCAAAGGCTTCTCCCATCTTTTTATAATCCGACTTATTGGCAGTTAGCTTGTATCATCCTATCCAAGGCAATCCCGAATCTCATCTCGTCATTTTGTTCTTTATTTAAATAAAATCAAGTAATTAATATTTATTAGCTGTAAATCACCATCATCATCATCATCAACTTAACCTTTTTTCCCACCTAAGGATGGGGTGAGATAGGGTCAAAGGAGTACAATGGAACAAAACAGCAAGAGAACTAATGACCCTTTCGGGACTGTTTGTTACTAAGATGACAGTCCTTATGATATCTAGTTCTGTGAGTCGAAGATAAGGATAGCAAAGCAAGGAAGGAGGAAACGTGAAAAAGAAGGACTATCAGTGGCATGCATGAAATGAGCCAGACACTCATCACTCACCATTCAAGTCCCCGGAATCCTTCTTTTACCCCAAAGGCCAAATCAACTGCACAGATATTTTGGGCATTTTTCTTTGTACTGTACAAGCACTTCACATAAGGTACAAAGATTTTAAAGTAGCCAGTTAGTAGCTGTATCCTCAGGTCCATCTTAGTGTGAGCTCAGTGGACTGCAGGTTGATGCAGCCTCTCTTTTGCAGTCCACCACACTCCTTTCGAAGGATGGGGTAGGGGAGAGTTATCGACCTTTGTACAACCAGGCATCTCCACCACCCGGTTATGCCGGTGCCACCACATGAAGGCATCCACTCCAGCACCACAGATCTTTTTCAAAAATCATCAGCGTACCGAGACGTAACGTTGTGAAAGAAATGGAAATCAACTGAAGGTGAAGTGTGGCTGGCTGTTCCAAGCAGTTCCTCGTCATTCATCAACAGCTTCCACCCGCCCATTCCCAGGTCGTCGTCAGGCAGATAACCGCTGCAGTTCGCTAGGAAGGAAACCTGACAGGTAAGTGGCATGTGTCAATGAAGTGAAAAAATAGACCGTCCAAGGCTGTAATAAACTACAAATCCCCCCCGACCTCCCAACCCTCATCATCACCTGCTACTCATCCCATTTCAAACCAGCCATCTTCTCACTTACTTTGATGGTATTTATTACAAGATCGATTTCTCAGTTGTCTCTTTGAGATCGAACCTATGCAAAGCCGTCACCCCAGCTTGGTCATTTAACCACTAGACCACCAGGCACCATTAGATCACCAGAAGGGAAAGAAATTATTTGCCTGTACAATCATCAACAAAAATTCGCCGACAGACACCTGCCAGCATTGTGTCGTGCCTTCCATATATAAAACTTATCTCTGAACTCAAAGATTCCTTCCATACCATGCTCTTTTGTTATGTACTTCATATTGCTATTGGGTAAAAAAAATCTATCATGTTAACACTTTCCATCACCACAGCTGGATGAAAAACGTGTCAAAATTTGATCTTCACAGTACTTAATGCCCGTAATTCTTTGACGTATTTTATTTATTTAATCTTGACTTCTGTGCAATTTTATTCAGATCCTGAAGCCTCTTACGATACGGGCCTGAGAGCGCTAGTACTACTACAGTTAACTTTCTCCTGACCAAAATAACTCCAAAATCTTATTCCACGTAACACCAGACGATTTTATTCAGCTGACAGTGAGTCATAGGAGTCAGAGTGTTAGTCTAGTGCAGTGTCTCTTAACCTGGGGTGCTAGCTCCCCCAGGGGATGCTGAAATAAGTTTTAGGGGGTGCTGGAAAATGCTGCATTATTTTTTTTTTTTCTTATTGGTTTTGCCTAGTATTGGCATCCTTGATGTTTTATTTTTGGAGAACGTATGAAATAAATGTCAAGTAGTACTTCACTTAACTTTACTCTTGTAGTCGTGTCGCAACTGTAGTTCCAGTAACCAGATGTATGGGGGTGCTGGACCGTGAGACTTTACCACAGGGGGTGCTGAGGTCGGAAAAGGTTAAGAAACGCTGGTCTAGTGAGCGAACACCTGAGTAAATGATCATGAAAGTTTCTCAGCTTAATCAAATCGCCTGGAAGTAGTAGGAATGAACTTGAAAATGACACCGCAACCCCCACTCCAATGACGCATTATATATATTTTATTACTCTTATAGCCAGACGAGTTTATTCCCCTTATTCTCTCTCTCTCTCTCTCTCTCTCTCTCTCTCTCTCTCTCTCTCTCTCTCTCTCTCTCATCTTCGTCTCATTGATCCCATAAGGAAACACCTGAGGCAGAGCGATGAAACCTCTAAAGGTATCGGAGGTGATGCTCTTGAGATCCGTCGGCATCCCAAAGGTCATGCGAACAGGCTGCTGGAGGATCTATTGCCAGACGCCTCAATCCCGTTCGGGGTGGCCACAAACAAACCGCCTCCACGTCTTCCTGTCCCCCGCCATTTCACTGACCTGCTCCCAACTCACACCCCCCTCTCTCATATACCTCACTACCCCATCCCTCCATCTCATCCTCGGCCTCTCCCTCCCTCTCCCCCCTCCACTTCACTCACATACACTCTCTTCATCAATCTTTCACCCTCCATCCTCTCCACATGGTCAAACCACCTCAATTAAATCCTCCTAACGCTTCCTATCACATCCACATCCACACACAACGCTCCTTTATATCCTCATTTGTCAGCCCGTCTCTCCATGTGACTCCACAGGCTCCTCTTAAATAACTCATTTCCACTGCTCTCACTTTTGACTTGTGTCCTTCCAACAACGTCCAAGCTTCACTTCCATACGTTAGAGTTGGTATCACAATACAGTCGTGTAGTAACTTTTTCACATCCATACTCACTTCCCTGTTTCTTATCACTGCTTTCAAGGAACCAGCAACCTTTCTTCCCTGCTGTACCCTTTCAAGCACTTCATCCTCCAAACCTCCATCCTTACTCATCACACTACCCAAGTACTTAAACGTACTCACATTTTCCAATTCCTCATCATCCAACCTCGCTGTACATTCACTGACTTCACCTCTCTCAAAGATCATCACTTTACTCTTCCCTACATTCACCTTTAGATTCCGTTTCTTACACACTCTCCCAAACTCATCCACCAAGCCTTGCAGCTCCCCTTTGTCTTCACCCAGCAACACAGTATCATCTGCAAACAACAGTACAGGGAGTTTCCAAACACTACCCTCTCTCTCATCAGGGCCACTCCAACATCCACTACCCTACCTTGTACCTCTCTATTACCCCATCCATGTACAGATTGAACAACCATGGAGACATGACACATCCGTGTTTCAACCCAACCTTCAAAGAGAAAAATTCTCTCAGTTCACCATCCACACGCACTGCAGCCTTAGCACCATCATACATACTCTTCACAGCATTCAACAACTTCCCATCTACTCCATATATTCTTAATACTTCCCACAATCCTTGTCTATCCACCCTGTCATATGCTTTCTCCAAATCCATGAAAGCTACATGCAACTTCATTCCCTTCTCTAGTACCTTTTCCACTAAAGATCTAAGAATGAATATCTGATCCACACAACCTCTTCCCTTCCTAAAGCCTCCCTGTTCTTCTCCAACTAATTCCTCTGTTATTTCCCTAACTCTGTCAGTAAGTATCCTACCATACACTTTTCCTATTATACTAAGACAAATGCCCCTTTGATTACCACACACTTCTTTTTCCCCTTTTCCTTTGTACAAGGGTATAATTATACCTGACTTCCAATCCTCCGGAACTCTACCTTCCTCTCAGGCCAATCTGCACATCTTCCACATCCATTCTACTACTATCTCTCCCCCATGCTTCAACATTTCACCACACACTCCATCAATTCCTGGGGCTTTCCCCGATTTAACTTTCTTCATTGCTTCCACAACTTCTATCCTACTGATTTCTTCCTGTCTTCTCACCTCCCTCCTTCTCCCAGCCATTCCCCAGCCACTTATACTCGCATCACTTCCATCCTCTATGTTTAACAATTCCTTAAAGTGTTCTCTCCATCTGCTCACTTTTTCTCCCTTCTCCACTAGTAATCTACCATTTCTATCCTTCACTCCCCTGCCAACTTCACTTCCACCCTGTCTTACTCTCTTCACCTCTTTCCAGAACATTTTCTTACAGTCCCTCCACTTTACACTCAAATTCCTTCCAAATTCCTCATCCACTCTCTTCTTACTCTCTCTTACTAATCTTTTTACCTCTCTCTTTCTTTCTACATATAACTCTCTCTTCCACGCCTCAACTTCTTCCACACCCCTATTTCTCATCTATTCATTGCATGCTTTCTTCTTTTGTTCCACAGCCTGTCTCACCTCCACATTCCACCACGCTGTTCCTTGCATCCCCCTCCATCTTCTCTTCATCCCACACACCGCAACACATGCTGCACATATTTCTTCTGTAAATATCCTGCACACACCTTCCACGTCCCCCATCTGCTCCAATTCATATTTACCCAATCGTTCCTCCACTTCTCTCATGTATTCTGCCTTTTTCTCATCCTCTTCTATCCTTTTCACTCTCCTTGCAAATACTCCTCCTTCCCGTCCTTCCCTTCTTCTATTTCTCCATCTTATTTGGATCTTGATTCTGGCCACCACCAAGTAGTGGTCAGAGAGTTCACTCCTCCAACCTCTATAAGCTCTTGCATCCATTACACATCTTCGCATCCTTTCATCCACACACACATAATCAGTCATTGCCTTCCTTTCATTCAGTTCACCACCCACTCTTCTCATCACTCGCCATGTATACCTGTGGATCATTTTATACCTGAAGAGGGTATTGGCTATCACCAACCCCTCCCAGCACAAAGGTCCACTAACGCACTGCCACTCTCATCTATCTCAGCAGGCACAACCCACTCACCAACTATTCCATCCATCTTCACATTCCCTACTTTACCATTCATATCATCGATCAAAAGCACTCTCTCATTCCTTCCAAACTTTTCCATGCACACTTCCACATTTGTCCAGAACTCTTCTCTCACTCTGCATGCACGATCTTGCGTTGGCGCATACACGCACACAATCGCCCACATTTGTATTCCAACTTTCAATCTTACCCACACAATCCTTGACCCAACTGATCCATACTCTCTTATGTTCTTCTTCCATCTTTTACTCACAGTTATACACACTCCTTCTTTTGCCCTCTCATTCTCACCTACTCCTGCACATATACCCCATCCATACTCCCATTCTCTCTCACTCTCACCTCATCATTTAGTTTCAGTTACTCCACATACATCAACTTTCGCACCCTCAAGCACCTGGACAATCTCTCTCTCTCTTTCATCTCATCATTCGCACCTCTTACATTCCATGTTCCAATTATCATGTCCTATGTCTGGTCCTTGGTCGTCATCTTTTGGTCAGTCCTTGTCCGAGGCTTCTTGTTTGTCTTTTTAGTTAGTTGTTTTCCGGGGAGGGGCACTAACCCTCCGCCAACCCTTTTAGTCGCCTTGTATGACAAGCAGGGGTACTGGGGGAGTATTCTTGAAAAACCCCCCTACCCCCAGGGGGTGAATAATAATAATAATAATAATAATAATAATAATTAAATAATAATAATAATAATAATAACAACAACAACAACAATAATAATAATAATAATAATAAACAATTTCCATCAACTGTTTGTTTTTACAAAAAAAAATATATATATATATATATATATATATATATATATATATATATATATATGTTACTGAACTTGTCTAATCTGTACCAGTGTACGTTTATGAGTCATCGACCCACGTGAGGAATACTCGAAATGCAACAATTATTCTATATTAAGTAATCTGATGCATGGTGTCCAGTGTTTTATATTTCACGTTGGTGACCGCAATGCAGTCGAATAACAACTTGCTCAGTGCAAAGAAAACGACAAGTTATTTGCAATCAGTCACTCTAGTTTAGGAAAATAATTTACAACAGTTCAGTTAAATCTACATCTTGCATCAAATTTTCGTGGCACACTAAAGTACGGTACGCAGTTGGGAAATCACTAGCCTGTACACTGTCCTCACGTTTAACCCTCAGCATCGGACAATCAGGATCTTGGGCTATTAAAAGAGAGAGAGAGAGAGAGAGAGAGAGAAAGAAAGAAATAGGTACAACTGCCTTCAGTTCTTCGGTTATAGAAAAAAAAAATAGTCGTTCTTTACACTCTCCATTTTTTTTTAAATACCCATCATTCGGCTCTAGAGGACAAGGACAATGTACACAGTCAGTCGTCTTTTTACATGTCACTACCAAATAAATGCACAGGCCTTTAAATTCACCACCACCACCATCACAGCCATTCATCACTATCATCATGTGTCACTAAATTTCACGGCTGCTGAACAGGTCATCATCATCATCATCATCATCCTAACCCCTATAAAATTCAAGGCAACAGATTCTGAAGGGTAACTCACTGAGATGTTGATAGCATTGAGTGCCTGAGGGTTGTAGTGTGTGAGGGGAGAGTTACGGTCGTTGATGAATATGACAGGATGAGGCCCACACCCTCGTCAGCTAGGTAGTATCCGACGCCCTGGATGACGGCAATGGTGTCTCTGTTGACTGGGTTAAATAGAAAAGTGAGTACCGCAAGAATAAGGTGTAATAATGAGCTGTACCATCAGTCAGTGTCAAGGTACAGAAGCCTGCAAAAGTTCCGTTCCCCTTCCTTTCTATCAGTAGTTCGTAATATTATTTTAGTTTCCGTAGCTATAAGAAAAAATTTAGTTTAAAGTAATTGTTTAACTAACCAAGCAGATTATAGTGACTACATGCAACTTTACCCAAACTCGTACGGTGCTATGGGTTACTGAAAGTCGGAAGCATGAACCGAACTTTTCCAGAGGGACTGTACATTATTAATTTCTTCTGTTCGATGAAGTTTTCAAAATCTGATCTTAAACCCGCATAGCACCAATGAAAAATCAACCTACTGTATACTGTGTCGGGGATCGAACCGAGGGCCATCTGATGACAGGGAGATTTACCATCGCGCCATGAGCAGGTAAAATCCACCTCTCTAATTCCACTGTGTTTCAGGTAATATCCACTCTCCTTGCCACTAACCTGTAGCCAAGTTTCTTCCACCCCCTCTATCGGAAGGAACTGAGGCAGCTCCCGACACTGGGTCCTCTAGATTACTGTTCATTTCCTACAGACAGCTTCCTTCGCAGGCTGAATATAATGGCCCACTTTCTACAGACAAACTTATCTCTCACAAAACATTCACAGACACACTCACAGTCAGGTATACAGACTCGCCTTCTCTAGACAGTACCACAAACACACTCACATGCAACATCACAAACACACTAACAGACAGCATCACAAACACAAAATCAGGAACAAAGGTTGACATATAAACAGGAACACAAACCCACTCACAGACAGGATCATAAACAGACTCATCTCCTACAGACAGCATCACAAACACACTCACATATGGGAACAGAAGCAGAAAACATCAAAAAACTACAAACGGGAGCACAAACAGACTCACCACCTACAGACAGCAACACAAACATGCACACAGCACCATCAACGAGCTCACTTCCCCTAGACACATTCTCACTTCCTTTAGTCAGCTGTACATACCTCCAATAACCAGCTCCTTTCCCACCACAAATATAGTAGTCCACTCTCCAAATATGAAGTGCATTTTGAAGTTGAAACAGACGGAGAAATCATCTGTGTCCTCAGGTAACGTGATGGTCTTTTCCAGCCACATAAAATTTTCCATGTCCATGCTGTCCGTATTAAGGCCTAGGACCTTCGTTGGCTTGTCCACTGGGAGAGAATAATAACAATAATAATAATAATAATAATAATAATAACTAATAATAATAATAATAATAATAATAATAATATAATAATAATAATAAAAACAATAATAACAACAATAATGATAATGATAATCTAACACTTACCGTCAGCCACACACCATACAGTAATTAAAAACTTTTCTCAAGCACATCCACCTTCAGCCTCACCCATCACTCCCACACCCATAGCCAGCCACATCAGCAGGAGAGATGGCACATTCACATGATTCATTTCACCCTCCTACACGAAGCTGGGAAGAAGTGGATAGAGCCTGCAATGAACAAGAAATATAGAAGAATTTCCAAGATCAATATTATTTAGGAAGGACTTGTAGTGATTTTTTTTTTTTTTTTTTAACTTTGTATAGAAGCCACAGAGCACCATCAGGATAGCTTACAAGAGTCCTGCGTGATCCCTGCCTTGTGTGAAGTGCAGAGCCTCACTGCGAGAAAAAACAGACCCTGATCAGAAGAAAGGAACCTAAACAATGATGCCTGTTTGCACAGTGATAAATGACTTTTTGGACGAGTGTTCGCACTGCAAATATAATAAGCTTCCCGTGATACGCTAACATATTCACAACGTAGATGACTATTTACTCAAGGCTCTTGTACACGTCAATGCTCTTCCCCTGGTGTTTGTGTCTACCCATATTGAACTATTTATTTTACATTTACGCCGTAGAAGACTACCCTACTTCCTTGGTAGCGTTAATATGATAGAAAAAGCTTTTGGAATTTTCGTCCGACTTGTGTCCTAGTGGAAGAAACTCTAACGGAGAACCGTACAAATACACAAGAGGCGACTTTGTGTGTGTGTGTGTGTGTGTGTGTGTGTGTGTGTGTTTGTGTGTGTGTGTGTGTGTGTTGCTCTCTCTCTCTCTCTCTCGCCATAAACTTTTTCGGACGAGACAGCAGGCACAAAGGAACAGAAATACACCCTGCCACCACAGAAACTTAAAGGACTTAAGACCATCCTCTCACACCTGATGGAAATTACGTAATGGCCATGAGCTCTCAATCTTTTGGTTTGTTTGCACGTCGGCCGTACTGACTTCATGGTGGCCGAGGCAGTAGACACAAGGAGACTGATATGTATTCAGGCTTCACGGAAATTGACTCGCAATGTTCTGTAAACGGGAGGCAATTACGTAGTGGACGAAGATCTTCCTGTATTATGCTCTGTTTGTTATGGTGGTATTTTTAAACAAAAATGCATGTCCATAAGTCCCACTCAACGCTGGCCGGTATGCTTAAACAAACTGTAGATTCCATATTTGTAGGATGCCACATTTGTGTGATATTTGAAGGCCAGAATTACAAGGGGAAATCTGAAGCACATTGACGGTTCTTCAAAATCGTTCTCAGATAAAAATATAATGAACTACCACAAGACCACTCTTCTTTACACCGTCACGCTTACTAATCTTTCCCACGCCACAGTTATGACTAAACATAACGATCAAATTGTGGAATCCAAGTGTGGACTGTGCCGGTCGCACAAATGTTGAATGCAACAATTTTTGTATAAGTGTATGAACATTATTCTCATATCTTTTCTCTGATGGACGAGGCAGTCACAAGAAAACCTTACTCTCAAATGGCGTTTTCTGTGTGTGTGTGTGTGTGTGTGTGTGTGTGTGTGTGTGTGTGTGTGTGTGTGTGTGTGTGTGTGTGTGTGTGTGTGTGTTTTACCCTGGTTTCATACAAATTAAGTAACTCGTAACCTTCTGTAAGACTAGGAAGTAGTTACACAATGGCTGAAGAAAACCCAGTCGGATGATCTGCTTGCCGCTCTCATATAATCAGTTCCTGGAGGAGGCAGTGATGTCATTCTGACTGATATTTACCTGGCCATCACGTAAATTGAGTGGCACGTGACCTCCACAAGCTTGGGAAACTACACAATGCTAAC
>NC_136977.1:51706729-51896729 GCF_032717465.1 Coenobita brevimanus | reverse complement strand
ATTTCTAGTTCTATCCTGTATGCTCACTAAAAGTACCTTGCTGATTAAAAACACTCAGAAAACATACTACTCACAAAACACACTAAAAACACAACACTAATGAAAACGCAAAACGCACTCATAACAAAACTCATACCACAAAACGCACACATAAACACAAACGCACCTATAAAACGCGCTCATAAAAAAACACAAGACATAAAACTCAAAAGGCACTCATAAAAACAAAACCAACTCACCCAAAACAATATGCTCTCTTAAAAAGAAGACGCACTCTAAAAACACAAAACTCACTCAAAACACAAAATTCACTCATAAAAAAACGAATTCATAAAAACACAAATCTCACTCAAAACTCATACCACAGAACGCACTCATAACACAAAACTCACTCAAAACACAAAACTCACTCAAAACACAAAACGGACTCATCAGAACACAAAATTCACTCAAAACAAACTCGTAACACAAAACGGACTCATAAAAACACAGAACTCGCTCAAAACACAAAAACACTCAAAAACAAAACGCACTTATAAAAACACAAAACACAGGGGACTTTGATGCATGGTCGTGGGGAGTTCGGACGTGTTTTTCTGGCTCTCCTCTAGCTTTCAGGGCTGCCCCACCGGCATTAGTTTTGTAAATAAAGCGATTAAGAGTTAGGTTAGCTAGTACTAATTCTCCTCCCAGCCCTTTAGAGATATAGTAAGTGTCTATATCTGTTTCCTGAGATTGCCTTTGCTTACTCACCTCTGGAGTGTACCCCCCACTGATCGCTCTGGGGTGTGAGTTATACACGGGCGCGTCCTCCCGAGAGTGGTTTGAGAGGGTAATCTCAGACTATAGTAGCCGCAGCGAGAAATGAACGCTGTGGTGGGGCAGGCGGGATGACCTGGGATTCCCCCGTTGTTGCCATATCCACATGTCACCGACCATAGAGGTAGGATGTCACCGACCATCGGCCACCGCTGCAGCCCCGCTCCATGATCCTTACCCTGTGTCTCTGGCTTTCTCTTTCTCTCTCGGTTTCTATATAAACTGGTGTATTTCCGAAACTAATTATGAAATTATTATGACTTTTGTTCCACACCACCACTGAGGTAAAAATCAAGGAGAGTTTTCTGTATAAAGGTTTCCCCCCCCTTGTCTGAGGGCAGGTCACTTCTGGCGAGTGTATAATTATAGGTCAGGCGGAGGTATCAGCAAGGCCGCACTCCCCCGCTCATATGCCACATTTAGGAGGGGGGGGGGAACCTTTATACAGAAAACTCTCCTTGATTTTTACCTCAGTGGTGGTGTGGAACAAAAGTCATAATAATTTCATAATTAGTTTCGGAAATACACCAGTTTATATAGAAACCGAGAGAGAAAGAGAAAGCCAGAGACACAGGGTAAGGATCATGGAGCGGGGCTGCAGCGGTGGCCGATGGTCGGTGACATCCTACCTCTATGGTCGGTGACATGTGGATATGGCAACAATGGGGGAATCCCAGGTCATCCCGCCTGCCCCACCACAGCGTTCATTTCTCGCTGCGGCTACTATAGGTGTGTCTTTCCCAGGTACCTTGTCCCTTGCTTGTTTTTCTTCTTCCCACTTCCCCCGTGAGGGGGAAGTGGTTGCTATGACGGACGCCCCTGCTGCCTCCCCCCCCTTCAGGGGGGGAGGTGGTCCTGGCGAATGTAACGACCGGACTGACCACCCCCAGACTGACGGACGCCAAACTCGTGCCCCACTTGACGTTCCTGTTGACAATGCCACGTTCGTCATTATCCATGCTCTAGGTTCGACTCCCCTGTCCAGTCTCAATCCCTTCCTTATCAAGAAGGTGATTGACCACTGTGCAGGAGAAGTCGAACAAGTGAAAAAACTTGCTAACGGAGATCTCCTGGTAAAAACTGTTAACTCGTCACAAGTGAGAGATTTGCTGAAACTGCGTAAATTCCACTGTTACGATGTCGAAACCAAAATCCCAGTCTCCATGAATTCTTGCAAGGGTGTTGTCACTTGCAGGGATCTCATGGTGATGAGCGAGGACGAAATCGTACAAGAATTGGCGCAGCAAGATGTAATTGAAGCTAAATTCATAACTCGTTATTCGGAAGGCATAAGGACGAAGACAGCAACTATTATCTTGACATTTGCCAAAATTTCTCTACCTAGTCAAGTCAAAGTTGGTTATGAAATCATTCACGTTCGACCATACATCCCTAACCCTTTCCGTTGTTTGAAATGCCAGTTGTATGGGCATGGTTCGAAGACTTGTCGGGCTTCCCAGCCAGTGTGTGGCAAGTGTGCAAGACAGGGTCATGATGCGGAACATTGTACATCTGAGACGGTCTGTTACTTTCACTGCAAGGGCGCTCACTCCACTTCCTCTAGGGATTGTCCCAAGTGGAAGGAGGAGAAGGAAGTCTGCACAGTGAAGGCAACTGAGGGCATTTCCTATTACGAAGCTAGGAAAAAGGTGAAGGAGTTGCATGCAACTCCCACGCCGAATAGGTCCTATGCTTCGGCGGTAATGTCCCGTCCTGTGATGTGCTCTGTAGAGACCCAGACTGACCCTGTCTTTCTCCCTCCTGCCGCTCACAGTACATCTCCATCTCGACCTCCTGTCCATTCCAACTCTCTCACTGACATCCCTAAAGCTTCAACTTACTCTCAGGCTGCTGCTGCCTCTTCATCAGTACGGCCTAAAACGAAGCCTGACAAGCCTACTAAGAATAACATGACCACCCTCACGAAACAGTCACGTCCTCGTGTCCTTCCAGTTCCTACTCCAGCGAGGGAGAGAAAGGTTAGCTCTTCCTCGGGGGAGGCTGGGAACCTAGTTATTGATGATAATATGGAGGTTTCCATTAACAAGCACCGGGATAGGTCCCCCGGTAGTCGCTCGCCTGCCGGCGGGCGACAAAAAAAGACAAAGCACACTGGCCCCCAACGAAAATCTTAAACCGCCGCATTCACTATACTACAGTGGAATTGTAGAGGTATTGGGAATAAGTTACACAATATAGCAATCTTGCTTTCTATACACAGGCCAGACGTTGTTTGTTTACAGGAGACGCGCCTGGAGGATCGTCCTGCTCCTCCACAGTTCAAACACTACTACTCGTATAGAAGATATGAAGGTCACGGAGTTGCCATTTACACACACAAATCACACCCACAAACGGAAGTGATTCTAAATTCTACTCTGGAAGCGGTCGCGTGCAGAGTAAAATTTAATAACACGTATCTGTCTATTTGCTCTCTGTACTGTCCTCCACATGGCCCCATTGATAGTGATGCTTTAAATTCACTAGTGGAACACCTGCCTGGAAATAAGTTAGTGTTGGGCGATTTTAACGCCCATCACTATCAATGGGGTAGCTTGAGGATCGATGGTCGTGGGGAGCAAGTAGCCGACCTAATACTACAGTCCAACCTCTGTCTTCTGAACGATGGTAGAGCGACTCGTGTAGATGATCGTACTGGTAACTTTTCGGCCATTGACTTATCTTTGGCCTCCCCTGGTATACATCAAGATCTCTCATGGGACCCTTACGACGACTCCTTGGGAAGTGATCATTTACCCATCTGTCTTTCTTATACACGCAACATCATTTCGGACCCTCCACCTCCAAAATTTAACTATAAGAAAGCAGATTGGGGATCCTTCTCAAGGATCGCCAATTTAGATATATCTGGGGAGACCATAGATGTTAAGGTCGAAAATATAACCCAATCCATATTACACGCAGCTGAGGCTGCTATTCCCAAGACTTCTACAGTTCATGCGAAGCATAGAGCACATTGGTGGACGCCGGATTGCCGACAGGCATTAAGAAAACGCAATAGGAGATACAGGATTTTTGATAGTCAGCCCACTGAGAAAAATTTTATTGCATACAAACAAGCACGGGCTGAGGCAAGGAGAATAATAAGAAGGGCCAAACGTGACTCCTGGCGGTCCTTTGTGTCCACGGTGACTCGTACAACACCATTACGTAAAGTCTGGTCCACCATAAGAATATTAAATAATAAAGGCCCATATTTCCCCATTACCACCTTGCAAGTAAATAATAACATCTATGACGAGCCCGTGGACGTTGCTAACATCCTCGCCAGGAGTTTTTCTCATGTAAGTAGCTCAGCCAATTATGACCCGCGTTTCCAACATCATAAACGCACGGCTGAGCTACAGATATTAGACTTTGCCACAGAAGACGTAAACTCCCCGTACAACCAAGAGTTTACGCTAGATGAACTGCTCCTTGCCCTTAAATCCTGTAAAGACACCAGCCCTGGACCAGACACCATCACGTACGGTATGATCCAGCATCTTAATCAGGACAACCTGATTAAGATGTTAGCATTGTACAATGAGATTTGGGCGTCTCGAACATTCCCAAACTCATGGCACTTTGCGCACGTCATACCGATACCCAAAGAGGCTGGTCGTCTTATGAATCCCACTTCATTTCGTCCTATTGTGTTGACTTCTTGTCTATGTAAGGTCATGGAACGTATGGTTAACAATAGGCTTCTTTTTGTTTTAGAGTCGAAGAATTTGTTAAATGATCAACAATGTGGCTTCCGTAAATACAGAAGTTCACTAGATCATTTAATGAATTTGGAGCATTGTATTGCAGAGGCATTTGCCAATAAAGAATTCATGATAGGGGTGTTCTTGGACATCCATAAAGCCTATGACATGACCTGGCGACACGGTATACTAATGAAGCTCTATGCTTATGGTTTAAGAGGAAATTTGCCTGTTTTTATTTCAAATTTCTTAAGGGACAGAACTTTCTCTGTCAAATTGCCCCGTAACGTAACATCGGATATATTTATCCAGGAAAACGGGGTGCCACAGGGAAGTGTGCTTAGTCCTACTTTATTTAGTATTATGATCAATGATATTCTGTCATCAGCTCCCATCCCGAGGAATCTTAAATACTCACTCTACGCTGACGATTGTGCAATATGGCACTCTTCCCGTAATGCACAATTTTCGGCTGGGCGGATTCAAGCAGCCCTTGACTCCGTCCACCAATGGGCCTTGCAGTGGGGATTTAAGTTTTCCGTACGTAAGTGTGCCGCTATAGTTTTCACTAATCGTAACGTACCTAATTTGTGCTTAACTTTGGATAATCAGGCGGTACCTTTTCAAAATTCTGTAAAATTTTTAGGAATACATTTTGATCGTAGAATGAATTTTAAACTTCACGTTAATACTTTGCTTGCTCGTTGTGATAAACCGTTAAATGTCCTCAAGTACCTAGCGGGTACTACCTGGGGTGCCGACAGAAAATCTTTATTAATGGTGTATAAGTCCCTTATTCGATCGAAGCTAGACTATGGCGCACAGGTGTATGGCTCGGCATCCGATGCCACGCTGAAAGGATTGGATGTGTTACAGAATAAATGTTTGCGAATGTGTCTTGGAGCTGTCCGGTGTACCCGTGTAGCTCGTATGGAAGTGGAGGCGAATGTGCCTCCCCTCCGTATTCGCCGTGACCACCTGGCCTTGTCCTATGGTGTAAGGACATTAAGAAAAAGTAATATCGGCAATGTGGCCTGTACCCCCCTGCGTCAATACCACCACCTTCTGCGGGGGGTGCGTCGGCCACTTGCCGCTCGCCTCCACTTACTGACTCAGGAGCTTGATGTGGACCCCAGTGACTGTGACAAGTTGGTGCTTAAAAATATAGCGCCTTGGGAGCCACCCGGCTTTACAGTCGATGTTACATGGCTCCCAGCACCAAAGGCCAAGGCGCCGGAGGCGGAGGTCCACCACTTGTTTCGTAAGATCATTGTTCGTCACTTGGGGTCCCATCAATTGTACACCGACGGCTCCAAGTCGAGTGAATGTGTGGGTGCAAGTGTGTGGTCGACTGAATGTGTTCTCAGGTATCGGTTGCCGACTCATACATCTGTGTTTACTTCAGAACTTTTTGCTATTGACAAAGCCATAGACTGCTCTCAATTCTAGACATGACTCATTTGTCATATTTTCAGATTCAAAATCAGCCCTTCAGGCAATTGCATCTTGCACTACGGACTCTCATGAGATCCAGGGCCGCATCGTTAATAAGTTGCATTCATGCAACAAGTCATTCACACTGATCTGGGTGCCTGGTCATTGTCGTATCTACGGCAATGAGCAGGCTGACTTACTTGCAAAGTCGGCTGTGGAGCTCGAGGAGACTTGGGACGTTCCTCGTGATCTACGGTCGAGTCTATCTCTCGGAAAGAAATCAATAAATCTTCTGTGGCAAGGTCAGTGGACCAGACTAAATATTCCAACTTGTAAGCCGTACCTGGGCGACTGGGACACTGCCAACCGTCCCAGTCGCCTAGAAGAAAAAGTGTTGGCACGGCTACGGCTGAATGCCACCGTTTTAACCCACATAAAACCTTATATGGAAAGACGCTTCCCACCGCACTGTGACATCTGTAATGCGGTGTTATCTATCAGTCATATCATCCTGCGCTGTCGGCGATTTATTCGTGAACGCGCTTCACTTATGAATTACTGCGGCGCAGTTGACGTCCCCTTCACCCTTTCCACCATCCTGGGTGATGGGGACATTGTTATGACTGATAAATTGATGGCTTTCTTGAGAGAGACCGGACTGATCAGAGTGATGTGACTTTTTTACTGTGTGGTTATGGTTTTTATGAACAGTAAATATGTATATATTGTAATATTAATTAGGGTTGACAGTTGACATATTTTAAATAGTTCCTCCTCCCACCGATCTATTTCTAATATAGATGTCCCCTACATTAAGCCAAATTCCTCGCCTGACAGTCACCAGCTGATGAGTGCAAGTGTGCAATATAGAAAGGTATTGGGCACTTGCAGTCGATGGTAGTCTGCTGGGCGAGGTTCTTCAATTTTTGTATAAATTATGTAAATACATTATATTATCTTGCTTAAGTTATTCTAATTAGGGACGACAGCTGACGTATATGGAAATGTTCCTGACTCGTCTGGTTCCCTTTCATATATTGATGTCCCCTATATTAGGTTGTGCCTCGACTGACAGTCATCAGGTGATGAGTGCAGGTATGTAATGTAGAAAAGCATTACATATCTGCAGTCGATGGTGTTCTCTTGGTCGAGGCTTTTTGAACATTAGTGTAGGTCTAGTTATTTGTCTTTTAGGATTTAGTATAGGTTAGCGATTTGTCTGTTAGGTGGTTAGTTTTAGGGTCTTTAGATTAGGTATTTTGTTTATAAGTAATATAAGGTTAAAAATATAAAAAATAAATAAAAATAATAAAAATAAAACTACAAAAAAATAATAAAATAAAAATTATTATATATATATGTACGTGTGCATGAAAGTGTGTATGTTCATATGCATGGATGTGTGTATGTATGTATGTATGTATATATATATGTTTGTATATATATGTATATATGTGTCAATATATATACATATATATATATTTGCCTTAATGATCAGAGGCTTCGGCCTCAATGGTCGATAGGCAAAAAAAAAAAAAAAAAAAAAAAAAAAAACACTCATAATTCCACAAAACTCACTCAAAAAACAAAACGCATTCATAAAAACACAAAACGCACTTATAAAAATACAAAACGCACAACATAGGTATAATTAATCAAACCTATTTACAGAATACAAATGCACAAAAAAAAAAGTACAGGACGAACGCACTCACATGGCCTCATTTACGAAAAAAAAAAAAAATCACAAAGCCAAAATCAAAATGACAAAAACAACGAAAGCGCATCCATGAAAAACGCACTCATAAATCCTTAACCCCCCAAACAGAAGACGCACTTATAAAAGTCGAGAGCATGAAGACAAAATGCACATAAAAGTACCCATTACAAAACACGTAAAGCCGTACACACACACACACACACACACACACACACACACACACACACACACACACACACACACACATACACACACACACACGAGTTCCTGACCATTACGAAATTTCTTCCACTGAGGAAAAGATTATGATTTTTTTTTTTTTTTTTTTTTTAAGGAATTTGTTGGTCTCCTAATATTACATCCCTGGGGTCTGAAGGTTAATGTTCAGTGTCTCTTTATTTATGGTTTTGATAGGGATCAGGATTTATGTCTGACACACACACACACACACACACACACACACACACACACACACACGTACCGTAAAACCTTAAATCTAAACACAGAGAACAAAACCTACTCAAAGACTAGACTAAGATAACCAAAAAAATCAAACCATAAAAGTACAAAACGCACCCTTAAAATCTAAACTAAGAACATAAAACACAAAACTTATTCATAAAACTCAAGATAAATCAAGAAAGGGGAACATATAATACATCCATAAAAATTAAAACCTGAACATGGAGGAAAAACGCACTCAAAAAAATATACCAAATGCTCTAATAAAATGCTCTAATAAAACCTCAAGGAAAAAAATACAGAATGTAAACGGAGAAGGGGAAAAAAACGCATTCAGAATGGAAATTAGATAATACATAAAACATGAAAAAACGCATAAAATGCATCCAGGAAATAATCTAAACTACAAGCGCATGCACTCTGGTTGCAACAAAAAAGTCTGAAGAGAGACGCACAAAGTACACTTTTTCGTTGTATTTTATCTCTTACATTTTATTTATTTATTTAATTATTCACTTCTGGGAACACGTTTTGTTGTGATGAGGTTAGAACAGCCTTGCTTAACGCCTTCTATACGATGACCTTTATATATATCATCATCATCAGCCGTTTGAGTATCCACTGCAGGACCGGCCTATCTCAACCGAAGTCGGGACTATACAGCCAATGTATCTCTACCAAGTGGCTTAGGCTGTCTAGTAGAGATTGTGTGTAGGGTGAGAGGTGCTTGTAAGTGTAATTGTAGTGTTGGAGTGGCTTTGGATGTGCGTGTAGTCTGTGAACCAAGTGTAATCGGCCAGCGGAAGCCGACTGGGTGCAAGCATACTTTTTCAATAAGCGACACTGGTTCAACCACAGCACCCCTTGTGTCCGCCAATGCAGTACGTGGCCGGGTGAACATTCCCAAAGTTCATTACCCTGGCGGGGCGCGAACCCTGGTTCACCCGTGTACGAAACGCACACTCTACCACTGTACCACAGAGGCTCATTTTATTTTATATATATATATATATATATATATATATATATATATATATATATATATATATATATATATATATATATATATTACAACTTTCTGAAGATTATCTTCAGTTTACGGTATAGCTAGTAAGGAAGCCGTTAATGGTGCGCGCTACCTATGGTTTCACCTGAAAATGGGTAAAATTCATCTGATTATAACAATAGTAAACATGACGGAATTATATTGAAACAGTTATGTTAGTAACACTGCATAAGCCGTGGTAGTGGTTGTGCTGGTGACGGTGGTGGTGGTGGTGCTGGTGGTAATAGCAGTAGTAATCAGCTGTCCAGAGTTCATTACTTGGAGAGAAAAAAAGAAAAAAGAAAAAAGCAAACAGAACCATACCATTCTGGGAGGCATTTTTTTTTTTTTTTTTTCATCCCAGGAACCTCTTGACAGTAGAAAATAAGCAGTGGTTGGTAATGCCAAATAATCATCACCCATTACACCACTACCACAGCAATCACCGCCAATACACTGTTGTAGTGCGAGGTGCAGTAGCGATGTGGAATTCGAAGAAGCAGTTTCAGGTACTTTTAGGTGTACTGCTTCTACATTTTTGGCAAATACACGTTAAGGCCTTGAGAATTATTTATAAAGGGTCATAGCCAATCTACAGAATAAACAAGTGCCCATATCAGACAACTTATAGAGCATATAATTTTATTTTTCGAAATTTTTAACTATTATTAACTCTGGCTAAGTTGAGAATTTTTTTTTTTTCTGATTTGGTTTACGAATGAATGCAAACGTATATATATGCAATCTCAGACAAATGAAGCTTAAGAGAGTTTATAATTGCCTGTAAATTAGATCACTTCTATTTACTTCTATTTTCAATGTTGTGGCTACTATACACCATTCAAACAAAGGAGTGAAGATAACAGTAAAAACAATCCAAATACAGTGACTAGTATGCAACTAACTGCTATGGAATCTTGTTTATCGAAAAAAAAAAAATGGCTAAAATCCATTCAGAATACTTCTTCTTTTCGTTTACGTTCATCTACACATACTTTCTCATTCTTTTTGGTGTTGTCGTAGAGTCCAAATTTTCCCTTCCTTCCAAGATGTAAAAATAAGATAAAGACGTCGTAAGGCCTTCACTGTGATGGCCTCTTGTCTATATTACACTGGTTGAGGACGAGTAGTATTTTTTTTCCTTTTTTTTTTTTCTCCCAGGCTCCTGGGATGTATTATTTGAAGTTTTACATTCATTTGATTGGGTGCATACCAGAATGTATATATATATTTTCTTGGATCTTAAAGTCCTAACCCTTTCACTACGAGGGGACTTACTGAGGTTAATAAGTTTGTCAAGTGATGGCAAGAACAATAATTGAAGAAATCACTTCGTAAGAATAGGGCTGCCTGAGCTTTATTTGTATTATTATTATTATTATTATTATTATTTTTAAACTCAGGCAGAGACATCCTTCAAGAGCCGAATTAAATCGCAGGGAATATATAAAATCAAAATATATCTAGCTGAAGAACTTAACATTACCCTGTGTTGTACGGGGTTGAAATGCCGACAAAACTAATGAAGACACCTACTGGAAAAAAAAAAAAAAAAGTACAGTCGCGGTCAATTGTTTGTCTGCACTAACATAACGTACAGTTGCGATCCACTCTTCAACTACACCAGCAACATGTTCAATCACGGTCAGTTGTTCGTGTAACCTGGCAAAGCGCACATTCAGACACTTTCATAACTACTACTGGGACATCTTGGGGCATTAACGCTTTCGTGGCTTCGTCTTTTTTGTTCCAGCTAAAGCCAGACGATTTTATTCAGATGAGTGAGTTAGAGAAGCCTGGACGTTAATACTGGTACCATTAACCCCTTCATGGTCCAAACAACTCTAATACTCTATTCCAGTTGACGCCAAACGATCGTATTTAGTTGAAGGTAATTCAAAGAAGCCTAAGTGATGATGCCTTACGATGTTTCTATATAGTTTCCTGCTACCAGACGATTTTATCCTGCTTAGACGAGTGGCTTGGTACTAAGGAGATCAATAAAGACTCTTTAAATCCTCCAGTAAAAAAAAAAAATATCCGAATAAAATAATCTGGCCCGAGCAAGAAAAAAGAAAATGAGGTGAGAGGGCATCACGTAGGGTCAGTGTGAGTGGACATTGTGTAGGTGTGCGAGAACATGCAGGGTTAGTGAAAGTCAGGTGTACTAATGTCCTAGGTAACCCGTGACATGCCCCTGAATGAGTCATACTATCAGAGGGGGGAGGGGCGGGGGGGCAGAGGGGGTGAGAGGACTGAGGAGGGGGCAGAGGGGTGCATGAGGGGGAAAGGGTTGTAAGACGAGGAGGCACTGAGTGAGGAAGTGATGGAGTGAGCGAAGGAGTAAGTGAGGGAGTGAGAGGCCGAGCGAGTTAGGGACTAAGGCTCTGAGGAAGTGGGGATGTGAAGGAGTGAGGAAGTGCGAGGTTAGCGGGTGATGGAGTGAGGAGTAAGGGATAAGGGGACGAGGGAGTGCTGAGTGAGAATGTGAGGAGTGAGGGATAAGGGAGTCAGACGTGAGGAGTGAGAGGGAAGGGGGTTAGAACTGAGGACTGAGGATATAAGGTGTCAGGGGTGAGTGAGTAAAGAGTAAGGAAGAGTTACTGACAGAGAGTTAAATTCCGACAGAGATAAAGATGAAGAGAGTTATAGACCGAAAAAGTTAAAGACCGAAAGTTAAAGACAAAGCGAGTTAAAGACCGAATGTTCTAGAATATGAATTAAAGACCAAGAATGTTAAACACCCAGATAGTTAAACACCAAGAGAGTCAAAAAGACCAAGAGAAATAAAGACTAAGAGAGTGACAGAGTTGTATCATTATTACCTTCAACACCTTTCTAACGTAACCTAAACCAGCCAAAGAATGTGAGGGGAAAAGCTGAAAAAAGTAAGGAAGAATAAGAAAAAACTGCAGGCTTCATTACACAGAAAAAATAAGCTGAAAATCTTGCTTCTATTTGATAGCTATTTTCTTCCCAAGGGGGTGTTGTACACACGGACGCACGCACACGAGTGACACTCCATGACACTATTACCATGGCTCTCTCTCTCTCTCTCTCTCTCTCTACCACCCACCAAGGCACCCTAGAATATGCCACTGTACCCTTCATGACCCCGCTTGACCCCTGTGATGGATGGCAAAGCCTGGGTCCAAACTTTTGTCCCGGTCACACCTTTGTTCCTCACCCCATATGGAACAGTTTGCTAACGATGTGGGTTTGTTTCCCCTCCAGTACTACAGGGTGGCCCACAAGTATTAACCTCTTCAATCCCATGTCTTTTTTTTTTTTTTTTTTTTATACCGCCAGACGGTTTTCTTCATCTAATGAGAGATTTTTTTTTTTTCGAATTGGACAGGTTAGATATAGCTTCATTAACCCCTTCGCTACGAGAGATCCTTGAACGCGATGACGTGTTTCTTATCATGACTCTTATTATCTCCAAGCGATTTTATACACCTTAGGACTAACTCTTCGAACTGGAGGGGTTAGATATGGCTTGAATTAGTCCTTCTTTACTAATGAGCTCTCCTGGACTGAATAAAATCGTCTGGTAGGAGCAAAAATACACAACCCAGTTACTTGGTGGTCAATGCTTGTAGTTCGACAATCGTTCTGGGTGAGTTTAATCCTACTACCTCCAGACGATTTTATGCAGCCGAGAGAAACCCTATACAAATGTAAATTTAATATCTTCTACGTCTTCAAAGAATTGGTAGAATACTTTTGTCTTTACGTTCTGTAATTAACGCCAAGCTGAGAAAATTCGTCGGACGGTTGTAAGAAGAGACTATAGAAAAAGCTGATTTCAGTGTGCCCCGGCTGGCTAATTAACTACGATATTAAGTTCATTAAACTCTTCACCCCGAGGACGTATTTTATATTTTATTCTTGTCATTTCCGGACGATTTTTGTCACATCAGGGTAGACGTGTCGAATTGGAGGCGCTAAATATCGCCTTAAATTAACCTCTTCCACCGCTAGAGATTATTTACAAGCTTAATAAAATCGTCTGGTAGCAGGAGGGGTATAATATAAGAGATCATTATACTGGCTAAGATTTTTTTTTTTTTTTTTTTTTTCAGGGCAAGAAAAAACAGTTTAGATAAAAAATAATTCCATGGTTACAAGAAGCTGACACAAAGCAGGGTTATCTGAGTTTCCCCTGAATTTTACGGTTATCTCAACGCCCCGGTCCATCACGCGGTGTCCCGGTCCATCAGCTCATTCTTTAGCCTCTTCCCCAAGCTAAACAAACACGTCTGACGATAACACGAAGATAAAACATAGGGTTATCTGCGAGTGCCACAGCTGACCACTTCATGCTTAACAGTGTGGGCTATCTTGGCAGTAAACCAGGTAGATCTGTGCATGTCTGAGAGGTTAGTGGTCACACCTCACGCTAAAAAAAAAAACAGTGGGTCGGGGCCGTGTCACCAGTACTCTCTCCTCAAAAAAGGGGAAGGGAGACTAAGTAAATGAAAGAAAGAAAGAGAGAACATTAAAAAGGAAATTTGAAAGAACACTAAAAGGAAAGGAAGGACAGAAAAAGGAACATTAAACATCAAAGAAAGGACAATAAGAAGGAAAGCAAGAAAGAAAAAACATTAAGAAAGAAAGAAAAAGAGAATAACACAGAACTATACAATAGCTTCAGCTGGATGACGAGTTTCATATTATTTTAGTTACCTCCAATCGATATTACTCGACTATGGGAAACCGTTCGTGGTGAAACAGCTACAACTTTCGGGGGAAAAAAAAAATCTTGGTTAATAAGTTACAAACGTTCCCTGGTAGTATCGCATTTCTAAACTTATTTTTTCTACCACAAAATGCTTCTATATGGAGAAGGCATTCCGTACTGGCTTAGAATCAATCTCTGAAAGGGTTACAAGCGGTCTGATTAAGCTAAGAAAACTCATTTCTTAGGTCGAATAAATCTCTGGAGGGGTTTGAACCGAACTCTGTTCACCCCTTCAGTACGATGGTTTTCTTCTCTAATAAGTTCTATAGCCAAATAATCTTATTCACGTTAGAAGGTGATGACTTTTCCTAGTGAATGGGTTAATTAAGAAAACACCTGATGACCAGGTAAACAACAGATCTCCAGACAGGCTCTTCCACTGGTGTCAGCTCAAGAAAATAAGTACCACTACATATAGGATTGAAATTAAATTCAAAATGAAGTTTCTCCACGTTTCGGTATGTACCGTAATTCTGAGTGGATGAACACTGGACCTAAGCGATCTTTCTTCATCTGTGTTCTGAAAATGATGAGTAAATAAAACTCGACCTGAGAAATTCCATGTTTCAGTTTGTAAAGTAATTCTGAAAGCGAATATACTCCACATATTTCTGCATGTCTAGTAATTCTGAGTGGAAGTGATATTTTATGTTTCGATCTGTCTGGTAATCCTAAGTGAGTGAAATTGGACCTGAGCGATGTTTGCTTATGTTTCGGTCGAACTTTGAATTGGGATTGAGTGGTCTTTTTCCTGAGCGATATTTTCCCGTATTGTATAGTACGGCTGATGATTATGACTGATCAAAAATACAGGCTAATACATCCATCCATCATCCAATCCTACATTGCCCCATGAGGAGCGTAGAAGCCCGGGGCTAGGCGGTTGGTCCCGACATTTAAGATGAGAGTGACCAGCCTCACTCATCCCTGAATGGCATTACATGAGCAATCAACCCCAACCACCCCTTGGATATAAACCTTCACCGGCTCAATCCGATTGGAGCGCAATAATTACCCACTAAACCACCAGGCGCCAAAATTTGGCAATATGGTTACCACCCAGCGTAGTAAATGGTTTCCTGGTGCACAGGAAACCATTTGGCTTGTCACTCGTGTAGAGTCATCCACAGGCTGAAGGAAGTGGAAAGAATGAAGGAAAGAAAGACAGAAGAGGGAGTGCAAAGTCACCCGTAGGCAGAAGGACAAGGAAAGAATGAAGGAAAGACAGAAGAGAATGGAAGGAAAGAAGGATGGAGAGGAAAGGGAAGACACCCGAGAGCAGCACTACATCGAGTGAGTGGATGGTGAGCGCCCCCACCCAATATCACTTTATTCAAATATAGATTTTTGGGGTAGGGGAATGATGTCACTGAATGACAAGAAACAGTGCACTGTATCAATAAATTTCTGCTTCTTTTTCAAAATGTAAGGTCCAGCAAGAGTGACGGTCCATTTTTTGTTGGCCCGTACCTCGAGGTGTGGCTAATCTAATTTTCCGATCTCTTGGCGAGGGCGAGTTGATATCCTGCATTACGCGGCGTCCCCATAATATTTGTCAAATAGGTGAGGAGTAGGCTGATTGTGTGTGTGTGTGTGTGTGTGATGAGAAATTCATGGGAAATCCTACTGTGGTGGGGTGGCTGCATTCCTGAATCATACTATCTACATGACATCCAGTGAACCCCGATATGTTGTAACAATGCGACAATACATGAAAGGACACACTACTGCATCCGCTTCAATGTCTGCCTGCTGGTGGGATCAAACCAGTAGCTTGCTTTGATCCACCCAGCTACTATTTCAAACCCAAATATTCTGGAAATTTCGAGATAAGCAACTGAGACCGCCTGTAAGGCATGGTAAAATTATATAACACAGGGAGTGACTTGACTGGCAAAGAAGGAGAGGAAGACCGAGAACTGGGTGGAAAGAAAAGATGCCAGAGTATGCCGGGAAGGCGGGAAGAAGGGGGTCAACAGAAACACCAGGAGGACAATTTGTTAAGGCTACCTCGCACTGGATGCAGAGTCAGACAATAACCCGACAGACAGATAGGTAAATAGATAGACAAATAGAGAAACAGACACGTATATGCACAGACAGACAGATAGGTATGCAATTCTTCAAAGTTTCTAGTATAATAGGAAAAGTGTATGGTAGGATACTTATAGACAGAGTTAGAGAAAGAACAGAGAAATTAGTTGGAGAAGAACAGGGAGGCTTTAGGAAGGGAAGAGGTTGTGTAGATCAGATATTCATTCTTAGATCTTTAGTGGAAAAGTTTCTAGAGAAGGGAAAGAAGTTGTATGCGGCTTTCATGGATTTGGAGAAAGCATATGACAGGGTGGATAGACAAGGATTGTGGAAAGTGTTAAGAATATATGGAGTAGATGGGAAGTTGTTGAATGCTGTGAAGAGTATGTACGATGGTGCGAAGGCTGCAGTGCGTGTGGATGGTGAACTAAGTGAATTTTTCTCTTTGAAAGTTGGGTTGAAACAGGGATGTGTCATGTCTCCATGGTTGTTCAATCTGTACATGGATGGGGTAATAAAAGAGGTACAAGGTAGGGTAGTGGATGTTGGAGTGGCCCTGGTGAGAGAGGATAGTGTTTGGAAACTCCCTGTACTGTTGTTTGCAGATGATACTGTGTTGTTGAGTGAAGATGAAGGGGAGCTGCAAGGCTTGGTGGATGAGTTTGAGAGAGTGTGTAAGAAACGGAACCTAAAGGTGAATGTAGGGAAGAGTAAAGTGATGGTCTTT
This sequence comes from Coenobita brevimanus, assembly GCF_032717465.1. Lineage (NCBI taxonomy): Eukaryota > Metazoa > Arthropoda > Malacostraca > Decapoda > Coenobitidae > Coenobita > Coenobita brevimanus. The sequence continues at coordinate 51,880,034 of NC_136977.1, read as the reverse complement.
GAGAGAGGTGAAGTCAGTGAATGTATAGCGAGGTTGGATGGTGAGGAATTGGAAAATGTGAGTACGTTTAAGTATTTGGGTAGTGTGATGAGTAAGGATGGAGGTTTGGAGGGTGAAGTGCTTGAAAGGGTACAGCAGGGAAGAAAGGTTGCTGGTTCCTTGAAAGCAGTGATAAGAAACAGGGAAGTGAGCATGGAAGAAAAAAGTTACTACATGACAGTATTGTGATACCAACTCTAACGTACGGAAGTGAAGCTTGGACGTTGTTGGAAGGACACAAGTCAAGAGTGAGAGCAGTGGAAATGAGTTATTTAAGAGGAGCCTGTGGAGTCACGTGGAGAGACAGGCTGACAAATGAGGATATAAAGGAGCGTTGTGGTGTTGATGTGGATGTGATAGGAAGCGTTGTGAGGAACACACTGAGGTGGTTTGGCCATGTGGAGAGGATGGAGGGTGAAAGACTGACGAAGAGAGTGTATGTGAGTGAGGTGGAGGGTGGAAGAGGGAGGGGGAGACCGAGGATGAGATGGAGGGATGGGGTGGAGAGGTATATGAGAGAGGGGGGTGTGAGTTGGGAGCAGGGTAGTGAAATGGCGGGGGACAGGGCGACTTGGAGGCGATTTGTTTGTGGCCACCCCAAACGGGATTGAGGCGTCTGGCAATAGATAGATAGATAGACGAGATGAACAATTGAAAGAACATCTGCAAATCCTGATAACATTATACGACTGTGGCTCCTAAATTTCCAGAGCAGGAGAGATGAACAGTATCGATGACCATCTGGATATCAAGGCAAAATTATACCTGAGTTACTCCTCCCCCAGCCAGACTACATTAATATCATTACAAGACACAATTACAAGCCGGGAAAAAACTAGATAACAAGTCTCGTATTAGAGATGTGGTAGAAATTGGCTAGAGAATAAAATAAGTGGAGATTGTGTGGGAGTGGGTTTGGGTAACGATGGCTGGGAGTGAGGGTTAGTGTGGATGTAGGTGGAAGTGGTTGTGGGGTTGACAGGATTGAATAAGTGGGTGTGGGTGGAGGTGGAGTGGGGATAGGTGCGGAAATAGAAGTGGGTGTGTCTGTTGGTGTAGTGTAGGTGGAAGTGGGTGTACTGTAGGAAGGGTGGGGTGGGTGGTGATGGGCGTGGGAACAGAGGTGTCAGCAGGTGAAATCTGGAGGCGTTGCTGACTCACTCTGCTCGAGGCCTGGGAAGGAGAGAGGGATGGAGGAGAGAAAGTGGGGAGTGGGAGATGGAGGAGGGGGGAAGGGGAGCAGAAGGATCGGGAATAGAAAAAGAGGGAGAGACAAAAATGGGTAGAAAAGAAGAGATGAGAGGATAGAAAACATGGTGCGAAAATTGTCATACACTTCTTCACCAATGATCTCCACTTCAATCTAACCTGTCCCCTTCTGTCCAAAACCGCACATTTTATTCTGAGATTTTGAATTTCTTTTGGGAAAACTGTTATTTAAATCTTTTCGCCGTCAACAGCGCCCAATATACGATGCTCGTCTGTTCTCACTCTGCCACACTATCAGCTCTACCTATCCTGCCCACACCCCTCTGCCCAATCCATTCATTTTCAGCTCCAGTCGATGAAATCCTTGCCTTACACCTTACCGGTCGAACTACATAATCTATCATCCAATTTATATTCAGTCTTAATATACCACTATCCACTATCGTCCTAGCCAGTTCCGCCCACGTTTCTTCACCCATATCATCCACTTCCTCCTGAATGTTCAAGAAAGTACGTGTTGACGGAGATACGCATGACGAAGGGTTGCATCTTTTTTATACTTGGTGGTTGACGAAATTGCTCTCACAGGCATTTGTGAAGTGCTTCCATAAAGAAAAATTTTAGTGAGATGAGAGAAAAAATAAAATGCTGAAAAGACAGGCAGACATCAAACTATCTTAAAAATGTGAAATCATATACAAATACTCCATAAAATTAAAAAGAAAAATCAGTGCCACCTTCAATGTAAATTTATAAATATTAACTAAATATTACCGTACTTAAATTCATTGAAGGGAATGATGGACACTTTATCTTCACTCTTCCTTACTGAATAGGGACGAACGCGGGATGATTAAACAGATACAAAAATACGTGGAAAAATTATCACAAACACGTAAAAAACATCCAGCATGAGAACCCCATAAAAGGCACTATGATAAAGCGAGATAAGGGTGGTAATTGGCTGCGTGTTATCGAAGGCTTAAGGTAATTTGGTGAGATGTGTAATTGCTGAAAAGAAGAGGGAGGAGTCACTGATTACCTTAACGAGAGAGAGAGAGAGAGAGAGAGAGAGAGAGAGAGAGAAAGAGAGAGAGAGAGAGAGAGAGAGAGAGAGAGAAAAAAACTAACGTAACAAGTGACAAACATAAAGCAGCCTAAAATACTATCTATCTATCTATCTATAGCCCGACGCCCTAATCCCGCAAAGGGTGGCCGCAGACAAAACGCCTCCAAGTCGCTCTGTCACCCACCATTTGACTACTCTCCCCCCAACTCACCCCCCCTCCCTCATATACTCCATCCCTCCACCTCATCCTCGGTCTACCTCTCCCTCTCCCTCCCTCCACCTCACCTACATACACCCTCTTAGTCAGTCTTTCATTCTCCATTCTCTTCACAAGTCCAAACCACCTCAGTGTATTTCTCCTAATCTTCTCAACCACATCCACATCCACCCCACAGCGTTCCTTCACTTCTTCATTCGTCAACGTGTCCCTCCACGTCACTCCACATGCTCCTCTCAAGTAACTCATTTCCACTGCTCTCACTCTTGACTTGTTCCCCTCTTGCAAGGTCCATGCCTCGCTTCCATACGTCAGGGTAGGGATCACAATACTATCATGCAGTGACTTCTTAACTTCCATACTCACCTCCCTATTTCTCATCACTGCTTTCAGTGTACCAACAACCTTCCTTCCCTGCTGTACCCTTTCACGCACTTCATCCCCCAAAGTTCCATCCTTACTCATCACACTACCCAAGTACTTGAATGCACTCACATTCTCCATATCCTCACCATCCAACCTCACTGCACACTCTGTGACTTCATTCCTCTCAAACACCATAACTTTACTTTTGTTTACATTAACTTTCAGCTTCCTCTTCCCACACACTGTCCCAAATTCATTCACCAGACCTTGCAACTCCCATTCATCTTCACTCAACAGTACTGTATCATCAGCAAACAGCAACACCGGAAGCTTCCAAATCTCACCCTCATTCATTAGAGCCACCCAAACATCCACTGCCCTACCCTGCACCTCCTTTACAACCCCATCCATGTATATATTAAACAGCCATGGAGACATCACACAACCCTGTTTCAGTCACACATTGAGATCAAAGAACTCACTCAGCTCACCATCCACTCGCACCGTAACCCTAGCTCCCTCGTACATACTCTTTACAGCACTCAACAATTTCCCCTCCACTCCATATATTCTTAATACCTTCCACATACCTTGCCTATCTATTCTGTCATAAGCTTTCTCCAAGTCCATGAAGGCAGCATACACTTTCCTTCCCTTCTCTAGATACTTCTCCACTAAACATCTTAGAACAAATATCTGATCTACACACCCTTTTCCCTTCCTAAATCTCCCTTGTTCTTCTCCAACTAGCTCCTCTGTCATATGCCTAACCCTATCAATGAGTATTCTACCATATATTTTACCAGTCACACTAAGTTGGCAAATACCCCTATGGTTACCACATACTTCTCTCTCTCCTTTTCCTTTGTATAAAGGAACAATTATACCTGATTTCCAGTCCTCTGGAACCCTTCCCTCTTTCCAAGCCAATCTACACAACTTCCATATCCGCTCCACAACAATCTCACCCCCATACCTAAGCATTTCACCACACACTCCATCAATTCCTGGGGCCTTTCCCAACTTAATATTCTTCATCGCTTCCACTACTTCCGCCCTACTGATCTCTTCCTCCCTCCTCTCATCTCTTCTTCTCCCAGCCATTCCCCAGCCACTTATGCTCGCACTGCTCTCACTCTCCACATTCAACAAATCCTCAAAGTGCTTCTTCCATCTCCTCAGTTTCTCTCTCTTCTCCACCAACACCCTATTATTCCTATCTTTCACTCCCCTACTATTTTCCCTTTCACACTGCCTTACTTTCTTCACCTCCTTCCAAAACAATTTCTTACTCTCCCTCCATTTCACACTCAGATTCCTCCCAAACTCCTCATCCACTTTCTTTTTACTCTCCTTCACCAGTCTCTTAACCTCCCTTCTCCTGCTCACATATGCCTCTCTCTTCTCTCTCTCATCTTCTCCCCTACCTCTACTCGCTAACCATTCACTATATGCCTTCTTCTTTTGTTCCACAGCTCGTTTCACCTCATCATTCCATCATGCTGTCCCTTGCACACTCTTGCATCTCCTCCTCACTCCACAAACCGCCTCACACGCTGCGCCTATCTCTTCCGTGAATATCTTACATACGTCTTCCACCCCTTCCATCTGCTCTAGCTCATACCTTCCCAGTCTTTCTTCCACTATGCTCTTATACTCTGTCATTTTCTCACTATCTTGCAATTTCTCCACTCTTCTCACAGGAGTTGCTTCCTCCTGTCTTTCCCTTCGTCTCCTCAACCACTTTCTTTGCAGCTCTACCTTGGTCATCACTAAGTGATGGTCCGAGACTCCATTCCCCCACCCTCTCCACACTCTTGCATCCAACACTTGTCTTCTCATTCGCTCATCCACACACACGTAATCTATCATTGCCTTTCGTTCAACAAGTTCACCATCCATCCTCCTCATTACTCTCCATGTATACCGGTGGATCATCTTATGCCGAAAGTAGGTGTTGGCTATTGCCAACCCCTTACAAGCACAGATGTCCACCAAAGCACTTCCATTCCCATCTACGTCAGCTGGCACACCCCACTGACCAACCACTCCATCCACTCGTACATTCCCAACTTTGCCACTCATGTCTCCAATCAACAGCACTCTCTCGCTCCTCTCAAACTTGTCCATACACGCTTCTACACTCGCCCAAAACTCATTTTTCACTCTTGCCACTCGATCCTCTGTCGGGGCATACACACATACAATCGCCCACGCTTGTATACCTACTTTCATCCTCACCCATACAATCCTTGCACCCACTGTTCCATACTCTCTTATATTCTCCTTCCACTTCTTGCTTTCATCAGACATACTCCCTCACTTGCCCTCTCATTTTCATTGACTCCCGCACATATACCTAAACCATATTCCCATTCTCTCACCCTTTCACCTTTCCATTTAGTTTCAGTCAATCCACATATATCCACTCTTGCATCCTCAAGCACCTGAACAATCTCTCTCTCTCTTTCACTTCATCATTCACTCCTCTCACATTCCACGTTCCCACCCTAAGAATGTCCTTCGTCCGTTCCTTAGTCGTCAACGTATGGTCCGTCCAGGTCCGAGGCGCTTTGTTCGCTTTTTTAGTTACTTCTTTTTACGGGGTGGGGCACTAACCCACAACCAACCCTTTTAGTCGCCTCGTACGACAAGCAGGGATACTGGGGGAGTATTCTTGAAACCCCCCTACCCCCAGGGGAAAGCCTAAAATACACTGTTATAAAAAGCCTCCTCCCTGGCAATGTACTCTGTTCACTTGGGATAAAATTGCCATCTCTCCATCTTCAACGCTGAGCAATAACATCACATTAACGTAAGACTGTGATGCTAATCACGAAGTAGTGCTATAAGAACTATACAGTGGCATAGTACTGTGTTAATCTACCTCTGAACTAAAACATAAGCTACAGGTGAACGAAAATCTCTGCCCAATTAACCTGAATAAAATATAATATCGTTTAGGTGAGATCAGAATTTTAATATTTACCGTAGTTTTATGGGCTACTAAGAGGAATATATATGTAAAAAAAAAAGGGGGAGGGGAAGGTCAGACGTATCATAACTAACTACCATCGCTGCTAACGTTTCTCTTTTTTAATATAAAATCAGGATTAAGGTTTCATTTACCACAAAAGCACGAAGAGGAACACTGCAAAAAAAGAAAAAGAAACACAGAAACAGGCGGAAAAATGGGAGACTCGTAATGTTAAAAAGAAGAAAAAAGACAAAGGTTTGGTGAAAAGGAGGCTCGTAAAAACTGAAGAAGAGACTCCATTTGCAATTTAAGACGGGCTAGACCTTGATTATATGAGCCAAGATCCTTATCATTACACCCGGATCTGACCGAAGATTTCCGTTCTGTAAACCATTTTTGCTCTAAGCGTTAAGTCTGACTTTCCCGGGATGATAATTTTCTTCATTTTTTTCTTATTGTTTTGCTCTAACGTAACTTAATCTCTCCTATCCTATTGTATCCTAACCTAACCTAACAGATTTACCTAACTAACTAACTAACCAGACACTAACAAACTTAACCTATCCTAGACTTTCCTGGTTAAAAAAAATGTGCAAAAAAGGTATAAGAACGAAAATCAGCGATCCGGACGGGACAAAATTGGCGCACCTGATTTGGCAGGGAAATGAAGGCGAAAGGTAAAGGGAGTGGATGCCTGTCCCAGTGCTCTTGTATTTTCTATTATATTTCTTACTAAATTTTGTGCAATGATGATGGGATTGGATGTGGATTTCCTTCTAACTAGTGTCATTGCTTTCTTATCTTGTCGTGAATTTTGTATGTGAAAAAAGTGGTGCATTTTCTTCCTTACTACACATGCTATTATCCATTCCATTCCGTACCGATAATTTTAAATGCTTCAGTAATAATGAATGAATACAGACGTTTATTTTTATTGAGATTTCTGGAGGCTTGATATTAAGATGAGAGAATGGATGTGTAGTATATTTTCATTGGGCACTGATGATAGGTTCTAGTTATTTCTCCTACTTCTCTGTTTACTTTTCCTGTTTTTTTTCGACTCAGTCTTCTTTATATATGTTCATGTGCAGTTCACAATAGAATCGGATCTCCCGGGTAGGTGAAGAAGAGAGAGAAAGAATGAATCCTTCTCTATAGCAGTCGGAACGAATCGGTTAGGATTTTGTGTAATGAAAAGGTACACTGAAAACAGTGGTAATGTAGGTATGCTGCTGCTGATGATAACCTATGACTGGCACAAAAAGAAAAACAAGAACAGGGCGCGTGAGGATACACAGGACAATGCCATCCATCCATCAGCCACCCCAGAAGAAAACCTGCCCCCGTCTTGACCTCCCTTCGCCCAGCCTCCCCAGCGTCCCCCCCTCCCCCTCCCCTATTATCCGCCCCACCCCTCCTCCCACTTCTCCCCTCCCCGGGCTGCAGCAGCGGGGGCGGGACAACTCGGGGTAACCTTCCCTGACCTCGGTATCGCTGCTCATCGGATTTATCGCCCGGGTCCTGAGGCTGCTGATGTGACCAAGGATGTGACCTCTCGTCTGTGGAATCGTGGGAGGAGGATGTGTAACTGCAGCGGGGGCGATGGCAGGTGTATCAACCGATGTAAGTGGGATTATATGGGGTTATGACGAGACCGCCTCTCCCACTTACACACTAGATTTGGTGCTACCTTCCTGTACTACACCTGAGTGATGAGCCAAATGGTTTCCTGTACTCCAAGAAACCATTTACTATGTTGGGTAGTAACCATATAACCACTGCTCAATAATACACCTCAGGGACATGTGACTGTTTACACCTGACTGGTTGCCTCAAAGGGTTAACACAAATACGGGGAGGAATTATTTACTCATTCTTGCTACCGTCAAGCGATTGTTGCAACTTAGGAAATACCTCTCGTTGTGAAATTGATAAAAATAATGTCTATTACATCCCTTAAAAAAACGTCAGTGTCATTCTTGCTTCCGCCAAACTATTTTTTTTTTTTTTTATCTATCTGAGGTAAGACCTCTCTTATTTAGAGGTCATCCAGAAAGAAAGCTAACTCTCTGACAAGGGATGTGCTTGGTCACTGCAGCCACTACCAGAAAATATTTGATGGTCACTAAATAATAATGCATCTGGGTGAAACTGGGTAACATCACCGTCATAATCATCACGACCATCATACTAAAAAGAAAAATCTACAGAAATAATGTTGGCAGAATGAGGAGAGAGGAGGAGCAAAGAAAAAACTGAAGGACTGGGTGCAAGATAACGTGAGGGAGAGTGGCTTGCAATGGTGGAGGGGATGGAAGCTGATAAAGGAGCGGTCGGAATATCTCGTTTCCTTTTTCCTTATAAATATCAGTATATATTATATATTTATATATATATATATATATATATATATATATATATATATATATATATATATATATATATATATATATATATATATATATATATATATATATATGTATATATATATATATATATATATATATATATATATATATATATATATAGAGAGAGAGAGAGAGAGAGAGAGAGAGAGAGAGAGAGAGAGAGAGAGAGAGAAATTTCACCCAGACATTTCACGTGTGAATGCAAGAGTCATCCCTCATACAGAGAACAAGAACAACTAATTGGCATCTTACCTATGTTAGGTCTGTACGTCTATTTGTAAATCTGTCTCTTTATTGCTAGATGCTTAAACCCGAAGTTCATCCACGGGCGCCTTGACACAAGTACCGAACCCCTCCCTCTCCCGTCTTTCTCTCTCTCTCTCTCTCTCTCTCTCTTTACACCCTGGCCTCACTGAGTTATCTATCACCCACGTCACTAAAGCACCGGGTGGCAAAGAGAGAGTTTTGTCCCTTGGCTCCTCTCTCCTCCCTGTCTCTTTACACTACATCCTTGCTGCTGTCGTGCGATGTTTTAAGTAGTGTCACATCTTTATTTAGCTTTTTTTTTTTTTTTTCAGACAAATTTACTTTTGTTTGAGAGACCTTCAGATAACAAAAATGCTGGAAAAAATTGTTAGAATATCAACATTTTCAATGTGGTGACGTCTGTAGCAGTTTGTATTTCCTATCGCCATTGTCAGACGTTTTTATCCAGTATGAGGAAGTGAAAGGGTTTTGTCTCGGTCCTTGATCCTCAGTCTTCAGGTCTTTCTTCGCGCCTTGACCCACAGATGAGTTCCAAGCCCGGTGCGGCACAACACAACCTCCCCGTATTCAGACCTGCTAATCAAATGAACTTCTCGCATTCACCCTAACCTTATGTTATGTTTTGTTAGTTCGTTTATTTTTAAGTCCGTCGTGAGTTCAAAGCCCCGCATCATAATTATGACCTCCCTCACAGTCCATCCAAATGAACTTGTTGCAACTACTTCTCCCATAGGTCATGTTAGGGCAGCTTAGGTTGTTATTGCTATGTTGCAACCCCAGCCTCATCTGGACGTGAACCCAGTGGAAAGTCAGTTAGATTGAACTAGGGTGGGTTAAGTTAAACTAATTTGATTATATGAAATCGGAAAAGGTTTGGGTACGTTACGTTAGGGTGGACTGGATTGGCCTGGACTGGATTAGGTTGGGTTGGGTTGGGTTTGGCTAGGTTATTTTAGATTAGGTCCACATTTAATTCTGAACTCGGTAACATAATAGGTGACCTCCTCGTACCCAAGCCCAAAAGAACCCGTAACAACCATTCAATCCCTATGTCAGCCAGCACGCACCGCCCTTTTTTTTTAATTAAGGTTAGGATAGATTAGGTTACATAGGGTCACATTAGGTTAGGTTACGTTAGGGTAGCATAGGTTAGGATTAGGACAGGTTACGTTAGGCTAGATTAGGTTAGGACAATTTAGGTTAGACTGGGTCACATTAGATTAAGTTACCTGAGTGTAGTGAAGGGTGGATTAGACTGAATTAAGTTAAGACAGATTAGATTTCATTAGTTTAGGTTTGGATGTGTTAGGTTAGGTTAGCGTAGGTCCATCGTGAGTTCAAAGCCCGGTGCCACATGACCTCGTACTCTGACCTTCCACCTAAATGAACCCGTCGTAACCACTCGGGCCTTATGTCATCCCCCAAGCACCGCCCACCTTTTAATTAAGTGCAACATTCACCCCGTACCTTACCGAGAACATTTTCCCTTCTGAGCCCCAGCACCTCAGCCCCCTCACTCCTGCCCCCGAGATCATTTCCCTCCCCAGCCCCCAGCACCTCAGCCCCCTCACTCCTGCTTCCCCCTATCCCTATCCCTCCCCTCCCAGCCCATCTCGCTTCGGATTAGTCATTGTGGTTCGCTTGTTTACCCGCGACATACGAGGCCACATAAATTGATTTCATGCTTCCCTCGTGGCGGCTCCGTCTGTGCAAGTAGGGCGACATAGCGGGCACGGTGGCAAAAGATGTATCACTGTTTCCTCTACGACCAATGAAACTAAATCTAAGCCATGTTTCTGTGTGTTTCAGTGCTTCTAGTGACTCTGAGTAACTAAGTGGTCGCGTAGATGCGGCTCCGTCTGTGTCCCAAATACGACATTGTGGATGCGGTCGACAAGAGAACACTGTCACTAGTACGAGCAATTTGGATGAACTTAAGCAGCTCTTCACAACAGGCAAGATCAAACATGTAACCCCATAACCCCCAGCTCCATTCTCTTCGCTACCCCCCCCCCCCTCCCCAAGTCAGTTCATTCTAAGTAAATAAATATTTGAGTAGATGCTGCTTCCTGCGTGTAACTAGAGTAGCATCGCAGGCAGTCAGCCACAGAAATATCATTAGAATCAATAACGACAGACCCGAGGGAAGTTTCTCCAGATGTTTCGGATTGTATGGTAATTTTGAAGGAGTGGAATTGGTCTTTTTTTTTTTCATTATTCCTTGGGCTTTCATATGTCTGGTAATTATGATGTGTGTGATGAGTTTTATACGATTTGGTATGTCTGACAACTCTGTGTAATGAAAAATTCGGATGTCATATTACATTACTCAGAAATAACACCTCTGTACACAGTCATCATCATTATCATTATCATCATCATCACCATCACCCTCCTCTTCAATAAAAATAGTAACAGTAACAATAAATACTACTACTACTACTACTCCTACTACTAGCTTTTGCAATACGACATAGTACAATTCTCCTTTTTTTTTTTTTTTTTTTTCCACCGTGACTCAGAGTGTACTGTACAGCTCAAGAAATGGCACTACCCACTCCCTCCATGTACACTAATAGACGACAACTGTTGATCTAAACATGGATTCACAAACAAAATTACGAACAAATTCCTGTCGTAAATAAGAAAATTTTTTGCTGCGAATAGACAAAAAGAGGGTGTAAAGATTTTCTACGTCCCTCGTTCTTCTTGTAATGACCGATTTTATTTTCAAGAATAATTTTATCGTAAGTTATATTGTACATCGCAGTCCTGGAGATTGAGTCATTTATCTTGTGGTGGCCTCTTGATGGGCGTGTCTGTGTTGGGGTTAATGGCTGTCATAATTGCACAAGCCAGTGTTGTTTTAAGTTGCTCCTACAATTAATGATCTTAATGAGAATCGCTAGCCTCTGCTTCTTCAGTAAATCAAAATGTGTCTGATAAACACAAGGTAAAATGTGTGTGTGTGTGTGTGTGTGAGTGTGTGTGTGTGTGTGTGTGTGTGTGTGTGTGTGTGTGTCAAAACGACTGGATCAACTGCCATCAGAACTGGACCTCCTGATGACCACCGACTAATTCATTTTACGTTCAATAATTACGCAAATATAAATGAACACACGTACAGCATCTCCGACTTTACTTACCCAATTACCCTTTAAGTTGAAAAATCTAAACTGGATATATAAGTGAACTTACACTGCATTCTTTTCGGCTCCTTAAGTGCATTTGTGCATGGGAATGGCAGTCGCGATGGTGGTAGTGATGGTAGTTGTGGTTGTGGTAGTAGGGACTTCCTCAGTCCAATGACGTTTTTATTTCTCTCCACAGCCAGACGATTTTATTCAACTCTGGATAGGCCTCTAGCAGTGAAGGGGTTACTGAACGCAATACCGAATCCCTCCAGTTCGGAAACTCTATTGAAGTCTGAATAAAGTCGTTTGGTGGTGGTAATAAATGAATACGTCATCGGAGTGAAGTGGTGTTAGTGGTGGTGATGACAGTGGTAGTGATGGGAGATGTTTGTTAAAAATTATTAGTTTAGTTTGATATGGCACCGAGAGGCACATCTGCTTGTACTAAATATTTCCCTGGGCACTATTATTATTATTACTCCTGCTTAAGTTTTCCCATGTCTTGCATTCTTATGCGACCATCTCCTTTACACTGATGATTAGGAGGAATATGGTGATGATGGCGATGATGAACCTTGGAAGCAGCGATACACAATAATGCGAGAGTTAATAGAAGGCCATATGCACAGTCTCACTCTCTTCATTTGCATAATTTTATACATATACGCAGTACTAAATATTAAAAATGCTCCGACCAAGAGGAATATGAAAAAAAAAAAAAGAAGAAGAAACATGTGTGAGATAAAGGAAATGGATATATGTGGCCATTGTTAATCTGTTCACAATAGCTGTCCTAAACCCTCTGCTGCTTATTGTCGTTCGTATACGCCTCACATCAGCTCCCTCTGTCTCCCCATAACATTTGTACCCTCGCGATATCCGCCACGATCTCCTCTGCCGTAGTCCCCCCTTAGTCCCCCTTCGTCATCTGGATATATCTTCAGTAGGTGTCCCCTTCCCCCACACGCACCCTAGGCTCCAGGTGTCCATTCCTATATCCATATGTCCCCCACCCCTACTATATTTAGGTGTTCTCCTCCTTCCTATAACCAGGTGACTCCTCGTAAACCCAGATGTCGCATTTTTATATACAGGTGTCCTCTTTCTAAATCCAGGTGTCCCTAAAGTCAGGAGCCCAATCCTATTTCCAGGGTCCCATTCCTATATCCAAGTGTCCCCCTTCTATATTCAGGTGTTCCTCTTCTCGTCTATATCCAGGTGTCCCACTCCTATATCCAGATGTTCTCCCCTTATATACAAGTGTTCCACCTCCTCAAATCCAGGTAATCCCCCGCCTTACCTAGGTTCTTTCCGACACGTGAGTATAACCACAAGTAAACACCTCTCGTTATACCCACGATCTACCTACACCAGGTCAGCCAGCCTGCCTCCCAAAATGAACCCAACCCGCGCAGTGACGTCACGCGCGGTCCACCTCACCACCAACCGCTCTCTCACCCTCATTCCACTCCTTCATTCTACGTCCTTGCTCATTTTGTATTATGTTCCCCACATTTAGTTATTATTTTCACTTAAATTTCTCGTGAAAGGCAATTAAGTCATCACTGATATTTAATTCCCTTACAGTAGGATACATTTATCCAAATGCAGTGTTCTTTTGGACAATACTAGTATAAATGATGACAAAAACAGTGATATATAACACAGGAATTCTCTTTAAGGTTAAACAGTGATATATAACACAGGAATTCTCTTTAAGGTTAAACACAATGAAAGGTTAAAAGTAGAATATATTGTAAACATAACTTTAACTGGTACATTGAAACTAGGCAAATACATCCAGTAAAATTTAAACATTAATACTGAGGGAATACACTGTCTTAACTTTAACATAAGGAAAGTTCAGTTTTCTCCAGTGAAGATTTAACAGTTCAGGTAACAAGTTTCATAGTTTTCCATGGCATTCCTTTATATACAGCATATATCTGTTTGTTCATTCCGAGTAATTTGTTAAGATGTCTCATCCTAAAGAAGATGGATATTCTTCCATAAATCGTGGTTATACCTGCACGTCCCCATGTTTACCTGAGCATATCCAGGTGTCCTCTTCTATATGTCCAAGTGATCTCTACTCACCTGGCATATCAAATGCCTCACCTTTCATCTGAATGTATCCAGGTGACTTATCATCTATGTTCCTGTTTCCCCCGTGCTTCACCTTGGCACATCGAGATCTCCCCCCTTTCACGAAACACACACACACACACACACACACACACACACACACACACACACACACACACACACACACACACACACACACGCGCACACACACACACACACACACACACACACACACACACACACACACACACACACACACACACACACACACACACACACACACACACACACACACACACACACACACACACACACACACACACACACACACACACACACACACACACACACACACACACACACACACACACACACACACACACACACACACACACACACACACACACACACACACACACACACACACACACACACACACACACACACACACACACACACACACACACACACACACACACACACACACACACACACACACACACACACACACACACACACACACACACACACACACACACACACACACACACACACACACACACACACACACACACACACACACACACACACACACACACACACACACACACACACACACACACACACACACACACACACACACACACACACACACACACACACACACACACACACACACACACACACACACACACACACACACACACACACACACACACACACACACACACACACACACACACACACACACACACACACACACACACACACACACACACACACACACACACACACACACACACACACACACACACACACACACACACACACACACACACACACACACACACACACACACACACACACACACACACACACACACACACACACACACACACACACACACACACACACACACACACACACACACACACACACACACACACACACACACACACACACACACACACACACACACACACACACACACACACACACACACACACACCAACTTTGCATATCCAGATCTCACTATCAGTCCCCATCTCCACCAGCCATCAACCTTTTTCTTTTCTTCTTCTTTAATGGGTTCCAGCTGACCCCATAAAGTCCAGAGTGTCTTCTTAGCACCGTCTCCTACTGTGACCTTACATTATCAACCGCATCACCCTTTATTTCAAGGGTCACATAGTATCCAGTTTTGTACCTCCGACTCGCATAAAACGGAGGGAATGGGATACCTGCGAATTTATCATAGTCATCTACCTTTTTTGCGACAGAGTTTTGGCGTTGTCGCGAAAGGCGTGGGGGGGACCGAATGACTGACCTTTGTTCCCTTTATCTCTCTTGTGCGCGTTAATGGCCTGCTATATTTTATTTTTACAGACGTCGGAAGGGAGAAACTGGTAACCAAAAATTCGTCACATCCATCAGCTTCTCTGCCTGGTTTTCATGTTCGCAGGTCGACTGAACACTCCTACCGAATCCACCTACATTCTATCAGCCTCAAATAAATAACTAAATAAAATAATAATCGAACCTATGACTGCCAATGTGATCTGATTAATTTCGAAAGCTGAAATTATGAGTACAAATCAGGCCAATTATTTTCTGGACAGTACAGTGATGGTTCTATTTTATGTTAGGATGGAATGGAATACTAAGAGTTGTTGATGGCGACAGTATTCACCCTTGACTCTTAGATAAATGAATTCGTGTGACCAGCTGGAAAAGAATACTATTAGATTTTTTTCCATCATGAGAGAGTTAATGATGAAATATTCTGGAGACAAACTCATACCTTCCTATTCTCTCTCTCTCTCTCTCTCTCTCTCTCTTATAATTCCATACTCACAATTCGGTGCACATACACTCCTTTTCCACAAACTCCAATATATATACAAGATTTCTCGTTTTTCTGCCATTTTTCGAGTGCATTCCTGTATGAAGCTATCAATAACCTGAACTTTACCGCCAATAGAACACATTTCGCCCGTCAATTTCTCCATTTTAACGTAATATCAATTTCTGAATAATGTCTGAGAAAAATACGAAGCGCAAAATCATTGAGAGTAAGCGTGGGTGGGTGGCTTGGGTGAGAGGATGGGTGTTAAGCTGTGGTGGTTGTGGTGGTGGGGATAGTGGTAGTGGTGCTGGGAATGGTGGTGGTGATGGTGGAGATGATGGTGAGGGTGGGGATGGTGGTAGTTGTGGTACGGATGTGGTGGTAGGAATGGTCGTAGCAGTGGTGATATACCGAGGCGCCGGCAAGGGGAGAGAGGATGGGTGCGGGTGGTGGTGACGATGGTGGTAGGGATGGTGGTAGTTGTGGTAATTTTGTGGCAAGGATGAGGGATGGAAAAGAAAGTTATGACAGTATGCAGTGATGACGGTAGTTATGAAGTGTGTGATCTTGGCATGAGGATGAGGAGGACTGGTCGTTGGGGTTGTACTGATAAAATACTGTTAAAACTACGTTGACGATAGTGATGGTACAGTCATTTAGTTAAATTATTACTAGAAAAATCGTCTGGGGGAAGCAAGAAATAAATCGTCTGACGGTATCAATAAAAATCCACTCCTGAACTAAATAAAATCGTCTACCATCATCAGGGGGTTAGGCTGAAGACAATGTAAGTTGAACTGAAGATGATGAATGGCTTTGTCTGTGAGCGTGCAGATAAAAAGATGATGATGAAGGAAGAGTGGGAAGGAGGAGGAGGAGGAGGAGGAGGAGGAGGAGGGTAAGGGCGACGGCGAGGAGGAGGAAGAGGATAAGAATTGTGATGGTGGAGGTTTGCTGGTAATGGTGATTGTCGTGATGGTGATGGTGGTACAAGTTATGGTAATGATGATGACTGAGGACTTGATAATGACAGTGAGAATGGCAGAAAGTGATGGTGGTGGTGACTGGGTGTTGTGGAGACGAGACAGGCCGTGGTAGTGATAGTGTAAATGGTGGCGGTGCAGATAGTAGTAAGTAATGGTGTGGGCAGTATATGCTAAGGTGATGGCAAATTATGGCAGCGATGATGAAAATGGTAGAAAGTGATACTGGTTATGGTAGGAGCTATGGCGTTAAGGCAGAGGATGATGGTGATGATGATGAGGATGGTAGAAAATGATGGTAGCAGAGGTTATGGTTGGATATAATGATGCTTGTTAGGGTGAAACTGGTACAGGTTATGGCAAGGGAGGAGGAGGGGGAGCGTGAGGAAAAGGAACAGGGGGGGAGGGAAGTGGGAAAGGAAAGGAAAGGGTGAGAGGAAAAATAATAAAGAAGGAGGAGGAGACAAAGAGGAGTCAGTGGAAGATGAAATAGTGGAAGTGGGAGGAGAGAAGAAAAACAGCTAGAGGGGAGTGAGGAGTGATGGAGGTGGAAGAAGAGGTTGGGGAGAGAAAGAAGAGGTTGGGGAGAGGAGAAAAAAAGATGCAAGGAAAAAACAAGGAGAGGAAGAGAGGGAGGTGGAAAGAGGAGGTGAGGGGAGAGAAAAAGGAGGAAAAAGAGGAGGCTGGAGACGGGGAGAAGAGGAAGGCGGAAGGGAGAGGAAGGGAAAAGAAGGATGATGAAGGTGGAGGGTCGGCGGGGAAGAGCGAAAGAGTTGGTAGAGGAGAAAGGATTGGGGGGAAGACGGTGGAAGGAAGAGGCGGAGAGAGAGGAAGAGCAAATAGGGGAGAGACGAGAAAGAAGATATAAATGGGTAGGTGAAAGAGGGGAGGAGGAGGACGGAGGGAAGGAGAGGGGGAGTGAATGCCTGCAGGTGCGAGGGCAAAAACTGGTCCACCTGTGATTGTAGTGGAGGCGAGGCGAGGCGAGGCGAGGCGAGGCGAGGCGAGGCGAGGCGAGGCGAGGCGAGGTGAGGTGAGGCGAGGTGTGGTGAAGTGAGGTGAGGCGAGGTTAGGTGAGGTGAGGCAGCGATCAATAGTCTGCCGCTGCTACTCCTGCACATATGAGCCGCATGTTTTTTTTTTTTTTTTTTTAGCACATAAGTTCCAATATCTCTCATTAAACTCCTTCTGTATAATAGGCCTCGTCTCTAGTTAAATTTAGAGACCTTTTGCGTTAGGCTTTCGGTCTGAGATTAGCTCTTTCATCTGGCTACTACCCATATACACGCCGCCCCACTTTCTAAACAGATTGTATGTATAGCCCAGAACTTCCAATTCTCTCGTTAAACTTCTGTGCTAGTTTTTGTATTGCCTAGGATAGATTAAAGACAGAAAACTACTACGCTTTGATTTCTAGCTGCCTTCCCTTTCTAAATACACTATTTTTAGAATACAAGTTCAAGCTTTTATTATGCTGGGGTGTTAGTAATAATTTTGTTCAGTAAGTGCTCAAAGATAAGCCTAAGTCTCACCGATTTGTTTTGATTTACCTGTATACACAAACCACTCCCGTCTAATCCCTCCAGTAATTTCTCCCACTAAATTTTTGTGCTGCCATTCGTTTTGTGTACTAGGAACTCAGACTCGTTTGGGTCTTACTATTTCACTTTACTCTCAAATAAACCCCCCTTTTCGAAACACTTAAAGAAATAAAGATAGACCTTATTTTCTCCCATTAACTTCTTGTGTTTGTTTTCCTTTTGTTCAGTAAGTACTCCAGTTTGCAGCGGTTCTTGTAAAGCTTCATGCCAGAAATTTCTAAAGTTTTTTCTCCCACTGAGGCTGCGATCCAGGTCTGGTTGCTTCTCTCACATTTTTTGCCCTCATTAAAATTCGCCTTTCTAAAATCTCTCTTATTTTTACCCAACGCTGCTCGTCGTCCTTAGTAATTTTATGGGTTATTCATTGTTTAGTATTTTTTTTCGTTACCATGTTTCCGGGACTGTTTTAATCTGGCTTGCCTGAATACTTTCTCACGTGAAATATTGTCACACTTCGATTTCTTATTTTTTGTTTTAAGGAAATTTTTAGACAGTATTAATTTGTTTTCATTATCATATTTACTGGACCCCTTTGATACTGTGATTTTACTTTATTATTATTATTATTATTATTATCATTATTACCTACTTCATTCAGGTTAGGGGAGACCTTTTAAAAAGGAGTTGGAAACAATCTCAGGTAACCTCTTCCGAATTACGTTACTTATATTTTATTCCTGTTTCCGTCGATCGTTATTAATCAGCTTAGGAAAGATTTCTTGTAGTGGTGTGTGTGTGTGTGTGTGTGTGTGTGTGTGTGTGTGTGTGTGTGTGTGTGTGTGTGTGTGTGTGTGTGTGTGTGTGTGTGTGTGTGTGTGTGTGTGTGTGTGTGTGTGTGTGTGTGTGTGCGTGCGTGCGTGCGTGCGTGCGTGCGTGCGTGCGTGCGTGCGTGCGTGCGTGCGTGCGTGCGTGTGTGTGTGTGTGTGTGTGTGTGTGTGTGTGTGTGTGTGTGTGTGTGTGTGTGTGCGTGCGTGCGCTCTGATCTTTGGCCTAATGTATTATGCCCTCTTCGAGTTTTTTTTCTCTCGATACATACGAGAGAGAGAGAGAGAGAGAGAGAGAGAGAGAGAGAAATTTCAATACTTCATTCAGGAATTATTTGGCTTTAACCATTCATCCTTAAGGGGCATCTCATCTATTTATCTTACTTTGGTTAACAACAGACGGGTTTTCTCACCACTCAGAACTCTCCTACGTCTGTGGGTAAATCCATTTATCCATCAGTCCTTCTATCCATCCATCCTTCTTTCCATCCATCCTTCTTTTCACCCATCCATTCATTCCCCCATACATGCTCTCCACTCTTAAACGCATCAGCAATCGAGTGAACTTTTACGAAAATTCTATCCTTTCCCGTATCAATGTTCATATCTGTTCACCCTTCCACCCAGCCAGCTATCCATCCGTCAGTCTATTCATAAACTCCATCCATTCACTCCGATCACCCATCCATCAATCAATCAAACTATCAAGCCATTCACCAGCTAGTCAATTAATCCATTCACCTACACATCAATCCGTCAATTTATCCATCAGCTAGTCAATCAGTTAGTCCATCCATCCATCTACATATTCATCCATCAATTCATCAAGCCATTCATCAGCCAGTCAGTCCACCCATTCATCTAAACATCCCTTCATCAATCCACTCACCAACTCATCCATCCTTAAACCCATTAATTCATCCACCAGCCAATCAATAAGCTAATGAATCAGTCAATCCATCCATCCACCCATCCATCCACTCATCCATCCATGCATCCATCCACCCGTCCATCCATCCATCCATCCATCCATCCATCCATCCACCCACCCACCCATCTATCCATCCATCCATCCATCCACACCCCGCTCGTCAAGGCAGGAACAATCAGGTTGACTTTTACGAGCCTTCGTCGCCCTTTCACCTCAGAGCAAGAGCTACTTTTGACGCATTCCCCGACCCTCCTCCCATGACCTTTCCCTCCCTCTGATCTGATCTACGCGTGCCTCGGGATGGGGGAGCAGGTTGCATTTATAAACGAGCCTAACCAATTTATACCATCAGCCTGCAGTGTACTGGGTTCACGTTCACATGAGCTTGAGGCTGCAACTATTAGCTACTACTAACAAGTCTCGATAAATGTCACTTCACTATCATCATCATCATCATCATCATCATCATCAATTATCATCATCATCATCCCGACCTCTTCTCACCAATCAAAGGACTGGATGAGGTGTAGTCTAGAGAACAGGATAAGACCAAAACATAACAGAGGGAGACCTAATCAACATCATGTCCAATTAAATGAACCACACACAAACACTGCCTCTAATTCGATCGTGAAGTGTACGATGGCTGTATGACTGAAGACACACCTATATACAAACAATCTTACCCACCTTAAGCTTAGAAGAGTTATAAATATGACTTTAGATGACCTTGCGGACCTGACACCGTCACGAGGGGAGAGGGAGAGAAAGAAACTCGACTTCTCTTCCTGTTAAGGACATGTTTCTCACGACAAAGGTTGGTTCAGGTGCTGGTTACCTGGAGGTTGTTGGTGTCACTGAGGAGGGAAGTTGCGTTCCTCTAGAGTCTAGAGTGTGACTTCTTGCTTCACATTTTCAGTCAAGGATATGTGTGTGTGTGTGTGTGTGTGTGTGTTTTATACTGCCTTATTATTTCAATTACTTAGGGAGATGTCTGCCCCTCTGACTGAAGGCGTTTACTGATCCTATAAAAGATTATATTACGTTTACTGCATAGCGAGTCCTTCATCTCGGAGGGAGATTAACAACCAGAATTACCACCTCTCCCCATGCCGACAAAGTGCGAATGGGAATGCAGTGTCCGTGGGGAGAATGATGAACGGAGAAGCAGACATGTACTGTTTATGACTGTGGGTGTCAGAGTCTTAATATAGATAGTGAAAGTCTATTAACGCACATACTCCCAGCACCTTTTTTACAAGCACCTAATTTAAATATCCACCTAGGCTCGAGGCACAGGCATTGCGAAATGAAAACCCGAACCACATGATTACTGTTGCTATTTTTTTTTTTTTTTACAGTATACCATAAAATCATAGAGGGTACTACTGGATCTACCTGTGTATAGTATTTTCTTCTCTCTTTTGTTAATCACATATCTCTCTCACCTCTCTTTATGGTCATTTATCAGTATTTCTCAGTCTAATCGGGGCTTTCCATTCTGGTGCAGTTTCTTGCATAATACGGCATATCAAAGACGGTGCAATCTTTTCTTTTAACTTGGGCATCTCTTATCTCTCTCTCTGGTGTAACGTCTGGCCTAACACGATTCATCTACCACGGTGGAATCTTCTAGTGTGTAATTTTTTCTCCCCTGAATGAAACCTGCTTTTGCCTTAAACTTTTATCTCCTACCTGGCTGAACTTTTTGCTTCACACCCTCAATCAACACCTTCACCACCTTGACGTCTTGGTATATTTCATTCTTACCGATTCTTCCTCAGGTTTTTATGAACCGTCTCAAGATTTCTTTTGTATTTTGCTCCAGATAACGTCAGACGATTTATTTAGCTGAGTAAATCATGGAGCTTGACTGTTAAGTCACTTTTAACCCTCTTATGGTTGGGACAACTCTTAATATTGCAGGTACCGACACACGCTTTCATTCGGCTGAGTCACAGAAGCTTGAGTGACTCTTTCTGATGTAACTTCCTACCTAACACGATTGATCAAACAGGGAGGGATGTTCTGATGTGTAGTATTTCCTGAATTAAACACGCTATTGCTTTAACATCTGATATTTGTTTGGCTGTGTTTCTTGCTTCACGCCATCTATCAACCCCTTCACCATCCCGACGTCTTCTGCAGAATATTTCATACCTGGTGTCTTCCATATTTCATACTTCAGTTTATTAACAAGTATATTTTATTCGTGCTACGTCAGGCAATTGTATTATTCTTAACAGAGATTAATAATTAAGGAGATAAAACCTACATCTCGATTAAGCACACTCAGCACAAATAAGATTTACTTAGTTGAGAGAAACAATGCCCTTAAACACCTTCATCCCAAGTGTTCCCTCCAAACACACACACACACACACACACACACACACACACACACACACACACACACACACACACACACACACAGATATATCCTCTCAATGAAGGGGTTAATGGAGATGATTGCTAAAAGGTCAAGGGTGGAAGTAAGGGTCATCCACCTGAGGCTAATCATTTACTCCCTCTCTAACTACAGGTGTGAGTCTGAGGTCATGTTGTTTTCCATATTCACATCGGATTCATAATATACCTTTTTAATATTCATACATTCCTTGGTGTGGGATCAACAGCAACTTTCTCTCTGCTTTGTGTGTTCGATATGCTGACGCACGTGTTGAGTGAGGCCTTCCGAAAGTTACTAATGGGACAATATATGTGTGTGTGTGTGTGTGTGTGTGTGTGTGTGTGTGTACGTGTGTGCGTGCGTGGTTCTAAAATACGCTCTCCATAATCTGAAGATTATTTTTGCTAAGGCTATTTGGTGTGGCAACAAGCCACATGTATACTGTACAGTATTTTGGGCTAGGTGTGGAATGGCGAGAGAGAGGCAGCTAACTGGAGAGAGAGAGAGAGAGAGGTAGCTAACTGGAGAGAGAGACAGCTAACTGGAGAGAGAGGTAGCTAACTGGAGAGAGAGACAGCTAACTGGAGAGAGAGGTAGCTAACTGGAGAGAGAGGCAGCTAACTGGAGAGAGAGGCAACTAACTGGAGAGAGAGGTAGCTAACTGGAGAGAGAGGCAGCTAACTGGAGAGAGAGGCAACTAACTGGAGAGAGAGGTAGCTAACTGGAGAGAGAGGCAGCTAACCGGAGAGAGGACAATTTTAGACCACCTTACAGGAGACAGATCATAGTTAACTCGAGTACAGTTTGCCGCCTCCTTCGCTTACGTAATTTTAAACTTTCATAACTTCAACTCGTCAGTCTGCCTCCTCTTTCTATGCATTCTCTGTCTTTTATTATACCAAATTCGTAATCTCTTTAACAGTGTCCCCCCCCCCTCCTCTAATATACTGGCAATCTTTCATCCATGCAACTCATGTTACTCTGAACAAGTCTGCTTTCTCCTTTTACACATTTTAAATAATTCATGTAAGCAATCATCAGCCATGCAAAAGACTCCCTTCTCCTTCTATGTATTCTCAGTCTTTTGTATTTTCTAGAACTCTGTCTCCTGTTCTCATTCCCCTGTTTCCGACCTCTAATCTTTAAGACTCGACCTGTCCAGGCATATCGGATATAACAAGATTCTGATGTCGACTCACTCCTGTTTCACACTCTTTGGGAGAGACGAGTTCTAGAGTATCCCAAACTCTGCTTTCTCCTTTGGACTAAAAAAAAAAAAAAAGAAAAAAAAAAAAATAGAGATGGGGGGGAATCATCTTTTTCTTTGTTATTTTTAAGGGTCATGAATCCTTAAAGAGACAGTTGTATTTTGGTATAATATTCCAACTACCGGCAGGCAATCATCATCATCATCGTCGTCGTCGTCGTCGTCGTCGTCGTCGTAACTTCCCTTCTCATCTATGGCTGAGATGTGCATAATACTCAACTGAGGAAAACTCCTATACTCTAAAAAGTAAAGCTTATTCGGCACCGGCACAAGATACTGACAGTCTGACTCAACTTAACAGAAACCTGCTGTAGTGATATTATGAATGAAATAAAAAGTGACAAAAGAGACGGGGGAATATCAGGTTTAAAATTATGAGTCACAAACTAGGTCACTTGTCTGCAGTGTGACCTCCTGTTTAAGTTACGGCCTTCAGCAGCCTCCAGTGGGTGAGTGAGTCAGTGCGCCGGGGAACGGGAAGAAATCCCACTTGATCTTGTCTGGTGAATGCACAGACACGCGCAACCTTCTCGCACCCTTATAACGACCGGTAGCTGGTGTTTAGTTAGGTATATAACTGTCTGAGGTTTCTCTATAATGACTAAAGTCGTCAGGAGAATAACAAACTATATTATCACACTGAAAGGCTAGTTTATTTTCGTGTCTGGTGATGTGAATATTCTTACTTCTTAGGACATTCATCTGAAGGTTAATGTAAACGATTTCGGTGGAATTAATCGTCAGGAGCTAATCAGAGAACTTCATAACCGCAGTACCAGACCACCTGACCTTGTCTGGTGATGCGCATAAATTACCTCGCACCTGCATAATTATCCTTAGCTGGTGTCAGGACAGCGGCATCAGGGTTATGGTTCAATTTTTGCGTAAGGCTTCTCTATAATATATAAAACAGTCAGGAGTCAAGCAGAATAAAGTATCTAGCCTCCACGTCAGATGATGCGAAGAGTCGACCTCCTCGCAGCCTCATACCCTCAAGTTGGGGTCCGGTTCGTTTATGAACGTTATGGTTAAAATAGCCAGTTACTTCGTACAAGTGCCCGCGCAGGTCAGCCGCATATAGTGCTCTCAAATAAGTGATGCTTAACTCTTTCATTACAAGAGGTTTTCTTAATCCAGTTAGTAAGAATGCTGTGTTCTTAGCTGAATAATTTCGCTCGGCTTTAACCAGATAAAAGTAGCTTAGAGTTGGCCACCACAAAAATAGACAAGACTTGGATAAGCTTAATGAATCTCTCTGGAATCAGACATAATAGGGCATACACGTAAGTTGCAGGTAAACGGTTAACACGACTAGGCTTATATTTTAATTTATTTATTTACTTACTTATTTCCTTAAAGACCTGAGAAAAAATATGAATATTCGTAATCTGCAACGAGTGTGTAAAGGCTGGAGGTAAGAGTAGGGTTGGGATGGTGAGATGGAGAGAAGGTTGGGGTTGGGGAGAAGGTCGGGTGGGGGAGAAGGTTGGGGTGGAGGGGAGAAGGTAGGGGGAAGGAGAATATGTAGGGGTGGGGGAGAGAAGGATGGGGGGAGGAGAGAATGTGGGGGTTTGGGAGAGATGTGGGACTAGACAGAAAAGTGAATTTCCCTCCGTGCCTGTGCTTGGATTTATGTGGATCGTAACACACACACACACGCACATGCACACGCACACGCACACGCACACGCACACACACACACATACACACACACACACACACACACACACACACACACACACACACACACACACACACACACACACACACACACACCGCGGTTTGATAGTAAGCTTACATGTTGCATAAATCCCAAGTTTCTTCTAAGATATCATGTTAGGAAAATATCAAATTATATTCTACTGAGAGAGAGAGAGAGAGAGAGAGAGAGAGAGAGAGAGAGAGAGAGAGAGAATAAACAAAAACTTCTTACCACAACCGAGGCTTCTCAAACTTTTCCCCATCATCTGAAAAAAGAAAAAAATCGAATAAATTACCGGAAACAAAGAAAACACGTGAAATACAAATCACTGGCAGGTAATAGGTGTTTCTTATTGTTTGGGAAAACAACTTGAGAAAATACGTAAGTCGCTTCACCAGAAGAGATTCTTCGTGAGGTGTATAAAATCATTTGGTGAGAAGAACTGAACAGAACATTGATGGCAGTAGTGGAGGGGCTCATGGAGGGGTCCCTTTGAGAGATGAACAATTTTTGGCAGCAACGTGAGTAAAAATGGAGAAATTGTTATCGTAGTGAACAAATAAATTAAGAAGTCCTTTTTGGGGGTGTATGAAGCTTTTTAGTGGTTGTAATAATAAAAACAAAACACTCGCCATCGTATGAAGGGGTTTGTGGAGGCTGGTATTCATGTCTTCAGTCAAAATGGTTCTCTCTGGGTTGAATATTATTATCTGGGAGTAGCAAGGATAAACTAGAAAATGTCAAAGTACTGAAGGGGTTAAAGAAAATGAGTGAGATATTTTTAAAACGAAGGTGGTTTAGTGTGAGGTTCGACGGGTGGATCAGTGGTAATCAATGGCTGTAAAGTCGACCAGCGTCTGTGAATGTAGACCACTGGCTATAAAAATGGACCAGGGGCTAAGAATGTGGACCAGAGACTATGAGTTGGCCAAATGTTATGAGAATAAGTCAGAGGTGTAGATGTGAGTGAACCAATTTTAGAATTATGAAAATGGACCAGTCTGAGAGCCATGAAAATGAACCAGAGGCTGTACAGTATGTGGACCAGCAAGGCTGTAAAAGTGGACCAGGGGGACTACGAGAGTGGCCCAAAGACTGTGAGAGTGGACCAGGGGAACTAATACAGTGGACCAGAGGTTATAAGAGTAGACCAAGGAGATTAAGGATGGACCAGGGGCTGTGAATGTGGACCAGGAGACTAAATGAGTGGACCAGGGGCTGTGAGAGTGGGTCTGAAGTTGTGACACTGGTCCAAGGGTTACCAGACCGAACAAGCAGGCAAGTTCTCTCCACACTGACACAGTCCTGCATTACCAAATGTACACAGCATCTATCTTCCTATTTATATATTGCCCTAATCCTAGAGTTGATCCGGGGTGGGCGAGACCAAAACTGCCTCCAGCTCCCTCTTATCGCCACTACAACAGCTCCAAATGACAACATCCGAGGTTCGAGCCCGAGAATGTATCACCTTTTAGGGACGATTACAAGTCCTGCTGATTAACATTAGAACCTGTCGTTTATATTCTGAGTGTAGTGTAAGTGTAAAGTTGGTGAGAAAGGCGTCTATCTTTGTCGCATTCTCGGTGTGGAAAGTGGTGTGTATCTATCTATTTATCTATCATACTGTCAGACGCCTTCAGGGTCGATTACAAGTCCAGCTGGATTAAATTTAGAAACCTGTCTGTCTGATGTGGGTGTTTACGTAATGGAATGTTATTTTCGCGAGGGAGAGAGGTGTGCCCATCTTTTTCCCATCTTGCCTGTGTGAAAGCTGCGTCTGTCTGTCTATTTATATATCTATTTACGACCACGGCAAGCTCTATCTTCCTGTGTATCTATCGCCAGACGTCCAATTCCAGACTACCTCCAGTGTGACGGCGACCAAAACTGCCCTGTACATCACCACTAACGACAGCCAGATCACAGTGCCGGCCGTTCCTATCCCAGTCCTCTGAGGCACCTGCAGGAGGCATGGGAGAAAGTTCAGGTGTAAATTTAGAACCTGTCTCTCGATTTGCGTGTAGTACTTCCCTTGTGTTGAGGGAGAGGGAATGAGGGAGGAGAAAGGAGAGGGAGAGAGGGGGAGAGAGGAAAATGAGAGTGGAGGGGGAGAAAGGACAAGGAGTGAGAGGAGCTCATTTTATTTATTTTTTACCCGTCCATGGAAAGTGGTTTTTAAAATGCTCTCTTTTTAATTATTTTCCTGTCTATCTATCTATCTATCGTTCCACTGAATACATTGTGGCTCAGCGATAGCGTGGGATGCACTCTCCCTGATTCGTACCAGACCAGTATGAGGAAAGGTAAATTTGGCTGTCGCTCTTCCTCCTAGCGATATACATACGCAGTGACACAGGTAACATCTCTCAACTGTCAGACACCATCATCCAAATCGTATCCATCTGTCTATCTATATTTCTACTGCCAGAAGCTACCATCAAACGTGCATCTCTCTCTCTATCTGTCTGTCTACCCACTCATCTGTGCATGTATATATGTATGTATTACTGGACGTCCAATGCAGGGTGACCTCCACAAAAACATCTGTCATCTCTCTATCAGCCCTGATCACCACTCCCTTCCGCCACTCCAAGCATCCTCCCTCATGTACTCCACTGACCCCCTTTAAAAAAAAGCAATAAATTAAAACACGGAACAGGTATTATGAGCATTTTAAACGCACGACATGTAAAAAGAAAAAAAAAGAAAACAGTTGACTATTACTACAAGAAGTTTTTGCCGAATAAAATCGTCTGGTAATGGAGCATTAAAAAAAAAAAAAAAAAAAAAAAAAAAAAAAAAAGCAGTTGTGAATGAGCTCAAGGCTGCTGCTTTTAACCCCTCTACTGTCTTTGTGAACTTGGCCGTCTAATGATAACAAGGCCAAAAATAAAATAGAAATAAAAAAAACATGGTATCGTACAAATGTGACTCCTTTTCGGTAATCAAGGTATGCAAATGTCTTTCAAATAAAACAAAAACAACAGCAACAGGAACAACAATATCAAGAACAACAATAACACCAGCAGCAAAAACAACTGTTGATATTTAGCTCCTCCCCAAATAAAAAAAGTTAAAAAATGAGTGAACTATGGCCTGGCCTCAACACACGCATTTCTAGGCAGCTCTGGACGGCCTACGATATAGCCAGGAAAAGAGCGGATTGTTACAGCGTTTAATAGGCCGTTACAGGAGGCGAGCACCTTGTAACTGCTTTTACTATGACGGGGACGAGCACTTAAATGAAGCTTCGTTAACTCGAGGGATGATGTGGATGGGGGGGGGAGATGCTTAAAGAAGTACAGTGCGAGTAAAGTGGCGTCTTAATTAGTAATGCCTGGTTAGATTTATTGAGAATGTCTTAAGCACTTCCTTTTCCTACCCGGGGAGACGAGTAATACACAGAAAACAAAACAAAAACAAAAAACTGTTCATGACTTATAAACCGGTAATTACAATTGTCGCTATTTAAGGAACTACAGCAGCATCCTAACTTGTAATACCTGATTAAATATTTTTAAAGTATCTTAAGCAGTCTTTCTCCAAGTCGCAGAAGAAAGGAAAAAAAAAACTGGAGATAAACTAAACAACAGATCAAAAATTTTACGACTCTGTAAAATAGAAGTATCGAAGTGACAATGTCTTAATAATATAGAGCCCCCCCCAAAAAAAAAAAAAAAAAAGATTTAGAATTCTTTTTGTTCGTTGACGAGACATGTTAAATATAAAAAATTATATAACAATATTAAAATACACTTAAACAGCGAACTGAATCATAATTCTCGCAACCTACCCTCTTCACTTTTTTAACTTCTTTCTTTGTTTCATTCTTTTTTATTTCTTTCACAATCATATAACTGTAATAGGCTTAGGAGGGTTTTATCAAACTAAGGAGATACGATACTTCCTTCAATAACCCCTTTGCCAGTAGGATGCTCTTCTAAGGTAAATGGGAGTGGTAGCGATATCAAAATAAGTCATCAAACTGAAAGAAGCGAGGAGACTCAGCAGCACTTCACTGATAATGTCTATTAAGATATATCCAACTGTCTCAAGCATTCTATTTTCTAAACCGGTATAGCCACGCAAAAATAAATATAATGTAAAAAAATAAATGGAGTACATCAATAAAAACCACAGTAAAACAACAAACCATAAAAGATTTAGGAAACATTAAAGCGTGTAAATGACCGTGTCTAGTATGATATATTGAACATCATAAACATTATTTTCCAAAACTAAAGAAATCAGGGAAAAATTACCTTAGAAAACCATCATCTTTGACGACCTAATAAACGGTAATGTTTAAAAAGTGCTTCAGGTATTCTGTATCCAAAACTGAAGAGATCAGTAGTAAATGAGAAACAGCAAGAAACAGTGTAGCATACTTTTTACATCCACGACTTATGAAAGCAAAGTTATCTAAAGGGTATTGACTAGTAAGATAGACATATAATTTATTTCTGTCTCAAGCTTTTTTTTTTTTTTTTTTTTCAACAAGGTGAGACTATGCACAATAGATGAATAATATGAAATAAATAAATGCTGAATGATAAAGCAGCTCTGGAAAACACAGATGCAAGTAGGTGATAGTAACATGTGATATACTGAACACCCTTGGCCCTTTATATTTTAAGAGAATAGTGACATAAGGAAAAAAGGCATGAAAGAGCAAGAAAACACTGGAACGACCTCAAACCTTTATGTCGAGAAAAATGTCACTGATTCTGCTGCAAAACTAGTGAGACTATAGAAAAGAAACAAGAATGAATGAATAAATGAATAAATACATAAATAAATAAATAATGCAAAACAAGAAACCGCAAAACGACTGTGGAAAACACAGAAGTAGTACATCGATAATGTCTAGTATGATATAATGTCACAAGCATTCTTTTTCCGAGGCCAAGAATCATGCCTCCAGCATATAACTCAAATTTTCACGACTTAAAGAAAACACAGAACCGTCTCAAGTAACAGTGCATAATAAGTTACATTGATGTCTCTGAGGAAATCTTTTTTCCAAACCGGTAAGGTCATGCAAGAGGTCTTAGAAAAATAAATAAATAAATGAACAAACAGTAGACCATAATTTTGAAGACCAAAGAAGAAAGAAAAGCATCTCTTGTAGTAAGGTATTCAATTACGAAGACATTTTTTTTTTTTTTAAGAAAAGAAAAATAAATACAAATGTTTCAAACAGAAAATCATATCACGACTTCTGAAAACAATGACACATCTATGTAACAGTATCTAGCAAATATTTCCAGCCTCAAAATTTAACAGAACTACCTTCAGACAGGGACTTAAAATCATCACGAACTTTTTGCCAAAACCCACAAGGCCACAAACAACTTCCTTAAGCATCTGATCTATCACTAAGACAATAGGGACACACGTCAATGTCTCAAGTGATCATGTCCACAAAGATCTATTAGATGTCATACGAATTCTTTTGCCAAAACCGAAGAGAGAAAGTAAAAAGGGAAAAAAACTTGAAAGGGTAGATCATAATTTTCACTACAGAGGAAGCGCCCAGCACAGTATAATAATCCTTTCAATCCGATGACGACTTCTTCACTATATTTCAAACAGTGCCAGGCGATTTTAGTCAGATTAGGGGTGATTTTTCGAACTGGAGGGGTTAGATATGGCCTTCTTTAACTCCTTCCATAACAGAGGTTCTTCCTAAGTTGTAAAAAGGGTCTGGTGGCGGTTTGATGAAAGTGAAAAAAAAAAAATGAAGGTGTTAAACAGGTCACCAAAATTTTCATTAATAATTAAACAGAAGCGTTTCCAGCGGTGATGTACAGCAAGGTAAACGACCCATTCAGTACGATGACACGTCTTGTTTCAACTAACCCCTTCACTCCAATGACGTATTTTTTGATTCTTGATATCTCCAGACGATTCTATTCACTTTAAGACAGACCTTTCGAACTGCAGGGATTACATACGGCCTTCATTAACCCGGTCAGTAAGAGTTTCTTTTCTTCTTCTTGAAAAATATCGTCTGCAGGCAGCAAGAATAAACTACAAAAAATATGTCATTAGACTGAAGGGATTTATCTCGCTACCTCCAAACTTCTTTTCTTCTTCTCCCCATTTTTCTTCTTTTCTCATTTATCTCGCCCCTTTATTCCCCTGTTTTCCTTTTATCTCCAAACAAAAATTTTCCTTTTTCTTTTAAGTTTCCCCCCCCCCCACACACACCTTTCTGTAGCTTACGGAAGGACAGCTTGTACTGAAAGAAATTAAGCAAACTGCCATAGTCTTTTTAGCGTGAAGACTTTTTTTTTTTTTTTTTCTACCTCCGCCAACGAAACTGGAGGAGGTTATATATTCACTAATGTTTGCCTGTTTGTTTGTCCACACGATATTTTCGAATTCTCCATGAATTTCAACGAAATTTTGTGAAAGGGTGTGCCATGGGCCCAGAAAGAAATGATTAAATTTTGGGGTGGATCCGGATCCTATGTATCCTGCACACAATCTCCAAAAGTTCTCAATAAATCTCAATAAAATTTTGTGGATGAGTGGGCCATGGGTCAAGGAGCAATTGATTAAATTTGGGGGAGGATCCGGATCCAATGTTTTCCAAACAATATCTCCACAGATCGGGATCCTGATCCTTTTTAATGGCAATGGCAATGGCGGAGGTATACGCTCTCTGAGTGTTTTCTAGTTATATTTTTGCTACCTCCAAACGATTTTATTCAGCCTAGGAAAAGAAAACAGCTCAAACCCTTCCATTCGATAACATCGTTTATTTATTTATTTATTTTCCACTACCTCCAGGCGATTTTATTCAGTCTAAGAGAGACTTTTCAGACTGGAAAGTATGAGTGGCTTTTCTCAGCCGAATAAAATCGTCTGATGGCAGCAAGGGTTAAATTAATAAAAACGTCACCGTAGTAAATGGGTTGTCCGTCATAGGCATTCTTTTTTCCAGACAAAAAAAAAAAAAAGGTTCATTATAATAAATAAAAATAATAAAACAAATAATTAAGAAGGTAGCTACCTATAGAGTATTTACAACCTGAAAATTATATCATGACAAATATAAAAAGAAAAAAAATTAAACACGAGGTAAATCATGGACAAATAGTAAATATATACATATACAAGTAATCAGTTTATCACCACATCATCAGGACAAGACAGAAGCGTCAAGAAAGATGAATTCAATGTCATCTTTCATACTCAAGGTATTCTATTAAATTTTTTCCAAATAATAATGCCACTGAACGAGATAAAAGGTACACTTACTTCTACATATTTTCTTTTTTTTTTTTTCCAAGTAAAAAATGCGGCAAGGGAAACAAAATCAACCAAAAATTTATATCACCACGATAATGTACCAAAGATAAACAGTTTTAATGTCATACACCCTCTTTCCTCTTTTTACAAACCAAAAGTGGCGCAAGAAAAAACCTGAAAAAATCGCCTACACCAGAGCCCCCTATCACGACCCTCTCAGCGAGGCCCATATACGGGGTGGCGACCAAGATGGATGCCGGAGATATAGTGATCATAGGAGTACCCCCTCCCACGCTCCTACCCCCGGCCACGCTTACACGCTTTAGTGCTGTAATAATCGTGGACCTGCTCAATAAACTTCAGCTGGGGTTATGTCTACTTGCTCCCCACGCCCCCTGGGAGATGCTGAGCTTAGTTGAGAGGAAAGCGGAGAACTCTGGCCTTTTAAACAGCGTACGTGTTTTATATGCACCAAAGTTCAAACATGTAATAATTTTGCTGCTCTAGAAACATATTAATATTTACACAAGCTAATGTCACAAGACTTAATTTAACTGATAGAAATCTCAGTAGCAGTCCTTCTATCTGTGCTGCATCACAAGGAGAGTAGAGGTCCACATATTTAAGGCAACGATGCCCAGTCACTCTTCCCTAAGCGACATAACGTGAAAAATCCCAACCACTCCTTGAAACTGAATCCTTATGGGCCACATTCAGTTGAAGCACCTTAGCTCATAGACCACCTACTGTAGTGTCTATCGGCTGCTTATAAAGTTACTATCCAATGTAGTAAAAGGTTTAAAGGATTTCAGGGAACCACCTGACTTGTCACTCAGTACAGAGACACCTGAATATCAGGTGAGTGGATGGTAAGCGTCCCTTAACGAACGTAGAGCAACCACTCTATCTCCCTACCTTAACGATAATTTCTTGTAAAATATTATATATAACTATGATAGTTACTTGCAGCTGCACTAACTGAATTATGATTAAAATTGATCTCTTCACTGATTAAACGGCTTTTTTCTGTACCATGGTGTAATATAACCATACCAAGCCAAATTTACCTTTCGACACTTTCCCATTGTTGTAAATCAAGATAAAACAAAGCCAAAATTGATATTCCCCAGGTGGTAGAACAGTCACACCTATTGCTCTAATCCTTTCTTCATTCTTTGGCCGCATTATTAAAACAGAGCCGCAAGGGGGAGCCAAGCATACAGATTCTGATGGTCACTTACCCAGCCTTTGATGACAGCAAGATGTTTTTGGCAGCTCATTTTCTCTACCTTCTTGCTGAATGCGCTCTATAACGTGGCAGGCAGTACTAACCACATCCAATCCTCATAGCTACTCTCTAAATGACTCCATAACTAGATGTTTGCTTGCCCCTTGGTAATAACGGCTTTAGAAATAGAGACAAGACCATTTTTACTTCTAAGTTTGCAGGCATTGGGGTTTGTACGAAGGTTGCGGTTGGCTTTGGACTTAAACCCAGAATCAGAGAAAGAAATGTAGTTGGCTTAGTAAATACAGAGGATCTGCTAACTGCTCGCATCACTTACTCCTGTACATCATCATCATCATCATCATCATCACTAATTAGGCATCATTTATCCTTAGCGAATTACTGGTA
The DNA here is from genome assembly GCF_032717465.1 of Coenobita brevimanus. NCBI lineage: Eukaryota > Metazoa > Arthropoda > Malacostraca > Decapoda > Coenobitidae > Coenobita > Coenobita brevimanus. Next base: position 51,845,860 of record NC_136977.1, on the reverse strand, counting down.
TCATGTTAACTGCGCCATTAAGTCTTTTACCACCTCTGGCATGAGAGAGAGAGAGAGAGAGAGAGAGAGAGAGAGAGAAAGAGAGCGAGAGAGAAATAAAGATTCATTAGAGACATATATGCTAGCTTCCTCATCAGCAATGCACAAGGTAACCTCACCAAATTAGAGATATCATAGGAGTTACTTGCCTTGAAGCATTTATCACCCCGGGTCTAATAAAGGTAATGGAGGGTAGACTGCAGCGCTACGTCTCAATCTAGGCACAGGCACTGATGTATTGCTACCAGGCACGAGAGGCACAGAGAAAGAGAGAGAGAGAGAGAGAGAGAGAGAGAGGACCCCACAGCCACTACGCTCTTAGGTTTGAGCTGATGCTGTGGGGGTTTTGTCTGTCTTCTGTCTCTCTGTCTTTCTGTCCCTGTATGTCTCGGTCTATCTGTCTATTTACTCATCTACCTGTTTATCTATTTATCTTTATTTCCAGCATATCTTTACCTGTCGTGTATGTACGGTAATCGTGAATCTGCAGCCAAAAGATAAAAAGACACATACTAAAATGCGCGTTCTCTCTCTCTCTCTCTCTCTCTCTCTCTCAAATATCAGATAACCTTTGTTCCGGCAGACAATCACAGACGTCATGACGAAATCAAATAAAACTCTTTCTTTACGATGTTATATATTTTCCTTCCTACCATTAGACGATTAAATTCAGCTGTCAGGAAACCTCTCATCGTGAAGGGGGTTTACTCTTAAAACTTAGCTGACGATTTACCTGGTTTACTTCGGCTAACGAATATACTTGTCACTGGGTATCATTCTGACTTCTTACGGTTAAAAAGCTATCTCGATTAACATTTAACCCTCGATTAACGGCTTGTCTATTTTACTCTTCTTAACACCAAACGATCTCACTGGCTGAAAATCGTCTGGTCAAGAATATAAAAAGGGGTCATCGTCTTGAAGTAGCTGACCTTTTGTTGTGGTGGTTTTCTCTGAGATGAATAAAATAGTCTGAGGTTGGTAGTGAACGGGAATGAAGGTCACATCTAATTTCTCCAGTACTAAAAATATCCCCTAATCTTTAAAAAAAAAAAAATCTCCTGTGTAAAGCAAGAATCTTAAAACTATCTGCAGGATAAACGTGTATTAGTAGCGGTTTTCTATTACAAGAGAGCTTTTTCTTTACATTTTTCGGATCAATATTCACTCTAGTTCATATGTCAAGTGCATAGGCGCTGTATAAGTGAAGACAAAATATAAACAGCCAATACGAAGTGAGTGGCGGCTATAAGAGTGAAGGAAAAAACATAAACAGCCAGTGTGAAGTGAGTGGCAAGCGATCTTACACAGCAGTCGAGCTTTAAAAATTTTTTTAAGTATGGAACCCTACGTTTGCTCGTCCGCTTAGTAATTACATATAAGTTACAGGCAAATTACTAGTTATAATTAAGTTACCGGCGAGCGAGCAGTTAGCCTTTGTACGCGGGAATCATTACAGTACCTTGAGAATAGCTAGTAATCAACTTTATGAAATTACAAAGTGAGTTTAAGGAATCCAGTGCTGGGGCTTGATGTGGTGATTTTGTGGTCAACTAAAGAACCTGCCTGGTATAGGGAGAAAAAGAGGAAGCTGGGAGAGATTATTGTGTTTCGTGATGGAATGTTGTGGGAACTCTGATTTTTGAGTTTCTTCCTCTCTCTCTCTCTCTCTCTCTCTCTCTCTTACACACACACACACACACACACACACACACACACACACACACACACACACACACACACACACACACACACACACACACACACACACACACACACACCATCGTACCCATCCCGCTGTTTTTCTTTGGTCAACCTGTCGTACACGCGGGCACAAAAATTCATCTAATTTCTAACCTCTTACCTCTTCTCTTACTTCAAATTCCTAAGCTAAGAGGCCTGATACGTTTTTCCAGATAATATTTAATCTCTTTTGCTTCTCATTTTCTTTATTGGCTAGTACTTTAATGTTGAGAGATGCTTGGGTATGTTTCTTTGCCAAATACTTCACCTGTCCTGCTTCTCATTTCCCCCTGCTGCTTTCCTAAACTGTAAAAGAGACTTAGTATGTTTTTGGATGATGCTCTTTGATATGATAGGTCAGGGAGGAAAGTGACGGCCATCCCAAAAATAAAGTAGACGCAGTAGAATAGTAGTTTGAATTTTTGACTGTGACTGTATCTACCTCGCCGGGCCGCAGGTAGGGTAACTGCTTGACCGGTTACTTTTTTTTTTTCTTTTTTTTTTTTGAGATACTGCAATTACCTTCTATCTTATACGGGTCAGTTTTACAGTTATATGAGCTATTTTTACACCGGATAAAAATTCTGTCTACCATTCACACCTCTGGCTATATTTATCTTATCTTTTACAGGCTACTGTTATTATTTGTAGCTTATATTTACACCTGACATGGGTTATTTTCACACCTGGTATGGGCTGCTTTTATGATACAGGGCTAGTTTTAAACCTTCTACAGGCTCTTAAAATAGTTTGCAGGTTACATTTACACCTGATATGGCAACTTTTCACCTGATACGGGCTATTTTAACATCCAAATTGGGCTACTATTAATTTCCAGGCTATCTTTGCAGCTATTATGGAATTACCTTTGCCACCTGATAACACTTTTTTTTCCATTTCTTGACGATTTTATTCAGCTTATAAGACACCTTCAGAACCTGACGAGATAGGTACGGTTTCTATTAACCCTTTCAGTATGAGGTCTTTCCTGAGCTGATTAGAACTGTCTGGAAATAACAAAAATAAAAAGACGTCTCCGGACTGAAGGGGATAAGAATCTGAGACTACCTACTCTTGTAAGGCGGACTACTTTTTATACTTCACAGTGGCTACTTTTCCTGAACACAGGCTATGTAAACACCTGATAACGTGCTATTTTTGTACACCTACCAGAGGGCTACCTTCATCACCAGGTATCAAAGAATCAGGTTATCATATCTTACCCACCTAACGCATGGACGCCTCGGGTACCAAGCCATAAATTTACAATACTAACTACCTTGACAACAACAGCAACAACAACAACAGCAAGAAAACCACCACAACAACAGCAACAACTTGGCAGGCGACATAAAGCAACTTAAGTCATCCCCACCACTTGCATCACTACCATCACAACAGCAAAAAAGAGGGCGGCAGGGGAGAGCCACAGAGTAAAACAATCACTGCCTGCAAGACCGTGGATTGCACCTGGCCTAAGTGGTGGTGTGGGGGTGATGGAGGGTGTGGTGGCCGCCATTACCAACAATTTATCACATATCGCCTTCCTTCCCTCCCTCATCACCTCCTGATTAAAACGGGGAAGCGCTGGGAATACCAATGAGGACTGAGAGCATGAGAGAGAGAAGGTAACCATGCATAGCTCAGGCAATACTCCCTTAACTGTATCTTGTTTCACTGCTTCCGCTCGACCTAAAGAGGATCCAAGACGGGCCGAAACTGTTCCATCCTTAGGGAAAAAATATAAAGGTTTCGGCATGTGGGTATAAATCAGTCACAGTAACTATCCCAATTTATTTTGTTCTGACTAAAGCCCAATGGATATTTTTCTAACTGGGATTGTTTATGACCTCTTCAGCCTGGCGACTTCCTTCCTCAGCTGGATAGTATGGTCTCGTGTTAGCCCAACCAAAATAAACAAGAGATCCGCGGCCTGATAGTGTTAAATCCTCCACAGCCGGGAACCCTCTTAGGAATCTTGTAATTTCTAAAGTCCGGGGGTTCTTTTCAGCTGAGGATGTTCTCCAGACTCAAAGGTCTAGCAAGCTTCTACTCACAGCCATTTCCCTTTCACTGTCTAAGGGTCTCTTTCTCCTCGGTCCCAGCTCTCCTTTTCTCTGCATTTCACAGTCAATCTGGATCAAGTCATTTACTCTTAGTCATGGGGATGAGTTGGCATTAGAGCGAGGATAGTGAGAAAGCTCAAAGGAGAAGGGAGCAGTAACCAGTAGCAGGAACAAGATATATGGTTTAATCTATGGGCTCCTTTGCCTCTGTCAGTAAGGATCGGACCAGTTTCCCCTCCTCTCTCTTTGTCTGTGTGAAAGAGCAGGCTAACTGGCAGACAAACACAGGTAGGAATGAGACTACAGAAGACACACAAAGGAGTACAGAATAGCATGGAAAGGATATATGGTTGCGAGCTATAGTGTTCCCTAGACGTCTGTGTTAGGACTGGACCGGTTTCTTTCTCTGTCACTGTGAAAAATCAGACCGAATAGAAAAGACGAGTGAGAGCAAAGACGGGACTGGACAAGACACAAGAAGAGGAGAAGAATAACGGGGGAAAAACACACTGACATAAGGTGCTGTGATGTCCCCTCTACGTCTGTGAGTCAAGACCTATGGGCCTTTGTGCCTCTCAAGATCATGAATAAAGGCGGGCAGAACAGAAGAAGAAATGAAGACACAAAGGAGAAAGATGTGAGCAGGGAGCGACAAAGAGAAAAAAGAATGCGGCATAAACTACAGTAACCCCTGTACGTCTATTTCTTTCTAACACAAAGAGCAGAAACGGTACCTGACAAAAAAAAAAAAAAAAAAAAAGTGGGGTGGGGTGGCGAGACGGAATAACGGTCACCAAACAAAAAAAAAAAAAAAAAAAAAAAAGGAAATATGGTGTGAGCTATGGGCACCCTGGGGACTGACCTTCTGCCCCCTCCCCGTCTCCGTAAATAAGCCCCCCACCAGGGTACACGGCAGAGGAAAGTTAGGCGGAGGCACGGGGCGCCGGGGTGGTCCTGTGGGCTCTGAGTTACGGCCCATGAAACTCCATCCATCACCCCCATAACTACACACGTCAGGGCGAGGACTCACAACTAGACTTAGGGTCGCACAGAAGCTTCGTTGCATCTCTTCCTTAGCGATTTATTCTGCATATTACATTTCAATATCCTCATGTATATTATTAATGGAAAATGAATACGTCACGGCAAGGAAATCACAGCCAGACTTAGGGTTGCATTCTGAATGGTGCTGGGGATTTTCGTGACACTTCTTCCTTAGCGATTGATTCCGCACATCACACTTCAATCTCTTCTTTCATGTCACTCATGTCAATTAAACATTTTTGGGATTAGATTTACAAACAGATTTATGAATCTCCATACTGAGGCCTCAATCACTTTCACACCAATGAAGTATTTCTTATTTCTGTTCCATGTCCTGACGATTTTATTCACCTTTTCAAGCAGGGGAGTTCAGGTACAGCTAATTCCTTCACATCATGAGGCCTTCCATGGAATGAATAAAATCATCTGGAGGCAGGAAGGATAAAAATGAAAAGTATGGAAAGGTAAATACAGACAGTTTTAGAACCTCTCTTTTCACAATTCCTTGATCCGGCCGTTAAGTGCGTGTGTGGCGTGCATCCTGACCCAACGTTGTAGGAGCGCTCAGTACCAAGACAAATGGCAGGAACGCGCGCTGGGTCGGGTCCATTTGAGGGAAGAAAATTATAGCAGGTGAGAGAAAGGCATTAGAATCGTTTGTGTCGCCTCTCATTTAGAACCACAGCAAAAACTACGGAGACTAAATATAGTCGCCAAAATGTGTATGTTGGAAAAAGTATAAATGCTATTTTGCGACAACTCTGTCCCCCATGACTCACTCTCAGCCCAATAAATCGTCTGGCGTTGGCTGGAATATAGTATGTGTTGACCATGATACCATAAAAAAGAAAAAAAACAAGAATGGCCAATATACTTATGTTTCTGACGTGTAAACACCAAAGCCCGTATTCTTGTTCCCTAGTGCCTCTTCCTTAGCGATTTATTTTTGGAAATGCATGCTTATTATCCTTTTGTACTTTACTTATATTGAGTATGGCAATGTTAGGAGGATTTATATAATACAGAGTAGGACAGGAAATTGTAATTAGCAAAATAAATCGCTTCGGAAAAAGTGCTAGGAAGCTTCCTTAACCAACGAGAATCAAACAACAGAACGTGGACAATACAAAACACAGTTATAATGAACACAATACTGATGTTAATGTGTAACGAAAACGTGTTACAGGGAAAGATACGCTAATATACAGATCCTAGAAAATAAATAAATAAATAAATACGCAATAAAATGTAGACGGTTCATAGACATAATTACCAAACTGTGGATGTCACGAACACATGTTGGTGCTTTATTGAGTGACTGATTAACAATGCTTTCCTCATTAGCACAGCCACTAAGATATGAATAGGAAAGGATAGTAAATATAAAAATTGATGTTGGAAGCAAACGAAAAGAAGAATCTGGCTGTTAAAGAGGTGGACACTAGATTCTGAAGGTTACAAAAATTTCATCAACACGGTGCGAAAGGTACAGAAATTGAGGCTCTAAAATGAGGGTCGTTCCGAGACACAAACACCAAAATGAACACTCTTATAAGACACACTAAAACCAATCTATGTTAAACCGACACACACGAGAACTCCCACATAACATCCAGGGGAAAAAAGGGGGGGGTAACGTTGCCAATGTAATCTTCAAGGCGAGACCGAAGGCTTAATAATCCCGTGTTTGTAGCCTTGGGAGAGCTTAAGCCAGGATCTTCGCTACACCTGGCCTACGTTCTTAATCATGGTTTATCTCTTAGCGCTTAACCCACTACAGCGGAATAAAATCGTCTGGAGATAGCAAGAAGAATAACGTCCTCATAAATATATAATCTAATGGAGAGCCTTTCTAACTCATCGCAAAACGGATAGAACATGAGGGGGTCAACGTACTGAAGAGACTAAAGGAGGTTATTTAACTCCTTCGACACGAAAGATGTTTTCCAGGTTGAGTAAAATCGTGTCGCGGTGGCAAGAACAAAGTAAAAAGTACAAAAAAATGGCTAAAAGTAACAGCCCGTTTTGTGTGTGTGGGGGGGGGGGGAGGGGAAGCAAAATAACAAGACACCGTGGTAGGGCAGGGGAGGACAGCCACTGTTTTGCCCTGCAGTAATGAGCATACCAATCGCAGATCAAATTAAGCTAGACAGATCGAGTCTCGTGTGTGTGTGTGTGTGTGTGTGTGTGTGTGTGTGTGTGTGTGTGTGTGTGTGTGTGTGTGTGTGTGTGTGTGTGTGTGTGTGTGTGTGTGTGTGTGTGTGTGTGTGTGTGTGTGTGTGTGTGTGTGTGTGTGTGTGTGTGTGTGTGTGTGTGTGTGTGTGTGTGTGTGTGTGTGTGTGTGTGTGTGTGTGTGTGTGTGTGTGTGTGTGTGTGTGTGTGTGTGTGTGTGTGTGTGTGTGTGTGTGTGTGTGTGTGTGTGTGTGTGTGTGTGTGTGTGTGTGTGTGTGTGTGTGTGTGTGTGTGTGTGTGTGTGTGTGTGTGTGTGTGTGTGTGTGTGTGTGTGTGCGTGTGTGTGTGTGTGTGTGTGTGTGTGTGTGTGTGTGTGTGTGTGTGTGTGTGTGTGTGTGTGTGTGTGTGTGTGTGTGTGTGTGTGTGTGTGTGTGTGTGTGTGTGTGTGTGTGTGTGTGTTTTGCCTATAATTCCAAGCTCTCAGAAACCCACCTTCATCTTAATGAGACACAGGATAATGATAACGGTGATGCTGTGTTTTTCTGTTGATAATGATAGTTTTAGACAATGCAGAGTAAGACAACTGGATTCTGTGTTTCTCTTTCGCTCTGTGTGAAATGTTCGTTTCCAATTGTCTCTGAGTGCTGGAAATTTCTGCTAGATGACATTACACTAGAAATAAAACGAAAAATGATATAAAATAAGTGTTTATGTGTGATGCAGCTTCTCAGTGGATTAACCCCTCACTGAGTTGACGTCTTTAATTCTTGTCTCCAGAATACAGGGTGGTCCGTAAAACTCACCTTCGACGTATCTTACATGTTACAGAGAGGGCCCAGTCTGCTGGTGTGGGCGGGGGTGTGCGGTGGGAGCAATAAAAGGCTAAATGATGCAGAGAAAACACTGATAACGCTGACTGAGCTGTCCCCACAATACAAAATATATCGGCCAGCAGAGTACAAAGGGATAGTTATACATAGACCATCTTGTATTTTATTTAGTTGAAGAGGCACACTGGTAATGAAAGGGTTAATGAAGGCTTACAACCTCTCCAGTTAGAAAACCCTCTCCTAAGCTTAATATAATCGGCTGTAGATAAGTAAACAGATAAATAATAAAATAAATAGGACACTAGTGAAAGCATGACAAGACATAACCAGAAACCAATATTAAAATCGATCGGTCCATGCACTTTCAATATTCAAAATCAATATTCTGAAGCAAGAATGGAGCGAAGTCAGTCCAGCGTTTCTCAATCGGTTTGTGCAGATCACTGAGGGGGGAGGGGAGAGGGGATGCAGTCGTAGAAGTACAGGAGTTTAAGTAGTACAGTCGAGATCAATCCCAACCTCGGCACGTGGCTGTTTGAAGATTTGAATTTCATAAACACAGACTCCTAAGCTAAGAAGAATCGTTTGGCGACTTCTTCCTTGGCCTTTATCATTCTTTTTCTGAGTCTGTCCTCCTCTCTTCCTATTTCTCCTATCTTTCCTGTCACGTCTTGCTGCTTTTCTTTCCTTTACATGAAGGTGGCCTTACGTTGAGTGACAAGCCAAATGGTTTCTTGTAAGCCAAGAAACCATTTACGACGCTGGGTGGTAACCACATAACCATACGTGCTCCCTACGTGTCAGCAAGTGGGTTGATGGAGGGTTAGTGCCTCTCCCCGTAAAACAAATAACTCAGAGTCAAGTGGCCACCACTAACGGGATTATGGCGTCTGGCAATAGATAGATAGATAGAAGATTTATGTACATAATACTTCCATCATCGCGAGAGGGTTAGTGGACACGGTTTATCATTCTTAGACGAAGAGGGAGCTCAAAATGAACAAAATCGTCTGGCGGTAGCATGAATAAAATGGTTCAGATTTTCGTCGTTGTCAGAAGGTTAGCGAAATCAAGGACAGACAAATTCTAGGTTGAGTAATATTTTCGGGAGGTTGCAAGATTAAAATACCCCCGAAAGTGCAAGAGAGTAAGTAGAAATGTTATGACTCGTAGACGTTGTAAGGGCATTTCTGAGCTGTAAAATCATTTAGAGGTTGCAAATTACAGCAGATGAGGTCTTTGTCATCGTCAGAAAGTTGGTCGAGACTGTAATCGAGAGGCCAATTGTAACCTGAAAAATCACCTGGAAGTTGCAAATTACAGCTTTTTTTTTTTTTTTTCTCATCGTCTTAAGGTTATCTGTTCTTCCACTCGACCCACCGACCCGTCATAAAAACACCCCCGCTAATACCAACACACCAGTCCTGATTAAGATACCGGCAGCACGTACCCATGCAGACGGTGGGTTTTTTGTGCCCAGGTGGGAACATGTGACGGTGTGTGGCCTATCTGGAAGGACTGTTGGCCCTCAGGGAACGGACTGGGTGCAATCTATGCCCACAAGTGGATGTGAAAAAGCAGTTCCTAATTTCCCGCCACCAATATTCAATGCTTGTTAAGGTAGAGAAGTCAATACAGATATTCTTCACTGGTGTGTGTGTGTGTGTGTGTGTGTGTGTGTGTGTGTGTGTGTGTGTGTGTGTGTGTGTGTTTCTTTTTTTCGTATAATTTCTTGGTCAGGGAAACCGACAATCATCTTTATTAGAGAGAAATTGGCTGTGTCCGTGCTATTAACTCCTTCAAAATAATGACGCCTTGTTCAGTTTTTGTCTCCACCAGATAATTTATTGTACTAAGATATGCTTTCTCGTAATGAAGATGTATATGAGGGCAATGTCTTAATATTCCAGTGTGGAAAATCTCACACACGCCACATTAATTCGACTGAAAGGAACACAGGCAAAGAATCCGTCATCGAACTAAAGGGATGAAGGCCTCAGACTGAACAGAGGTTAGAGAACAGGAGCTGCAAACAGACTGCATGTACCGTGGGTGTGCTCGTGTCCACATGAGCATTTTACTGTGGACTGGCAAATGTATCACAAACCTCAACCGTCATCAACATAACTGTATTCCGGTTGCAGAAAAAAGTAATAATTACCGATTTTAGAGATTTACCAGCCAGCCCTCCTCAGTTACTATTTTATATTTGGGTTGGGTTGCATCACATATGCACGTGCCCAGCTTGTCTATTAGGCCCACACAATATAACACACACAATGGAACACTGCACAGTACATGCCACACTAAGACGCAGACACATCAGCGATGTAGGGAACCTATGGGATAATCCCATAGGCGCGACTGCTTACCCGGGGTCGACAGGTCTGCTCGATCAGACAGACCTGGGTTGAGTAAGAAAAACAGATTTACCAGACAATAAGCGTAGCATTTAACTTCATAAAAGGGCCCGATTTTATTTTTCATAGTACACAGATGATCCTCAAGACAGTTTCTTTTTCTAATAGGTACTCTCCTTATCAAATTTTAAATATCGCCAAATTTCACTTTTTAATTCCCCCCCCCCCCGGGGGTAGGGTTTTTTTTTTCAAGAATACTCCCCCAGTATCCCTGCTTGTCGTAAAAGGCGACTAAAAGGCTTGGCGAAGGGTTAGTGCCCCTCCCCGGAAAACAACTAACTAAAAAAACAAACAATAAGCCTCGGACAAGGACTGACCAAACGATGATGACCAAGGACCGGACAAAGGACATGGTAATTGGAACTTGGAATGTAAGGGGAGCTAATGATGAGGTGAAAGAGAGAGATTGTCCAGGTGCTTGAGGGTGCGAAAGTGGATGTATGTGGAATAACAAACAAAATGGAGAGGAGAAAGTGTGAGAGAATGGGAGTATGGATGGGGTATATGTGCAGGAGTAGGTGAGAATGAGAGGGCAAAGGAAGGAGTATGTATAGTTGTGAGTAAAAGATGGAAGAGGAGCATAACACAGTATGGATCAGTTGAGTCAAGGAATGTGTGGGTAAAGTTGAAAGTTGGAATACAAATGTGGGCGATTGTGTGTGTGTGTATGCACCAACGCAAGATCGTGCTAGAAGAGTGAGAGAAGAGTTCCGGACAAATGTAGAACTGTGCATGGAAAAGTTTGGAAGGAATGAGAGAGTGTTTTTGATTGGCGATTGGGAATGTGAAGGTGGATGGAATAGTTGGTGAGTGGGGTGTGCCTGCTGAGATAGATGAGAATGGGAGTGCGTTAGTGGACATTTGTGCTGGGAGGGGGTTGGTGATTGCCAATACCCTCTTCAGGCATAAAATGATCCACAGGTATACATGGCGAGTGATGAGAAGGGTGGGTGGTAAACTGAATGAAAGGAAGGCAATGATTGATTATGTGTGTGTGGATGAAAGGATGCGAAGATGTGTAAAGGATGCAAGAGTGTATAGAGGTTGGGGGAGTGGACTTTCTGACCACTACTTGGTGGTGGCCAGAATTAGAATGCAAGTAAGATGGAGGAATAGAAGAAGAGAAAGACGAGAGGAAGGAGTAGTTGCAAGGAGAGTGGAAAGGTTACAAGAAGATGAGAAAAAGGCAGAGTATAAGAAAGATGTGGAGGAACGATTGGGCAAATATGAATTGGAGCAGATGGGAGACGTGGAAGGTGTGTGCAAGATATTTACAGATGAAATATGTGCAGCATGTGATGTGGTGTGTGGAAGGAAGATAAGACGGAGGGGGGTGCAAGGAACAGCGTGGTGGACTGAAGAGGTGAAACAGGCTGTGGCACAAAAGAAGAAAGCATACAATGAATGGATGAGAAATAGGGGCGTGGAAGAAGTTGAGAGGCGGAAGAAAGAGTTATATGTAGAAAGAAAGAGAGAGGTGAAAAGATTAGTAAGAGAGAGTAAGAAGAGAGTGGATGAGGAATTTGGAAGGAATTTGAGTGAAAAGTGGAGGGACCGTAAGAAAATGTTCTGGAGAGAGGTGAAAAGAGTAAGACAGGGTGGAAGTGAAGTTAGCAGGGGAGTGAAAGATAAAAATGGTAGATTACCAGTGGAGAAGGGAGAAAAAGTGAGCAGATGGAGAGAACACTTTAAGGAATTGTTGAACGTAGAGGATGGAAGTAATGCGAGTGTAAGTGGCTGGGGAATGGCTGGGAGAAGGAGGGAGGTGAGAAGACAGGAAGAAATCAGTAGAAGTTGTGGAAGCAATGAAGAAAGTTAAATCGGGGAAAGCCCCAGGAATTGATGAAGTGTATGGTGAAATGCTGAAGCATGGGGGAGAGATAGTAGTAGAATGGATGTGGAAGATGTGCAGATTGGCCTGGGAGGAAGGTAGAGTCCCGGAGGATTGGAAGTCAGGTATAATTATTCCCTTGTACGAAGGAAAAGGGGAAAAAGAAGTGTGTGGTAATCATAGGGGCATTTGTCTTCTTAGTATGATAGGAAAAGAGTATGGTAGGATACTTATAGATAGAGTTAGAGAAAGAACAGAGAAATTAGTTGGAGAAGAACAGGGAGGCTTTAGGAAGGGAAGAGGTTGTGTAGATCAGATACTCATTCTTAGATCTTTAGTGGAAAAGTTTCTAGAGAAGGGAAAGAAGTTGTATGCGGCTTTCATGGATTTGGAGAAAGCATATGACAGGGTGGATAGACAAGGATTGTGGAAAGTGTTAAGAATATATGGAGTAGATGGGAAGTTGTTGAATGCCGTGAAGAGTATGTACGATGGTGCGAAGGCTGCAGTGCGTGTGGATGGTGAACTAAGTGAATTTTTCTCTTTGAAAGTTGGTTTGAAACGGGGATGTGTCATGTCTCCATGGTTGTTCAATCTGTACATGGATGGGGTAATAAAAGAGGTACAAGGTAGGGTAGTGGATGTTGGAGTGGCCTTGGTGAGAGAGGATAGTGTTTGGAAACTCCCTGTTCTATTGTTTGCAGATGACACTATGTTGTTGAGTGAAGACGAAAGGGAGCTGCAAGGCTTGGTGGATGAGTTTGAGAGAGTGTGTAAGAAACGGAATCTAAAGGTGAATGTAGGGAAGAGTAAAGTGATGGTCTTTGAGAGAGGTGAAGTTAGTGAATGTACAGCGAGGTTGGATAGTGAGGAATTGGAAAATGCGAGTACGTTTAAGTACTTGGGTAGTGTGATGAGTAAGGATGGAGGTTTGGAGGGTGAAGTGCTTGAAAGGGTACAGCAGGAAAGAAAGGTTGCTGGTTCTTTGAAAGCAGTGATAAGAAACAGGGAAGTGAGCATGGAAGTGAAAAAGTTACTACATGACAGTATTGTGATACCAACTCTAACGTACGGAAGTGAAGCTTGGACATTGTTGGAAGGACACAAGTCAAGAGTGAGAGCAGTGGAAATGAGTTATTTAAGAGGAGCCTGTGGAGTCACGTGGAGAGACAGGCTGACGAATGAGGATATAAAGGAGCGTTGTGGTGTTGATGTGGATGTGATAGGAAGCGTTATGAGGAACACACTGGGGTGGTTTGGCCATGTGGAGAGGATGAAGGGTGAAAGACTGACGAAGAGAGTATATGTGAGTGAGGTGGAGGGGGGAAGAGGAGGGGGGAAGAGGGGGGGGAAGAGGGGGGGAAGAGGGAGGGGGAGGCCAAGGATGAGATGAAGGGATGGGATGGAGAGGTATATGAGAGAGGGAGGGGGGTGAGTTGGGAGCAGGGCAGTGAAATGGCGGGGGACATGGCGACTTGGAGGTGATTTGTTTGTGGCCACCCCAAACGGGATTGAGGCGTCTGGCAATAGAAAGATAGAATTTTTTTTCCCTTATGTTTTTCATGAATATGGATAATATATACACAGACAGTGCCTAAAGTGTATGAGGCGAGTACGTGGATAGTACATGGAGAGTAACCTGTGGAGGTAGTAGTTGCCATCTCCTAGCAGTTGTGGTGCAGATGGAAATTGACACAGATGGTACCGTGATGTGCTGCGGTCCTAATCACTGCGGTGGTCATGCGTTATAGGCATGTGCAGATGGTGGTGGTGACGGCTAAACTGATGGTGAGGGCTGTACCAACATTAATGACGATGATAATAAGTATGATGATAAAATACCGGTAGTAATAATGATGGTGCCTGAAACACTGATACGAGTAGTACTGATAGTGGTAGTCATGATACGTGTGGTATGTACAGATAACGACAAAGTAGACAGTGATGGTATCATTTAAAACTTTGATAATAGTGGATACAGACAGTGGAAATAACAGTGGTGATGACGCCGGAATGGTCGTAATGACTGGTGGTCATGTTTGTGATGATATTTAAGAAGTGACACCAACACCACCACCTCCCTTCCTGCTTCCCATACCTTTCTGCCCTCCCTCTGCCTCCTTACCTCCACCGCTTCTGTCCCCCTTACCCTCTGCTTCTCCAGCACCTCCCATTTGCCATCTTCGCCTTCCTTATCCCCACAGATGTAGGAATCTCCTGCCTCTATGCTTATCCCATTGCTTCCCTACCTGCCCTCCCCCCCCCCTCCCGTCCTTTCCCCCTAGTGTACTTGATAGTGAGGGTGTTAGTGATGTTGGTATTTAAGACTGTACACCTCCACCTCTTCTGCTCCCCCTCCCCCCTACACCCTCCAAGCTCCCCTCCCCATCTCTCTGTCTCCCTTAGTACACCCTCCTCCCTATCCTCTCCCCTTCCGCCCAATACTGTACCCCCACACCTCTGTCACCCTCGTTCTCCCTCTGTCAGCCTTACCCCTCTCGACCCCTCTTTTCCATCTCCCCTCTCTTGGTCCACATTACCCCCCCATCTATCTCCCCATTTCCCCATCTCCCCCTCACCCGAAGTGTAATTAGGAATGAGACAGGGTGTGAGTTGAGGGGCGGCCAGCGGAGTGTAATCTGGATGGTCACTGATAATGCCTTGTGCAGCTTAACCCATTGAACGCGATCTAAGCTGTAATCATCACCACCTGCAGCACAATTACATAAATAACAACATACGTTTTTATTATATCCGTACCTGAGCCCTGTTATTATATTTCTAAGAGTGTATGTACGTGGTAACTAATGTTCATGTTCATCTTTGCCGGACAGCTGTGCAAAAGTGAAAAAAAATGCTGTCACCACCTGCAACCCACAAATAACAATAACGGCACTTTTTCTTATTAGCTGTATTTGAGTTTCGTAATTACATTTTTAAAGGCGTAAGTACATAGTAATTAATATCAATGTTTAACTCTGCCGGGTAGCTCTATAGTAGTGGAAAAAAAAATTGCAATCATCATCATCTGTGCAAAAACACAGATAAGTTCATTGTTTTTAATATTATCTGTACCTGAGCGTCGTTAATATACTATCAAGCGTGTAAACTACATGGTAATTAACGTCTATTGACCCGGGTCGTAAATAACTGTTTATCTTTCGCCGGTAGCTGTGTATAAATGAAAAATAATGTGAGTTTTATCTAGTTGGATGTACAGTTCAGTGCATACTTACTTCGGTCATTAACTCACTTCATCATCCATTCTTTCTTTATCTACTGTATAGAGTAAAGTTAAGGAGTTGGTGGGTATAAAACTGATACAACGCGCAATCGGTGAAACAGAAGATACAGTACTGTTAGCAGTTTGTTGTATGGTGTAGGTTTGGTTATTTGGCTATTAATGAAATGTGCAAGTTTCTGAGCATCCACCTCAAAGCCTCAGAGGGAACTGGGAAACCGCCCTTCTCTACCTTCCCAGCCTCCTTTCCTTCCCAGTTCCTTCCTTTACCTTCTCCATTCTATACTGTTCTCTCCCTCTCTACCCTCTCGCTACATTCTTTTAAACATAACTCTCCTTCTTCTAAGACTCCCTCCCCCCCCACCTCATACACACACCCACACGTTCACAAGGTTCCCGCCCATCCTCTCACACCCCAAACCTACATGTATGTATTGCCAGACGCCACAATCCCGGAAGGGGTGGCCATTTGACTTTGAGTTATTTGTTTTACGGGGTGGGGCACTAACCCTCCACCAACCCACTAGCTGACACGTACAGCACTCTTTATACGCTACCCTTACATACTTCGCGCACCACACCGCCCCCTCCTCCCCTCGTCCCCCCAAAAAAAAGGCCTTCCCATACTCCCAATCACTCCCTACATTCTTTGGTATTATTGTATTTTTCAACAGTCACACCTTTGGTTAGGTTAGTTTAGTTAGGTTTAGTTTGTTTATGTTACGTCAATTAGAAAAAAAAAAAAAAAACTGTTCGAAAGTGCAAATTTCCCATCCTTCTCACATTTCCATTACCTCCTTACCTTCGACTTAAAGGCCTCCCTACACTCTTCTCACACAACCCCCTTCCTCTAAAACTCTCTCTCCCTCCCCCCACCACACACACACGCTCACAATTACACGCTCCTTGCAGTCCTCTCACATATCCACTTCTGGCTACTGCCCCTCACCCCGTTCTCCCACACACCCCAAAAATACCAGTCCCCTCAAAATATCCCCATTTCCCCCGTCCCCTCCCTCCCTCGTCACACCCACACCCACACCCACACCCATCCTCCCCGTCCCTCATACCCCCCGCTCTATTAAGCCCCAGGGGTGAACATAAACGAGGCATGGGGCGGTGGATCATACCCCTAATGCTGGTGATTGTGATGGGGGGGACCGGGCATTAACGCCTCCGCCTCCCTTTCCTAGCACCCACCACCCTTCCATGTCCCCTCCCCACCCTTATGACCAAGTAATGAATCTACAGCAGAAGGGTAAGAAGCCTGTCGGCTGCACGGAGGTCATTAAGGAGGTACAGTGGATGAGGCAAAGTGCTAACATGTTACGGTCCCAATCTAAGAAATGACCGGAGGTTTGTACATTATGTGAAACGCTGACCGGGATGTAGGATGGTCCCATATCGTTTTAATGATCTGATGTGCGGTAGCCTAGCCTCGAACCCCTATAGCTCGGGCCCTCTGGAGCTCCTAAAGAATAATAAGGAACTATACCAAGACCCGATGCAGTCAGTGTTACATTCAAACCCCTAATTATTTTGTTGGGTGAAGAGAGAGAAAAGGTAACGCAAATTCTATCCATCAGTGACCAGTCCAAGAATTGTACTCATGCTATTACAATAACAAACTGGACGCGTCAGCTGGGACTCCTACCCACCACCCACCACTTCGTAATGTCACCCCAAAGCGGCCGCAAGTTTGGTCCCCGGGTTCTGTAATCTGAGGAAACACTGGTAAAGGAGCTGCACCAATATGGACTTATTTCGCTTGTATTGTTCCCCTGAAATATCCACAGCAGCTTGGATGTGAAGTGTATGGTAGCTGTATGAGTGAAGGCAACGTATATACAAGCAATTTTATACAGATCTTATTCACAATTCGTGTTTAAGAAAGTCTGTATATACGACACCCAGTCCTCCCTCAACATAGTCTATTATTTGACTTGAGTAATATAAGGGATCAGTCAGGGTGGGCGATGGATGTCCTGTACTTGGGAGCTCATAAAAACCTGCCCGTAGGAGCTGGAAAAACACTGCAAAATGTATTGAGGAAACCAGATGGGCGAGCCTGGGGAAGTCTTCAGGAAAGATCTTAAAACCCTTGAACTCTAGGACCTACGAGGTTATTTTGGGCATTTCAAAAAGGATCATATGCGCCATCAGCTCATAGATGTCTTTCGGAGGATGAATTAAAGATCTTAAACCCTTCCCAACGAAAGGAAGTTTTCTGGAGTTGGCAAAACGCTGGAAAATATATCGCTAAGAGAAAGAGATGAGTATTTCAACTTAAGCTCCAACGATTCACTTTCAGATGAACAAAATCGTCTGGCGTGGGGTGGACTAAACTATTACAGCAGTCCCGTCAATAACAGTTAATGCAGACAATATTAACACTCAGGCTTCTTTGTCCAACACTAAGCTGAATAAAATCTTCTGGTGTAAGCTAAAATACAATACTTGAGTTGTCCCGAGCATGACAGGATGAACGCCAAGACAATCTATAAACATGGCCCCCGCGCATTAGGCTCAATATCCATCATTGCAGGTTGTCTAATCTGATAACTAGGGGAAGTCATGCATTACAGCTAAGCATTATTTTTTTCTGGGTTAAGGTAGTGGTTGGCATCATGCACTTCGGTCATCATGTTGTGGTGAATGATGGGGTCAGTCAGCGGTGGGATGCCGGCTAAGGGACCCCACAATTATAGATGTCGATCTTCACAGTTACCTTTTTGCTCTTTTCTCTATACGCTCTCCACTTCTTATTCTCTTCCTACACCTCTCTTTTTCTCATTAGGCCAACTGAAACACTAAGCGACTAAAAAAACTACAGCACACCAACTAAACATAGGCCATTACAGGGTTCATAATGCGCAAAAGCTGAAGAAGATCCAGGGTTTCTGTGTAAACCTATTGGAGCTGAGTAAGAGGCCTCTGATCACCACTTGAAGCAGCATGAAAATCTCCACTCAGCCACTTTCCTGCTCACTCAGGTACGAGGCAGCTTTGATGGAGAAGGGAGTCTGAGATAAAGGTACACAGTGGATGCGGCAGAGAAGGAATTACCTGACTGAAAGAAAAAAAAAAAAGCACTATATATTTATTTTTTCTGTCGCGCATAATTCTCATGATAATTCAACCCATAAAACTGAATGATAGTCCGGTTTTCATAAACTTCAATCAGGTAGCTCACGTGTAATAGACCTATACTCCGTTATCTATGAATGTTATAAAATGAGACACTATATATTCAGTGCTTAATACAATAAACAAAAGATCCAACAAAGTAATAAGTGCAATTTTATATAATTCTAAATCATACCAGAGTTTTAATACCCAGTCGTCAGAAAACTCCTTCAGTCTTCCCAGTCTCTTTAAAATATTGTGTTCTACTTTCCTCTTAACAGTTTTCGCCTTCACACAATCTCAAAGAAGATCAACACACAAAAATAGCCGAGCCTAACCTGTGATCTCCACCATTACGCAGGTTTTTACCAAGACTTATCAGATTCTCTCCCAGATATATATACAGAACTCGTCAATATCTGGTCATAACACGAGCGATTTTTTTTTTTTTTACATCATTATGCTCAAATTTATCAGTTATCAAGAATTTCCATTAAAATCGCAACTGATCCTCCTCCTCCAATGGGATATTTTTACGTTTACATGGAAGCTTTCTGGATTAGTGAGGAGTAAAGATTTTAACTCTTTCAGCGTGAGGATGTCGTTCTCATTTTTCCATTTCAAATCCACAGACTATTCCCTGCACCTCCCGGGATTGAACCCACGACCACACAGACCTCAGCCCACCACAATAACCTCCTAGGCTTCTGTCTACCTTTCTTCCCCTCGCAGTTTCAATTTGATCTTCATCACAACCAGTCCTAACCTAACCTAACCTATTTCACATCTGCAGTCCCCAATCCACTGCTCAGTCCACTCTACCACCACCTTCCCCCACAACATAATCCAAATCTGCAGTCCCCAGTTCACTTCTCTATCCACTCCACAATACTTTACCCCACAACTTTTCCGTCCACATTCCTTACACTCACAGCTCCATTTCAACCTTCACCACCACCACCACCGGTCCTCCTCTTTCCTCGTTTGTTTCACCCCATTTTTCTACGTTCCACCATTTTCTCGTGCCGATAATCCTGTGCTTTCATTTGCTAAAGGTTATCTCTTCCGTCTGCCACCCCTGCCCTCTTCCCTCGCACCTGCTCCCTCTCATGCACTGGCAACATCTGGTTCAGGATTACAGTACCAGATTCCTTCCTCTACACTCCGAGAAACGTGAAGTCCTTATGTGAGCTTTTACTTTCCCTTCACAGAAACACTATCATACTTGCTTAATTCAGTGAGATAGAGGACGTCCTATTCATTAATTTTATTTTGGCTGCTATAGGCCGAAATTACCTAACTTAGGAAAAGGATAAAAACTGTCATTTGATATTTCTTTGGTATAATATGATCAACATTTTCTCATGGAATCCGAACACCTTCATATGCTCTGGAACAGTGTCTCACGTTCTAAAACACTTCCTCATATCCTGGAATACCCCCTCCCCTCCCCCGACCAACTACCCATCCCTCCGAACACATTTCCCCCCTTCCTTCCTCCCTCACCAACAAATACTTTTCATTCCTCCTGGACACTTACCCACCCTCCGTGAACACATCTCCCATTCTCCTAGTCCAGAACTTCCCACCTTAAAGAAGCCTATGAGCAACATCACCACAACGAATTCTCCCTCTTGAACTGAATAAAATCATCTTAAAGCCGTAAGAAAAAAAAAAAAAGCAAAAATACATTATCGGGCTGGAACGGTTCTATATCGGTTTAGGTTCACATATAATGCGTGTGTATTTCATTTTAAAGATGGGTTTAATACTGCTTCTCCACTGAATATTAATGAGGTCTGGACTGAATGATTCTTGGGAGTAGGTTCTAGTTGTAGGCTTTCTCATTTTTTTTCTTCCGCTGAAGGACAATGAGGCTTTAGAATTTATGATTACTGTGAAACTATTTTTCTGTTCATTTATCTTTTTCTTTTTTTCTTCTTTTTTTTTCTGCCACGGAATGCTAGTGAAGTTCTGGTTACGATTATTGGGAGAAGGTTTTTAGTTTTTCAAATAAATTAATGCTAATAAGTTTTTTTCTTACTGTCAAAAGAATTCTTGGTGATCTTCCAATACTCGCAGACAGCGAGAAAAACAGACATATAGAAAAAACTAATAATAATTCTGAAGTGCAATTTGCAAAATGAATCACCAAGGAAGACATATTACAACGCCTTATTAGCTGAAGAGAATACGTTCCTCAGTGGCTATGAACACACACACACACACACACACACACACACACACACACACACACACACACACACACACACACACACACACACACACACACACACACACACACACACACACACACACACACACACACACACACACACTAAATTTCCCCATAACAGGACAAGCAAACGTATTCAGAGGACGCCCAGAACAAAAAGCTAATGGGATCTTTACTCTTGTGTCAATAAATTGATCGTAAACCTTTTCCCTACAATAACATCTTTTATAGTATCATATTTGTTGGTGCTAAAAATTCTGATTCAGTTTGGGAGTCTTCAGTAGTTAATACGACTTTTTAAATTATCTATTCTGGTTCCTGAAGACGCTTATATTTATCTTCAGTAGGACTTTTACTCTTCAAGACGATTTTACTCATCTTCTACCCCTCACAGTGAAAGGGTTAAAAGGTCCTTGACGCTTATGGATCCGGTGTAAAAAAATCCTTAGTACCCCTCAGTTGAATATTTTTTTCTGTATTCTTGCTAACTTCAAACCATTTTCTTCATCTTCGCTTATGAACTAGACAAGTGAGATTCTTACTCTTGTACGTAATACCCACAGATTTTTTTTTTCTAAGGGGTTTATCCCAAAAATTGTCTGACAGTGACAAGAATAACATTAAAAAATATATAAGATCTCCATGCTTATGAATTCAGTTAAAATGAAATTCTTTTTGGCTAGTATCAAAATGCTATACGTCTCTCTTATTTGAATCGTGTTGTGTAAAAAGTCTTAGCTCACTTCAGGGGAACATGGCTCCTACGGAACTTCGGGAGAGTTAACAGGGTCTCTACGGGTATGACTCCAGTAAGTGGCATTGGTCTGAGGTGGTGGTGAGGCTGGAGGTGATTGTTATAAAAGCTCACGCCGGCGGAGCTCTCCCTTTTTAATACTGGGATGAACAATGCATTTAGGAATTATTTCGGGATCACGAAGTGCATGAGAGGGAGGGGTACACACACACACACACACACACACACACACACACACACACACACACACACACATAAACGTACATGCACACTTTCATACAAATGCACACGCGTATACATACATCCACGTACAGAAATACAGTAGTGCTTATACTCTTCTAGCACTTACGTACCATTAGCATGTACACACACACGCACACACACACACGCACACACCCACACACACACACACACACACACACACCCACACACACACACACGGGTACGAGTCAAAAAAAGGGCCACGTTCAAGCCTTCTTTGCCGAGCTACTAGTGAAGAGAAGGTGGGCTTTTCCTTGTCGTGGTGGAAGACTCAATTTATACGAGTACCGTGTGTCCGCTTATGCCCAGGCCTCACTCCTGCCCCAGCGAGCCTTGGTAATCTGTCGACACTCTTCAGGAGCAAAGAAAGGTTAGGGAGCTTTATTTAAGACGCTGCATTTTCTTTTTTTTTTTTTTTTTACGGTGAAAACATATATGGGTATACTCTTTTACGCTAACTTCGCCTAAAATTCGCCTGTCTAAATCGAACACTGAGCTGTATGAAGAGATTAACACTAGAACATGATGCTAGTCACGAAGAGGTGTTATAGAAAGGATATACAGCCGTAGCAATGTCCTTTTCCGCCACTGAGCTACGTGAAATTACCCATGAGGCGGAAATCTGGGTCAGGTTAGGGCAAAAGCAATATACCTGTAAACGTAGGAAACCAGAAAAATTTCCTTTCTGGAGAAAACTGAACAAAAGAGAGTTGCGGCCAAGATTAGTCCATTTCGACATACCTGGACATATTGTACTTTAATGACTGGAGGTAACAGGTAGAAGGAAAGGCATACTGACGTGGACAGTTTAAGAACTGGTCAGCTGTATACATGAAGGACCTACGCATTTTCAACCGGTGACTGCAATGAATAAACTGCTTTAATAATAATAATAATAATAATAATAAATAATAATAATAATAATAATAATAATAATAATAATAATAATAATAATAATAATAATCCCTAAACTCACCATCTCAGGCCAGTCACAGCTTCGCCCCCCTCCCCCTTGACCTCACCCCAGCTCTCACTTCCACTTCCTCCCATCTCTCCCTTATTTCCTCCTCCACCTCTTCTCATCCTCGTCTAGGCATTTCAACTGGGCAAACAAAGGCTCCAGGGATCAACACACGCCCCCCTCTCCCCACGGTCCTCTCCCCCTCTGCTCCCCTCTCCCCACGGCCCCCTTCCCCTCTGCCCTCCTCTCCCCGAAACCAATCTGCCCCTCAACGTCGTGTGCAGCCGACCCTAACCTCTTAATATCATGTAATCAAAACTTTTAGGCAGAACAGCGACTGGTTGTGCAAAGCCAATTGGGGGTTTTGTGTGCGGACAATCAAATCCACGCTGGCTGGCTTGTTGGATGTGGGTAGGATGGACTATGAGGCTAGTCAGGGATAAAAGTTGTGCCTACTAGTCCACATAATCTACATCACACTTAAGGCTACTCTCCTCAATGACGCATCATATCAGGGAGAATCATCTGCGAGCCGGGAAGCATGTTGAAACTCTCCCAGCTTAGGAATACTGACCAGCAGAAGATAAAAATAAGAACTCGAAGGGATGAAACTTTAAGCCATCTCTGACCACGATTCTTCTTAGAGCGAAAATCATCAGAGTGAAAAACCATTCTTCTTTTCTCCTTCGTCCTGGAATTAAGTAAATCCATTAAAGAGGAATGTATTTCATATTTATCTTCAGCGATTGCCATATTATTTTAAGCTGAATAGAGGCAGGCTTAGGTTGAAATTAAAATCGACCTTCATCCGTTGTTTTTACTTAATTCCCAGTAACGTCAGACATGTTATTCAGTTTAGAATGGCCCCTACGAGCTGAAGGCGTTCCTTGTACTCGTAAATCAGTCAGTCAGTCAGTCAGCCAATCTCTCTCTCTCTCTCTCTCTCTCTCTCTCTCTCTCTCTCTCATGAACTGCACATTCATTCCCCCCTCCAGCCTCCCATGACACAACCTCCTACGCCCCTTGACACACCCACACTCCTTCGCCCATCACTTCAAATCCTCCCCCTCCACACACACACACACACACACACACACACGGGGACTCTTGTCAGGTTGTCGCGATAGAGATTCCCAAAATGTTCATGTGGTGAGGTCGTGTCCTAGAGGTGAAGCGGGTGAGCAGGAGGGTGGAAAAGATGAGAGGAAGAGGAGGAAGAGAAAGAAGAGGAGGAGGAAGACAAAGGATAGAAGAAGGAAAGATAGGAGAAAGATAGAGGAGAAGTGGAAGAGAGAGGGGAAATAAGAGTTGAGAGAGGTGAGTAGGGAAGGATGTGAGGAGGGAAGAGACATAAAGGGAATGCGCGAGAGGAGAGTGGGAAGGAAGAGAGGGGGGGAGAAGACACTGGGAATAAGGGGAAGAGAAGATGAGGAGAGGGTGAGAGAGGAGGGAAAAGGTAGGGAAAGGTGAGAGGAGGAAGGGAAGGTGCTTAAAGGAGGGAGAACAGAGAAAAAGGGAGGAAAAAAGATGTGAATGGGAAGGAAATATGAAGAATATGTGGGAGGAAGATTAGTAAGAGTGGGGAAGGTGTGAGAGGCGGAGTACGATGAGGACAGGAAGCAAAAGAGAAAGGGGATGGAAGAGGTGAGAGAGGGGGGAAGAAGTGGGTGGAGGAAAGGAGAGGGGGAGGTAAGAGAGAGAGGGAAATGCGAGAGAGGAAGGTAAAGTGAATGGGAGGGAGAGCAAGAGGAGGGAGGGAGAGCAAGAGGAGGGAGGGAGAGCAAGAGGAGGGAAGGAGAGAGACAGGGGGGGAGTGTGGGTGAGACAGAACCTAAATAAAGAAAATGACGAGAGAGAAACGCCAAAGGAGACAGAGAAAATAAGGGAAGAATATTACTTCCTTTGGTATACATAAGACGTTATAGTAATGCAGAAAGTTCTTAAGAGATGATGATGATGATGATGATGATGATGATGATGATGATGGTGATAATTACTACTACTACTACTACTACTGCTACTACCACTACTACTACTACTATTATTATTATTATTATCATTGTTATAATTTGATTAATTAAATATCGGTATGAGGGTTCTCTCCTGAAATAAATAAACTTGTAAACGTCCAGCGACAGTAAGACTCATCATCATCATCATCATCATCATTATCATTATCATTATCACAGTAGGTACAAAATGTTATATTCTATGTTCTCATACCGAAGGAGTTAATTTACCTTCAGCTCGAGGACACCATTTTCAGTTCAATGTTGCCACCACAAACGATTTCTTTCACCTCAGGAAATAGCCCTTGTACTGGGAGGAGTTAATGTGAGAAATATATAAATCCTCCAGACCTCAGATTGGCAAAATCTCTCCTTACCTGAAATAAGAATCGTCCTACGGTAGCAAGAATATATAGCCTACACAAAAGACGCAACAGAAGTGAAGTAGATAACCCATTACCCACGAAGGAAGTACGGTACTACGTCACCGGGGTCGGGCAAGGAGACTGGAAGAGAAAAATGAAGCACATGGTTGTAGTTGGCATATGACGACTGATTTCGAATTTAATTAGTGTAGGTATTTAATGGGGCGGAGTCGTGCAGCGCCAGAGTACACCAAACCATCTTGCAAGCCATAAAGGAACAACACTGACACGCCAAATTCGAACTAATTAGCGGGTACACTGACGTAGCCACTGAAGCTCCATACGCGCCATGTTCCTTCACAACTACAGTGCATCAGTGAACCACGATTAGCGGGATAAGCCTTTCACTGGTAATTACGTGCTTTATTATATTATTATATTTTTTTTTTATCCCCTAACGATTTTAGTTGGCTCATGAAAGCTCTCATCAGTTGGAATAATACTGTCTCGTCAGCTTTAAACGGAATACTAACTATGAATTTTGCACTTTCTTTTGGTAGACTCCACACGATTTTATTCAGTTCATTAAGGTATCCCACAGCCAAGCGGTAAAGAGGATGAAAGAGTATGGAGAGTTGGGTTGTAGGATACAGAGAGGAAAGAAATAATAATAGACCCCTAGTAATTACATCATCTAATCATAAACGTATATAAAAATCGTGAAAGAAAAGAGAAGCCGAGAAGGACCCAAACCGGTGAAATGATTGTGTAAAGGCCCTCTCCCACTTCGGCGAAAGTGTGGAAGATAAAGTCACGATGTGTCAAAAATCCCTAATCGTGGGTATTCGTCATCAAAATCTTGTCCATTCGTGGCATGGCGCCGATACGTCGCACGAGGTGGAAATTTGTCGTGGGGGACCACGACGTTTTCATGCTGCATGAAAACGTCGTGGCCCTCCACGATTTTGTAAAATTTCGCAGATTAGTCGTAAACAACAAGGCGACGCCTCGGCGACGTCGGCGATTACCCTGCGTATAAACCGCGTATGATCGCCGACATCGGCGAGGCATCGGCGGTGAAAAAAAACGTTGAGATGTCATACGGTCATACGGCGAAGCGTCGGCAATGTATCGGCGATGCATCGGTGAGGTTAATACGACATAGCCTACGTAAACCGTACGATATGTACCGGGTTGTGTGACAGTAATATTTCATCTTATGAATGTCGGTGATATATCGCCGACATTTCGCGGATGAACCGTCGATTAATCGCCTTAAATACGCCGATGACGGCGAGGCACCTGCAATGGCCTCGGCGTTTTGTCTGCGAGGTGCGTGCGATGCATTCGCCGACACATCGACGATACATCGTCGACAGCACGCCGCCGTCGTACCTTTATCGCCATTGAGTCGCCATAAAACAAAACGTTCAAATTTGAATTTAGAATAATGCTTGTGCCTTACGCCGACATATCAGCGATATGTCGGCTACTAGTCGCCAGTTATATCGTATACTCTGCCGAGGTTTCGGCGTTTTGTCGTACTGGTGTCGCCGGTATTACGCCGACACCACGATTCTTGGTCAGAATCGTCGACACATCACCGACTTCAGCCACGATTTTCATCGTGGCTTCATCGTGCCTATTTACGCCGAAGTGGGAGAGGGCCTTAAAAGAGGCCGCTGGGAAGACACTCCAGCGACTAGCCAGCTGACTCTTCCTGCCTGCCTGCGACCCTCTGACCCCTCAAAGGTTAGTGGTTGCAGTTGTGATTAAGTGTCCAGGTTCGATCCCCCTCCTGCCCGTTCACTGTCTTTCCCTGCCCCGTCCCCATCTTGCCTCTCCGGTCCCCTCTCATCTTTTCCTTCCCCCATTCTATGCCTTTGCATCATCCTCATCCTGCCTACTTTCACACTGCCTCACCCTCCCACAGTCATTCTTGTCTTGCTTTACCCAGACCTCTCGCACCAGACCATTCCTCACTTTTCCTCCTAATCGTACCCTTCCTCAGTTTTTCCACAGCCTGCCTCCCCCCAAGCGTCCCCTCCCTATGTTTCCCCCACCCCCATCCCTGCCTCTCTTGCCACTCACTCACCTTCAACCTTCCTCTCCCCCCTTGTTTGCATCGTTCACTCCTCCCTGTAACCCTGCCCTTTCCAGTTCTCCCTCACCTTGTCCTTCTCATATTCTGTCCCTCACCTTGATCTTCACCCCTCCACTCACACTATCCTTTCGTCACCCTGCCCCTCATCCCCTAATCCCTCTCTTTACGTCACCCACCCCTCCCCATCCACCCCCTCGCACCCCATCCTCACGCCGTCTCTTCCCCACCTTGTACCAATCCTTTCCCTCACCTTTCCCCTCACCCAATCCGTTCCTCAGGCTACCTCTCCCTTACCCTGTCCCTCACTCTTACCTCATCTCTTAACCTACACCTCCTTTACCTTCCATTTCATCCACCCCTGCCTCACTCTCCTTTCAATTCCCCCATACATCTCCCTCTCCCAATCTCTTCACTCTTTCCCTTACTTTTCTCCTCCCTTACCCCGTCTCTTCCTACCTCTATTTAGCCCTCTCACCTACACGCTTCCCAGCCCTCACCTCTTCTCTCATTTATTCGTCCCTCACTCCACCCTTTCCCTCCCTCATACTTACTCCTTATCAAATTCACTCTTAAACCTACCCCCTCCCTCACCATAGTCCCTCACCCTTTCCCACTCTCTTCCTCGCTTTTCTTCTTCCTTAACCAACTCTTCCCGCACCCATCCCGTCCCAGCATTTCCCCTCTCACTCCAGCCCCCCCTCCCCATCCACTCCGCCCACACAAACTGGGGGTGGCCAGGGAAGGAGAAGGGGAAGGTGAGTGTAAATTAACCCAAACAGGCTTTCCTCGATCTGGGACGAGTTATAGAGCAAAGGTTAATCACAACTTAATTCTCAACCCTCGCTTATGGACATTCATTTTGTCAAGGTGCAACTTATGGACCAGGGCTTCTGTGAGATTAGTCGAGTATTTAGGCTCCAGGGAATTATTATACGTTGACTTTATGTTTGTTAAAACGGATAAAGCTTGTAATTGTTGTTTTTATACCTGATGATTTATTAAAGTCTTTTTTTATTTACTTTAATATATTCTGACTTAATAAATATACAGTTAGCAAATTTGTTGACTATACATGTTAAGATTTATATGACACTTTTTATGCTAACGAATTATGCTGTTCTTTTTATTTATGGGTTACTAAATCTTGACTGTTATGTTTATGTTATGTCTTGACAATATATGTGGAGTTAATAATTTGTTGTCTGTAGGTCTATTTAGCTATTAGGAGTTGACTTTATATTTACTGAGGTAGTAAATTGTGACATCGGATATGATGTCTTTAAATTCACATATATATAAATGACTGTCTATATACTTACTGAATTACTAAGTGTTGTTTACTGATGATCAATCGTTGTCTTTACATTTATTCAATCAGTAAGTCTGTTTTTATATTAACTAAGAAAGACCCTTAGTTGCCTGTACACCAGTTCAATCCATTAGCTTCCAGGATTCCTGTGTGAGGGATTGTGCTGGAAGCGATCTAAGCGTGCTGCCCTCTGCTTGTCGGCCCATAGTCGCGACGCTCATTATAGGTCCCTACCTCGGGGAACACTGGGCGCGAATGGGCTATTAATCCTTCACTATGAGGACGTCTATTTTCTTTTATTCTTGACATCTCCCAAAGACTTCATTCAGTTCAGGAAGCCTTTCTTACTGAAGGGGAGAGGATAGGCAATATCTAACCTCTCCAAATAAAAAACTTCCCTTTCATCTAAAACACAGGCATCTTATCAAAGGGTTTAATTTTCTCAGGTAAGCATCAGTCATTAACAAATCCACTACAGAGGATTCCCTAAAATTGAAGAAAATCGCCTGGTTGTGGCAACAACAAATAGAAATGAGGAAAATGAACTGAAGGAACCTATCGGACAAAGAAAACATCCTACCAAAACGTCTGATATACAAAGCTCAAAGCCAAGCATACAAACGGAAAAGCCTGAAGTTGAGAATTAAAACGAAAAACCCAAAGCTGAGCATTAAAACGGAAAAGCCCAAAATCAAGCATTAAAACGGAAAGCCTAAAGTTGAGCATCATAACGGAAAGCCTAAAGTCAGCATAAAAATGTGTAATTCCCCTGTAATAAAGAAAAAGGACAGTATTCTCAGGTAGATATTTACTGTACATGTATGCAAATTGTCGTAAATCTTTTGCACATACGTAGCTTGTGTGTCGGCGTTGGTTACATCAGAAAGGTGGACTGTCTGACCCCAATCACCTTTAAACGTCACCGATCTTTGACCCCTGTTATACCTGAAGATCCATTATATTTATACGTAATCATAGGGGGATAACATGTAATCCCATTTTCATTTTCGAAGTTAAGTTTTTTGCCGGAATTATATCTGAAAGCCTATAATCTGTGACCGTAATTAAACGTAAAATTCTCCTCTATCTGACCCCAACCAAATTAAAAGTTCTCATCTACGACCCTCAATAAAACTGAAAATGCAATTTAGTTGACTGCAGTGATATTTAATGGAATCTAAAACCTGACCAGTAAAATTATAAGGTTTAATCTCCTACCATACCAAATTAAAGCCTATCTTTCTGCTTTATTTTATTCAAAGCCCCCTCACGTCTGACCCCTATTACGTGTGGCATCTTATTATATTTGACCCCATTCATGATTACAATTCTCTTATCCTTTAACTCCACTATTATCAATCCTCTTATCGCTGACCTCAATTTAAAGGTCTCTTATCTCTGAATCATATTACATTTAAAGTTCAATGATATTTGACCTGATGTTTAAGACTTCTAAGTGCGTCTTTCTTATGGATTTTAATCTTCTTGGAACATGTCATGATTTAGAGTAATTAAGGTCCATATCCTTCAGGTGAGCTCCAATCAGAAAGAAAACTCTGTGTGTGTGTGTGTGTGTGTGTGTGTGTGTGTGTGTGTGTGTGTGTGTGTGTGTGTGTGTGCACGCGCGTGCGTGCGTGCGTGCTTGCGTGCGTGCGTGTGAGGAGAGAGAGAGAGAGAGAGAGAGAGAGAGAAAAGTGACACCTGTGCTGAGGAAAGAGGGAGTGACACAGGAGCTTCACTAAACTCAGCAGCCACTCCGTAAACAGAAGTAGAGTCATTACTTCGATTGGTAACTTGACTTTCCAATACCCTTAACAAAAAATAAAATGAGAAAACACATAGAAACCGCAGAGGACGTAAAATGAAGGAAGAAACCACAGGGAAAGAAACCACGGAGGAAAAATGGATGGAATATGAGAAAAGGAAGAAAAGGCTGGAGGGAGAGAGAGAGAGAGAGAGAGAGAGAGAGAATATCACTCCCAGAAGAGAAGTCAGTTTATTACTTTGTTATTTTGTTTTCTAATATGCTTAATTACCCTCTACGTCCAATTAATCATCCATGAGTCAATTATCGAGCGTGGAATTATCTCTGGGGGGGGCAGGAGGGGGCGGCACTCCCCATCATGGTTTTCGTGAGAGCCAGATTAATGCAAATATGTTAATCCTTCTTAGAGACAAAGTATTTACATTTTTCTCAGTAGGAGAAAAAATAATAATTGCGTTATTTGTGGGTGGAATATCTGATAAAGTATTTCTAACTTAAGAAAAAACAAAAATAAACAATAACAACAATATTACTACTACTACTACTACTATTACTACCACTACTACTACTGCTACTACTACTGCTACTACTACTACTACTACTACTACTACTACTACCACTACTGTTGCTGCTGCTGCTACTACTAAATAATAATAATAATAATAATAATAATAATAATAATAATAATAAATGATAATAAACTACTTCACTACGAGATGTATTCCTATCATGACTCCATCTATCTGGCGGTAAAAAAAAAAAAAAAAAAGAGGAAAACAAAGACAGTAATAATATATATGAAAAGGAAAACAAAGATGACAGAAGATGCAGTCACGGATGGTGGTAGAAAAGTCCAGTAACCCCATCAGTACGAGAAGTCATCCCTAGGCATCATAAAATCGTCTAGCCATAGCTGAATAAAATCGTCTGGCAGGGACCACAAGAAGCAGCCTAGGTGGATGACCGTCTTCCAGAGGGTTAAGGTCATCATTCACCCATCCAGTATAGGAAGCCATTCCTAAATTTAAAAAAAAATCGTCTGTCAGAATTCAGAATCTAATGCGGAAAATCTCTATCGGATTAAATAAAAGGTAAAAATAAGCGAAGAAGTTAATGAAAGAGTAATACCCACATCGTTGTTGGCAGTGGAGGTAAGAAACTCCATTACAGGCGAACGTGGCCGGACCCAAACGCTGATGATAATGTCGGAAGGCACATAAAAATTCAGGGTTTAGCAATATAATGTGGTGAGAATAAAACCCTTCCCCTCCGCCTCCACCCCCCTCATCGTCGGCGTGACCACCATCGTGCTTGTCAACAGCCTGCCTCCCCTCTCATTACCTTCGCCTGGGTATTAAAGTTACCGTGGGGGCTTGTGTTTAAGGTATTCCAAGTTTCTATTCCGACTGCTGCTGCTGCTGCTGCGTGGACCTGATGGTGTAAAGACAGCGTTTTGGCAGGAAGTCTGGGTCTGCTTATCCCCCTCCTCTCACGTTTCCTGGCCAACTCATTCCCCCTCCCACTTGTTTTTATCATCGTCCACTCCATCTTTCCTACCACTTTCCAGTCTAAAGCTCCTTTCACACAATATCCTCTGTCACCTTTCCCACTATCACAGTTCCACCTCCCACACACTTGCTCTTCAGTCTTTCTCTCACGCTCCTTCACACAACACCCAGTTCCCCTTTTCTCCTATAAACTCCAAGACTCTCCCTCACCTCCACATATATGCTGTTGCCTCCCACCTATACGTTTGCTCAACTCTTCCTCACACATTCTTTTCAGCCATCCATCACACTCTCATACACACTATCCCGTTCCTCTATCCCCCTCCAACCTCACACATAAATAAAATGCACCCTCACCCTACCATAATAATCTTGCCTCCCTCGTATGCTCTTTTCATAATACCTCTCTAAGATCATACTGTCCAAATTTATACTATAGAAAATTCCCTCACGCGTTCTTCCATCTCATAAACAATCATTCACTCATTCTGTTTCTGTGCGTCTCTGCCTCTGTTTCCCTCCCTCCCTCCCTCCCTCCTCTTTCAATTCAGCCAGCGTGGAACTAATGGGAAAGTCAATGCTGACCGAGAGAAATATAAGAAGGGGAATTGAGGGAGGGAAAGGCCACATACTTAACCATCCTTCCCGTCCCTATTCGCACTCCCCATTCTCCTCCCTCTTCCCCCTCCCCTCTTCCTG
This sequence comes from Coenobita brevimanus, assembly GCF_032717465.1. NCBI lineage: Eukaryota > Metazoa > Arthropoda > Malacostraca > Decapoda > Coenobitidae > Coenobita > Coenobita brevimanus. The sequence goes on along the minus strand of NC_136977.1, from coordinate 51,813,377 downwards.
CCTCTCCCCTTCCTTCTTCTACCTCCCCCTCCCCCTCCCCTCCCCTCTCACCTGCCCTCTCCCTCTGAATTAATTCCACATGTGCTCTTTCACCTCTCACGCACACACACAATTACAGTATATGCTTTTCTACACCTCTTCCCCTTACACAATCTTCCCGAACTCTCTCTCTCTCTCTCTCTCCCTTACACACACACACACAACCAACCAATCTATCCATTCTTCCACCCATCAACTCACCTACTTAAGCACCTAGCCACTTTCTCATCCACTCATCCATTATTCCACTCAACTCTTTATTCGTTCCTGCAAAACTCCTTCTGGTAACTGCATAATCATCCACTCACTGGCTTATCCACATGATCTTCCACTTCTTCATTTCTTCATCTCACTAATTCATCTTTCCACCTCTTCGCTCATGCGTTTTTCTCTTCATCATCGTCTGTTTTCACTTACTTTAACTTTCCATTCATTCTCTAATCTTTTTCATCTTCTTCCAGTATCATAAAACACTAATTTCTCGTTCATTCTCTCTCTTTCTCTCTCTCTCTAACCCAGCAACTATCCATATCTATCCAATACGTCAGGCTTGTGTTCGGCCATACCCAATAAGTCCATCGGTCTGAAATCCAACCAGCCAGTCAGCCCATCCTACCCGCGTTAAACAGGACCTGCACGTAATCCAATCCGCCTTTAAACACTACTCAGCAGCCTCGTTCTAGCCACCAAATACTGTTCTTAGTAGTCAAGTTTCATCTAGGTTAAGGAGAAGTGAATATAATCGACCTTAAACAGTACTTAGCGGTAAATAAATAAAGCAGTCAGTAAAGTTCTAACCATCCAATACAGCTCTCAGCAGTCAATCCTATCCAGCTAAAAAGCAGTAGTGATTTCTGTTTTTCTATCCACCTCAATCAGCATTTCGGACTCAATCCCATCCACTCAAAACAGCCCTTAACGATAGACAGTCAAATTAACACTCGTCAGTTCTACCTACCTAGAACAAGAACCGCTCCCATCCATCTATTAACACTCTCATTCCCTTTAAACAAAAATCCAAAGTTAATCCAACCGACCTTAAACAAAACTCGAGTCATGTGCAGTCAAAACAACGCTCAACTGCCAATCCTATAACGCAAACAGCAAGCGGTCAGCACTCAGCATCATCCCTGCCTGCACGTCAAAACAGCTTTAGCAAGGAAGGGAAGGAGGAACACCTTTTGGAGGGTCAAGTCGCGTGGAGTAATATCTGTTTGTCCAGCACGCCTCTTTCATTATTATTATCTGTGTGTGTGTGTGTGTGTGTGTGTGTGTGTGTGTGTGTGTGTGTGTGTGTGTGTGTGTGTGTGTGTGTGTGTGTGTGTGTGTGTGTGTGTGTGTGTGTGTGTGTGTGTGTGTGTGTGTGTGTGTGTGTGTGTGTGTGTGTGTGTGTGTGTGTGTGTGTGTGTGTGCGCGCGCGCGTATGAAGAAGTCCGCATGACCCCTAACCTCATTAAGTGTTAACGCCCGATGATGCGACCTCCTAAGCATGTCCAGGGGGGCATTAGGAGTGGAAGTGGGAGTGGGAGTGGGAATGGGGGTGGGGGTGGGGGTAGAGGTGGTGGGGTGCGAGGGGAGTGGGAGGGAGAGAGGGGAGAGATGGGGGATGTCGGGGATGCGATGGGATGCTTATTGGGAGTGGGGGGCAAGAGGAGTACAAAGGGTGTGTGAGGGATGCCAGTGGTGCGAGAGGGGAGTGGGAGGGAGAGAGGGGTGCGAGGGGGTAGAGAGAGGGGAGGTATGGTGGGAGTAAATGAACCGGTCCAGGCCGCCAGAGTCATGGAGGGTGGGTGGGAATTCTAGTTATCAGGACGTTGCTGATGCTTCATAAGATTTTGCTTCGACTGGTCTGGTCATGTGAAGAAGGCGAAGCATGACTCGGCAAAGGAGGGTGTGCACTTCTTGCTCTCTTCTTAACTCTTCTTCTTGACCCCTCTTTTTTTTCGTCTTCTTAATTCTTCTCCCTCGACTTTTATTCTCTTCCTCGTGTCCACTCTTTTTCTCTTTTCTCGACTTTTCGCTTTCGTCTACTCTACTCTTCTTCATCGACTCTCATTCTCTTTTCTCGTGTACCTACTTTCCCTCCTCTTTTTAACTTCTTTCTCATCTCTTCTTATGTGTTGTCTTCTTAACTCTTCTTTCTCGATTCTTCTCTCTTTCCGGTTCACAAGAATTCCGCTTCTCGCCTCTCTTCCTGTCTTCTTTCTTTGCTCATCTCTGCTTGTATCCTCTTCCCTCTCTTCCCTTCCTTGCAGCTCTTCTTTTTCCACCCACTTGTCTCTTCTCCCAGCCTCTAATTTCTTCTCTCCTTATATCCTCTCTTCCCTTATTTTCCTTCTTCTGTTCTCCTCTCCATGCATCTGCCTGCTCCCCTCCTCCTTTCTCCTATCATTTTCCATCCACTACACCACCCTCCTCTGTCCGCATTCTCTCCTCTGATCTTCCCCCTCCTCTCCTCTCCTCTTATCAGTTTCCAACCTCTCCACCCCACTGCTCTCCCATATCCTCCTATCCCTTCCTCCTTCCTGTTGACCGTAATGGAACTCACCTCACCTGAGAAACAAGAAAAAGGTTAATTTGTCTCTAAATGCCTTTCCGGTGCACTGAAATCCATTGTCCTCTCAGTATAAAGCAGGGGGAGGATGGAGTTCGATTAACAAAAACTGTATACTTATGGGGAAAGAGGGGAATGAGGGGAGGGGGGCGACAGAGGTGGGCGGTGAGAGAGAGAGAGAGAGAGAGAGAGAGAGAGAGAGAGAGAGAGAGAGGAGGGGGCTATGAGGAAGGGAGGTGTGGGGGAAAGGGAGAGAGGGGGAGAGATGGGAAGAGAGAGAGAAGAGGAGGGGGGGAAAGAGGAGGGAGGCGAAAGAGGAGGGAGGCGAAAGAGGAGGGAGGGGAAGGAGGAGGGAGGGAGGGAGGGAGTGAGAGGAGGGAAAAGAAGGACAGGAGGCGAAAGAGGAGGGAGGGAAAGGAAGTGAAATAGGAGGGACAGGGAGGAGGGAAGAAAGTGAGGGTTCAGGAGGGAGAGGGGGCAACGGGGAAGGGCAGAGAGAAGAAGTGGTGGGAAGGGAGGGGTCAGAAGGAGGAGGGGGTTATGGGAAGGGGGGGTTGGAGGGTAAGATGCTCCTGCGGGGGTTGGGGTTATGGTCAGGTTGAGTTTAGTAGTCGTGCAGGATTTCCTCTTGAGAATTAAGTCCCCCCACTCGGTAGTTTGGGCCGTGTCTCGCTGCCTCTTATCTCAGCTTATCTCACCTCCTCCTCCCGCTTCTTTTCCTGCCCTTCTTTCTACATTTCTTTTTCCAGTCACCATATTCTCCTCTTCTCTTTCCTTCTACCTCTTCAGTCCTCTCTTCCTTCTCCCTCTTCCCCTATTCTATTCCTTCCCTTAACCAATCTCTCTCCCCTTTCTTTTCCACCTTTCTCCTCTCCTTCTCTTATCTTTATTTCCCCCCTCTCCTCCCTCTCCTCCCTCGCCTCCCCCTCCCCCTACCTTCTCCCTTCTCCTCTTCCTCCCCTCTTCTTTTTCTGGCTCGCTTCCCCTACTTCTCCCTTTCTTCTTTCTCTTCCCCTTTCTCCCTCCTCCTCCTCCTCCATTCTTCCCTCATCTTCCTCCTCTTTCCCCTCCTCCCCTTCACTCCTCTCCCCTCCTTTCTTCCTTTCCTTCTTCTCCTTCCCCTCCCCTCCTCTCTTCCTTTCCTTCTTCTTCTCTTTCCACTCCCCTTCTTTTTTCCTTTCCTCCTTCTTCTCTTTCCCCTCCCCCTCCTTCCTCCTTCCCCCTTTCCCCAACCAGTCTTTCCTGCCTTGCTTCGGATTTAGGTATATTTGGACTTGGTCAGTTTCGCCTGTGACAACTCTCAGCTTTCTTTTCTCTCATAAATTCTCTTCTCTCATAATTCTTTTGTCTCATAATTCTTTTCCCGGACCATTCTTTCTACCCCAGTTTTTTTCATTTTTTTCCTGTCTTCTTGGTGCTACGATACTGCTTTGCATTATTAATCACCTCTAGAAACACGTTTATTAGCTTTACATGTTTGAAATATTATGACCTTGGTATCTGTGTTGCTATCTGTATAATAAATTGTTTCCATTGTTCCAAACAAGCAAAAAACGTAAAATTTCAAGGCGCGCGCCGGTGCACGCACGCACGCGCGCACACACACACACACACACACACACACACACACACACACACACACACACACACACACACACACACACACACACACACACACACACGCACACACCACGCACACACCACGCGCGCGCGCGCGCACACACACACACACACACACACACACACACACACACACACACACACACACACACACAGTCATGATTCAAGTGTGCGCTCTATTCTGTCTATCCAAGTAAGAAAGTTTGTCACTACTGTAAGTCTAAATCCACCTGGATGTAGGATGGATTAGGCGGCCTCCGTTCTTGCCTACGCCTCTCTCCTATCTCTGCAAGGTGTGTTGGTGTGCAGCAGCCAGAGGTGAGCCTGTTAACCTCCATAGGGAAAGATTGGTGAAGAAACTAAAAGTAGCTACATGGCCTCCTTAAATATGCAGGCAGATAGATTACTCTTACTATATAAGCTTATTCACGCACATTCCTCTTAACCATGACAGCGTACAGAGTAAATAACGCAACTGAGCTCAGCGAGGGAAGAATGTGGGAAATTTACAAGCCAGCTTCCGGGGAGTGGAGAAGCATCCTGACATGCCCACACCTCCCCTCCATTAACCCCAGCCTTATACGGGAGATCAGGTGCTTCTCCCTTACCCTTACCTGCACACACACGCACATGGGACACTCAGGAAAGGATATTTAGAAGGAAAGGATGCTCAGAAAGGAAAGACAGTCGGTTAGAAGAGACACTCAAGTACGGAGGAGCTCAGGTACGATTAGAGGGGAAAGAATACTGGCCACGTATTCCCTGCGTGACGAGTAAGCTAACCCAACCAACGAAATGGACACGCTGGTTTGACTGGAATGGTTGGGTGATGGTACTGGCTGCCTCTCATCCTGTATTCCCATTACTGAGAGGCAAGGTGAGGCAGGTAATGCAGGTAATACAATACTCTACACACCTCTCAGGACGGGGCTGGTGCTTTTGAGTATGCAGCAAACGCACGGTAGGCTGACAATTCGGTGATTCCACATTTTTCAGAGACGATGGAAATGTATGTAGATGATCCTATAGACACAAAATAAAAAGCAACCTACAGTAGAAGTCAAATCACATGAGTCATTTATGTAGCTTTTGGGAAACTATGGCACGAATGGCAAGACATGATTTTTCGATAATACAGTGTTTTCTAAAGTGTTCATGAACGGCGTTGGTGTTTTTCGATTTCAATGCAAGCACATGGTTAGGAAATAAACAGTCATGTATACAGCTCTCAGACACTTCGTCAGTGCTTCTGATAACCAGGGAGGCACACAGTAGGCCAGTAGTTCAGTGTTCATCACATATGAAACGCTTTTAGTGGTTTGAATATCTCGCACACACGATAAGAAGTAAAATTATCCTTGAGCAAAACTTCCAGGAACGAGTGTGCGCTTTCGGCTGTCAGGCAAGCACACGGTATGAGTTAATGTAAGTCTTCCCACATATTTCAGGAACGATGGTGGTCGCTTTAATGTCAGGTAAACACGAAAAAAAGAGTTTTAATATCCTCTACAAAACTTTGAAGAACGACTGAATGCTTCCGAATGTCACGCAAGCACACGACAAGACGGTAATGTAATGCTTTCCACATATTTCAGGTACGACACTGGTGGTTTTATTGTCACGCGAACACGATAATTAGGTACTGCAATTTTCTACGTAGCTATTAGGAATGATGATGTTGCTTTTGATTATCCCGCTAACAAATATACACCTGGAATTTAATATTTTCTACACTCGTCAGGTACGATACTGATGGGTCTTAACTTACGGAAGCACACTACAATCAGTTGATACAGCCTTCACGAGAGCGCTCACAATCTGTCAGTACTTTAAAAGTTTCAAAAAACTTTCAGATGGTTTGGCTATACAGAGACTGAATGACTGACTGGAAGAGTGTGAGCGAGGTGGAAGGGAGAGGTGGAGGGGGAGATCGAGGGGGAGATGGAGAGTTGGGGTGGAGTGATAGAGAAGGTTTAAGTTGGAGATAGAGCAGCCTGATGTCGGAGGACTGGGAGGGTATTAGTTTGTGGCCACTCTTTACAGGATTAAGGCCCCTCACTGTAGACAGACATAACAGGAAACCATATTGATGCCCTACACTCCACTCAGGAATATCGCCAGTGTTTGTGACTCTTAGCCTCAAAGCAATTCTATAACAGAGAAATTATGTTAATGTTCTCAAATCCCTTCTTAAGGTCGATATTTATGCTTGCGTGTATTGAAGGAGGGGATAAGAAATAACACTAACTTCATCACCCTTCTCAAGCCTACTGTGTACCAGAGAACATAATTACAGAGTTAGTTTATGCTACATACTGTACACCTATTTCCAGGTTTCCGGAGAAGAATCTTGCTGAGAAGTTGGATGCATCTGAATGGTTACCTTGAAAACTTAATTCTCATTTCCTTTACATCGTTTATCATAATCATTACGGGATTACTATTTCTAGGGGAACAGGCGAGGTGTTTCATTTCCATGCTTCCCCAGCTCCCAGATCTCAATACCCTCTCCAAAACCCCTCAGGATGTTAGAGCATTTTAATATCTCATAAACACAAGGAAAGCAATTAAGACAATACTCTTCACAGCTTCCAGGAACCGTGTGAGACTTTGTAATGACCTAGCAAATACTATATATTTATCTCTCTATTTCTCAGCGCCAAATACTGTGTGGGGAAGTCTCAAGATAAGGGTCTCTCAGCACTCATGTCCCTAACCAGACACTAATTCTGCTTCCAACGACACATCATCCCTCGTAAACTCTCTTGCCTCATATTCTCTCCGCCGTGTTCTTTTCCACTCCTCCCAACCGCCCCACTCGCAACTGCTCTTGTATGTGCGTGTTGCGGTTCTGAATATGGTTTTAACGTGTTTAACAAATTTTCCACAAGATCCATCCACGTCATAAAAACACCGCTGCTAATACCATCACACACCAGTCCTGACCGAGGTATGAATTTGGCATGCACGGTAGTTATACAGTGCCGAAGAGGACATGTAGGAGGATTTTGGGCCTCAGAAACTGGACTGCGTAACCTCTACCCCAAATCTGAAGCAAATTAAAAAAAAAAAATGAACTGGAAAGACAGAGATACAATACAGGTAGAGCCCCATAAGCTTACGAAAATACATACCTGTCATTCCAGTACTTTCTTATACATGAGCTGGGAGTTCCACAAGGGGTTTGGTCTGCTCTACAGCGAAACACTGCGAATTTCTCGGGCTCCAAGGGAGTCATGGCCTCCGCGGGGCTCGAGTACCTGCAAATGTTGGTTGGTTCGCATCAGAGGGCCGCAGAACCTACCCAACACTGGCTCTGATCACTGGGTTTGTTTTTTATTTTAGGTTAGTGATATATCTGTGTGTTCTCTAGTGGTATATCACTCTCTCTCTCTCTCTCTCTCTCTCTCTCTCTCTCTCTCTCTCTCTCTCTCTCCAAAGCACTAAGGCCGCTTTCACACGAGGCCACCAGTGGCCGCCACCGGTGGCCGCCACTGGTGGCTCAGTGTGAAGAGGCCGGCAACTGGTGGCGCCGTATGAAAGCTCCGATTTGAAAAAATGCTTTACAGCGAGTGGCAGCAACCGCCAGTGGCGGACACCACGCGAGCGAGCCACCGCCGGGAGCTGGTTGCCGGCCGGGCAACCGCAGTGGCCTCGTATGAAAGCTCCATTGAAAACTATGGGAGGCGACTAATTGCGGCCACTGGTGGCGGCCACCGGTGGCCTCGTGTGAAAGCGGCCTAACTGATGTTGACACATACCTTCTGAGAAAAATAAAATAAAAAGAGAATAAAAGGAAAGCATAAAATAAAGCACAGTCTCTCTCCAGTGGTATAACCCGTTTTCCAAGAGCGCATCCCATTTTCATGCAATATAGTCCCAGTTTTGGCTGATTGTTGTCGAAGTGTTAGAATTTTTACGAGCACTAAACGGGGAGAGAACGATAAGCAAAACAGGCACAGGAGGAGACGAGAAAGTAAAGAAGAAACAAGAGGAGTAAAAAAGATAATTCTGAAGGCGAGCGAGAACAACAAAATAAAAGTTATAATGTAAAATAATAATAATAATAATAATAATAATAATAATAATAATAATAATAGGAAAATATGAGAGAATAAAGAGGAAGCAGTTAAGGGAAGACAAGGGGGGAGCTGACAGTGCTTCGTGACTGGGGGTAAAATGCCACGCATTCTATAGCCTGACCCCAACCACTGCCAAAAATTACTAACATTATTACTGCCTCAACCATCACGGCTACCACACCTCTGCCCACCACAGTCACGTCTACCACCACCACCACAACAACTACCACACAAAAGCTGCCTCTCATACCTGTAATCACCTACCTGCCTAACACAACTACCACAACAACCACATATATCTATAGCTACCTACCTATAACTCCCCATTACCACAACTACGACACCTATTGCCGCCTTCTGGAACTATTACTCTCAACAGTCAAGTCTGCCACCACAGCTGCAACCACAACTAGCTACCAGACCTACAACTACCAGCCACACCTGTCATCACTACTACTACTACTCTTCACCAGTCAACCACTACCGAATATTACTAACACTATTGTTCTATAACCACCATGGCTACTACGCCTATAACTACTTATTATCACCAATACCACAACCACCTATCACACTTGTCATCACCACAATCACCAGTTACCACCATCATCACCACCACCATCATCACCACCACCACCACCACCATCACCACAACATCATCATCATCATCATCATCATTCAGACATAAAACCATCATCTGCAATCATCACAAATGCCACATTACAACCAACACTACGATTACCACATTTACCACAATTACAATTACCACAGTTACCACAATTGCAGCCACCACCGTCACCATTAATATACCCACCACCAAAACCACCTAATATCTAACCCCCTCCCCACCACCACCACCGCCAACCCCTCCTTCAGTCATAAAGCATAGGGGAATTAAGTCTACGGAAATATCACGCCACTTTTCAAGACCACGTTCCTCAATAATATTACAGAAAACTATTATTGAAATGCTATTACTAAAATGGGATTAATCATGGTTTGTATTTTTGCTGTGGGATTTTAAAATGGTGTTCACTGCTCCCCTATTGTTGTATTTTTTAAATGGAGTTAATTTAATGTATAATGCATGAAATTATCGTACGCCCGGCAATATCAATTCTTGAGAGAGAGAGAGAGAGAGAGAGAGAGAGAGAGAGAGAGCTAGAGGGTGAGAAGGCTGATAGCAGATGCCCAGCACGCGATCTCTTGCTAGATAGTCATATGCAAATCAGCTGAGAAAGTCATAATTCCTATAGTGTGTGTGTGTGTGTGTGTGTGTGTGTGTGTGTGTGTGTGTGTGTGTGTGTAAGTCCATTTCCAAGTGTCTGTGTGTGTCTGAGCATTTATACTCGCATATGTCTCAGTGTATTCGTGTGTGTAAGACTATGTGCGTGCTTGGGTGTTTGTGTGCGTACTTAAGCAAGTGTGTTTGAGTGTGCAAGATTAGGTATTTGTGAGTACTCGTGTGTATAATTCCATGTGCGTGCTTGGGATTTTATGTATGTGTATGTGTGTCCGTGTGTGTAATTCTCTGTGCGTGTCTGAGCTTTTATGTATGTGTGTGCCCGCATGTGTAAGTGCCTGTGCGTGCTTGAGGACGTGTGTGTACTATGTATGTCTCTGTGTGTGCGTGTAATTGCCTGTGCATGCCGGGGTATTTTTGTGTGTGCACTTACGTAAGTGCGCTCGTGTGTGTAAGTGCCTCTGCGTGCCTAGGTATTTGTGTGTACTCGTGTGAGTGTTTCAGTATGCATATATATATATATATATATATATATATATATATATATATATATATATATATATATATATATATATAAAATGTGTGTGTGTGTGTGTGTGTGTGTGTGTGTGTGTGTGTGTGTGTACTCAAGCTTTTACAGTGAATGTGTGCATGTTCAACTAAGGAAACTTTAAAGTGTCTGAGCGTGCGTTTGAGTATTTAAATGTGTACTTTGTTTGTGTGCGCCTGTGTATGTGCATGTGCGTGTCGGGGTGAGGGGGTGAGAGGGTTCCTGACTGGGTCCTGAAGGTGTCTGTGTATGTGTACCTGAGTCTTTGCGTGTATGCGTTATGTGTGTGTGAATGTTTGACTAAGAGATGAAGGTGGAAGTGCGTGTACGTCTATGCACTTGAGGGCGTGTGTGTGTGTGTGACTTGAGAGCGTGCATGTGCTTGGATGTTGCGTGCGAGGGACTGGTATCTGTGTGTGCATGTCAGCTACTCATCCGCCCCTCACTCATCATCCCCCATATATTTTTCCTCCCCCCTCCCCCACCCTGAGGAGGTCGGGGCGCAGACTGCGGTAATGTGCGGGTGCTGGCGTGGCTCCGTGGGGGTAAAGGAGATGCCGGCGTGAGGGCTGGGCGTAAGGCACATTCTGAGGTAGAGTAGGAAATGAAAGAGGAGGTGCAATAATAAGTACACACACACACACACACACACACACACACACACACACACACACACACACACACACACACACACACACAGAGTAGCAAATGAATATAATCTCCTCATCCTCTCTCTAAAGGAGCCTTGAGGGGGATCACTTAGCACGCTAGAACAAGGGTGAGAGGTAAAACAGACCCCAGGTAGCCCATCCATTATCACCTTACCGTCACTCCAACACCTGGTTAAGACGGGGTAGGAGGAGGCACAAGACTGGGAAGACGATGAAGGAAGAAAGGATGGAATAGAGGGATTAAAAAAAAAAAGAGAGATGATAGTTGAAGTTGGGGGAAAAGAGGAGAGAAAGAAAGGGAGAAGGAACGAGGGAGGAGAGGAGAAGGACGGGAGAAGTGCGGGAAAGAAGCGGAGACGATTCTGAGGAGTGAGAAGAAAGGAAGAAGAGAGGAAGAAGGGGGAAAGGATGGAAGATGAGGAAGGGCTGGGGAGGAGAAGCATAAACCCTGGCACACAAACGTCATGAAAGAGAGGAAAATTTTGAAGAAGGAGAAAGAAGACAGGAAGGAAAGAAGGAAGCAAGGAGGACAATGGAGGAGACGAGGAATGGGAGTGTGTTGAGAAGGAAGAAACAGAGGGTGGGGGAAGCAGGGAAAGGGAGGAGGGGAGGGATGGAAGGGTGAGGAGAGGGGAAATGGTGGACAGGGATAAGAGGGGTGAGGGGTAGGAAGAAGAAACAGAGGATGGGGGAAGGCAGAAAAGAGGAGGAAGGAAGGGCTGAAAGAGGGAGGAAGAGAGGGAAGGAAGAGTGAGGAGGGGGAGAATGGAGGTGAGGGGGAATGGAAGTGTGGGGAAGGAAGAAGAAACAGAGGATGGAGGAATGCGGAAAAAGGGAGTAGGGGAGGGGAAGGGAGGAAGATTGAGGGGGGGGGGGTAAATATGAGGAGAGGCGGAGGGGCATATTTCCCTGACACACAATCACCATTACGTACACCAGTCATTTTCCAGGCGAGGGGTGAGATTGATGCCAGGCTGGACGTCACCGGGAAGAGTCCGAGGCACGACACTGATGAGATGCGATGACGATAGGGACGGGAGGTGACGGGGAAAAGCATATCGGTGAAAGGCATAACAAATAATACGGTGTGTGCGATGCCTGGATAGGATAAGAGATGGAGTTGAGGGGGGTGGATAGATAAACAGACGGGAGGAATGGGGGGACTGACAATGAAGACGAGATAAGATGACGATAAGGATGGGAGGTGACGGGAAAATGCACAGCGGTAGAAAACATGACAAACACGAAGTAGCATTCAGAAAGTGCAACGTCCTTGCCGTACAATAGGTCAGAAGGCAGAACCTTTGATTTTACCTTGTGACATTGACGTTTAATCGACTGTTCTTATATCGAATCGTTTCATCCTTGCCTGACCCACAACAATTCCATCAAGTCAGGTCTTCACCGGATCAAAACTATATGAGTTGGCCTCGTCTCAAGATAGTGTTCACTCTAATATCCACTTTCATGTTACTGATACACATATGTCGGTACTAAAAATGATAACATGCAAGGGAATGTTACGGGAAATGAGCAAAATAAATCGCTAAGGAAGAAGTGCTAAAAGTAGTCTCCTATGTCAACAAGAAAACAACTAAGGGTCTTAGTCTCTGCTGCATAGGTCTTCTAGAACCTCTTCCTCGGTGATTTATTGTGCATGTTACTCATCACCTGCTCTGTTATGTTCATTTATGTCTACACTGATTGCATACATAACATCCATTTAAGAAGACATTAACAAGTAGTAAGGAGGAGATACCACTAAGTTTCCTAAGCTAACAATATTATGACAGAGATGGGGTGGGGGCAGGATGGCAAGGTAAAAAGGATGCTTGAGGCTCACGCTACAACTAAAAGGACGGACGTGAGGTGCAATCATGGATAAAGGACGAAAGGCGCTTGTGTACACGATAAACCAGGTAAGTATTGCCCCAGACACACACATTTCTCACAGTACATTGCTAGTCTGTCTGCGCTGAAAGGCCTCTCCTCTCACATCTCATTAACATAACGAAGTCTTTTTTTCTTCATTCATGACATACCAGCACTTCTAACTCTCATACCATCTGCTGACACATCTCACACCACAAATTCCTCATTCCACATTCTAAAGCCCTGTCCACACGAGCGGGCAATGCCCGCGGGCACAAGCAAGCAGTTTGCCGGTTGACGGGCTCACCGCTTGTGCCCGCGGGCAAATGCGTAAATTTACGCATTTACGCTTGTGCCCGCGGCCATTGCCCGCTCGTGTGGACAGGGCTTTACGCATTTGCCCGCGGGCACGAGCGGTGAGCCCGTCAACAGGCAAACTGCTCGCTTGTGCCAGCGGGCATTGCCCGCTCGTGCGGACAGGGCTTAAGTCTGTCCTCGTGTAAGGGCCTCCCACGTCACATCTCCGTACTCAGTTATGTAGTTTTCATAACATTCTCACACCACCTATATCATCTGCTTACATACCTAATTGCAGAAATTCCCAACCTCACAATCTGAATACCTTTACGTCGAAAGTCCTCTCATTTCACCTCTACTCTTCCAAACCTGCCTACATAACATACACTTACTTTAAGACTTATACAACACAAACGCCTTACAGTACACATTCCTTACCTCTCACTGTCTCTCATGTGGCTTTCCTTATAAAGGTAATAATAATAAGTAACAACGACGACAACAGCAATAGCTACAACAATAAAAACAACATTCAGTCACACCTGCCTTTATTACATACCAACACTTCGTAATTTTATTCCTCCTGTTCAAAACCCATGCAGCACACTCTCTTATTCTTACATATCTAACCTGTCGACGTAGAAGGAACTCTAATACCAGATCTAATACTCGTTCCTGCTGAACCAGGGACCACATCAAGAACAAGAACATTCATGCAGCCATACCACTGTCTTAACATACCATCTGCTTGCACATCTAAGGGCAAACATTCCACACCTCATACTCATAGCCAGTCCACGAAGAAGGACCCCTCGCAACACAGCAAGAAACTCATGCACACTGCCTTCATGACATTCCAGCAATTCTAACCTTCACACCATCACACCATCTGCTTACCCACCTGATAGCAGACATTCCTCACTTCACATTCTTATCCAGTCCACGTAGAAGGGTCTCTCATGCTACTTCCAGTCATCAACGCTTGCCCTCATAACATGTCAAAACTTCCAAAACTCATACCAACTGCTTACACATCTAACAAATCGTCCTTAACATTTTTCACTTCACGTTCCCTCCCTGCCCATGTAGAAAGGCCTCTCATATCTCATACACATCTGCCTTCATAACAACGCTCGTTTCTAAGCCTCATACCATCCGCATTTTCACCCCAAACCACGCATTCCTTACCTCATAATTTCAGTTCGTCCAAGTAGAATGGGCTCTCACACATCACATCCTCATCGGCAAAGTCTTATACTCGTCTTTATAAAATGTCATGACTTTTCTCATACTTTTTGTTTACATATCTCTCATAATACACATTTCTGACCTCACACTCCATCTGGCCCACAGTATGACGCTTGAGGGAAGATGGGATTAGCAGCCTGTTGGTGTGCTGCAGGTGTGTTATTAGACCTCGGTAACAGGCTTCCTAGTTTTTATCAGTGCTGGATGCGTAAAAGAATATTCCCATGTCCTCACTGACACACATGAACACCTGTACATATCCACTCTTACACACATCCACAACTGCGTACACCCATAACTGCACATGCCCACACGAATGCATATCCACACCTGCAAACACTTGGACCAGCACACACCTACACCTGCACAAATCCACACCTGCAAAGACATGCCTACACATATCCACACCTGCAAATACCTGCACCAGCACACACCTACACCTGCACATCCACATCTGCACACATCTACACCTGCAAACACCAATACCTGCACGCACACACACATACACCCACCTACCAACCCACCCACACACCCACACCCACCCACCCACCCACCCACCCACCCACCCACCCACCCACCCACCCACCCACACACACCCACACACCCACACACCCACACACACACACACACACACACACACACACACACACACACACACACACACACACACACACACACACACACACACACACACGCACGCAACCACCAACTCATACACCCGTTCTCATATTAAAACAACACTAACCCTGCATTTCCACTTTCATCTCGCCAGGTCATCTCTTATCGCTAGTGTCTCAGACCCACTAATGCCTCGCTACCGGTAAGTGAGTCTCTTATCGCCAATGTGACGTTTTACGAGGTAGTTCTGATCTCACGCTGTCTCTCACGCTGCCGAAATTCACACTGCGAGATGTGGGTGACCTGCCTGCTTTGTCTCACGTATGACAGTCATTCTTACTCTCACTCTTACTTTCAAATATTCGATCATCCTCACTCTTATTTTGCTATTCTGTGTGTGTGTGTTTGTGTGTGTGTGTGTGTGTGTGTGTGTGTGTGTGTGTGTGTGTGTGTGTGTGTGTGTGTGTGTGTGTGTGTGTGTGTGTGTGTGTGTGTGTGTGTGTGTGTGTGTGTGTGTGTGTGTGTGTGTGTGTGTGTGTGTGTGTGTGTGTGTGTGTGTGTGTGTGTGTGTGTGTGTGTGTGTGTGTGTGTGTGTGTGTGTGTGTGCATACGCATTTCCCTGCCCAGTCATTAACTCACACTCATATACCATCACCTTCGCCCTCGCCACTAACTCTCTCGTTTCCCACGCTACCACTCACCTACCGACAAGCCTGTCACCTGTCTGCACCTGTAATTTGCACTAAATACAAGTGTACTTTAGCAACAAGTGTACATTTTCTCACGACACCTGTAACTCAACACTTGTTCTTGTATCTCGCTTTCCCACGCATCTGTCTGTC
This sequence comes from Coenobita brevimanus, assembly GCF_032717465.1. Taxonomy (NCBI): domain Eukaryota; kingdom Metazoa; phylum Arthropoda; class Malacostraca; order Decapoda; family Coenobitidae; genus Coenobita; species Coenobita brevimanus. The sequence continues at coordinate 51,797,741 of NC_136977.1, read as the reverse complement.
TGTGTCTGTCTGTCTGTCTGTCTGTCTGTCTCTCTCTCTCTCTCTCTCTCTCTCTCTCTCTCTCTCTCTCTCTCTCTCTGTCATGTCAGTTTCGTGATGATAGGAAAAACTGGGAGAGACAGAGGTTGGTTCCACTTTCACGAAGGAATACGGGAAAGGGCAAAGGAATATACGAAGAGGGGGAGAAGAATGTGGGGGGAGAAGAATGTGGAGGATGAAGAAAGAAAGAGAGGGAGAAAGAGGATGAAGAAAGAAAGAGAGGGAGAAAGAGGATGAGGAGATAGGAAGAAAGATGGAAGGGAGGAAAGGAAGACTAATGAAGAGAAAGAGAGAGAGAGAGAGAGAGAGAGAGAGAGAGAGAGAGAGAGAGGGACGGGGTGAGACTGGGGTGGTTAGAGAGAAATGAGGTAAGGATGGGGAGAAGGAAAGAAAGTAGCAGAAATAAAATAACAAAGAAACAGCAGAATTAATAGGGAGAGGTAGCAGATAAGCAGAAAGACGAGCTATGAAGCAGAGGAAATGAGAAATGAATAAGCAGAGGATGTGAGAAATGAATAAGCAGAGAAATGGAATGAAGTGAGAGGACAGGGAGAGAGGAGGGAGGAATACTGAAGGGAGGAGGTATGGGGAGAAGAGATAGGTGGGGATGAAGAGAAGATGGGGAGAAGAGAGAGAGAGAGATAGGGAAAGAGAGGAGCTGGTTTCACTTTCAAAATAGGTGAAAATAAAGAGACGATGAGAGAGAAGAATGAGAGAGACAGGTGGGAATGAAGAGAAGATGGGGAAAGAAAAGAGATGAGGAAAAAAGAAGGGATGGTTACACTTTCAAGAGAGAATAAGAGGGAAGGAAAGCTACTCTACTCTGTGAAAAGAGAATAGGGGAAGAACGGAGGATGAGGAGACAGAGGATAGACAGAAAGCGGACTGGGAGAGAGAAAAAAAAGAACAGGAAATAAATGGGATGGGATAGTAAGGACAAGGTATAATAAAGGAAGGGAAGGTGATGAGGAAGGAAAGTAGATGGAGAAAGTTAAGCAGGAAGATGAGAAGGGTCGGAAGGAAAAAGGAGGTAACTAAGGGAAATGGTAAGAAAGAAAACAGCAAAAACAGAGCATGAAGGGAGAAACGATGAAAAATATAAATGAATGGATAGAAGTAGTAGTAGTAGCAGTAACAGGAGGAGGAGGAGGAGGAGGAGGAGGAGGAGGAAGTAAGAGTGATATAAGAGCGAAACATGAGAAAGAAGGGGAAGATTAACGAGTAAAGGCGAGAGAGGCGATGAAATGACGGGAAAGAATTGCGCATGAAAAATGAGGACGAAGATGAAGACGAATGGCGACGAATATTATGGGAAGAGACAGACAAGACGAAGAAGAACAGAAAAAAGTAAAGATGAAAAAAATATATATATATATATATACTACAACAGAGGAGAACCTAAAAGAAATGAAAGTATAATAACATAATAATAATAATAATAATAATAATAATAATAATAACAATAATAATAATAACAGCATCTTGAACTACACCAGCAAAATAACAACAGAAAATAAGAATGATGATGAGGGTGAAGAGGAAGGAAAAGAAAATGGAGACGATGATGACGACGATGATGATGATGATGATGATGGTGATGATGAAAGGGTGTAGGACTGGAAGGACAAACAAAAGCAGGAATCGAACGTGCATATCAAGTTGGGGTTAAGAGAGCAAGAGAACAATGAATCACGGATGAGGCGAAGACACGGGGCGGGAAATTTAAGAGGACGGAAAGCAAGGAAAAATGGATGAGATGAGATGAGATGTGAGAGAGAGAGAGAGAGAGAGAGAGAGAGAGAGAGAGAGAGAGAGAGAGAGAATGTGCAGTCGGAGGAAACGAGTTTAGATAAAACGAGTTTAGATAAGACTGATGCTGGTCAGGCGAATAAATACCAAAGTAGGTGAAAAGAAAGGAAGGAAGGAAGGAGGGGATGAAGGAGGGAAGTTTGGAAGGAAGGAGGGAAGGAAGGAAAAAAGTTAGGAAGGAAAGAAAAAAGGAGGGAAGGAGAGAGAGGATTTGCTTAAGATGCAACGAAAGATAATGTGAAGAAAGGAAAGGTAATGGTTTGGCGAGAATGCAAAACAAGGAAGGAAAATGACGTGGAGAAGAAGTGTGGGGAAGGAAAGATGCATGCCTGGTGAGGAAACAGAGGTAGATGAGATGAAAGGAAAGAAAGGGAAATAATGAGAAGGGTGGCAACTTAGTGAGGATGAGCGAATGAATATGCAGACAGGCAAGCAAGAAGGTTTGGCCAAAAAACTAGGAAAGATCATGGCTTAGTGAAGGGGAGGGGGCTGATAAAAGAAAAGAACAAAAAAAATAAGGAAAGTGAATGCTCGGTGAAAAGACGAACACCAAAGGTAAACAGGTAAGGAAGCAGCCCACGTGAAAAACTAGGAAAGACGATGACTTAGCAAAGGAGGAGGGAGAGTGGAAAAAAAAAAAACGATGCATGGTTGGTGAAGATGCAACAGGTTTTTGAGAAGGGCAGTGGCTGGGGCGGTCATCCCGGGTATAAGAAGAATGCTCTGACCCCACTACCACCATCCCATCACCTCCACATTGCCGCATCTTGGGGGTGTGGGGAGGATGGGGAGCGGGTGGAATGCGAGAGTAAGGAAGGACTTTGGGGGGAGAGGGAAGGGGAAAAAACGAGGGAATGGAATGGACGATAGGGAGAGAAGGGTGAGGAAAGGACAAAGTGAACGAAGGTGAAGGAGAGCAAAGGAGTTGGGGAAAGAAGGAAGGGGATGCAAGGAGAGGAGGAAGGGAAAAACAGGGGCAAAGGAGAAGGAAAGGTGGAGAAAAGGATAAGAGATGGATGGGGAGGAATGGGATGGTAGGCAAGGAGGAAATGAAACAAGTGAGCAGGGAAGGGGGAAGAAGAGAAGAGGGTGAAAAGGGAAGCAGAGAAAAGGGTAGAAGAAGGAAGGGAAAGGAAGTAGCAGGCTTTGCGAGAGGTGGGACCGGTAGAAGTGGCGGGCATCACTCACACCCCATTCACGGGATGGGGTGGTTGTAACGATCCTTTGTAATCTGGCACAGGTAATAGCTTACACATGGCATTCATCATACACTGACCTCTGCCCTCCTTTTCCGCTCCCCCCCCCCACCTCTCTCTCTCTCTCTCTCTCGCTTCACCATGATTAGACAAACTTAATTTTCTTATCTCCTTCTCAACTCTTTCCTCTTTTACAATCCCCTTTTCATTTAGTTTTTCTTCACCTCCACTTATCCTCTCTCTTCCTCTTTCCAATTACCTTCTTCACTTTTCTTACAGATTTTCTCTCCATCTCTCTCTCTCTCTCTCTCTCTCTCCTACATTCCACCTCCATTATGTACCCAATTTCTGTAAACCCTTCCACGCTAGCGCGCGCGCGCACACACACACACACACACACACACACACACACACACACACACACACACACACACACACACACACACACACACACACACACACACACACACACACACACACACACACACACACACACACAAACACACACACACACACACACACACACACACACACACACACACACACACACACACACACACACACACACACACACACACACACCTTCCCTCCCCACATACACATTCCCCCCACACATCTCTCCTCGTCTCCCCCACACACATGCCCCCTTTACCTCCCCCTCTCCCCCCCACTTCCCCATCCCCCTCGTATCTCGCGTCGATAAAAGTGTAAATATTATGAAGGAGCAAACTGGAAGCTAAATGGATAATAGAGCTTCCAGGTTTTCCAGGCAGCCCGTGATGAGCCTGTTTATGGAAACCTTGGGGTGGGGTGCTGGAAGAGGGGGAAGAGAGGGGGGTACTGAAGGGGGAGAAGGGGAGGTGTGTGTGTGTGTGTGTGTGTGTGTGTGTGTGTGTGTGTGTGTGTGTGTGTGTGTGTGTGTGTGTGTGTGTGTGTGTGTAGGTATCCATCCTGTACGTTCCAGCAGCCCTCAGTTACACTATATCAGGAAGGATCAATGTTCTTATATAGACAAGGCTACACCACCCCATCCCCAACACCTTAGCTTTCTCCACCCATCCCTGTTCATTGTTGGCTGGGTTATTTTTCCCTAGCATACCCAAGTCACGAGGCCTGGTCGTGGATGGACACGCACATGATTATACGTTCACACACACACACACACACACACACACACACACACACACACACACACACACACACACACACACACACACACGGGAGAGGAGCTGAAATAGACTGGGAAAATATTTGCACATTTCTTGCTCAGTAGAGAGAAAAAAAAAAAAAAAGGAAAGGAGAGATACAGCTGATAAACAGATAAACTGACCGATATTAAGACTGGTGGGCAAACAAACAGATAGATCCATACAAACAGGTAGATAGATTAAACTTCATCTATCCATCTAATTAGGTTATCTTTGTATCCTTATGTCAATTTATTTATACATGAAAAGACAGACAGACACAGACATACAGAGGAGTAGAGACAGAAACAAAGAAAGAGAGAGAAAAGAAAGATTAGAGGGATATGCATTTAGTGTCTTCGAAATTATTCTGGTTTTTCAAGTCATGATCATCCCAGTTACCTCTCCTCTCCCTTCCTCCCTCGTTCCCTTCTCCCTTTCTTCCTCCATTTCCCCCTTCTCTTCCATTCTCCCCTCTCCCTCTTCCTTTCCTTCCTTTTCTCGTTCCTCTCAGGACGTTTTCTCTTCCTCCTTTTCCTCCCATTCCCCTTTACCCATTCCCTTCCCGTTCTTCCCCCTCTCCTCCTCCCTTTTCCTTCTCCTTCCTCCCTTACCTTCTTCTCTTTTGATACCTCTTCCCCTCTCGCCATTTCCCATCCCCTTCAAAACACATTCTTCATAATCAGCTCAAGGTAGTTGTTTGACGTTTTGCTGGCCTACACAAGGAACAAAATGAATTACAGGTTGTAGCAAATACAGTGGGCAGAATAATGAAACGAAGAGAAGTAATTTTGAATATAAGGAGCAACATAGAAATGAACAATAGAGACTGAAAAAAGAATAATAATAATAATAAATAAATAAAGCCATCTTGTTTGAAGACAAGAACTCCTGGATGGGAGTGGGCGCCAGCAACAACAACAACAACAACAAGGAAGAGTTCGCCATGATACTTTTATTTGTGAAATCTAGGAAAAATCCGAACTATCAAACATTTGGTGATCTACCCAAGGCTACATTTAACGTTCACCCTAGGACTGAAGGTGCTGGAGAGGGACGCCTACACGTGGTGGCGCCAATGTAGCCTGGAGGTGAAAGTGCCCGTCTATTCAAACTTTCCACAATCCTTTCTCCAATCCAAAGGAGGATGGTGGCCTATGAAAGAATGGCAATTTCAGTCTGCAGTCCACCGGGTTCACGTTCAGATGAGCCTGGGGTTGCAAATACTACTAACAGCCCAGGGATTGAGGGAAAGGGTGTGCAAAAACTACACCTTACGAATGTACAGTCTTCCTCCTCTCACCCGTCACACAGGAGGATCGAAGCTGCTTACAAACTGCTAGCTATCGGGGTCGCCAATAACTGGTTCACTTTAACCTGTGTCAGTAATTGCCCTAATCTCAAGGCCTGGTAATGAGGCAGGTCGAGAGGTGAACCGAAAGAGGGGAAAAAAAAGAAAAGGAATAAAGGAAAACAAGTCCCCGCCAATTCCACAGCCGAGCCAAATTCCTCTCTTTCCACTGAACCTGAAATTCCTGTCGCATCATTTATTTCTGCACACTTTTTCTACTGGAAGGTATGCGATTTTCAGCCCAGAATTATAATATCTCTTTCAGTATTATGATGCCTTTTTAATATTACTTCTTCCTGTCACCCCACGATATTACTCATCAAAGGAAGGGTCTGTCGAAGTCAAGTTAGAGGTTAGAAGTGAATTTATTAAGTTTAGAATATCGCCATTACCAATTTCACTTCGATTGCGTCTTTTTAAATGTACTCTTTCTACCTTCAGACGATCCTCCTGATAAGAAATGTCATGGGTTACGGGTTGAGAAATTAAGTTCCACAACCCTTCTCAGTTCGACTTTTTTTTTTTTTGTTGTCACCATTTTGTTTTGTTCACCTTGGAAAGAACTTCATGTGGTGAAGGGGTTAGGAACAATTCTTTTAACTATTTCAACACGAGTGAAGCTTCCATTATCAGTTTCAGTAAAATGACGTCTTGTTTACATTTCTGTTGCAAGCATCAAATAATTTCATCCACCTAAGGAAGGACATGTCGAAATAAGGGACTGGAAACGAACTCGATTAAACCCATTAGTACAGAGGCATAACTTTTCATTTCACGAATAAGCTTGCGTGATAGTAGAGATAATAAAAGCACAAACTTCGCTCTAATAAAGCTGCCATAAAACGTGTGAACCCGCCATTAATCTCTCTTGACAAGCTTATTCCTAATCCCGCCTCAATCTCGCGTCATGCGGTCATCCAAAGTTAATCAGCAATCAGTCATGCAGCTATCAAACTCTCCAGGCCTGATCACGCTGCCAACATCTTTTCCTAAGAGATTTATTTTGCTTATTACACCTTACTGTCTTATTATGTGTTATATAAATCCGTCAAACATAGATATACTCTGGATAAGTAACGTATAAAAGGATCTTAACCTGCCATATCCAAAACTACAGTAAATCGCTTAAGAAGAGGTGTTAGGGAGCTTCCTTTCCAAATAGAATACGGGCCCGAGTACCCGTCATACAGCCATCCCCCTCTATTATTGGTCAGTCTGTTTACTTACCTTTATTTGTCTAAAGTATGTGTAAATTCATATCTTTTTTCTACCATACCTAACTAAATACCAATCTATCTATCCACCTATCTATCTGTATCTATCTACAGTATGTATAAGTTTCCATCTTTTTTCTTCCAAATCTACGTATATATTAGTATCTATCCACCTGCCTATCAATCAATCAATCAATTTACTCATCCACTTAATCATTGTCTACTTATCCGTTTATCAGTCTATCAGTATTTGCGTTTATCTATATTAATCGTTGTCTGCATATCTAACTGCCTACCTATGTACCTACCTACCTACCTATCAGTTTTTCAAGCTCAGTCACGCACTCTGCCAGCCTGATAAGAGGGGCGTCATGCAACCATCTCACCTGATAATCGCTCATGCAATCATTCAATTCGAGGGCTGGGTGGGTGTGAGGTGGTACGGTCAGATAGCCAATGATTGAAATTTCTGATAATGTGGAGAGATAAATCTGTCATGTTTTATTTGTATGTGTATCTGTTTATGCAAGTCTGTCTACCTACCTACCTACCTACCTCCCTACCTACCTGCCTACCTACCTACCTACCTACCTACCGACTTATCATCCGTGTATATCTATCTATCGCTGTCTATCTATTTATCCGTGTGTTTGGTCGACTAGCACCGGTATATATGTTAGTTCGGTTTGACAGTTAATGATAAAACTTTTCTGCTCGTGTGTAATGTGTGATCTCATTTTATCTGATTGTCTCTCTCTCTCTCTCTCTGCCTCTCTATCAATATATCTGACCTCTCTATTTATCTGTTATCTGCCTGTACATCTATTTGCCCATCTGTCTATTTGTCTATATTTATCCATCCATCCACCCATCCATCTATATGTCTATTTATCGACACCATTTCCCTGGCGCCACATCCCTTAAGGAAGTTGCCAAGATGAAGGATCCCCGGTCATAAACTCTTCCTATTTGATTTCCAGCAGTAAAAACCATCGCTTCTGACCATCCAATTTCAGTACCAGCAATAAAACCCTTCTATCTGATCCAAAGCAGTAGAAACCATTTACTCTGATGGCCGATTCTGCCGTCGTTCGGTTTCATAAGCAGCTGTGAATCTAAACTTATTTGCTGCCATTTTAACACCCCCTGGCTCCTCCGACTCACTCTCAGCTGAATAAAATCGTCTGGCGTTCGTTGCAATAAGTGATTACAAGGAATATCCCAGTTGTTGGAGTCGAGGTTGTAATGGGTAAACTTAAATGAGGAAGATTTTAAGGAAGTGGTGTATTTTGGGTACGATAACAGAAGATGGAACTCATGGGGCTCAGATCGTACAAGATGGGTTTATTTATGATTTTATCGCAACTCAGTAATGTTATCAAGCATCTCGAAACGAAACTAGAGTAAATAATGAGGCGAAGATACGATAAGTAAAAAAAAAAAAAAATCTGACAACAACTTAAGGTATCGGTTTTATCCTCTTCACTACGAACACATTACATTAATATTATTCTTGCTACCGCCCAGACGATTATTTTCAGCTGTGGAGAGACTTTTTAAACTGCAGGGGTGAGATACAGCCTTCTCTGACCCCTTGAAAATATGAGTGGCGTTTCCTAAGTTGAACAGAATCATCAGGAAATAACCAGAATTCCATAAATATGAGGTCCTCGTACTGAATCCGTGGTTGATGTGTTCCTAATGCACGAACTACGCAAAGCAGTCCGCCGTAAGCTGCAACACATTATGAGGTATTAAATTCTCGGTCAAGGTGTATATCGTTCGTATTTTCATATTTTTGATGGGGTAGGTTTGTCTGAGGTGAATATCATCTGACTTTAGCCGGAATAATATACAAAGGCCTTACTTCGATGTCAGAGGGTATAAAAAACATATATAAGTCATCTATGTACTTAATATGGTAACTAATGTAGCAACTTCACTCTGCAGGCGATCCAACCACATACCTAGACGCTTAGCTCATGAGAGGTCACTTGTAAGTTACGAAAAACAATAATATATAAAAACATGATCGTACATCACTGGTAACCAAAACAAAGTTAATACTTATGACGCAATGAAAAGGTGAAAATTTAGTAACCCCCATCTGCTGAATCCTGTAGACATTGGCCATATTTTTTTTTCAAATCAGTCTCGCACTCCACTCATTTTACATAAACATCAAAGTCAGGACGCTGATTCACAAACTTACGATCGATTCCCTGCTGTAACTATGAATCGTATTTGCAAGAAAGAAAGAAAAAAGGAAAAGCAAGTGTAAAACCTTCCATTGTCTCTTATCACAATAACAAATTTTAGTTATGAGGTAAACTGTCGTACGTAATAATGTGAAATGTATATTAATACTTTAAGAGGCTGGGGTTTCCGTCACATGAATAAAATCGTCTGGCGGTAACAAGAACAAAACAACAATATGGGCTCCTGATTCCTCGCTCTCTAGTGTTAAGTTATATATGAAGAGTAACATACGCCATTATGTGTATCAAACCCAAACATCCACCACTATAGTCAGCTTGTCTCAGATGACGGAACTACGTGGTAACATGAGATTTGACGATTTAGGTGTGAAGTAGGAATGAGTCTGCATGGTTACTAGTCAAATCAACACTCCAATCTGCTGAAACGTCACTCAAAATGGTACGTAAGTTTGATGCTGCAGTAAACGCACTATTGTTGTCTTAATCTACCCAAGCATCCTCAGCCACCGTCCAGAGCGTCAGCCACTGCACAGGACTCCACTCACTCCTTAACCATTTATCCAGGGCAAGGCTGTGCTGCCCGTCAGGAGCTTGTAATCGCACCAGTCATTACCCAGTCAGGCGCGTATTTCACAGGACCTGACGGCTCTACACAGCTTCCCCTCTTAGGCTCACCCTGACGTCACCCAAAATATATTACCACCAATTTTCTGCCTGTTAGGAAAATTCACTCAAAGAATAATAGTCTGCGCTTAACCCTTCCACCCCGGTGACGTATTATTTGAAATTTTGTTCTTCCTACCTTCAGACGGTTTTATACAGCTTGGGGAAGACTGGTACTATAGAAGGGGACTATAATCCTGTCTGTTCAATATATATATCCTACGCTGCATAAAATCGTCTGGACATACCAAAAATAAACAAGAAAATACGTCACCAAACTGAAGCGGTCAAGGGGGAGAAAAATCTACTATCCCTCGTAAATCAACCTTTTAATCTGTGGAACCAGGCTTGCTCAGGTCGTAAATTCAGGGAGATTTATTTTTAGCGTTTATTTTCCTTTCGGCGCCGACCCAGGTAAGGCGTAACTTGTTTTCATTCCCGCCCAGGAGTACCCATTTTGAAAGTACTTGATCTTTTACCCCGATCCCCGACACTCCCAAACCTGATCTTCTTCTTCCCTCTCCTTTGCACTCGATTTGATTTCCCCATCCCTCCCATTTACCTATCCTCCCCTCCCTCACCCTGCCCTCGATGCACCCTGATTTGGATTCCCCCCTACCACCACCACACCCACCCACCTAAACCCCCTCGCCCTTCCCCTCGCCCTGTTTTATATAGCCTTACCACCTACCCACCACACCCTTCCCAACCAAAACCTCGCCCTCACCCTTTCCCACAGGTCCCCTCCCACAAATCCCCTCTCACTCTCCTTCCCGCCCTCGATTGACCCCGTTTTGGACTACTCACCTCACCTCCCACCCACCTCCTTCCCCACTTTCCACAGGTCACTCACAAAAGGTCAGGTCATGGGGTCGTGGTCTTGGGAGGCTCTCTGGCACCTCTCCCTCAGTCATTTGTTTTGCAGATTACACCTTGACCATTTCTGTAGGTAAGAAAGCTAAATATTTATTCTTACTGCCTCCTGACGATTCTGCTCAGCTTAAGTGGTTTTTCGTTCACTGTAGGTAAAAAAAAGTCTCCACTCACTGTTTCAGAATGTGAGAAATCTTTAATCTTTACACTGGTTATCATTATACTTTTTTTCTTTTTTTTAACCAGGCTCATATTTTCGTCATCTGGGGGAATATTTCACGTCAGTCAGTGGAGATAAAGGTCAATACTATTACTACAGCTCAATAATCTTTCCTTAGCACTTCTTCATTACTAGCATCATATTTCAGTGTTAATCAATTTTCTAAACTAGGCATTTGAGAAGGAGAGACGACAGTTTCAAGCCTGGTTAGAGTAAAAGTGGCATAAACGATTTTTAGTTTAGGAATGGCCTCTTCTTTCCTATGGGCTAAATAAATTCTTTTATTGTATTTCTTTGTCGCATATTGTACCTCTTTGCACAGATAAATTAATAATAATATGACAAAAAAGAATATAAAAAAGAATATACTGGCAGCCAAGAAAACTAACAGCGCGTCAAATACAAAAATAAATCAATAGAGAAGAGTTACTTGGGAACTTCTTAACTCACAGGAATACTGGTCAAGGTATATATGTGGGTCTTTGTGATGAGATGTATCAGAGTGTACAAGGGGAAATATCTGCAGTGAAGGGGGAATAACCAAATACTCCCTCTTATTTCCTCTACCTTTTTATATTTCTCTTCCTCTCCCCCATCTTGTCGCCTTCTCCCTCTCTGATTCTCTCCCACTCTCTCCCCTCTACTCTTTTTTTCACTTCCAGCTCTCCTACTCTCTCCTCTCCTCTCCTCTTTTTTTCACTCTCAGCTCTCCTACTCTCTCTTACTCCCTTCTCTCTCTCTCTCTCTCTCTCTCTCTCTCTCTCTCTCTCTCTCTCTCTCTCTCTCTCTCTCTCTCTCTCCTGCTCTTGCATCCACTTACTTTCCCTGCCCCAACTCTCCATCTCTCCCTCCTCCCTCTCCCCCTCTTCCCCCTCCGTCTTACTCACCTTCTCGCTTACACACCTGGGCACCAGATGTACTTGCAAGACTGACAACCCGATAAAGAAGGAAAATTAGGGGCATGCAAGTCACCACCGTCAGATTAGCTTGGTTACATCACATCACTAACAACTTTCAATCTAGTTCTTGTTCTTGTAAGTCTGACAGAGGTGGTATTCATTTTTTGTGAAATGGGAGGGAAAGTCTCTCTCTCTCTCTCTCTCTCTCTCTCTCTCTCTCTCTCTCTATTATATTGTGACAGTACGGATTTACTTTACGCTTATACTTAATCTTCGTCAATAGGATCATCCATATATAAGGGATATAAGAAGGGGAGCTTGAAAGAATAGGACGTACTTTTACTTTTAATTGCAACTTAGCCTACATTCTCTCTCTCTCTCTCTCTCTCTCTCTCTCTCTCTCTCTCTCGGCAATGTAGACGCGAATTCAACATCTAGTGAAAGGGGTCTTTTTTTGGTGGTGGTAGGGGGGAGTAGGCTTGCAATGTAAACGTCTTTGGCACTGTTTCTAAATCCTGGAAAATGACGACGACGACGACGATGATGACGATAATGATGAAAATGACTGACTACAGTTTTGGGAGAGCTATGTAGTCCAGTCTTCTACGTAGGGAGAGGAGATCAAACGCCAGAAATACAGAAAACGAAAAACGGAAAATTTCTAAAATCATCCCACAAGAAGAAAAAAAAAAACTCAGAGGATATTCAAGAATCACTGAGCTGGAGATAATATTGTGTCTTCAGAGGATATTATATTCTTCGGGAGTTTTAAGTGATACACACCATTTCTCACGCAAAATTCACGTTTTATCATTTCATATCGAGATTTTTGCATATGAAGCGAATTCTTTCCATCAGAAATCTCGACAGAATCGGCACATGATGCGAATTGACTAAAGAGACATGGGAATTTAAAAAAAAAAAAGTTATATACGACACTGATAATTGTAGCAATATAAATTAGTTACGTTACATTTATATGACAAATGTATTTTTTCTATAATAGTTTGTCAATTGAGGTAGTATTACTTGAGAGCAAAACAGCCGTCCTGAGAAATTTCAGTGTGTATTGCGAGAAAAAAATCCGAAATCATAGGAAAACGTCAAATATCATCATACACAAAAATTTTTACCAACAATACCTATTCCAAACTGAAAAACGATGCATTCCATCCACCATTTCTGTAAATAATGTAAAAAATGAGAGGCAATTGTGATTTTAATATCGAGAAGAAGGATCGTCACTGAGTAGGGAAAGAAACGCCTGAGGAGCTTTTTATCGACGTTAACTTACACAGGGCGCGGGGCCGGCCATTTGATAGACAGTTACATTTGATAGATAAATATATAAACCCCCGCTGTTGTCTTAAATAAATCCCTTCAATAGACATACACGAGGCCTCCCCTAAGCTGAATAAAATAGCTTAACGGTAGATGGAACATGAAATAATTAGCAGCATCTGATTAATATGAAATAAATTGATGTCGTACTGAAAAGAAGAAACAGATTACATTAATTTTTCACTGCTGTATCTTTCTCTGGGATGAATAATACTGATTGATGGTTAGGATAATAAAATGTGGTTGCAAAATATAGTAAAGACACCTTCGTACTAAAGGGGTTAATGAAGAGGTATAGAGAGAGAGAGAGAGAGAGAGAGAGAGAGAGAGAGAGAGAGGTGGAAAGTAGGAGAAACTGGTAAACAGAAAGGGGAAAAAAAAGGAGGAAACAAGAAGGGAAGAGGAAAGTTAGTTCCCTGACCGCCTGCCCTTCTCATTTCCACCATCTTTTTCTCCCTGACTTTTTCATTTTATTCTCTCTCTCTCTCTCTCTCTCTCTCTCTCTCTCTCTCTCTCTCTCTCTCTCTCTCTCAGGTCAGTCCTTTGCTTACCTCCCTTCATACCATCACCGAATCAATATAATCATCAATCTCCAACGTGTCAAGTGGGGTTGGTGGAGGATTAGTGCCCCTCCCTGTAAAACAATTAACTCTAAGCCCTTGGCCACCCCGTCTGGGATACATGGAGTCTGGCAATGAATGAATGAATGAATTTAAAAAAAAAAAAATCCTTCTACGGCTCTTTCACAATTCTTCATAAATTCCTCAACTTTTCAATATAGAGGTTGTCTCAAAATGGCTCATGATATTTGATGGTAATAAAAAAAAATATTACAAAATTTCCGGTAACACTGTAATTTCTTAAGTTTTCGTAATTATCAAACTTATGTACTGCTGTGAACTCCATTAATTTTAAAATGTATATTATAATGGAAGGGTGGAAACGTGGCTACCTCAGGCCTGGCATGGGCAATGGCTGTGTGATTAAGAGTTCGTAAGGCTAACTGTCATTCTAACTACTGATATGGATAAAACTACAAAATATTAAATAACTAGGAAATTTTAACTGGATGCTGTACATGCTGATTAATTTACTACTACTACTACAAGATAATACTACTAATACTAATACTAATAATAATAACGAAACTAAATTATAATACTTAAAGTTTCTAATATTACAACAATAATACGCGTTCAGCATCAACAACAGCAGCAGCATCAATATTACCACAAACAGGAAAAAAAACTCTAAGGACGAATCATGCCATCTTTCACCCACCCCAGTAAATCTCCAGCTGTCAATGGTAGAGAGATTTTAGCACTACTGCCAACTGGGGGTTATCTGGGGGTTATCTATTGGGTGAGGCCTGTCAATTCTAAGTTTCTATCTACTCTACCTGTCTGTCAAACTATACCTATTGCACTTTCTCTACTTACAATGATTACGATTGTCTGTCTCTGTCTGTCTGTCTTTCTATCACGCTATATCTGTTGCGCTTTCTCTAGTTACTGTGATTATGACTCTCTCTCTCTCTCTCTCTCTCTCTCTCTCTCTCTCTCTCTCCCAAAAGTACAACGGTGAGGATGGTGTAACAGGTATCAGGTATAATTCATTAACGTGACGACGGTGAAGCAAGCGTTAGGAGAGGGGATGCTAAGTGCCCTTCACCGAAGGGCACTCGTTGGGGGGGGGAGCGGAAGGGGAAGGGGGAAGGAGGAAGGGGGAAGGGGGTGCAAGGGAGAGGGCCAGGTAGGGGGTCAGCACTGATCAATACGGGAGATAAACTGGGATTCACCTGTCCATCACTCCTCTGCCAGGTAAGACTCAGGTGATCCTCTCTCTCTCTCTCTCTCTCTCTCTCTCTCTCTCTCTCTCCTGTGTGTGTGTGTGTGTGTGTGTGTGTGTGTGTGTGTGTGTGTGTGTGTGTGTGTGTGTGTGTGTGTGTGTGTGTGTGTGTGAATGTCATAATTCCTCGATGTGCATGCTGGAGCTTGCTGTTAAAAATAAAACTCAAGCAAACTCAATAATTTAACGACTCATAAAAAGGCATATACATCTTAAACAGTATACTTAGCCCCAATAATGCGTGATAAAAGCCAGGTCTTCAGGAGCTTGTTTGAGAAAGCACGTCTGGATAAAGTGAGCGTGGGAAAAGGAAAAAAAAGGTAAGTTCTGGTTAAAAAGTACGAGAAACTGCGTATGAACACTTTTGGAACTAGATGTCTGTTTTACTGTATTGCATCTTATTACTTTATTCTTGCTACTGATATGATTTTGCTGTCACTTTATTACGGTGACTTCTTACGTGCTATCACCAGAATTTTTTCCGAAATTCGTCTAGTTGCAGCACGGATCGAGGCAGTACATAAGACATCATCGTAGGAAAGCGGTTGACTTTAGTACGGAGTTTCCTTCGTAGCAGAAAGAGTTCAATAGTTCCCACAGTTGACTATGTGGAGAACCCTAAAATCTGGACCTATTCTCTTGGTGACTATGAGCCGGTACGGAAAGGGAGAAACCGTAAGCATCTTCACGCCCTCTCACATACAAATAGCTCTTTTCTGCCTGCCTCCTGTTCCCACTATGTTTCACCGCACTACCCTCTCTTACCTTGCCCTGCCCTGCCTTGCCCTGCCCTGCCTTGCCCTGCCCTCCTCTCTAATTATTTTCTCTCTACTTTCAGTACGATTACGTCTTTCATTATATCCTCCTACAGCCAGACGATTCCATTTAGCTTAGAATGGACCTCTCGTAATGAAGGGGTTAATGACAATCTCAATTAACCCCTCCAGAAGACCGCAAAAAAAATCCCTGCAGTCCAAGGGTTAAAGAGAGAACGTCAACGCTCTGCCAGGTAATCCAGCGGAGAGATTCACAGCCACAAACAAGGACGGATCATGCGTACGTTGCCAAGGGTTCATAATTAAAGACGGATATAATCAGGAGAGATGGATTGGCACGCGTTGCAGAAAACAATAAGGAGCAAATACTTCAATACATAAATTAATAAAAACACAAATAAATAAATGAATAAGTAAATAAAGTAATATAAAGTAATCAAAAGGAACAATATTTAAGCCTAATCTTTCTAAACGAACTAAGACGTTTGTACATTAACGAATACTGTACATGAATAAATCTACAGCTTAAAAAAGATATACACATGTAAAACAGAAACTACACTGTACCTAGTAAGCCCAAAACGCCGAAAAAAACTAATAATCAAGTAAATACATGTACTGATAAATTCATAAAAATATCACCACCACCACCACCACCACCACCACCACCACCACTATCACTCCAACCAAACTTCCAATGAAAAGATGGGATGAGGTGCGATCCTGAAAGAAGAGAGAGCGTATAAAAGTGAGTGAGAGAGAGAGAGAGAGAGAGAGAGAGAGAGAGAGAGAGAGAGAGAGAATCAAAAAGCATGTCTACTGAAATGAGCCACACATCCTTCAAACTTTCGCAATCCTGGCTCCACCTCACTAGCAAAGTATCTACACACCTCTTTTGCATGAATTTCGTTTTACATACAGTACACCTGATAATAAGGATGTGCCAGATCTTTGACATGAGGTTGACGCTACATAATTCATTCCCCTACTTCGATGCCTTGGTAATTCTTTGGCTTCCCTAATTTCCACATTTCGCTTTCACCCCCCCCCCCAAATCCACCCCCCCCCCACACACATAAAAGACATAATCCTTCCATCTGGACAACTCACTGTGCTGTTTAAGACAAGAGTCCTTTATTATTTTTAGCAGGCAATGAAAATACACGAAGGGTACTATAATCCTAAACTTAAATCAATATAGGCTACATATTTTTGAAGCAGATCGATCGTGAAATGGGTCTACCGTAGGGAAAGCCAGCCCATCAGATACGAAGACTGTGGGTCAGGGGTGAATGCAAGAGCGACCCAATTTTCACGAAGCCCTTCTCACACTGTGCATCTAGGAGGTAAAGGAAACTCCATCGAGGTCAATATCTGCCCCCTTGCCCCTTCCCCCGACCCCTTTCCCACCCTGGCTGTACAGTATTTTCACGGGATTATGAGGCTCTATAGTACATCTTAATTTATTCATGGTGTTATATCTTTCAACTCCTTCATCCCTTCACCGCCACTACATATTTTTCTCTTTATTCTTGCTATCCCCAAGCGATTTCATGCAGCTCAGCAACCACCCCTGTTACTGGAGGGGTTAATGAAGTCTGAGAAAACCCTTTAGTAAGGAAAAAAAAAAACGAAGCTGAATATAATGAGACAGCAGGAATAAATATAAAAATTGCGTTTTCGGGCTAACAGGGTCAAGGTGCTCGTATTCTGCACAAATAAAACAGAATTAGAAGGTAAAGGTGCTAATGTCACATACGATGAGAAATATAAACGAGAAAGAGGTGCCAAAGAGCTCTCTCCCTCCCTCCTTCCCTTCCTCTCTCCTTTTCTCCCTCCTTCCCTCCCTTTCTCCTTTTCTCCCTCCTTCCCTCCCTCTCTCCTTTTCTCCCTCCTTCCCTCCCTCTCTCCTTCCCTCCCCCTCTTTCTTTCTTCCACCTAAAATGGCTTCTTCCCTTAAACGCTGCGTACCTCCCTTCCTACCTCCGGGAAGGAAGGGAGGCCACGGGTCACTCCCCAACCTTTCCATCGACCCCCAGAGGTGGGTCTTGAGGTGGGGGATGAAAATGCACGTGACCCTTGACCCCGCCTGACCTTTCGCAGATTGCTTATTCACCCCACTCATTAAAGCGGCTCACAATGTTATGTAGATGTTTTGTCAGCGGAAGGCAGCGCATCACTCGTCAAAATATATAAGGGTAGGGGAAGTTTGCACATCACTAACACATTATCCGCACATCATCAGCACATCACTCATCATTGGCACATAACGCATCATTGGCACATCCGCACATCATCGGCACATCACTTATCATTGGCACATCACTCATCGTTCACACACCACTCACCATTCACAAAATCTCTCATCACCCATCTGAAGGTACTTTACTGTGGGATAATCAAATACCACTCCCTGCAGGATATTTGGGTTGGGGATTCTCTCACACCACTCACCAGTACAGTCAGTACCATTTTGTTTTTGGTGATGATTCCTGGTCGTTTCTTTACAGTCAGTGCAACTCAGTACCTTCAATTAAATAGTATACTGTATTTAAAGACTTCCCTCTAAATATTCACCCAACACAAACTCCCCTTACTATGAAGACAAAATGTTCGCCTCCCCTGTTCTTCGATGTGTTCACCATCCTTCTACTTCAGAAGAAAAAAGAAAAACCAATACACAAACTGTAATCATCTAGGAGCGCCTTGCTGAAAATAACCCCAAATTTTCCAGTCCATCGAGCTCACATTCAATTGAGCCTGCAGTACAAACAAGAACCACACGAGTAACAAAAAATAATGAGCATCACCATCATCATCATAACTGCCATCATCACTACCATCGACACCATCATCACCATCACCACCACCACAACCACCATCAGCCACTCTCACCGTAAGCTCTCCCATACGTCTTTCTGGTGCTGCCTGGCTCCTTCCCCAGCAAACACAAGAATGCAGGTGTATTGTAGCTCTTTACCGCCGCTAAGTTATGGCCGTGTTCCGCGTTGTGGTGTCAAATATGGCCGTCACAAGAGGACACGCTCAGGCAATTTACAGCTGTGGAGGGTGATTTATGCCGGCTGTCCTGTGCCCTGACTGTGAACTCGTCAGAATGCTACAGGGGAAGCTTTTTCATTTTTTAGCGTGTGTGGTGCTAATTAAATTATCAGACAATCAAGTAAACACGAAAACCGATAAATCTTGAACTCTTTCACACATGATGAGTCTCCTTAGCTGAATAAAATCGTCTAACAGTAGCCTCAATATAATAACCGTCTGAGCGTAGCCAGAGTTGTACGGCAACGACAAAAAAATGAGGCAAAAGCAAAAGTACAATCCCCTGTGATAAAACGCGTCACTATGGTAGAGGGGACAATGAAATGCTTTAATCCCTTTGGTACGATAAGAGTTTTTCGAAGCTAAATCTAATCCTCAGGTGGCGGCAAGGTAATAAATAAACAAATAAATAAATAAATATACAAATAAAAAAGACGTCATTGTACTACAGGTGTTCGCAAATGATCTAAGCTTGATTCGTAACTTCGCCGTGTTTACGATGCATTAGATTACCGTACACACGAATAAAAAGGTGGAAAAAGTTGACACACGATTCCCTCAGCATACTGCGGTTCGGTCATTGGCAGTTCTATAAGGCAAGGACTTTATAAACAGAAGAGCTTCATTATGAGATACTGTTAACGGCGAAACAACGAACTAGTCACCCTGTTA
The DNA here is from genome assembly GCF_032717465.1 of Coenobita brevimanus. Lineage (NCBI taxonomy): Eukaryota > Metazoa > Arthropoda > Malacostraca > Decapoda > Coenobitidae > Coenobita > Coenobita brevimanus. The sequence continues at coordinate 51,778,374 of NC_136977.1, read as the reverse complement.
ACCCCTCAGTACGTTGACTTTGATTCCAACGCTTTGTGAATGGAATCGTAACAGTAATCGTAATCATAGTCTTCCTGAGTAACCATTATCGTAATCAGTTCCATGGAGGATGGGATAATAACATGTCTGATAGAAAGCCACACAGACATATATACGGTACAGTACCTTATTTCCACATAGTTACCACCTCACAGCCATCCACACAATATCCACATTACCAACCAGTCTACGCAATTACCCGCAAAGTCATCCACACACATGCCCCAGTTCCAACCACCTTGCTGTCCCCACTTCACAACCATCCACTCACATCCTCACCCTACCACCTACCAGTCTATCCACTCGCTCTCACGCCTTTTCTGTCCAGCTCTCTACTGCAGGGATTAACGGATATTCCTAGTCCCTCATGGGCACAAGTCATCTCTCCAACATTCTTCTTCAATCAGCCTCTCCCTCTGTTTATGACCTCCAACCTTTTACATGCCGTGTGTCGTGCCCTGTCGATATGAATGGATCTTGATTTCGGTTCTCTTTAACTGGACTTTCTCACCCCAGGCTTAAGTGGGGAAAAAAAAGGTCAGGATGATAATGGTCATGATTAATTTGCCTTTCACTGGAACGGACAGCTTTCACGAGATTACAGCTTTTGGTTCCATGTTTGTGCATGAAAATATACATGCATACAACCACCAACCACGCAACGACCTGCCTCCATGGCCACCCAGCAAAATACCCCACACCACAAACAACTAAACGCACGCAACTCCCAACTACATTCTCATCTCACACCAGTTTTCACACAACCATCACACCATCACCGTCACACAATCATCACTTTAGTAAACACGCCCACTCACCCACTCAGGCTGTCACGATACACACAGCCACTACTCATGCGCACACCAACTCTCCAACACACACACACACACACACACAGCACCACCACTCACTCACCACACAGCCACTTACGACACACATACCAACCGTTCAACACTCATCTACCTCACATATAGCATCCACATAACCATCCACTTACAGGCACCATCCACAGTCATCCACCCACAACATACACCATCCACCACATCCACCCACATGTAACCACCCACCCACACGCTCACATACTCCACCACCCACATCCACCCTACAAACACCCACCTACCACATACGCCACCCGGACTTCCTTCTCGCAAAATCACCCACCCACAAACACCTTGCACACATCCTCACTTACCACGCCTACACCGCCCACACACCACCATTCCCTCGCTCTCCACCTTGCCTACCCCGTCTCGTGAGTTGGTAAATTAGGGTCAAGTTCATCATATTTCATGTTTAAAGCTGTAGTCTCTTCATCATTGTCAGTCGCTGGATGAGACTGACGTGTTGCGGAAGGAGGGACGATGGGGCAATGAGAAGGGTTGGGGTGAAGGGGCAAGTGAGAGGAAAAGGGGAAGGTGATGGAGCAAGTGAGGAAGGGGTGGGGAGATTGAAGTGTACGTGTGAGAGAAGGGGAGGGTGAAGGGGGTAAAGAGTGAGTTGAGGGGGCGATGAGGGAAGAAGCAGTAAGGTGAAGTGGGTAAGTGAGATGGGGGGGGGTGAAGGAAGGAACTGAAGGGAGAGGAGTAGGATAAGAGTGACGAGGGAGTGGGGAGAGTATTGTACAGTGAAGGGGACGAGTAAGGGAGGGAGGTTGCAGTGAGAGATGGGCAGAGGTGAAGAAGCCAGTGATGGAAGACGGAGCTACGTGAAGGGGCAAGTGCAGGGTGGGGTAGGGTGAAGGGGGAGAGTGAGAGGGAAGGGGTAGGGTGCAGGTGACGAGTGAGCGCGAAAGGGATGGGAGAAGGGGACGAATGAATGGGGAGGGGTAGAATGGTAGAATGAAGGTGACGGTGAGTGTGGAGTGTTGCATGGAGATGAAAAGTGAGCAATTAAGGGGACGCATGAAGAGTTACGGGGACGAGTGAGGAATTAACGGGACGAATAACGAGCTGGAACGAATGATGAGTTAAGGGAACGAATGTCAATCAGATGAATGACGAGTGAAGGGGACGAATGACGAGTGAAGGGGACGAATGACGAGTGAAGGGGATGAATGACGAGTGAAGGGGACGAATGATAAGTGAAGGGAAAGAATGACGAGCTAAGGGGACGAATGAAGAAATAACGGGACTAGTGAGGAATTAAGGTGCCGAATGACGTGCAAAGGTGACGTGTGTGGTATTAAGAGGACGAATGAAGAATCAAGGGGCGGAATGACGTACCATAAAGGGGACGAGTGACAAAGATGAACTATCCCATTTGTGCCAAGGGTTCCTGTGTGTAGGATATTTTTTCTGGTAGGACACTTTGAGTACCGTCCTCCGTCTATCGGCACATAGTCGCAAAACTCACAAGTTCGTAGTTGGGGTTCTCCCTCTATTAAATTTTGAAATCTGTTCTTTTCAAATAACCCGGAGCATCACTGGGCTAGGAGCGAATTAAGAAGGCGCATGAGGAGGGACGGAATAAAGAACACACACACACACACACACACACACACACACACACACACACACACTCTCTCTCTCTCTCTCTCTCTCTCTCTCTCTCTCTCTCTCTTTAGCATCCTGCAGACACACTCCGCAGGGGTGAAGCTTCGGGGATAGGGAATTAGCGCTCACGCCACGATGAATTTGTGTGTGTGTGTGTGTGTGTGTGTGTGTGTGTGTGTGTGTGTGTGTGTGTGTGTGTGTAATTCACCGGGTCGGTCAGGATCACTTGATGGCCGTGATGGTCAGCTTTTACCCTCCCGGAAGGGAGCTAAGAGCTCATATAGTCCGATCTAAGGGCAAGGCTGTGACCTTCACACACGCACACACCCGTCCCCTTGCTCAATGGGGACAGTAACCACCCACTTCGTCAGTGAAACTTTTCGCAACCTGAGCGAGGCGCGAACTCCCGTCCACCAGTTGGCAAGCGGGAACGTTACCACCAGCGAGCGGTGAGGCAGAGGGGTGAGGCAAAGGAGGAGGGGGGGGAGGGAGAGTTTGAAGATTTGGTGGGGGGATAAGAGGAAAGGCATTATTTGTGTGTGTGTGTGTGTGTGTGTGTGTGTGTGTGTGTGTGTGTGTGTGTGTGTGTGTGTGTGTGTGTGTGTGTGTGTGTGTGTGTGCGGCGCCAGTTTAACAACTGCTGTATATACATTAAACTTCGTTGTAAAAAGTAACACCTGTTAGCTGTTCAGATGGTTCTTTATACATCCCACTCGATTTTAATAAAAGACAGACAGACACAAAATGACAAACATTCTCTCTCTCTCTCTCTCTCTCTCTCTCTCTCTCTCTCTCTCTCTCTATTTATATATACAGGTATATATACGGATGGTATTCGGTGGTCATATGGTGGTGGCGGTGTGGTAGGTGGAGGTCACTGGGTAGCATGAGTTTCTGCGTGGTAAGTGGTGGTTGTGTGTAGCTATGTGTGGTAGGTGGAGGTCGCTATGTACTATGATATGGTCGTTTGTGAGGGGTGGTAGTACGGTTGGATTAATGTACCAGTGTATAACTGATTATGGTGGTGTGGTAGGTGATGGTAAAGTTGTCGTAAGTTACAGAGTGGTATCAGATAGCAAGTGGCAGGTGCATGGTTGTGTGTGGCAGATGATGGTGGTTTGTAAGCTGTAAGTCAGTGTCATTATTACAGGTGGCTGAATATTTGGGAGAGTGTAGCTGCATGTGGCAGCTGCTGATGGTCCGGCAGGTACAGGTAACAGTCTCATGATTTTGTGAGCTGCTCTTGCGTGTGGCTGTGTTGTATGTTAAGTTGGTATGGCAGGTGTTTGTCTAATATAAAGTTGGGCTGCGAGTGGTTGTATGGTATGTGTGTGGTGGTAGATGATGATGGTGAAGTAGAATGGCGTGGTAGATGATGATGGTGGAGTAGAATGGCGTGGTAGATGATGATGGTGGAGTATAATGGCGTGGTTGATGTCAGTGATGTGCCCGGTAAAGGTTAAAAAATATTAATGATTTCTGTGAGTGGTGGCTGTACAGCCAAATACGTAAACCCGTTCGCCATCTTTGCCTCTTCAAATTACTGGACTCATAGATGCTTAAATTAAATGAACTGGACAAAGATGCATATTATCACGTATAGATAAATGATAAACATCAGTCCATTACGTCACATTCAAGTGTATTAATCCAATAGTGATAGAGGCTGGAGAGGCGAATTAACTTTAGCATTTGGTGGAACAAAACGGTCAGCGTGCTTTTGTGTGGTAGGTGATGTGGCTGTAAAATAGGGTATACCGTGTTCACTTTAACATGGACTAAAATTGTCATCTCTCCATCTTGAATGCCCAACTGTAACAACAGATCAGCACTAGAATACGATGCAAGTCACGAAGAAGTGTTATGGAAACTATGTAGAGCCGCAGCATTATCTTATTCTGCTACTGAACCAAGCAAAATAATCTGAGCCAAATTAAAGTGAAAGAACTATAATCAGAGCGGTTTAATATATATGAATGACAAAAGACAAAGTGGGTGTGTGGGTTTATGCAAATCATTAGAGTGGCAGGAAAGGATGAATGGGAGAGGGACGGCTTTGGGTGATAGAAGAATGCATTTGGGTGGCAAAGCAGCTGCCAATAATTCCTTTACATAGTATAGTCAAATTAATAATTTATATATGAGGCCGTGGTAGCCTTCACAACTCTGGTACTGACATAATTTCTCGAAACGATGTCGGTGCCTAATGAAATACAGGGCGGGCCATATACTAATATAACCATTCTCTTCCACTCCGCTGGCCGATTTCCCATGTGTTGTGGGGACGGCTCGGTGTTACCAGTATCTGCCCTGCATAAATTTATCTACTTTTTCCTCCTGCTCAAAGTGCCACAACTACGCCCACACTAGCCAACTGAGGCGTCCCCTCAACACAAAATACTGCCACTGGAGTTTATAATGAAATGCAATTTACGGGCAGCCTATACTTTCTAAACTAACCCCAATATTCATGCAGGTTTGATTACTGTCCCTTCGTTACTGCAAAGTCCGGAGGTGTAGAAGGATCACTACTGACTGAGGCAATACATGGGCAGTGGATGAGTGGGTGATTTTCCAGCGTGATTGAGTGGAGCGGGTGTGTGGGATGGTGAGTGAGTTCTGGGGGTGCTGGGGGTGGTGAAAGAGCGCGTTGAGGGTGTGTGGAGGGGGAGAGGGGAAAGTGTACTGGGGAAATCATGTGAGGTGGGAGTAATGCATACACTTCAACAACTATCCAGTAGTGAGGATAGTAACACAAACGTTCAGTATCCGTGTAGTGCCGCTGATTAAAATCCTGTGACATGCGCCAAATTCATGCACAGCTACTATCAACAGTACTTTTACAAGTCAGGGGTTCCGAAATTAACGAGGTGAAATTCCAACCCTCCCAACCCGCCTGAATATTTCCTGGTTTGTTTAACAAGATCTCATTAGGTTCTGACAAGATTTCAAGATGAAAATATTGAAAACAACCCTTCCAGCCTGCCCGAATATCTGCTGGTTAGTACAGTACTCGTATGATCTCGTTAGGTTCTGACAAGGTTTCGAGAAGATGCAGAGAAATTGTACAGTCGAGGACGAACATGTGCCTAATACTTAAAATTTTTACTTCTCGCTTCCCTCTGCTTCCTAATATTCCTCAGTTGTGGAAAGCTTAGTTTACTTCTCTACCCAAAGATGATGCCCTGTCCCAGAAAGTCTGCATCAGGAATACTGGCCTAATATTAAACAAAACAGAATATTCAGTGCACATAGGCTGGGTGTAAATAAGCTCCAGGTGTCAATTCCAACTATCTTCTATGTTATTTGATAGCTTTCGTTAGTGATATCAGGGCAGGGATACGAAAGTTCAACAGGCAACGTAATCGTTATGCAAGAGGTGTTTCGGTAATGAGGAAACGGTCACAATAAACAAGTCAGTGGGAACAATGTACACGCTCAAAATAAAATACTTCTGGTCTCTATCCTCCGTTAAAGGGGTAATGTGCATAATAAATCGCTAAGGACCAGGCGTTACCATACCTAAACCAGTGCGGATGCGGCCGTAAAATTAAACAAACCAGCGGATCGAGTAAAAATGCCTCTGGTGTCTATCCTGGCTGAGACAAATAACGGGATTTTTTTTTCTTTTAGCATCGACACAGTTTTGGACCAGAACATAGTAGAGGATATCAAAGTGTAATGTGCAAAATAAAGCAAGGAAGAAGTGTTACCGATTTTTTCCATTGCTATCTATCCAGGTGTAATATGCAAATTAAATCGCTAAGGACAAGGTGTTGAGCGATATCTCTTAAGCAAACGAGACCACGGCCCTGATATTAGATACAGACCCTGGACTTAAAACTGCTTCTGGTCTCTCTCAAGTCCTACAACTGCTAATTAGGATAGTCCCCCTTTTAAAGCAGTGATAGGCGTATTTACAAACTTTCTTTTGCTTAAGCTGTGTCCAAGGTCCGTATTCTCGTCGGGTAAGGAATCTCCCTAACACCTTTTCCTAAGCGATTTATTTTATCATACCCTACTGGATTCATGTTAAATAAATCCATCCAATATCACCATACTCTGCATAAATAAAGAGCAAAACGATATTAACCACCCATATACAAAAATAAATCGCTAGGGAAAAGGTGTTTGGAAGCTTATTTAACCGACGACAGACTGCTTGTATATACGTTCGTCTTCACTCGTACACCTACCAAACACTTACTGTCAAATCAGAGTAATAAGGTGACACACGAACAACAAAAAGATCTGTAATAATGGGTGTTATGGAGAACAGATTAGGATCTTTTGCAAATACAGTCCAAGGGGGGATTTATGATTATCTAGTAGGATTAAATCTCACTCAAATCCAGCTGGCTACCCAACCTGATCAACCAGTAACATCTGAAAAAACAAAAATGCAAATGACACAGTAGCCGGGTATTTGATTTTAATGTTTGCAATTGTCGTTCTCAACACAGATTCGATGATGATCCGTGATTCTTGGTTTTACTCCATGCCGATCCGTGGGACTGGGATGAGAATTTATAAACTCTCTTAAACTCAGGTTTGTGTATATCGCTCCTAGGATCACGTTTATAAAGGATCCTATTTCGTTTTTACGACAAAGACGTCTCTGTAACAGTTAACTTTTTAATATGATCGTTATGATTTTCGCATCTATCAATGTAAACATGTATGTATTGATTTCATTTCTAGCAATCAATCAATCAATGCATCTATCTGAATACATATCTAGCTACCGACGGCACCTAGCTATCCACAGTATGATCAGCCGCCTAATCTCGGAGGGGGTGGCAAGAAAAAATCGCCATGGCGCAGTATGATTTCCGATGATATTTACAGCTATGGTTCACAGTTTATCACAACAGTCGGTATGGAACTTGTATACGCACCAGCCCACAGCATGTAAATTTCGGGTCGGTTGTCAGAAAACTCATCGATTGCTACAGTAGGGAGCAAATTATTGTGGTTGTCGAAGAAAGAGGATAGGTGGTGGTTCCCCAGACGTGAGCATGAGTGGTTTCTGAATGTGGTCCTTATTATAACAAAGACTATGAGACCTTCCGCAGTGCTTCGAGAGTGGAGTGTTGGTCAGTGACTAAGTATGTGTTATAGATAGGGATGTGATTATTAGCAAAAATAGCTGAGATATTACTGTAATTACTGTGTGAGACCTGCCGACGTGCGTGGAGGGTGGAAGGTTGTCTGGCTTTGTGTTTTGGCAAGTGATGTAGAGAGTGATGTGATGTGATTATTGCAACATACCTGAGATGGTGTCCTGGGCTAGATGCAAGTGGAGAGGAGGCTGTTGAGTTTTTTTGTCATTGTTTTTGCTGGTGGTGGCAGTGCTGCGTCTGTTTGAATGGTTTTTATTTGAAAATTCAACACGGGACTGAACAGACTCACAACAATGACCTCTTTAGCACAGGGGAGTTCTATGTGTTTAATTTTTTCTATCTCTCCAGACGTTTATATTCACCTAACAAGAGATGTTTTGAATGTGAAGGAATAGATACGGCCCTCACTAACATCTTCACTTCAACTTAAATACAATAGTCTGTTAAGTCTGATCAACATGAAAGATATGTCATCAAGTTGAAGGTGTTAACGCAATTGAGACGTTGTTGTAATGTAGGTTGAAAGGCGTGGACGACAGTACCGATGTGGGTGAACGGGTGGTGAGAGAGTGGGTGTTGAACTGTGTGTGGGCGAGAGAGTGAAAGTGAGAGAATTGGTGTTAGTGTAGATGAGGAGGTGGTGATGAGAGGGTAGGGGTGAGAGGGTGTAGCTGTGTGTGTGGGTGAAAGGGTGGGTGTATGACGGTGTGGGTTGAGTATGTGGGTGAAACAGTGGGTGCAAGAGTGTATGTGGATGAGAAGGTGTATTTGAAAGAGTGGAGGAAGGAGGATGTGGGTGAGAGGGTGGGAGAAAGGAGGGAAGCAGTGAGTAAGCAACAGGTGCCATTTGGCTATGCACCAAAGTACAAGCAAATCAGGGAAAAAGTAGGTGACTGGTAAGGGTGTGGGCGTACGTGTATGACTAAGGGTGGGGAAGGGGGGTAAGTGGGGGGTGGAGGGGTGGAGTGGTTGGTAAGAATGACTAGTTTGGATGCACGTGCCTGTCTAAGGGTGAAGGGGGTGCATGAGAGTGGAGTAGTGGGAAGAGGTGGAGAGGAGAGCCGAGAGACGGTATAGGGGAGGGGTGAGTGATGATATAGGGGTGGATGTGGATGAGGGACGGTGGACAGTATGGTGAACAAAAGGGGTAGGTGAGAGTGAAGGGGTGAGTGGAGGTGGAGGGTAGAGTGAATAGAGAGGTGAGTGAGGGAGTAAGGCTGGGTAGGGGCTGACGATGGGCTAGGTGGAAAGGGGCGAGGGTAAAGGGGTGGATGGATGAGGGTAAAGTGAAGTGGTAATGGAGGGCTGATGGTAATGAAAAGATGATACTGATGAATGCTGGTGGTGCATGGTGGATGATTAAGTGTAGCCGTAACAGTCAGTATGAATTCCCTTGCAGAATCAGACCTGCACCTGGGAAGGGGAGTGGTAACCAGAGTGAAACATCAACCATACTGACAAAGTACAAATGGTAAGGAATGCTTTTAGTGAGAAGTGATGCACATGAAAGTGGAAATGTAATAACTATGACTACGTGTGTCAGTCTGTATGTCACCCCTATGAATACACAGGATTCGAAAACATGAAACCATATGAACGGACATACTACCAGCACCCACTTAAATGTCCGTCATGTCTTGGGGTCAAACCCTGGATTTAAATAGCAGGAGGATCGGGATATAAACGCTATCAATGGTCCACCACGTTCTCCGGTGGTACTGATTGGGTTACATCTCTCTGCATGTGGATGGCGATGATGATGGTTGCTCTACTGTGGGAGTTAATGTGGGGTGTGGGTGTTGTCAGCTAGGTGCAGGTATGAATTAAATGAGGGAAAGGGGAGGATGTTCATGAATGAGTATAAGTGTTGTGAGGTGTGTGTGTGTGTGTGTGTGTGTGTGTGTGTGTGTGTGTGTGTGTGTGTGTGTGTGTGTGTGTGTGTGTGTGTGTGTGTGTGTGTGTGTGTGTGTGTGTGTGTGTGTGTGTGTGTGTGTGTGTGTGTGTGTGTGTGTGTGTGTGTGTGTGTGTGTGTGTGTGTGTGTGTGTGTGTGTGTGTGTGTGTGTGTGTGTGTGTGTGTGTGTGTGTGTGTGTGTGTGTGTGTGTGTGTGTGTGTGTGTGTGTGTGTGTGTGTGTGTGTGTGTGTGTGTGTGTGTGTGTGTGTGTGTGTGTGTGTGTGTGTGTGTGTGTGTGTGTGTGTGTGTGTGTGTGTGTGTTTACCTAATTGTTCTTACCTAATTGTATCTTTACAGGAATGAGTCAAGCTCGTACTGTCCCGTGTCTTAAACCATATTTATCGTACATATCCTTAAATTTGTGAATTGTTTTGGCACACACTATTTCATTCGGTAGTGCATTCCATTGATCAATTGCTCTGTTTGGGAAACTGAATTTCCTTACATCTTTATCACCTCTCTTCTTATGCAGTTTTTTGCAGTGTCCTCTTGCTGATGCTTCTCCATATGTTAAGTAATCTTTTATGTCTATTTTCTCCTTCCCTGATATGCACTTACATAGCATTATCATGTCACCTCTTTTCCTTCTCTCCTGTAGTGTTGGTAGATTCAGTTTATTTAGTCTTTCTTCGTAGCTTAGGTCCCTTAAGCTTGGTATCCTTCTTGTAGCGGCCCTTTGAACTTTTTCAATCTTGTCTGTGTGTTTTTTGAGATGAGGACCCCGGACTACTGATGCATATTCCAGGGTTGGTCTAATGAATGATGTTAATATCCTTCTTAGCATGTCTTCATTTATGTATGTGAATGCTATTCTCATATTTGCAAGCAGTGTATACTGTACATGTTCCGTACCTTCTCTCTGATTTGGTCAGCCGGAGATAGTCTGTTATTGATAATCACACCTAGGTCCTTCTATCTTTCTGATTTGTATAGGGTTTTTATTTCCTAACTTATAATCCCAATCAGGTCTTTTTCCACTTTTACCAAACTTGATTACATGACACTTGTCCACATTGAATTCCATTTGCCATGTATTACTCCATTCATGAAGTTTATTTAATTCTTCTGGTAGCTCTTTACAAGAGTCTGTGTTAGTAATTCTCCTTTGTATTTTTGCATCATCTGCAAACATAGTCAGATAGCTCTCATTTCCAGTGTTACTGTTTATATCATTTATATACACTAAAAACATGATTAGTGCCAGCGCTGAACCCTGTGGTACTCCACTAGTCACTTCTTTCCATGATGAGTAGTTTCCTCTTAGTACTGTTCTCATTTCTCTTTTTATGAGAAAATCTTGCATCCAACAAAACAGTTTGCCTCGAATTCCTCCTTGATAGTACAGTTTCCATAAAAGTCTTTGGTGTGGTACTGTGTCAAAAGCTTTCTTGAAATCTAAATAGATACTGTCCACCCATCCTTCTCTTTCCTGTATTGTGTTTGTTACTCTGTCATAGTAGCTCAACAGATTAATAACACATGATTTTCCTTTTCTGAAACCAAACTGTCTTTCTGTTATCATACTGTGTTCTTCTAGATGATTCACCCAAGCTTTTCTTATAAGCTTTTCTAATACCTTGCTTACAACACTGGTCAGTGATACTGGCCGGTAGTTGAGTGGATATTTTCTATTTCCTTTCTTGAATAAGGGGACAATATTTGCTTTCCTCCAAATATCAGGTAGTTTACCTTGACTCAAGGATTTCTTGAAAATTAAAAATAATGGTTTACTTAACTCCTTTGCACATTCTCGTAGTACCCAACATGAAATTTCATCAGGACCACTTGCTTTTCCTCTGTCTAATTTACTTAACTCCTCCTGTATTACTTTTTCTGCTATTTGTATATCTGGTAGTATGTGTGGACATGCATGTTGCACATAGTCCCTCTCAAAATTTTTTTCTTCTGTATAAACTAATTGGAAATTCTTATTTAGTGCTTCACCAATATCTTTCTCTTGTGTATAAGTGATTCCCTCGTCCGTAATGGATTGTATTATATCTTTTACTTTCGTTTTGCTGCTGATGTAGCTGTAAAACAGCTTTGGTTGATCACTACTTTTATTTATTATATCCTACTCAAACTGTTTTTGGGCTTCCCTCCTTATTCTTGTATAATCGTTTCTTGCCTGTTTGTAATTATTATACGCCCTTTCACTATTGTGTCTTCTGTATCTATTCCACACCAAATCTCTTCTTTCTTTTGAATTTTTACATTCTGTATTGAACAATTTCTGTATTTTCTTATCTGCTTCTTTGTGCTGTGGGATGTACTTCTGGACTCCTATTTCATAAAATTCACAGATTTTTTTATATACAGTATTTAAATCTTGTCCTCTAAGCTCATTTTCCCAATCAACTTCTAAGAAATACTTCTTTAGGTCTTGATAATTTCCCTTTTTATAGTTTAGGCTCTTTTGTAACTTTCATTGCTGTTAACTATGTCATATGCTATCCTGAAGTTGTAATTTAGTACTGCATGATCGCTTTTGCCGAGTGGAGGGTGATATATTAAACTGTCAATATCATTTTCTTGCCTAGTAAATATTAGATCTAGCACTGAAGGTACATCGAGTCCTCTTTTTCTGGTGGTTTCCCTCACATGTTGCGTTAGGAAAAACTCTTGCACGAGATCCAGGAGCTTTTGGTCCCAACAGCTTTCTTGGCTAATTATATCTAGAGTATTCCAATTTATATTTGTATTAAAATCTCCAGTTAGTATAATTCTTTCCGATTTCTCTTCCATTTTATGTAGTAATGATCTTAAACTCTGAATTGTACTCTCTGCCAGGTCCTCATATTCGTCTCTTTCCCATGTGTTTGATCTGGGTGGCATGTACAAATTGGCTACAATTACTTTCCCTTCAGATGTGTTGATCTCTACTGCAATCAGTTCTACTTGTGATGGTATATCTAGTTTTATTTCATTGACTTTTAGATTTTTCTTAGTTAATAATATAATTCCTCCTCTTTTTTTTTAATTTCTGTCTCTTCTCCATATATTGTATTCCTCTAAGTTTAGTATGTCATTGGATATCCTTGGTATTAATTTTGTTTCAGTTAGGCATATTATTTGTGGTTCATTTTCTCTGACATAATCATTCATCTCTAGTAATTTAGATACCATTCCATCCACATTTGAGTACATCAACTTTATCATCTTGTTTATATACTTGTCATGACATGGTTCTACTACCTTCCTCCTTTTTATTCCCTCCTGTTTGTGTACCACTTTCGTACCTGCAATCCTATTACTCTGTATAAAAATGTGTTCTTCTCCTCTTCTGATCTTCCCTCATTTTTTGTTTTTGCTTCCTCCTTCTTCTCTTTCAGCAATTCCAGTTCCTTTTGTGTTAGGCATCTTTTTATCCATACATTTTTGAACTCCTCTTTTTCCATAAGATTCTTTGCATTTTTTAGTATCTCCTCCACAGTGTTTACACTCTGGAAAGTCACCTTTAGAGGTCTTGTCTTGCTTTTCTCGTATTTCCCTAACCTTTTGTGTTCCTCTGTGTCTTTACTACAGATTTCCTCTGATACTTCTTTCGGTAAGCTCATTACATTTGCCATCTCCTTTTTGTCTCCTGTGATCTTGTTTTTTACTTCTTTCTCTTCTATACCAGTGATTACTATAGATTTGTTTATATCTACTGAATCTCTGACTAACTTTGGATTGTTTTGGATTAGTCTTTTCACTTCCTGTTTAATGCTTTTTTCCTCCACCCTTGTTTCTAAGTCTTTCTTTACTTTCACCATTTCAGCATACGTGGTTTCCACATCATTTTTGTAGCTTTGCACAGTTTCATTCACCTGTGTTATCTTCTCCTCAGTATCACTGCTCTGGTCTATCAGACTGCTTACTTGCCTAATTGTCTCTATCATTTTTTAACTCTTCCATAACACTGTCGTGATTGACTACTGTACTTGCCATTTCACTCATTTTCTTCCTAAGTGTACTCAGTTCCACTGTTAGTTCACTGATGGTTGTGTCTTTCTTGTTGGCCTCCCTTCCTAGTTTTTCTATTTCTTCCTTTTGCAAGTGCATCTGCTTCTTTATTTCATCAATTTCATTTTTGAAAGCCATTTCCAGTTTGTGTACACGTTCAACCAGTCTATTGTGAGTCTCTACTTCAACCAGTTCTTGGTAGAAATCATCATCTTGCTTTCTACCTTTATCACTTTTCTTTTCCAAATTTGCTTTACTAAAGTATGTATCCATTTTGCAATACTAAAAGCACAGAGTACATGTACTTACATTCCCCGTGCAGCTGTAGTCTAAACAAACCTCAGCTGACTGAGCGCATTCTTTCGCCTCTCGGTTCTCTTTTCTGTTTGAACAAGTCTTGTTTAAACTTTTTTTTTTCTTTTAATAATGAAAAATCATTTAGTCTAACCTGGTACAGAGCTTGACTCATATAAAGATACTAATTTAGGTAATGCCACTGGCCGTGCTGGCTCGGTACGGAGCGCCGACGTCGCACGTCTGCTCTCTCTGACTCCCAGTGTGTGTGTGGGGGGGGGGGTGGCGGAGAAGGGTATGGATGTAGATGTGGGTGTGGCAAAGAGGCTGAGGAAATGCGTATGTGTGTCTCTACTTCAACCAGTTCTTGGTAGTTTGCTTTACTAAAGTATGTATCCATTTTGCAATACTAAAAGCACAGAGTACATGAGGAATTTGTGTGGGTGTGGATGTGACGAGGAGGCTGAGGAAGTGCGGGGGTGTGGGTGTGGCAGGAGGCTGAGGAAGTGCACGTGTGTGAATGTACTGTGAAGGATGGGTTATAAAGCTAGAAAGTACAGTTACGGATATGTTCAAGCATACACTTCATCACGATACATCAAGAGACAGTGAACAATGACTTTCAAAACCCAGTGATGTGATTTTCGAAGTCCAAGAAACATTTCAGAATATTTCGCAAGGAATTCTTAACTGCTGGACTCTAAACTGGAGCGATTTTACTTCTCGCAGCTATACATGTAACTGGGTGTGGGTGGGTGTGAGTCGGAGATGAGTGGATGCAGATGTCTGGGTGTGGATAAGTGGATGCAGATAAGCCTGTGTGTAGTGTGCGGGTGGGTGTGGGTGCGGGTGTGGGTGCGTGTGTGTCTGGGTGGGAAGGAGGTCAAGTATGCGTCAGGGAAAGGAGTGAGAAATGACTGAGGTGGACAGATATATGGAGGCCAGGAAACGGAGAGAAGGATGAGGGTAGCGGGATAGTGAATGAAGGAAATGGGGAGGTAGGGTGGCGAAATGAAAATGAATGAGAAAAGTGGGCAGGTATGTGCGGGTCACGGGGGGGAGGGAGGGAAGGGAGAGAAAGGTAAGATCTGAATTGTAGTGGAGGGGTAGATAGTAGCGAAGTAGTAGAGTGAGAGTAGAGGAGTGTAAAATCGGTAGAGGGGTTCGGGAAATGGAGACGTGGAAAGGTAGTGGGGAGAAGGGACAGGGAAGAGGGAAATGAGACAGAAGAAAGAAAGAGAGAACAGAAAAGATAATGAGATGAGTGGGAGGGGAAGGGCTGCTATAAGGAGGTCATGGAGGGAGGGGAGAGGCTGAGAAGGGAGCGAAAGAGAGGGGGAGGAGGGTCGGGGAGGGAACAGAAGAATGAGGGTAGTACAGTGGTGACAGAAAAGAGTGCAAGGAGAAAAGAATAAAAGGGGAAGCAAGTATAAGGAGGTCATAGAGGAAAAAGGAGGAAGAGAGAGATGAGGGTGAGGAAGCAAGGCAACTGGGGAGGGGGAGAGGGGAGGGAGAGAGGGGAGGGGAGTGGAGGAAGGGTGGGAGGGGTCGGCGAGCGTGTGTGTAAGGTGAGGAGGAAGAGCCGGGTGGTCGCGGGATCATGGTGGGGGCACAAGCAGGTCGACCCCTTGACGCCACCCCACCCCCACATCACCCCACCCAACCCCACCCCGCCCCGCCCCACCCCACCCCACCCCTCCAGCCACCTGCACTCTAACCTAACCCTCACTGCATTTAACGATTCACATTTTATATAATGCCTCCACTTCGCTTTTTGTATTTTTTTTTTTTACTCATGGCCGACACAACACCCCTAGTCCATTCCAATGAACTTTATAATATTTAACGCTAGGGGAATCAAAGGAGCCTGAGTGTTAATACAGGTACCAATAACCCTCTCACGGTTTGGTCACCTCTAGTGTTTCATTCCACCTGATGTCAGACGATTCTATTCAGCAGAGTGTGAGTCATTGGAGCTTGAGTGTTACCTGTTCTTTTATTTTTTATTTTTTTACATTCTCCCTTTTCCGAATATTTACACCCAACTACTGTACCTCTGATTATAATGCTTTTTTTCCAATTCCACAAGTAATTATATATATTTTTTTCTATTTCTTTTTTTATTTCGATATGTAAACGTCCTCTGACCCATATTGTGTCAAACTTTCATTATTATTATTTATTTTATCAAGTTGTTTTCAGTGACGCTTATTCTCTTTATTTTACTCTCTGGAGCCAAAGGTTGCTGGGTGTGGGGTTTTATGAGATATTAACGTACCGCCGGTCGCTTCCTGGCTCATAGACGCGAAATTCGTTGGTTCAGACTTAACCCTTTAGGTAGAAGTGAGCCATTTTCATTTTATTCAGGCAGTTTTCGGATTATTTAATTTCAATTCACTTTTCACACACACACACACACACACACACACACACACACACACACACACACACACACACACACACACACACACACACACAAAAGTACCGGGTAAACCTAGATGTAGCCTTTATGCATATTCTTGCCATGGTAATATACACATTTCTTTACCTCTACCATATATATATTTTTTTTATTTTCTTCCACGCCGCTTTTACATTCAATCTTCTTTACTAATATGTACACCACTTGATTTCTGCAGCGTCTTCTCTTGTTCCTATTCTCTTTTCAACTTTTATAAACAGCTTTTATGTTCAGTTTTTCTTTTTGCTGACATTCACACCACCTGCCATTCATCCTTTCGCTTCTAGACAGCTTTCTTTATTTAAAAAAATGTAATATAAGTGATACACAGAATAAAACAAAAATGGGTTGATGAGTATAATTCCTATAACCTCTTCACTAAGGGATAAACGCAAAGCTGAAAAAAAATTGATGTTTGCCAGAAAAGAGCTTCAAAAAATGCCACTATATTAATCGAGATAATATTCTGTCTAAAATATCGTCAGTAATTTTAATATGCAAACTAACCCCAGCCATTATCAATTTCTCCTTACTTTCTTTTTCTTTTAAAAATTCTGAGCTCTGTTTCTTGTTCATCTGGGCAGTTTTTAGGTTGTTTCTCTCTCTCTCTCTCTCTCTCTCTCTAATTCCCTTCGCCAATATGCACATTTCATATAATTCTCCGCCTTTCTTTATCGAACTCTCTCTCTCTCTCTCTCTCTCTAATTCCCTTCGCCAATATGCACATTTCATATAATTTTCCGCCTTTCTTTTTCGAACTCTCTCTCTCCGTAAATATACTGCTGTTTCTATTGGCCAGTTAAAAGGCTAACTCTCTCCATGATATCACATTTCCCATTTCGTTTTCTTTAATCGTTTAATGCTCTCTCTCTCTCTCTCTCTCTCTCTCTCTCTCTCTCTCTCTCTCTCTCTCTCTAATTTAAAGCCCCACCTGTCTCATACCTCCGATTCTTCCTTTAATTATCCCGACCATCAAAGCACACAAAGACGGAATTCATAATATAATAGTTCACAATATAATACATGTTAAGTGAAAAAGGTAAAGTAGAGGGAGAATGATTATATTGGTTTTTAGGGTGCAAAGTGCTGAATAATTTAAAGGAGATATGAATGAAGATTTGACTGAATATAAATTAGGAAAAAGAAAAGTGTAGGCAAGGTCTTGGGAAACTAAAGAGAGAGAGAGAGAGAGAGAGAGAGAGAGAATGTATCAAATATAATCATTTTCAGTCAACCATATAACCTCATTACAAATCAATAATTCTCTTCATATCTGTACTTCCTTTACGTTCCTACACCACCACCTCTCCCTCCTCTCCGTAATCTTCCCTTCCCTCCTCCCTTAATCCCTTCCTCCACCTCTCCCTCCTCCTCTCCATAATCTTCCCTTCCCTCCTCCCTTCTTCCTCTTCCTCCTCTTCTTGCCTCCTGCTCACTCTCTTTCTCCAACCATCGATTTCCTCTCTTCCTCCTCCTCCTCATATGTCCCCCTGAGCCTTCTCTTTATCTCTTACTTTTCCCTCTTCCATCCCCTCATTTATTACCCTCCCTTCTCTCTCCTTCATACCCCCACCCTTCTCTTCCCCCCTCCCCTCCCCATCCCCACCCACCAACCATAAGCATCCCTCGCATTAGTACAAAGTGAAAGTCTGGTTTATTGTATCTCAAATTTAATAGTTAAGCGAAGGATGTCTTGGGTCCATGGTGAGGGGAGAGAGATGAAGTGAGGGGTGAGGGGGAGAGAGATGTGAGGAGTCAGGGGGAGAGGGGAGACTGTGGGGGTCTGAAGGGGGGGCTGGGTGGGAGGGGGTGAAGGGTGAGTGTGGAGAGAGAGAGAGAGAGAGAGAGAGAGAGAGAGAGGGAGACAGTGAGGGTTGGGGGCAGTGATGGAAGAAGGGTGAGAGGATTGGAGGAGTGAGGGAGAAAGAGTGAAGGCTGGGAGAAAAGGGGCTGGGACTGGGAAGCGGAGAAATATGGGCAGGAAGGCAAGGGGGTGAGACTTGTAGGAGGAGCAGGGAGGAGGGGGGGCTGCTGTTAAAGGACGGGAAAGGGAGAGCTAGGGAGCTTTGGGAGAACATGTGGGGGGTTGAGGGAGAGCTGGGGAGGGTAGAGGGAGAGCTGAGGAGGGTAGAGGGTGAGCTGAGGAGGGCAGGAGGACAGCTAAGGGGTTCTGGTGGGGAGGTAGAGAGGAGCGTCACGAGGCGATGTAATTATTTATGCAGGGGTAGAGGAAGAGGCCGTGTTTGGGCACCCCCTGGTTGTGTGCAGCAAGGATTATCAAGGTGGGGAGGAAGGGTTATCAAGTCAGGTAGACTAAGATGGCCACGCTTTGTTATGGTAGAATTATCAACAAGGACAGGTTAGTTAACAGAGGGACGGTTTTATTAAGGTGTGGGGGAGGGTTGTTAAGGAAGCTATATTAAGTCGGCCACGGTTTATTAGGTAGATATATTGACACGGACAGGTTTGTTAACAGAGGAATGGTTTTATTAAGGAGGAGGTTACAGTACGGAGGAATGATAAAACAAACCCTTTAAGCCCAGATAAGCATTTTTTTTATACAACCTAATGTCACGATATTCAACACCTTTAAGACGTCCCTGGGTTATCATTTGGACTGTCAACGCCTTCCCTACGATGCCGTGTTTTTCATTTAACTCTTGCTACCACAGGAGAGACTTATAAAAACTGAAAGGGTTCAATACAGCCATAGAACCCTAAATTATAAGGCCAGGTTCTTTATCCTCGACTTAAATCACGATAGTATTTTATATTCACGGCGCTCCAGGTGTCGCTCCAGCATAATAAAATACCATAACGTTAACCAAAATATAATACAAAGCAGGCAATTAGTAGCCAGGTGGTTCAGGTGGGGAGGGTCAACAGATACTAAGAATGTAAAGAAATAAGACTTTCTCAGGCTGATGGGGTTAAGGTGGTATAAAGAGGTGCAGAAGCTTTACTGACTCTGGGATATTCTTAACCTCGTCGTCTTTTCCATCACCTTATTAAAAAGTATCAATAAAGGAATGGTTCATCAAGGAAGAATTTGCATAGGAAGCGTTTATTGAAGAAAGGATATTAACATGCGTAGTGCTTATTAACGTTATCAGAGGGGGAAGAGCTTGATGATAGGGGTACTGCTGCTAATGAGTGGGTTTCTCATGGGGTGATGGGGCTAATGAGGGAAGAGATGACCAGATAGCAGAGTGGAGGTGGTTGTTCCTCTCTCTCTCTCTCTCTCTCTCTCTCTCTCTCTCTCTCCAGACGATTTTATTTAGGTGACAAGGATGGGAGAGTATGGGGTTAGTGGGAGGTCAAGGGTGAGTGAGAGAGGGGAATGATAAATGAGGGGGACTGGAAATGTGTGGTAAGGATGGTGGGTGGAGGAGAAAGGGATGATAAGGGAGGGAGGTATAAGGGAAATGGGTATAAGGGATGAAGAAGGGGAAGAGATAGATATAAAGAAGAGGAGAAAGTTGGGGTAAGGAGTAAATAGTGAATAAGGTAGAGGGGAGGGGAGGAGTGAGGAGGGGAAGAGTGAGGGGTGAGACGGGGATAGGGCAGGGTGCATGGGAGATTAAGAGGTGGGAGAGGGGAGGCGATGGTGGAAGGAAGGTGGGTGGGGGAATGGGGAGGGTGGAAGGTGCGGGGATGGAAGATGGGTGGGTAGGGAGGGGCATGTGGGGTGGATAAGAAGATACCTATTACCAGCGTGGTTAATCACACCCCGCACTGTTGATAAGGAATGATAAGACTGCCTCCACAAATGATAAGCGAAATTCCAGGGAGTGGCTAAAGACAATGCTAAGTCTGAACCCGCGAAGACCACCCACTCTTATCGGGGCCACAACACCTTATTGGTCAGAGTACATGGGATAATATACAGCAAAATCAGAGGGCGGCAGTATGTCCTTCCATGCGTTGGCATAAAATTTCTAGACTTCACCATATACACCGTCAGACCAACCACACGTGTCGCGATTATATCTCACAGGTTAAAATGCATGAAATATCTGCGTTAAAATATGGGGCCGGTAGTGTGTCCTTCCATGTGCTTCTGTATTATATTTACATCCTGTCAGTCCACCCTCAATGGCACATATTCTCGTAGGTTATGGAGGCTCCCTAGCACCTCTTCCTTAGTGATTTATTTTTGGATGTGGGTGGTTAATATCCCTCTGAATGCTATTTATGCAGAGTATGGTGAGATTGGAAGGATTTATGTAATACGGGAGAGGACAGTGAGGTGTAATAAACAAACTAAATCGCCTTCAAAAAAGTGTTAGGGAGATTCCTTAACCTTCGAGCAAACCGGTCAATGACATACGCTTATCAAAGTTACAACACATTTTGACGATATACCTGTATTAAAATTTTTGCGGCACATTCACGAGTTGGTAGTATGTTCATTCATGTGCTTATGTTCGCTTCCTGTCGAGAATATGACATACATAAACATCGGCAGACCATCCTCACTATCGCACGCTTATTTGGATGACGACGCCATTTTGGTCAGAATACAAGAAATATTTGCATTAGAATCTGAGGCGGGTACCGGTAGTATGTCCTTTGATGTGCTTATATTTTATGTTCGCACTCTGTTAGACGAGCCTCAGTACCACACGCTTATCGGGATCCCAACTCCTCGGAATTGATGAAATATTTGTGGTAGGATTAAGGAGCCGGTAGTATGTCTGTTCATGTGCCGGGTCCCCACGAAAAAAATAAATATCCATTCTCTTTCAGACAAGTAAGGGCAAATATAGAATACTTGAAATTCTGGCGATAAGTATGTTTAATGAATTTTACTGAAGTGACAGATTTTTTAGCCACCCATCAAAAACTAAATAAATGAATATACAAAATTAAAATATAAAAAAAAAGGAGGAGGAGGAGGAGGAGAGATGCTTAGTCTTCTTTTTTTCTATTTTTTAACCAGGTGCATATATTAACCGGGACAATTTATGGATGGGAATAAATTTTTGACAGCTTCCCAGGTAACAACAAATAACCTCTCTCTCCCCCGTCAGACAAACGTAGGCATAAACCAGGACTTTGAATTTATGATGAAGGATGTTTTTGAAAATTACCAAGGCGTCAGTTTCCTTACCTACGTGAAAAAAAAAAAAAATACAAAGAAAAATGTCTACCTCTCCTTTCAAGCCAATGTAGGCACAGAATAAGACTTAAATTTATGAAGATGAATGCGTAAGAATATGACTCTGGTGTTCGTTTCCCAGCCCAAGACTAAAGTTTGCTTCTTAAATGTGGGAACAAATAAGGACTGGTGTTTATGAGAGAAATATGTATATGTCAGTTCCCCGAGCAAAAACAAATGGTCTGCCTCCTTCAAGCAAATAATTATAGCACACGCAAATACTATGCATATATATTGTTGCATATTTAGAGATGTTTGCGTGTAAACATAAACTTACAAAGAGATAAAAGAAATGCAAATGGATATAAGGCAAATAAAATCTTAAATAAGTTATAATAGATGTATCAGTAAAAAAAAAAAAAAGTCATCTCCTTTTCCAAAACACATGAGGATAAAAATGACTGGACATGAAACTACAAAAAAGTGAGACAGTTAGGCATGGGGGTGGGGGAGACGGTGAAGGGGTAAGGTGTTGCTTGGGTGGGAGGGGGTGAAGGGTGAGTGTGGAGAGAGAGAGAGAGAGAGAGAGAGAGAGAGAGAGAGAGAGAGAGAGAGAGAGAGAGAGAGAGAGAGGTGCGTGGTGGTAGGATCGAAATGGGGGAGAGGGAGGGGCAGAGGACTAAAAAAGAGAGAGGGGTAGAAGCGAGAGAGAAGAAAGAGAAAGAGGGCAGAGGGCTTGAAGAACAGATGGCAAAATGAAACAAAAGAGACAAGAGAAAAGAGAGAGAGAGAGAGAGAATCCAGAAAAAAAGAGAGAGAGAGAGAGAGCAAGGAGCAAGAAATATCTCCCCCTCCTCCTGCCCATTTAGAGTCGAAGCCAGGACAAGAGATGCTATCGCTCTATCTACAACAGCATCTCTCCACTGACCCTTCCCCCTCCCCTCCCCTCACCCCTTCCCCACCCTCTGCCACCACACTCTACTTGACCCCCCTGACCTCTCGCTGACCCGCCCTAGGGACCCAATTAGGCACCAGACCCATTTACTCTACATGGTCTGAAGCACACCACTCTAATATTTTCATCGTTCTTGCACTGTCGCTTGATTGGGCTGACGACGACGACGACGATGACGACGACAATGATGATGATGATGATTCGTGCATGATTAGGCAGAACGGTGTTACCTTGTATGCGTCGTTGTTGATTGAGATGGTGGTCGTGATGGAATGGTGATGATGAATGATGACGGTGATGGTCATCATGATTAGGTGATTTCTGCATGATTAAGTACTATATTTTTTCCTTCGTTGTTAACTATGATGGTGATGATGATAAGTATGATTACTCAGATGATGATGATGATGGTGATGATAATGATTACTTAGATGATGATGATGGTGATGGTGATGATGATGATTTCTTAGATGATGATGATTATGATTATGATTACTTAGATGACGATGATAATGATGATGGTACTGAATGATGATAATTTCTCATCGCTATTCTTCAGTGAGACGATGACTATGACATCAAAACGCTAAAGGTGAAAGTGAAGGTGATGGTGGTGGTGATTAAATTTATTATTATTATTATTATTATTATTATTATTATTATCATTATTATTATCATTATTATTATTATTATTATTATTCTTACTCCAGGATTAAAGGTAGGCCACAAATACCACTACCATGAATCATCACCAGACAGGTACACATTATTTCAATACTTTGGAATTTCTTACACTATTATTTTCTTATCAAATATATTGCTGATAATTCTCCTTCCTTTGTGCTCTCATTTTCCTATTTCGCGATCCTGTTTACCCCATTTATTAGCGGGAAATACGGTTTTGATGTTAATGATACAACACACGTACACACGCAATTCCCTGCTTCACATGCACACACATACTCTATATACATACACATACATACATATTTATACGAGGAAGGAAAACACACACACACACACACACACACACACACACACACACACACACACACACACACACACACACACACACACACACACACACACACACACACACACACACACACACACACACAAGGAAAACTCACTTATAAAAAACAAAGGAGTCAGGTCGGGGTTAAGCAGGGTCGAGTGGAAGGTGAGGGAGAGGAAAAAGGGAGTTGGAAGTGGGGAGAAGGACACGTTTGGGAGGAGGGGGTAAGGGGAGACAGGGGGAGAGCAAGCAGAGAAGGGCGGGAGTATAAGGAGTGGAGATGGATGAGGGGGATAGAAAGTGGGGAAGGGGGAATGGAGGGAGAGTAGATGAGGACTGCGAGGGAGCTGAGGGGGTCGGAAGGGGGAAGAAGGTTAGGATGAGTGGAGGAGTGAAGGCAAATTATGGGTGAGGGCATGGAGGGGGAGTGTGTGAGTGGCCTGGGAAGACGGGGAGAGGGCAGAGGGGGGGTCCAAATATACGGGGAGAGGTCCAAAAATACGAGGTGAAGGGTTGGGTGAATAAGGGGTGGGGAGGAATGAAGTGCATAGGATGTGAGGACTCGGGGGAGGGATGAGGGGAAAAGAGGAGGGGGGTTGGAACCTGGGATGGAGGGGCGGTGCGGAAGGAAGCTGGGAGGGGTAGAGGGGAGAGGGTAGGAGAGGACAAGGAGAGATGGGTGATAGGGCAAGCAGGCACTGGGTGAGAGTGGGGGGAGTGACAGGGTGAGGGAGAGGGCGAGTGGTGTGGGATAGTGACAGACGAGAGTGGGAGAGGGGATAAGGGACCGAGACGAGAGGAGGGGAGAGGAGAGGAGACAAGAGGGGGAGGGAGGGATGGGGTGGTCAGAGAAGGAAGTAAGAGACAAGAGTGGGAAGGGAATGGGTGGGGGTCAGGGAAAGGGTAGTGGGGGAGGCACACGCACGCATATACCCAATAAATAAATCTCAGATACCTAAAGCTGATGCTCAAGCTGACAATACGGCCAGTGCCCCTTGCTCCCCTCCCCCCCCTCTCTCTCTCTCTCTCTCTCCTGAACTACTGTACTTTTATATCCTATTCTGATAACACCCAATCCCTTAGCAACGTGTATGCGTAGGGGTCCGGGGCTAGGCTCCGTCTGTCCAGTACATAAATGGAGAGACGACCAACATACTCCCCTTGGTGGCACACACACACACACACACACACACACACACACACACACACACAAAAGGCCACTCAAAGCTATGCTCATATGAAAAACTCCGCCATGCTTTATACCGGTACTTTAAAAACAAAGGACGAAAAACTTTAAATTCCTGTCCTTTTTTTTTTTAATTCTACTTCGACACTTCTACCACTTTTTTTTTTTTTGTGTGTGTGTGTCTCAAACCATTCGACTGTGTTTAATTTCTCGGAGCTGAAAGAAAAAAAAAAGAAACTGCTGGACGTAAGTCGGAATAGAATACAAAAGTTCATATTTCGCTAGCAAAGGATTAGAGCAGTACAGTTCATTCACTTTAACATGGCCCAAATTTTCATTCTTTTGCAGCTTATTTCACGTGTGGTAGGAAAAAGACAGTACTGTGGCTCGACATCCTTTCTGTAGTACTTTTTCGTGACTAGCATCATATTCTAGTGTTAATCTATTGTTCGAACTCAGCATTCAAGATGAAGGGATAGCAAATTTAGGTCAATGAAAAGTGAACTGAGTATAGCCCCAGGTTCATCTGGAACGTGAACCCAGTAGACTGCAGGCTGAACCTGTCGTCTTGCAGTCCTCCATCCTCCTTTTGGGGGGATAGGGAGAGAACTGAGGGACGTTTGTATAACCGGGCAGTGGAGCCACCCAGTTATATCGGTGCCACCACGTGAAGGAGACCCTCTCCTGCACGAATGAATTAGAGGAAAATTATAAATCAGGTCTGAGGCGATACAAAAGGCCTTCTTCTTTACTATCCTTGTCTTATTCTAGTCGTTTAGTTACTCTGACCTACAGCAGTAATCCTCTCTTCTTATGTAGTGACTGACTGCACAGGTACTGAAACCCCCAAGAGGTCAGCTTCATCCGTACTTTCACTTTTATTTTTATCTTAACTTGATTTCACAGCATCATTATGGGAAGAAGGTATGAGAGTGGGAAGAAGTAGTAGAATGAGAACTATATGTAGCGAGGAGCAGGAGAGGGGGGGAAGGTCGTTTAGTGATTATGATACTGGTTATTTAAGAACAAGTTGTGGTATGATTTTAAGGTAGATTGGGTTACAAGGGGTGTAGGTGGGAGGATGATACAGTGGGCAGGTGAATGTGTAAGTGGGTGAGTGAAATAGGTGGCTGGGTATGATGTAGGGGGTTCAGTGGGTGCAGGTGGGTGGGGTAGACAGTAGGGTAGATGCGGGAAAGGTGGGTGGGTGAATCAGTTTATTCACTGGTGTATAGGTGGAGGAGTTTACAGAGGTGAGTGAATGAGACCAAGTGGCTGAGTGAAGAACGGGAGACTGAGTGAATTATATATGAGTACGATAAAGCATAGGTGTGTGGGTGAGGTTCAGGTGAGACAGGCGTATGTAGGTGGGTGGGTGAGGAACAGGTGGGTGGGTGAAGCGTAAGTGGATAATTAAGGTCCAGGTGGAGAGATAAGCTGCAAGTGGATAATCAACACACAGGTTATCAAGACCCAGGTGGATGGAAGGTGGATGGCTAATACACGTGGATCCTGGGATAAAATCAAAGGGGTGGATAATTCATAAGTGGATGCCTAAGTCCCATGTGGTTGATTAAAGAACAGGTGGATAATTAAAACAGGTGGATAATCAAAACACAGGTGGATTGCAAAGTCCCAGGTGGTTGGTTAAGGGACAGGTGGAGGGTAACCGCACAGATGGACGGCAAAAACCCAGGAGGATGGGTTAACTCCGGGGAAGCCAGTGTGAAAGAGGGTCACGGGGGGAGGGGGGGGAGTGACTAATATGAGGATGGTTAACTCACTCGTGGATGGTTGAGGTGGAGGATTTTACTCAACTTCGGAAACATCCTCATGGTGGAAGAATTAAGAAACTGGTGGATGGATTGGTGGATGGGTAAGGCACAGGTGGATAGGACCCAGGTGGATGGTTAAGACAGGTGGATGGTTAAGGTCTAGGTGGATGGTTAAGGCAGGGGTGGATGGTTAAGGTCTAGGTGGATGGTTAAAGCAGGGGTGGATGGTTAAAGCAGGGGTGGATGGTTAAGGCAGGAGTGGATGGTTAAGGTAGAGGTGGATGGTTAAGGCAGGGGTGGGTGGTTATGGCACAGGTGGATAGTGAAGGACCAGGTGGATGGATACGTGGCGTCTGTGAGGGGTGGTGTAAGAGGTGGATGAGTGACGGGTGGATGAGCAAGACCCTGGTGGATAATTAAGTCCTTAGTGGACGATAAAAATACTGACGGATGGATGTTCCAGAGATGAATAAGGGAAGGGTGGATGATTTTATTCTAGGTGGATGGTTAGTACACGTTGCGTCTGTGAGATGAGGTCAACGGGGTGGATGAAAAGTGGATGGTTATGGTATAGGTGGAAGGAATACGACAGATGTGGATAATATACACTTTAAGGATGTGGACGTCCTAAGAGTTTTATGCTGACTACTTCAAGACGATTTATTCAGTTGGAGAAACACGATGGCAGGCGACTAAGTGATACGAGTGGATGGTTGATGTAGATGTGGATTAACAGAGCCCAGGTGGATGGCTAAGGCACAGGTGGATAAATAACGCCCAGGTGGATAAATAACGCCCAGGTGAATGGCTAAGGCACAGTGGAATATTAATCAAAGCCTGGACAAATGAAGCCCAGGTGGAGTTTGTGATGTGGGGTCAAAGAGGTGCTGGGTGAGTGACAGGTGAGGTGGTGGTGATTTATTGGCGTACGTGTGACATGTCGGAGAGGGAGGGAGTCAGGAGTGAGAAGGTGACTCATAGAGGGTCACAGGGGGCTAGGCAGGTGACTGGAGGGGTCAGGGAGGAAGGAAGGATGGTGGGGGGCGGGTACTGTGGATGGGGTAGTAGGGTGCTGGTGGTTGGGTGAGGGGAGGGGGTAGGCAGAGATAGTAGGGTGGTGGTTGTTGGGGGTAGGGGGATGGGGGTGTGATGAGTCAGAGATGGTGGCGAGATGGGGGGAAGGGTGGTGCTGGTACAAGAGGGAGGGGGGGAAAGGTGGTGCTGGTACAAGAGGGAGGGGGGGAAAGGTGGTGCTGGTACAAGAGGGAGGGGGGAAAGAGGTGGTGGAGTGGTATTAGTTGGAGGAAGGGAGGGAGTGGAAGCATAGTGATGGAGTGTGAGAGGTAGAGGCTGGTGTGAGTTGTGGGCGGTGGGGTAGTGGGAAGGGGTTGAATTGTGATGAGGAGGAAGAGGCGTAAGTAATGGAGGGAGGAGTGGGGGAAGCAAAAAGGAGTACAAAGGAAAGAAAACAGCAACAGTCCTGTTGGTCCTTTCGTGGCTGTTTGGTATAGGGAAGGTTATAACAAACAAAACTCTTTCATCACCTAAAGACAAGGACAGAAAAGCATGAAGGCAGAAGTGATGGGGTGAGGAGGAGGAGGTAGACGTGACAGGGAAAGGAAGGGGGTGGTTTGTGAAGATGGTGGTGGTAGTCGGGGGAGGGGGGGCAAGGTGAGGGAGGATGTTGGGAGGGGAGTGAAGGAGAAGGGTGCTGAGGGTAAGGTGGAGTGGAGACGTCTAGTTGTGGTGAAGGTGGTGAAAGATAATTTTTTGTCCTTGATCGTTACGTACAGAGGGAAAGCACAGTACTTAACCCCGTCACCCCCACGCGCCTCGCCTAAGTTGGGCAGGAGTGTATGATGGTACCAAAAAAATAATAATAAAAAAATTAAAGTATTCTAGAGGTTATGGGTGACTGTTTATAATCCCTCCAATACCAGATGCTTACTCATACGCTGAATAAAATCGTCTGTCTTTAGCACCAACTATTTAAAGGACGTCAAGATACCGAAGAAGTTGAACAATCTCCACTTACCCTTCTTGTGCAATGTATTTTTTTCAATAATTCAGTATTTGCAATCTGCAGACATTATTCATAACCATAATATTGTTGCTGCAGTGAATATTATAACCTGCATAAGATCGCCCGTCGTGAGCTGGAATATTACACGAAATTCTTTATTCTCGATCAGAAATTTAATCGTGACCTTTAACATTAATGATTTTCTGCGCCTATCTTGGAGGATAATAAAATCGGTTAATGTTAGCCAGAGTAAAATGTAAAGCAGGTAATTTTCATCTAACGGGGTAACTCCACGGCAGTAACGTTTTTTGAATTAACGTTACCTTTTGGCGATACTGTCCTGCTTTGAAGAGCCCTCTAGCGGTGAAGGGGTTAAATGAAACTATATCAAAGCCATCAACTCGGGAAAGCCTCTTTTCAGCTGAGTAAAATCGTCTGGAATACCTCGAATAAATTAAAACGATGTCCACGGAATAAGGGAGTCGTGAAGTTTCTCTCTCTCTCTCTCTCTCTCTCTCTCTCTCTCTCTCTCTCTCTCTCTCTCTCCCTAGTTACTGGTACCCTTGATGTCTTTAAAATACCGTAAAACCGTCTGACGTAAGCCAAAGTATAATCAAAGCAAGGGGTACGTGGCAG
The DNA here is from genome assembly GCF_032717465.1 of Coenobita brevimanus. Classification (NCBI taxonomy): domain Eukaryota; kingdom Metazoa; phylum Arthropoda; class Malacostraca; order Decapoda; family Coenobitidae; genus Coenobita; species Coenobita brevimanus. The sequence goes on along the minus strand of NC_136977.1, from coordinate 51,749,376 downwards.
ATAATGACCTCTCGTACAGACAGGGTTGAATGGCAGCAGGTTAGCTATTCACGAGCAACAATTTCATATTTCCATTATTGGCATGATCCTCTGATGTTAAAAAAAAAAAATAATAATAATAATAAGCAAGTAATTCTCAGCTAAAGGGTAAGGAAAATTTAGAAAGGCCTCTCGTCCTCAAGGGAATAAATGGTTGCACGCTGGCTCTTTGCATTCATCAATTTTGTATTTCATTATTGCTGTGCCGAGGTACCCTTATAAAGACCCTGATATTTAGTCTCTTGAACCCGGCGACCTATTTTTTTTTTTTTTTATCTTAACCTCGCTACCATAAGTCGATTTAGTTCAACGATTTTGTTTTCGTCCTTACTGTAGCAATGAAAGGATGACCAAATGCTGTATCTGACCCCTGCAATCCAAACTGAATAAATTTGTTTGGGGGAGCTCCCCAAACTGAATAAATTTGTTTGGGGGAGCTACAAAAAAAAAAAAAAAAAACTATGTCCTCGTGAAGAAGGGGTTAAATGGCTGGACACTGGTTGGCTATTCACATTAATCAATTTGGCATTTGATGACTGGTATGCGATGGTACCAAATAAAGGCCCTGATACCTTATACCAGTGCACACGTGAATACCCAGTCACATAATATGCAAACATTCCTTCATGATGCACGAGACTTTTATGGCGGAAATTCGGGTGGGGAGAGGGAGAGGGAGACAGCAGGTGAGAGGGAGAGGGAGACAGCAGGTGAGAGGGAGAGGGAGACAGCAGGTGAGAGGGAGAGGGAGACAGCAGGTGAGAGGGAGAGGGAGACAGCAGGTGAGAGGGAGAGGGAGACAGCAGGAGAGAATGAGAGGGAGACAGCAGGACTTTCTCTGGCTCTCGTGGGTGCAGGGGTGGTGTTTGGCAAGCCCGGCCTCTGTGCTACGGTGTACAGGGAGGGACCTATCACATTAACAACCCACTAATGATCCTTTGGTAATTACCGACGCTGTGCAGGAAGGGATGACTGTATTCAGCTTAGCATAGACCCTTCAGATTTAAGGGAGTAGAATCGACCTCCATTTCATCCTTTCAAAACAATTACTTTTTTCTTTATGATACATTGGCTAACTCTAGGCGATAATATTTAACTCATCTCTTGGACTGGAGGGGTTATCGACTCACCGAATGACTGACAGAAAAAAAAAAAAAAAAAAAAGGAACTAACAATCAGGAATTACCACAGAAAGGGGCGAAAAGCATCAATATCTCGTGAAACTATACCTGATGTGAGAGACAAAAACGCACTGACATTGTTTGTTACCCCTTCAAGCTGAGACGTCTAATCGAAGCTGAAGAAAAATGTCTCAGAGATAAAACTAACGATCGTGTAGAAACAAAACGCTTTAACAAATGGTAAAACTAACGATCGTACGGAAACAAACGTATTAACAATTGGTGAAACTAACGATCGTGTAGAAACAAAACGCATCAACTGGTGAAACTAACGACCGTGTAGAAACAAAACGCCTCAACAACTGGTGAAACTAACGATCGTGTAGAAACAAAACGCATTATCAGCCAGCAAAACTCACGACCGCGATAGCAATTACCGCTCCATACAAACGCCTTCATCCAGCCACACAAAGTTGCATTTTAAAGTGTATCTCCCTTGGCTCCTTATTCTTGACGGTTAAACAGGCCCACTAGCACTTCTTCGTAACTAGCAAATGTCTGTAGATGGAACGTTAATATTTTCCTATATGCTGTTCAATCAATCTAATATTTTCTTGTAAGCTATTTATTCAATCTATCTTCTTCTTTTACGCTACTCATCCTAACATTTTCCCCTATATTATTTTTACGCCATCTATTTTGGAATGGGAAGAACATAGATAACACAAAAGAATAACAATATCTATCTATCTATCTATGTATTGCCAGACTTCTCAATCCCGTAAGTGGTGGCCACAAATAAATCGTCTCCAAGTCGCCCTGTCCAATGCCACTTCACTGCCTTGCTCCCAATAAGTAAACCATTAAAGGAAGTTCTATTAAGCCGCCTACTACGAGTCCCATCCCCCTTAGCAGGTACAGGGCAGCTTGGTTGGGACTATTTCCTTGCTCACGACCTACTGGAACCCAATTCAGCAGCTTCGTGAGGGAGTTATATCACGGGGCAGGGGTGGGCCAGCTTTTACCATTACCATTAACAAGAAAATTCATCATTCTCTCTCTCTCTCTCTCTCTCTCTCTCTCTCTCTCCGTGGCATCTGGAGGAATTTGTGGGTGAAGCTTGAGAACACTTTTACCCACATCATAACACAGAAACAAGACAATGGACATCATTGATAGCCGCATCCACCCCAACAGTATTCACTATCCAAACACATTCTAAAAACTGTCCCTTATCTTTATCCACATCTCTCGGACACATCCCAGACACACCCCTGATGCACATGACAAGCACCTTGGACACACCCAACACACGCCCTTGTAACTGTTGCAAAAACTGACCGGGAGTGAAAGTGTGGCGCTTATTAAACTCTCCGGTTCTAACTTGCCAATTCCGATCTTCAAAAAGGTACAGTGACTCAGTGGGTGAGTGAGTGACACAGTTAGGGCCACACATTGTATCTGGCCAGCTCCATGGATACGGAAAAAAAAAAAAAAAAAAAAAAAAAAACTGGCAGAAACAAAGTCATCAATATACTACTCTATATACCTTACTCCCCTCTTTCCTTGTTGCATCGTGAGGGACACACATCATGGGTGAGAGCTTCAGCATGCCTGTACTCGTAAAAAAATAAGTAAAATCACCATCATTATGATGCCCAAATTTTCCGTCCTCCTATATCCCTCTGCTATAAATGGGGTCCTGGGTAAGAGTTTGTGTTCTTGTACTTATCCCACTAAAAAAAAAGAAAAAAAAAAACTGCTACGAATCCTCCTCCTCCTCCTCCTCATCATCATCATCATCATCAGCAGCATACCTCTCTTTCTCAATGCTACAAAAGGGGTTCTAATCTCTTATCGGTCTCCTGAACAGATACGGATGCTGTTTCTTGGTTTCGATTCTTCCATAACTCACGACTCCAGATCCCAAGAGACTTAGCAATGGCCGACCCCATATAGTCTCTTTACTCCGCCTTCAGATGCCATGTTTTCCGAATCTTTATTTTGGGATACCGTGCAAGAACATCAATATCTGCAGTGATATGTGACTCATTCTCGAAGATAACAAAACAACCTATATTCATCAGTGATCGTATTTTACTATGTTGATTTTTCTTTATGGAAATAGAAACAATTTTCATTAACATCTTCAATACGATAACTTTTTTTTTATATTCTTGCCATTCAGTTTATTCAACTAAGAACCCCCCTCCCCAGATAAATGGTTTAAAACAGCGCGTGCCGATGTGCAAACAGGTCTTCAGTTTAACACACGGTCATTTGTGAGGTCCTTGATAACAATAAAGCCTCTCTGACTTCATTATCTCGTTGCTGACTGGAGAGCAAGTGCACTTTTAATATCCTCCTCCACTTGCAAAATACCAACAATGAATCATGATCACTACGGCGACGATCATCATAACAGTTCTCTCTACTGTTATAAATTGGGGGAGTAGGATTCAGATTCACAATAAGAAAAAGAAAGCACAAAAGTGAAGAACGATAAAAGAACAAAAGTAGAAAGACTATCAAAAGACAGACCACTTTAACACAAACAAATAAAACTTTCTAAACGCAGCACAGCTGAACTCTAGTTTTGTATTCAGTGCGAGGCAGTGGACATGAGTAACACTATCAATTGAGGCATAACTCAGTGGTTCATCAGACTGCAAAGAACCTTATGGTCCGAATCAGTCGTCAATTATGTACCTGGTCTTGTTTATTAAGTTACAATGGTGTACTGTTATCAAGAGTGTCCGAGGGATACTGATTGTGTGATTGTGAGGGGTAACTCGTTTGTAGGTCGGAAGAGTTGGTCATTATCGCCGCAAGAGTACAAACTTACGTCCAATCTATTCACAGCAAAGGCGGGCACGCAGCACCCGTCTCTCCACGCACTCACTTTTCTGTCCAGCTCTCTCATGGAATAGTTAAACGTTATTCCAAGTCTCTAATGGACGCAAATGATCAACTCTGGGACGGTATTCCTCAGTCCCACTTTCCCACTGCCCATGACTCTCAGGTCTTTTAAAGGCAATGTGACCAGGCATCTTGACAGGAGAGGATCTTGGTAATGGGTTTCGTTTTTGCCTAACTTTCTCTCGAAGGAATATGTTTTGTATGATCTTAACCATCAGTTCTTTCCTTCATGCATAAATATATATTGAACAAGGTAATACCCGGTAGAATGGATTGAAAAGACTGGATAAGGTTACCCAGAGAAGTCAGTATTGCAAATGAAGTCAGATTAAGCTAACAATGCACAGCAGATTAGGTAGAGGGAATTGCAGAGTGGATAGCAACGGAATCTTTGTCACCCAATGTATAGAGCATTAGGCAAAGTGGACTAGAGTGGGGAAAGCAATGGAGCTGTAAGATTAGGCCACCCACTGAAGACCCATTACCCCATCATATCTATTGTGCAGCCCTAACAAAAGCTATATTGAGCACGTTAATGGTACTCACCGTAGGGCGGGGTGCGGCGGTCTCCACTCCCCAGCCTTCTGTGTTGCCTCCCTCCACCCACCACCATCTCTGCAACAAAGCGTTTATTATCCAACTAACATTTCCACAATAATCCTCCGAAGTGGCAAATTGTATACGAATTTATTTGGACACCCTAACTATGAGATTCCAATCCTACAGGTATATGAAGTTGTCTAGAGACAGCAAGAATATTTTAACAGCAACTTAAGCTGTTATTAGCCTGTTGTACCTAGCTACATCTACATAAAAAATAAAATCCTTATTAAATTCCTTTTCTATGCAGCCTGAAATAATCTGTGGGTCGCTAAAAGAAAAAGAAAAAAATACAGAAAATCCTAAGCGCAGACACTGCAACAAATCACTCCTTACGCAACCATTTTTCCACAAATCCAGAAACAAATTTCACACGCATCTATTTTAAAATGAGATTATGTAAAAATAATTTAAAATGGTCTTACCCATTCATATACCTTTTTAAGAATAACTCCAAACGTGATGTCAGCCTATGGAAAACGTGCACAAAATATAGTCACGAATTATTAAAGTATGATTCCAAAACTCGCTTACTATTTCGCCCCTTCTAACAGTATCCTCTCCTGCTTAATATTCCTAAGCTGAGAAGGGCTTGCTATATCGCTGCCCATTGATGATTCTCTTTGATATAATGCGTCAAGGGGGAAGTGACGGACATGCCCTACGTGTTAAGCAGACGCAGAGGTACAGTTGGTGAATTTTTGTCCCATACTGTACCTGCACAATATTTTTGTGAAATCTGTCCGAGCTCTGCCTAACGACTGGGTTTTGCTTCACTCCTTCCATAAAGCCACACACTAACTGTCAAACACGTCGGCTTATTTTCATGGAGGCCGCATCTACTTTATCCCCATCATGACGTCAATTATACAACTCTTTCATTTATATAACCGAGAGGAGGCCATTTTCATATTACTCTTGCGCTATCTATTTAATCCTGAATACTAGAGACCCCTGGTGGTGGAGAGGGGAATTAAAACTATATTCATCCTTTCCAGTTCCAAAATTCAATCCTAAAATTAAAATAAAATTGTCTTGAGATGGTAAAAATAAAATACAAAATATCTTCGGCCTGAAAGGTTTAATCTTTTTAATATGATGACGTCTTGGGTCTCTAAATTTTTTCCCATCTCGGGACGATTATATTCAGCTTTGGGGAAATTTTTCAGACCTGAGGGGTTAGATATGGCCTTCAGTAGTCCCTCCAGTACGAGAAAGCATTCCAGAAGTAAATAAAATCGTCTGTAAGAAGCATGAATAAACTAACATATGACGATCTCGGAGTAAAGGAGTTAAGAAAGTGGGTATCTACGCTTTCTAGTAAAACCTAAATCTTAATAACGCCACTAAATAGCAAGAATCAAATAAAGCTGATTTAGGTCCAGGGGTCGAAGGGTAAAGGCTGGTTACTGCACACACCCTTGCAGGAAATAAATAAATAAATAAATAATCCAGAGAGCCAAGGATGCATATCAGGGAACCATTAACATTAGATAAGGGTGTACATGAGACGAGGCGGCTTGGACGGGCCAGAGTAGAGATGGAAGGTGATTTTACTGCGGCACCCTGGATGAACCCTGGGATTGGCCGTATGAGATTAGCTAGACAGATCAACAGACAAATAGATAAATATAGATAGATAAACATAAATTTTTTTTAAAGCCCGGCCAAGATCAACTCTGGGATTAGGCGCAAGGGATTGGTTAAATAGACTTCATACAAAGTTGTCTGATTACGAGGATGATTCTGTGATTTGTGTGCCATGGGGATTATGGAGAGATCGTAGGGGGAGACAGAGTAAGTGAGTGTATGAAAGAGTGTATGAATGGGGTGTATGGAAGCAGCTCTGACGCTATGAGGGTGTATGATGGAGTGTATAAGACTTGAGTAGTTGCAAGAAAAGTCCGAAGTGAAGAGGGTGTATGACAGTGAGGTGGCTGGATGAGACGTCTATTATAAAAGTCTGAGAGTGGAGTGGTTGGCAGAAAAGTGAATAAAGGAGGGATGATAGCCATATAGAAACCAATCGTAGAGACGGGGCAGGCACAGCCATATCTTTCACTCACGCAGGTTTGAATTACTGACGCATATGAGGCTGTAAAATGCTTGTGGGAGATTTTAAGCAGCCATAAACACGGATACAAGTAATTTAAACCCCATAATATCAACATAAAAGAACCATAAATCCATACTTAGGTCGGGAATTCAAATCTTGATGGTATTATCGGCCATCAATGGGTACCCGCCAAAATCTGAGGGCTACTTTTTCCACCACGATGATGTCTTTTTATTATCTGATCTCTCCAGTCGATTTTATTCAACTCTGGAGATGTTTTCCGATTGGAAGGTTTAGAAACAGCCTTCATTATCCCTTTCACTACAGGAAGGTCGCCGAAATTGACAATAATGTGACGTTTGCTGTATCAGAATGAAAGATCCTCAGACTGAAGGGGTTAAGGGACACTTCAGACAGACACAACAGTCAATAAACGGACGAAACAGCCAACAAATATGAAATACACAGACTCATAGGCTAATATATGAAAGTACTGGTAAAATAAAAAAATAAAAAGGTCGAAACAGTCGACAAACGTCAGCAACAATTCGAAAACTAAAAACAGAAGGTCTCTATGGTTCTCAAAATAACATAAAAGCCTGTAAACGAACACAACAATCAAATTAACGGTCAGCGGGAATACGGTAATAAATCAATACAATAATCAACATTCTCACTAGTCATAAAAACAAAATGAAAAGAAAAACGGACACAACGGTCAACAAACGAACACAAAGGACCAAAAAGAAAAAAAAAAAAGGCTCTGTAAAAAAAAAAAGCCTAGGAAGTAAACACACTAAAAAAATGTTAATTAAAAGAAAAAAATCTGCCATATCGGTCAACAAACAATCTCAGCGGTTATAAAACAGAACGCGACGATCAACAAAACGGGCGTAACGGTCAAGTAACGGACGCGTAACGGCAGGATAACGATGACGCAACGAACCAAACTGGGCAGAAGGGGCTGTGGGGGGTTGGTGGAGAATATGAGGGGCGGGACAAGGACGCCGGACCGTATAAGGAGGAGGGCGGAGGGGGCGATGGGGAGGTGAATACACAGACCCCAGTGAACCCTTGGGAATTCTTGCCTTCGAAGGGGCGTGTGGGAGGTTGCGGCATGGATGTAAATGAACCCCGAGACCTGAATGAACCGTGAGACTTGAATGAACACTGTGGAATGTCTCTAACAGAACCCTGAGAACCGCAACAGGGATGTACGGAAGGTGACTGCACTGGACTAAAATATGAATCCTCAAAAATTTTACAATACGGTTGGCTGGGGAGGTCATGGCATGAACCTGAACGAACTCTGAGCCTTGTATGAACCCTGAAATCTATTATGAACCTCCAGGAATTCATACCATCAAAATGGTGACTAAGGAGATTATGACAGCAGAATGAACCCTGGGAAAGATCTTATTTTTATTTCCAAATGGGCGTTGGAGAGAGGGCTTAAAAGAAGAGTTAGTAATATCAACCACTGAATTACTGCTGAAGAAACTGAAAGAACCCCGAGGAATACAAAGGGAGACTCGTGAGGGTATGGCACAAGTATGAATGAACCCTGGGGACATAACTTGCTGTTGAAGGGATGCGGGGAAAATATCTACTACCAAAGGGATACTGGGGAAATATCTACTACTGAAGGGAAGTATGGGACTTATCTACCGTACTACCGAAGAGATGCTGAGATGGCGATAAGGAGATTCTACTATTGCAGAGACGTTGGAGAGATGACACACAGACCAGAATGAACCCTGATGAATTTCTATCGAAGAAGTATTGCTGAGGAGAAGACCCGAAAGAGCTTTCAAAACTCGTACCGCCGAAAGATTGATCGGGAAGCGACGAGGGAGTTTGAGGATCCTACCCACTCTAAGGCTCCTATGACTTACTTTGTTAACAGCATCTAGCTTTAGCTAGAACAGAATACTTGTGAAATCCCGACAAAGAGAGAGTTGGGGAGAGCAGCAAGAACCAGAAGAACAAAGAGGAAGTAAGCAAACTCGGGTGCTCCCACTGGACCAGCGCTTCACCATGGAAGGAAAAAAAAACAAAGAACATAACACCGATAGCCCATTGACGTCTACTGATATGCCCATGTTCTTTTATGGGAAAAGGAATTTCGACGTTGAACCCCGTCTTGGTTTTGCAACAGGAGCACAGCGAGGGTGGGAGCGGGAAGGCTGGGGTGATGAAGGCGAGGCGGGAGGGTGGTGAGCCAACGAGAGACTATCAAGCTTGCATTTTTGTTTCCCCAGCACCAAGTCACTCCACGCTAATAAGACGCACGGAGGGCGAGAGATTATTCCAGCACTTGGGAGCAGATGCACGTTTGCCTGGCGTTAACCGTTGCAGTGGGTGAGGCAGGGTTAATCCTTCAAGTTAGGCTGGGTGATCCTGAGCAGAAGAAATCCGTCTAATAGAGGCCAAAGTAATGAAATCCTAATGTGTTCCGTCCGTCCTTTAAGGTTAAATTGGACAAGTTTTAATTTCGAGAACTATTGCTTTTATAGGTGCCTCCCTAATCTGAATAAAACAATCAAGGAGCTTAGAAAAAAAAAAAAAAAACTGGATCGTAGCATTCTTAAAAAAAATTTTAATTCTGAAAAATGAAACTTGTGTTGGTGAAAGGTTGAACTTACTGGAGGGAGGCTCACGCAAAGGAGGACAGTCGGGTATACAGTAAAACTGCTATTAATCCAGGCAACGTGAACTGCAACATAAGTCAGAGTGGTAGTAGTAGTAGTAGTAGTAGTAGTAGTAGTAGTAGTAGTAGAGTCGTTGTTGTTGTTAGATATTATTTATTTTCATGGGATTCAAACCTAAAGAAGCAAGATTCCAAGAGTCCAACCCGCATCCATGAAAACGAATGGTCAGCTCAGCAAAATCTCACTCGACTCTCACACACTTTTCGAAGCAAATGTAGAACTGTTGACCGCGACTGAACATTTTTTTTTTTTTTTTTTTTTTTTAAGGGAAGGGAGGGGGACTTTTCTAAACATAAGGGAGGGCGCAGTAGGGAAAAACCAGAACCCATTCCAGCCCTTTTCCTCTGAACGGAGCAGCTTAGTTTGCCACACACAAGGGCCTTCGTGCTCCATATTAGGGTCAATCGTGTTCATAATTAGTAATCCACCCTTATTAGACGCGATACACGGGGGAAGGGATTTTTTTCAGTAATTAAATTTTATAAGTATCGTGTCTGGGATGCGCTGAATACCTTGTAGTCGTAATTTATATTTTCCTTTTAAATACACATAAAGTGAATCCGAAATCGCCCCTGAAGGTAATTAAGGCATCCACTAACATCTGGCAGGTATGCATGGGAAACGAGGTGGTTCACTTGATCCGAGGTTGGACTTACTTTGGGAGAAGTTAGGGAGGGAGGTAGCTGGGGATGAAGAGGGGGAAGAGGGAGGAGTGAGAATAAGGGGGAGGGGGAAGAAAGAAGAGGGGGGAAGAAAGAAGAGGGGGGAAGAAAGGAGAGGGGGGAAGAAGGAAGAGGAACAAGAAGGAAAAAGGGGAAGGAGGAAGAAGGGCAAGAAAGAAGAGGGGGAAGAAGGAGGAGGGGGAAGGAGGAAGAGGAGGGGGAAGGAGGAAGAGGAGGAGGAAGGAGGAAGAGGAGGAGGAAGGAGGAAGAAGAGGGGGAAGGAGGAAGAAGAGGGGGAAGGAGGAAGAGGAGGGGGAAGGAGGGAGAGGAGGGGGAAGGAGGAAGAGGAGGGGGAAGGAGGGAAGAGGAGAGGGAAGGAAGAGACGAAATGCCTACTAGAGAAGGAGTGATTAAGAAGGATAAAGGGACAACTTGGATGTGACTGTGTATGAGGAAGAAGTGAGTGACAGAAGGGTGGATCAGAGTGAGTTCAGGTGTGGGGGAGGGTTAATAAAAGAAAAATATAACCTGGGTGTCCTAGGGAGGGGACGGAGAAGAAGGGACATTGGAAATTGCAGGTGTGTGTGTGTGTGTGTGTGTGTGTGTGTGTGTGTGTGTGTGTGTGTGTGTGTGTGTGTGTGTGTGTGTGTGTGTGTGTGTGTGTGTGTGTGTGTGTGTGTGTGTGTGTGTGTGTGTGTGTGTGTGTGTGTGTGTGTGTGTGTGTGTGTGTGTGTGTGTGTGTGTGTGTGTGTGTGTGTGTGTGTGTGTGTGTGTGTGTGTGTGTGGAAGAAAGACAACGGGAAAATGTGTGCCGGGGTGTGTTTGGATAGTGCTGGGGAAAAACAACGAATGGGAAATGTGTGACAGGGACAACTAAGTGTATGGGGGAATGGTTCACGGAGAAATGGTACCTGGTTTGTATGGGAAAGAAGATAAGGGGGAAGTGAAGAAATGAGAGTTTTGCCTTGTCTGGGCGGGTTTGGCTGGTCTGGGAAGCTATATAAAAGTGAAATGTGGGTCTGAGTGTGTCTGGGTGGGGCTGGGGAAGAGGGAACACGGGGAAATGCGTGTTTATGGTGCAATTTTACGAAGGGATGAGCAGGGAGCCACAGAGAAAATGGTGACGTGATAGGGAAGGCGGAATATGGAGAGAAAAGGAAAATCACTACAAAGTTTGCTGTCATATGAAATCCTTATAAACATCTTCGTAATTTAGTAATATTTTTATGGTTTTGAAACTTTTATGAGCTGTCAAAAAGAATAATGATAGCATGATTAGAGGAAAACAAAAGTGTGATTATAAAAAGGAAGACAAAAATGGCAAGAGAAAAAGAGAGGAGGTACAATAAAAGGAGGAAAAGGAAAAACAGGGAAGTTCGAATATAGGAGAGAGAGAGAGAGAGAGAGAGAGAGAGAGAGAGAGAGAGGAGTGTGGGAAAGAAGCGGTGAAGCCAAAGAACAACTGAGAGGCGTGAGATAATGGCACGGATCTGTTCATCGTTCATCATTATCCTGTGAACAACAACTACCTCCGTGACTGACGGTGCTATTGTCAATATCAACCAACCTGCTTAGCTATATACCACACGACTTCCTCAATCTCCTAATCTGACTAAAATCGTCCTACGGTAGAGTGAGGTCAAGTATTATATCTTAGACTGATAGGATTTCTCTTAGCTAAGCCAAACCGTCCAGTAATCTAAATGTACAGTCGCCACCGTAAGTTCTGTCGCCTCTCCTACTTCTCTGACCATAGTTTAGATATCTAACCTCTATGAATCTGCAGTCTTTTAAGTGGCCAGTTATTATTGTTACCAGCGTCGGGTTCTCCAGGCAAATCTTCAGGGTCCATGGACTTCGCAAAATCGTCTGCAGTTAGTCTGAATAAGAAACTTAAATCTTTCATGGCCGGAGAAGGTTTAGCACTATTCCAGTTACTGCCAGACGATTTTGTTCAGCTAGAGGTCAGTCAAAGGTGCCTATGTGTTCACCATTAACCCCCTTATGGCCGGAACAACTCTAGTATTCTTCCAGACAACGCCAGACGATTATATTACGTTGAGTGAGTCATAGAAGCCTGAGAATCTATATTACAACAGGAGTAAATCAAGATAATATAAACATTAATTACTAGAATTTCTTTCAGCCGAACAGACATAGGAAGTAGCGCTCGTAATGATGGGGTTAACAGCTACCGTCTGAAGTGTTAATAAACAAAAAAATAAAACAACAGATGAAAAAATGGGTCAAGGAGAACAATGCATATAACAATTACCATCTAAATGATTATTAACCCCAAGAAGTATATGACCTCTTACTGTAGATAATTAACTCCTTCACCCCGAGGATATTTTGAGTTATATTTTTTCTCTCACCAGATGATTTTATTCAGCTTTAGAGTCCTTAGTAATGGAGCGATTTATAAGGGTTATATTAATGTCCAAAAGTCAGTTTTAATATGAATAAAATCGACAGGAGACTGAAAGATGTAACTAAAATATGAAGTCCTTGGGATGATGGATTAGAAGTGAAAGTCGATGGATTGTTTTACACTTACACACACACACACACACACACACACACACACACACACACACACACACACACACACACACACACACACACACACACACACACACACACACACACACACACACACACACACACACACACACACACATGTTACTTGCAATACTTTGGTGATAGAAACTCCGTGTACAAACAGCTAGATTAGGAGTTTATTACAAGCTCACAGTAAAATAGTCTGCCCGTCTAGGCTGCCTGCTATCAACTGATGCAATAACGCCTTCTTCAGGCGTGGGAAAGCGTGCTGACCTAGCAAGTTTAGTGGGGGCATGTATGCATTGGGGGGGGGGACATATATACATCGGGGGTAGACATATTGTGGAGGGGGTACACACTCCCCCGGGTAGCTGAGATGGTGTCTCCTGACACCAGGAGTTAAATGGGGTTTGATTATAGTAGTAAGGCAGGACCGGGAGGTTTGTACAAGGGATAAGTATGAGACAGGGGCAGTAGGGGAGACATGGCCATGCTGAGGGGAGGGAATTAGAAGGATATATACAGATAAGATATACAAGGATTAATAGGTACGAGTCCAGTAAGGGTCGTAGGTATACATAAACATAATGGGAATTACACAATAATAGTTTGATACATGATAAACAAGGAGTAGATATGAGAGTTCCATTGTTCTTCGTGCATTTTTTTTTTTTTTTATTATTCTTTTGTATTTTCTGTAGGATACACTGTCACTCAGTAATGCATGAAAGAAATACCATTATTTTCTAGTAGGAACAGCAAAGAAGAAGTACTGGACATTGTTGAGGTGAGCATAGTGGACCGGGAGGTCAGGAGCTGGGACAAAAGAACAGGCCGAGTAGATGGAATGGTTGCGAACTAAAGCAGACTCACAGGGTGTAGCACTGCTAGGGAAGATAGCGAAAAGGTGGGCAGCACAGAGACGAGAGGTCGGAGTAAGGGAGGAACATTGCTGGAGGTCTGTGGAAGAAAGGAAGGCAACGGAAAGATGATCATGGGAGAGGAGGAAATATTCTGAAGGAACAGATACCTGTAACAAGGAGTTGTTGAGGCGGAAAGGGAAGGGAATGATGTGGAAAAGGTTAAAGGTTATGGCAGAACGGAGAGGAATATGGACGACGACGTATGTGGTGAGAAGAGTGGCTTCGAGAACATGATAATAATATTCAAGGGAGGAGTAGGGGAGGACTGGGGAGAGACCGAAGGTGGAGTGAGCCCATTCCAGGACAGAACGGAGAGCTGAGACAGGTACTAAGTTGGCAGTGACACGTCCATTGATAGCATCGACCAGGATACGAACCAAGGCAGAGACTTGAGACAAGAGAGACTCAATGGCTAGTTGGAGATTATCCATGTTGAGTTTGAGGTAGAAGAACTGAGAGATAACGTTGAGATCTGAAAGGTGGCGCTGTAAGATATCGGTGATATTGTTTAGAGTGGACGTGACTTCATTGAGTTGGGTTGTGAGCCTCTGTAACATAGTGTGTTGGATTTTAATGACTCGGCGTTGTGATTCTAGGGCTGAAGCTAAATGAGTGAGATCAGATTTGAAGCCAGAAATGTCACGGGCTGTAGCAACGCCAAACAAGCCACTCAGAATCTCACCGCCGAAGTCGAAGAGACATCGTTTCACACGAGAACGACCAACGGATGTCGGAATGGAAAATGTGTCATTGAGCTCAGTGAATCTGTTACTTATGTATTGCAATTGCCAGAAGAGTGGGAGGAAAAGGTTATAGAGATACTCATTCGGGTTGTGTGTCCCCATGAGGGCCGTGAGATGGGTCCTGATTCCGCGGAGCTGGTGCGCGTAGGCAGGTAGGGCAATGGCTACGTCGGCCAGGGGCGAAAGTTGTAGCGCAAGGAGGCTACGTCTTCGATAAGCATTACCTCGCCTCCCGAGCCGACCAAGGCCCCGGGACGTACTCCACCATCGTCCTGACCTGACCCAGACCCCAGGAGGGTCGGCACTGCCAGCAGGGAGATCGCTAACATCGTACCTAGAAAATCAGGGTAGAGTTAATGGGGGAGGTCGTGAAGAGGTTGATGGGCAGAGCGCAGTTTGGACCAATATTGATTGATTGATGAATGAGCAGGTGGAGGTGGAGAGGAAGGAGACTGAGGGATAGGTGGAGACAAGGTAGACTGAGGGATGGGAGGAGGGGAAGAGGGGGCAGGAGGTTGTGTAAGTGACTCTTCCAACACGAGGCCATGGGGTGCTCGCTTTAAGTCATCGACGTGGATCCATCTGGTGTCCTTAGTGGACAGGTCCTGGAGGTGAAATTTGTTGCCTTGTCGAGTGAGGACGCGGTGAGGCCCTGTAAATTTGTCATCCAACTTAAAGGAACGCGTATGGGAATGAGCAAAGACAAGATCGCCTACATTGATGGTGATAGGAGAGGCGGATTTATGTTGGCGCTGCAGCATGTCCTCCTGAGAGGAAGTCAAAGTGGATTGGACATACTGGTGGATTGTCTGGAAGTTGGCCAATTTTAATTTAACATAATCATCCATGTTGTAGATGGGTTCTGGCTTTGAGGATAAGAGAGAGTATGGGAGGTCCTTGTCAAAACCAAAGAGGACGAAGAAGGGAGATTCAGCAATGGATGCATTGATGGAACTATTGATGGAGGACGCCACTTGGGGAATCCAGTCATCCCAGGACGAACTATGGGAGCCTAGATGTCTGAGGCACTCTAAGATTTTACGGTTGTGGCGTTCTACAAGGCCATTGGAAGAAGGATGGTTAGGCATGACATTGCACTTACTGATATGAAAGTGGCGACAGATCTCATCTAGAAGGCTATTGTTGAACTCTGTACCGTTGTCAGTAAGAATGGTATGAGGGGTACTGAACGGGCAAATTACGTGATCTACAAAGGCATGTGCAATGCTCTTCGCGGTCTTGTCAGAGAGGGGTACGAGGACACAGTAGCGGGAGAAGTGGTCGACCGCTACGAACAAGTACTCAGCGCCAGATTCTGTGAGAGGTAGTTTTAAGAGATCGATTGAGACAGTTTCCCATGGTCGTGATGGGATTGGGTATTGTAAGAGAGGTGCTGGTAAGCCGGTTGATCCTTTGTGGCGGTGGCAGGAGAGGCAAGAGTCACAGTGGGCATTGATATCACGGCGCATGGTTGGCCAATAGTATTTGAGACGTGCTTGGTGCAAGCATCGGTCTTTACCTGGATGGGAAGCTTGAGGAGTATTATGAACAATATGAAGAACCTTTGGTATCAGGGCAGTGGGGACAACAAGTTGGCGTACTTCGTGATTGGGCATATCTTTGCCTGTTAGCAGTGTTTTCCTGTACAAGAGATCATCATCTAGCATGAACTCATCTAGTGATACTGGCAGAGTAGGTAAGGTCGAGGCATCGCCAGATTTTAGGAAATAAATGACTTTGGACCACATGGGGTCTTGGCGCTGAAAGTTTCGAACAACTTCTGACGTTAGTGTAGTGTTTTCAGTTACTTCAGGCTGCAGTGATGTTATAGCTGCTGCTACGTGACGGGAGAATGCGTCTGCGACTACATTCAACTTGCCTGGTACATACTGAAAAGTGGGATTAAAGTCCTGGATGATGACAGACCATCTAGCTAACCTACCTGTTAGGTTGCGGTTCTTGAACAAATCACATAGTGGAAGGTGGTCTGTTTGGATATGCACTGGATAACCATAGACTATATCTCTGAAATGTTTCAAGGACCAGACTACCGCTAGCGCTTCGAGATCTGTGACACTGTAGTTACGTTCAGTGGTTGTAAGGGTGCGACTAGCATACGCTATTACGCGCTTCCTTGATGCTTCATCGAGTTGCATCAAAGCGGCACCAAGTCCAGTGCCTGAGGCGTCTGTGCAGAGAAGGAAGGGTTTGGTATAATCAGGGAACGCTAGAACAGGGGCATTTACAAGAGCTGTCTTTAGCTTTTGGAAAGCCTGTGACTGGTCGTTAGTCCAAACAAAGGGCACATTCTGCTTGAGTAAGTGGGTCAGAGGAGCGGCGATCTTTGCATAATCCCGGATGAAGCGACGATAATAGCCGCTGAGGCCCAGAAAACTTCGTACAGCTTCGGTAGTGGTAGGTTCTGGGAAGTTAATAATCGCCTTAGTTTTATCCTCATTAGTATGAATGCCTTGTGCATCTACGACATGGCCTAGGAATTTGATTTTCTTTTGCAGGAAGTCACATTTACTGAGATTGATTTTCAGGCCTGCGAGCTGGAGGCGTTCAAAGACTTGCTGGAGTTTGGTAAAATGATCATGGATGGATTTACTCACAACAGTGATATCATCTAGGTAAGCAAAAAGAGTGTCCCATCATACCGCTGAAGACTGAATGGATAAGTCGCATGAACACGGAAGAAGCATTTCTCAGACCAAAAGGGAGTCTCTTAAACTGAAAATGTCCGGGAGGGGTGCTAAAGGCTGTAACTGGGCGAAAGGATTCTTCCATTTCGACCTGCCAGTACCCGCTGAGGAGGTCTAAAGATGAAAAGACTACGTTATTTTCACCAAGGGATTCTAGCAAATCAGTGAGGACGGGTAACGGGAAATGGTCTGGAACGGTGACAGAATTGACCTTACGATAGTCGACTACTGGTCTAAAGTTGCCGTCCTTCTTTGGTACTAAGAAAACTGGGCTATTCCATGGACTGACGGAGGGTTCAATAATGTCCTGGTCTAACATGGTCTGTACCATTTGATCTGTCTGCTTTCTCTGGCTGTGAGGAAATCGATACGCTGGCATGTAAATCGGCTGAGTTCCTGGTAGTAGTTCAATCGTATGTTTGACAAGGTCTCTTCTACCCATCGGTTTACCTGGTAAGGCAACCACGTTTCTGTACGAGGTCAGAAGGTCGAGGAGTTGAGGCGTATTTTCTGGGAAATCTGTGCAAGTGAGATGTGAGAGCATATCGGGTGAATATGTCGGCGCAGATCCCGTAGAGTTAATAGTACATACACCGATTGGCGTATCATCAGTCTGAATAGTAGGAATTGAGGAATCCTGGCACACCTTTACAGCCACTGGGTATACTAGGAAGTCTCCAATCTTTACACCACTTTTAAGTTTTAGTGGAGCATTTGTGACATTGAGCAAGTACAGGTAGCATAAACTGTCCTCTAAGACTGTACACCACGCTGACTCATAAGTCAAGCCATTCACACAACACGTCTCAGGTGGGGTTAGTACATCCACTCCTTCTTTCGCACCGGCAACACAAACAGAGACTTTGGTGAACTCATGCGGTAACAGAATTGTGCACGTATTCGTTACTGCACGTTTCGTCTCTGCGTGTTGGAGAAGATCATTCAGACTGTGTGAGGTAGGTAACTGAGACATATCTGAGTCAATGATAGTGTTGTCGGGAGAGGAGGTAAGAGCCATGTTCGGGGCTGAGATGATGTATCAGGAGACATTGAGGAATTTATGTCCTTGCTCGCAGTCAGTCAAGGAATGATCTCTGTATTCTCAGATGATGATAGTGGTGGTTTGGGCTGGGTTGGACTTTTTGGTAGTGATAGGGACAGAGGTAACTGAAGGACTGATTTGATCGTAAGAACAGGACGGGGACATTCCACAGTGTAAACCGGGAATCCAGAAATGTCTATACTACCACAAGCAGGTAATAATGCAATGGAGTGTTGTGCCATGGTGGAGAAACCAATAAGGGCATCTGCGGGATACTGCAAGTCATTAGTGACATGAAATTCAATTGGAATAGGGGGCAAATCTCTGTGGAGTTTGACTTCAAGGGTGACTCTTCCCTTAACCTTAAACTCTGAGCCGTTAACACCACATAGGCGAATGTCTGGTGGTTCTAGGAAACTGACGTGGTTGTGATGGCGATGAATAATTTGTAAGGAATTGTCGGAGATGAGATTTACTATAGATCCTGTGTCCAAGAAGAATGACGTTGGTATGTCATGACTGCTTCCGAGAATGACTAAACCCGAGGATGTTATGGGACCTACATGGTGGATGGGGAGTTGGGTTTCTGGTTCTACGTGATATTGGTCCGATACGGGCGCGGCGCTTCCCCCGATTGTTGGATGTTGAGGTAACGACATTCCTCAGTGGTGTGAGTTGTGCTTGATTTGTGGTATTTGCAGTGTGGACGACGTGAGCGGGAAGGCGTACGCTGTCTGGTTTGGGAGTGAGGACGTCTGTATGTACGGTCGCAACTGGATGCTCGATGTCCAGGATGACCACAGTACCAGCAAAGAATCGAAGATTGTCTGTTCCGTCGGGCGCTAGATTGATCACGACCTGCGGTAGGAGAACGATGTGTGGCAGGTCTGCTGCGTGTGGTGGGACGGGAGCGAGATTGGTCTGGGGTAGTGGAGGTGTGACAGACTGAGGAGGCCAAGGGTTGGGTGGTGCCCTGATGCATGTAGTTCGAACCTGTTCTTTCATGAATGGCTTGAGTGACCTGAATAATTTTATCTCCTGGATTGAAACCAATTTCCAAGGCTAGCTCTCACTGTTTAGGAGTAAGCCAGTGAAGGAATCTCAGGTAACCCATTAAGTCAGCAAAGTTGGTGAGTGAAAGCATTGGAACGCCATTCTTGTCTTCTAACCATTTCGTGCCTACCAGTAATTGGAGCATCTCGCTACTAGTTGCTTTCATGGCGGCAGCAGCTTCGCGGAGCTTGGCATATTGCGCTGGGATGCGCAAGTCCTCATCTAGTTGGTTTAGGAGATTAATGAATCCCATGAGAGACGCGATATTTGAATGCTGGCAACAAAGGCAGATGAGTTCCGTACGAAAATCAGCAAAGGTACGAATGCTATCGAAATGTCCTGCACGGATCGCGGATCTGATGTCCGATTTGCCGTGGTGCAAGCGACCGAGGAGGTAGGCTACTTTGAGCGATTCATCGGTTATTTGTCTATTGTGTATTTCTGTTTCGACTTCTCTGAGGAAATCATAGACAGACCAAGTTGGGTCCTGGCCGGTAAATTTGGGACGATTGGCATCGTCGAGATAGATAGACTGTGGAGGGTTGGCCATGGCTGGAAGTGCAGAAGTGGCGGCAGGAGAGGTGTGGGAGAGAGAGAAGGTAGTGGCAGTTAAGGGCGAGCAAGACGGGGTATGAAGGGAGGCAGGAGAGGGAACGACAGGGGAAGGAGTAGAGGAAGAAGAAGGGAGTGTAGAGGCAGGAGTAGAGGAGGAGGTATCTGGATTTACGAGTGTAGGAGGGGGAGTAAGTGATTCTGCGGGAAGTGAAACGGGAGTCTCAGGTACAGGGCGGTGGTACTCTTTGCCAATGCGTAAATGAGTGATTGTGGTAGAGTCGGCAGACGGGGTATGATCAGGCGATATTTCCGGGTCGAGAGGGCAGGTGTTAAGCGGTTGACGTGGAAAGTATGACATCTAATGCGGCAATGGAAATTGAAAGGATGAAGATGGATACGTACTGTAGGTGGAAATGTATAAATAACAATGAGAGAATGGAATACACGAGGTGTGAAAATGAATGAAGGTGCGGGGATGGATGGTTTAAATAAAATGCGAAGGATGAGATTGAGTATAAATAACATAGGCGAAGATGAAAATGGGGTAATGGAAATGAGATGGAATATTTACAATAACCAATCTGTAGAGAAAATCGAGGATAATCTCTATATAAAGGAAAGATATACTATAGTTACACAGTAGAGTGTCGAGATGTATGACGTGCAGGGGTGGCTGGGCGTAGCTGGGCTGGGGCGGGGCGGGGTGGGGCGGGGCGGGGCGGCGGTGGAGAGACAGCTGGGCAGAGAGGAGAAGAGACGCCGCGATGAGTCACCGGCAGGGAGTGGCGGCCTTAGGAGGCTCCGTAATGCAGACCAGATGCGGGTGACGGCGGAGGCCAGTGGTGGGTGGTGAGGGCAGATGTTGGTGTAAGGCAGGTGTAGAGCTGTTGAGTTGCAAATGCAGAGAATGGTGGTGGGCAGGCAGTGGGCAGACAGTGATAAGTGGCACCGTGGGGGCAGGAGTTATGATGAGTTCGGAACAGGTGCTGGGAACAGGTGCAACAGGTGCGTAGGTCGGCGACGGTGACACGTGCGGTCAGGAACAAGGCGTGTGGGTGGGGTTGTTTGAGAGGTGAGCACTGGTGAGAAAAATTGTACACTCGGAAAGCACAGCCAGGTATTACACCACTAGAGGCATGGAGGAGGGGCGAGGCTGGCAGATGCGAGACGTCGTGTATCTTGTGATGTCACTAAATCGGTGGAGGCAGTCAGAATCTGATGGTTCGAAACACCGCTGCTACCAAATGTAACTTGCAATACTTTGGTGATAGAAACTCCGTGTACAAACAGCTAGATAAGGAGTTTATTACAAGCTCACAGTAAAATAGTCTGCCCGTCTAGGCTGCCTGCTATCAACTGATGCAATAACGCCTTCTTCAGGCATGGGAAAGCGTGCTGACCTAGCAAGTTTAGTGGGGGCATGTATGCATTGGGGGGGGGGGACATATATACATCGGGGGTAGACATATTGTGGAGGGGGTACACACACACACAAAACCATAGATAGACAGATAGACTGAAAAACAGACATAGAGAGATAGATTAGATTAGATTCATATAGATGGATGCATGGATAAACAAAATAATAAATGGACTGATACATTACCTTGACAAATACAGATGGACATAAACAGATATATAGAGACAGAGACAGACAAATAGAAAGATAGACAGATTTGCCTTTCTTGTAGTATGTTGCTTTTCCTACAGGCTGGGCAAGAGAAAATGACACAGAATATAACATAATAATCCTTTCAGTCATACCATCCAACCTCTCTTCTCACCAACCAACCCCTCGAACATCCTAATTTCCTCAGACAGAGAGGAAACATAGCTTCGCAAATACAATTCTCTTCCTTCCTCCATTTCAACTTTCTCTATTTTTACCAATTTCGTACATAAAGGATAAGAAAAATGCAGTTATTTATTTACCTGCACCCTCCAACCTCCCTCCCTTACACCAACCAATCCACTGGACAAACAATACTACGAATACAATCTTCCTATCTCACAGAGATGAAATATACCCACAGACACAAGAAGAGGAAGAAGAAGAAAAGGAAAGATAACCTCTCAAATGAAACCTCCCCCTTCAAACCCCCCTCCAAATATTAACTAACCTTCAAAACATCGTCCTCATAACCTCTCAAATGAAACCTCCCCCTTCAAACCCCCCTCCAAATATTAACTAACCTTCAAAACATCGTCCTCATAATGCATACCAACCAAACATCAACACGACTACTGTCCTCCTTAGGAACAGATGGACAGATATATTTATAAGCTACGAATAGACTGACAAAGAAATATAAAAACAGGAATATCTACCAACTCCTCAAACTACCTCTCATCAACCAAACCAATACCGAAGCATCCACATTAATGTTGTCCTCAGTTCCCAGCGACAAAGAAAAAAGAAAACAGCAAACTTACCCAATTAACTGTATCACAGCCTCTTTCACCAGCCAACTCATCAACCAAACGCTCACACGAATCCTGTCCTCATTTCCTAAGCCATTCGTATGCCGGGAGTCGAGGTGGCGGTGTGTCCTACTATTTATTACTGCCTTCCATTACGCGGCCCTCAAGCACACCCACATAATCATCCCGGACGCCCGCACCGCCTGGCATACTAAACACCGACCGGTACACTGGGAGCGACTCAGCCCGTTTAAATGCCTGTTAGGCTAATATGTTTGGATGGAGAGAGAGAGAGAGAGAGAGTAGGTACCACGACTCTCTCTCTCTCTCTCTCTCTCTCTCTCTCTCTCTCTGCTTAGTTACTCATCTTTCTCTTACCTTGTCTTTATTTTCATAATGAGATGTACAGATTTAGACAGTCGTGAGATATAACATGCGATAATATTTTCTGCTTAATATATTCTGACAGCTTGACGCAACCACTCTAGAGGCGTT
This sequence comes from Coenobita brevimanus, assembly GCF_032717465.1. NCBI lineage: Eukaryota > Metazoa > Arthropoda > Malacostraca > Decapoda > Coenobitidae > Coenobita > Coenobita brevimanus. Next base: position 51,726,769 of record NC_136977.1, on the reverse strand, counting down.
TAGGAGGAGGAGGAGGAGGAATAAAATAATAATAATAATAATAATAATAATAATAATAAATCACATTCTAGGGCACAAGAGGTTAAATGAGGGGACGGCTGGCGGGATGACCTACCTCTTCGTGGCAGATTACTTGCATTTCGAGAATATTGTAAAACAGCGGAATATCTAACACTGGCTGGCTCTTGTGACTCACTCACACACAAAACATAACCATCACATTTTTTGAACGATTTTCTTCACCAATTTCCAAAATGATCACAAAATGCTATCAAATACTTAACTCACAGAAACACTACCTCGTTTATCAATTTCTTTATTCACTAATTACGTATATACCACTTTAGTTATTTCAGATATAAAAACACCAAAAATTTTTAGCATATATTTTTTCTATAGATCGGCAATTACCAGAAGAACCTTTTAACTATCTAACCCAATGAGTACCGTGACGTCATTTCTGCTTTACCTTATGCTCCCACCAAATAATGTGTTTTTCAGATTTGGACAAAACCCTGTCAGTAGTTAGTTTTTTTTTTTTTTTTTTTTTCGTTTCTCCACTTCAACAAATCTCTGAAACTTAAATCATCTGACGGTAGCAAGAATAAAAAAAAAAATAAACGTCCTCGGACTGAAGTGGCTAAACAAGTATAATAGGAGCCATTATAACATTTAAACTCAAATATTGAGGCGATGATTATCTGTGGGCGAGTTTTCATACATTTCAAAAAAAACCATGAGATTTTTAGGCATAAAATTCGTATATATATAAATTTTTAAACCTTTCAGTGGCATTCTCTATACTTTCTTCCCCCCCCCCCTGTCTCTCACTCTCTCTCTCTCTGTTCACAATGGTGGTGAGGTGGCATGTTATGGTGACCCCTGACTGGTTATCAGAGGGGAGGAGGAGGAGGAGGAGATGAGGAGGTGGGAAGGGGAACATGAGATAGGGGAGAAGAGGTGCGGGGAGAGAAGAGGAAAGGAGAAAGAAAAGACAGAAGGAGGCGTGAAGGAGAGAGAAGAAGGTGAGAAGGAGAGAGAAGAAAGCAAAGAGGAGAAAGAGGAAACATATGAGGGTAAAGAGAATAAGAGAAAAAAACAAAACAAAAAAAGGAGAGAAGGGAAGAGGAGAAAGCAGCACCAAGAAACGAAGGCCTTTGGATTCACTTGAGTAACCTGGCCAACAAATAGACAGAAATCATTATCGCCTGGCAAAGCTAATCACACCCCTCCATTCTCTATTCCTCAGGACCCGTACGATATATGCGCTTTTGTTTCCTGCGCCTCGGAGTTCCAAAGGTTAGCGTCTTTTCCCGCAAGATCCGGGGATATTATTTCCATTTAGCGACCATTCTGAGTCTCTAATGGTCGGGACAACTGCATTATTCTATTTCGGCTGGCGTTAGACGATTGCATTTAGCTTAGAGTGAATTATAAGCGTATTTGTGTGTTAGGCGACTTTCTAGCGATTGTCCAAGGCACGATTCGGAACATTATATAATTTCAATATTATCCAGGGGTTGTTTTGCGTGTTTCGATTATGTTAAGAAAATTCTTCGTCATCATAATCATTATCATCACCCCGCCTCTTTTTCTTGAGGGAGAGTACAGAAAGCCAGGAAAATAAACGAATACAACAGTGAGAGAACTGCTTAACAGGATGCCCGATGAAATTCACCGTACGTGCATTTCGAGAACAAATTTAGCTTTTTTAAGGGGTTTGGCGATTGTTGAAATTTAGCGATATCTGTGAAACTGGTAACTGTGTGGGTGTGCTGTGGCGGGGTGTTCACTGCTTGACCTCCGTGGCTGTCAGTGAGAAGGAACGACAGGCTTGGCAGATCCGAATGGTCGATAACGCGGGTAATACAAAATCCGTCCACCTGGGCGTGAAGCTTCTGTGTTAAATTGAACGGCGGGCTTGTTCACACGAGGAAGGAAGACGGGATGAAGACAGGTGGGAGGGAAGGGGTTGTTGGAGAGGGGTGTGGGGTTGGAAATGAGAGAGGGAAAGAGGGGTTGTTGGAGAGAGGTGTGGGATAGGGGACGAAAGGAGGGGGTGACGGGTTGTTATACAGAGGTGTGAGGTAGCAGAGAAAAGTTGAGACTGGGAGATTAAGAAAAGGAATGAGTGGTTGGGGATGGACGAGAGGGGTCAAAGGAAGACGGAAACGGAAGCTGAGAAAGGACAAACAGAAAAGAGGAATAAGAGGGAGGTGAACATGACGAGCGAAAGGTGAGGGGGAAGAGAAATGTGAAGAGACTGAACGATTAGGGAAAGAAATGAGAAGATTGAACAATTAAGGATAGAAATGAGAAAAGACTAAACGATTAAGGAAATATAGGACTGGCTGAGCTCCCCATACCCACCGATCACTCCAGCCAAAACCGGCAGGCAAAAACAAAAAAGATTACCACGCATTAAAAGAAAAAGTGAAAACTGTCATCGAAACTCTAATGAAAGGCATAATTTTAAAAAATCATACATTATCCTGGGAGAAGGAAAGGAAAATAGACAGGAAGGAGGGAGGGAGGTAGTGAGAGTGAGGGGGTAGAGAGAGGGGGGAGGGCAATAGCGAGAGGAGGGGGATAGGGAGGAATGGGTGGAGATGCTGACAGAGAAAAGAAGGGTGAACAGGGAAAGGGGGAGACAGATAGAGAAGGAGAGGGGAGGGGAGGGAGAGAGAAAGGCAAGGGTGGGTGATGGTAAATGAAGGATGTACGCGCAGGGAGTGAAAGTGTTAAATTAAAAAAAAAAAAAAAAAAAAATTGAATGGAGGGGATAATGCGAGAAAAGAAAAAGAAAAGGGATGGTTTAACGAGGCCAGGACGAGAGAGAGAGAGAGAGAGAGAGAGAGAGAGAGAGAGAGAGAGAGAGAGAGTCTGTTTCATGCGCTTACCTGAAGTAATTACAGAACAACAGCAAATGAGAGGAAAACAGACCGAGAAAATTAGATATGAAAATGATAAGCAGCTTAGGTAGATGTGGATGTCACGGGGTTTTTATGAATAAACAATATTAAAGAATAATTATTCAATAATACTTAAGAACAAGACAAAGAATTGTCTTGTGAAAAGCAATGATTACTTTATGCCGGCTTACTTCGCCGATTCTCTAAGGAAGAGAATTTATAAACTTTCTCAGTACACAGCAGAGACTAATTACTCACAAATGCTGTTTATTAGTACTGTTGGCCTGTGGAGAAAGTGACTCCATCCCTGACAATCAATAACTAATGCTATTAATGATAACAGGTTCTTGCTGATGCATTAACTCCTGGTTGCACAACGGATTTTAAGCTTAATACAAAAGGACTGGCCTAAGTACCAGTTATGAATAGCAAAGCATTTATGCAAACTAGGAGCTATAAGAGAAATAAGCTTAATATGGATATAAAACACGAGTTTACATTACATTAAGCTCAAGAAAAAGAACTGTTAAATTTATTGATTACAATAAAATAAATTTACGTTACATTTCAAAATGAATTCAAAATAAGGAGATCGCACTCACTCGCTCACTCAAAAGCTAAACTCTTAAGCCTAGGAAAATACGAAAAGAAAATACTGGTCAGAAAAGTGGACAAAGCGGATGACTGGGCGTCGTTACTAAGGAAGGACACTGCACACGCTGAGTCTCTCGCCAATCACGCTAGGTGGGAATCCAACGACGATGGTGGGAACTAGGCGTCGTTGTGAGGAAGGACGCTGCCACACACACTACCTGCTTCCGCGGCACTCAAACCTTGACTGACTTCAAATCGTGAGAAAGATGCAAGTGTCAAGCCGCACTTACTAACGGCTTGAATGAGCGAAACATGCCCATAATAAATCGCTCAACGGAGGTGCTAATGTCTCGCACAAAGACGATCACTTATGAAATAGTGAAAAATATCTTGAAAAACATTCCTGATCGGGTGAATATGTGGCGGTTAAACTGAGCGATAATTACTGGGATTCCACTAGAATTCGCGGTTTCCCGCCAAAGTTAATGTCACGAGTTTATTCAAATACTTAATCGCGCCAACTCATGACAGTGGATGAGGGCTTGTTAGTTGGTGAGATCAGGTCACGACGGGCTATTACCCTGAGATGGACGGGTCATTCAGGGTTATCTGCCATCTGGTGGGAGAAATTAGACCTGATTTGAGGCGCCTGATTGTTTCAATTAAGTTGCGTGAGATGGGTGAGGCTTGGGGCTGACAAAAAACAGGAATTGGTGTCGCTGACGTTCCTCTCAGTAGGTGCTAAGAAGCTGGAATAGAAGGCTACACACGCACACCATCAACATGCACATGCACACACACACGCACACGCGCACGCACACACACACACACACACACACACACACACACACACACACACACACACACACACACACACACACACACACACACACACACACACACAAAACTCATTGTAACAACACAAATCTTATGCATATTGCTAGAAAATGTTCTAAGGTATCTATCATATCATCGGTAGATTAGATTTACAAGACTCAGCTCTTCCTCTCAAAAGGTGACTGTCTCAAAAAAAAAAAAAAAAAAAAACTCAGTATCACTATAAAAACTGCTTGGACGGGGCTGAAGGCGGTCGAAAGAAGAGGGAATGAATATGAGAGCCTCGGACTCCAGGTAGAATACCTAATGGAAGCTTCCCTAATTGAAATGCTCTTGATGTCTCTCCCTGTGAAGCTTGTCGCTGTTGAAGTCTTCTCTTCTGACGGTTTATTCTTTTCAGGCAGAAACAAAAACAAGAAACAAAAGAGAAAGACTGGAAGCCTGCAGAAGTTGAACTTTCAAAGTAGTGTCGAGATGACTGAAAATTCTGCGTTAAAAGGCTGGATGTCATTAGCAAAGGCACACTGATGAGTTGCATAGACGACCAGCTGAGTAATGAAGGAATGACAGAACTGGATAACTCTTGCATTAGACAGACGGACAGAAAAGGAGTGACAGTGTGTAGCTAGATGGGTGTTGCAAGACCGCCTTAAATATATCGCAGTTTCCTTTGTGTATGCTACATACCCGCCTTACTGATATCACAGTTTCTTTCATCAACAGAATCGAAGAACAAATGCTGCTAGATTTTCTGACGAAGACTTGAATGTGGTGCGTGTGGAAAGATCTGATCACAGCCCATTGTACTGACCCTCATTGCCAAATAAAGTTCAGTAATAGGGCATCTATTATTAACAAAAGTTTCTCTTTGTCGTCTATTCTAGCAGGTGAATGATGTAACAACTAGCATTAAACGAGACTCACTTGGCTATTACAAAAACTGCATGAGCAAAGTTGTAAGCAAGCCCATAGTTTCTGAAGACAATTTCTGTAGAACCTTATGAGGAAGGAATGTGTTTATTTTCTCTCTAGCCTCCTTGCCTGCCCTCAGTAATTTGCTAATCGAGTCTAACAAACACACATACCCTGACCGAAATAATGCGGGGACTTCTCTACACCTCTGCGTACTAAGTTTTAATATAATACCGTCTTCAGAGTCACATGGGTGAAATCAATCAAATATCAACCACTGATTTTTGGATTTCTTGTCACAAAAGACTGGCTAAACGCTAAAGTACACCTTCCTGTACACTAAATTTCTTTTCTTCTGAGACCAGGTATATCAAATTCGTGCGGTTATTTATTGATACAAAAAAAAATAATAATAATGGACAAACTTAATTATCTCAAAAGTGTTTCTGTTCCGACTACGATGAGCCACATTAAGATTTTGCATTCAGGAACTGTGTAGAAAATGTGGCAGTGGATAAAGGTGATGGGGGTGCTCACCATCAACTCACTTGATGTAGTGCTGCTCTCGGGTGTCTGCCCTTTCCTCTCCTCCATCCTTCGTTCCATCCATCCTCCTCTGTTTTTCTTTCCTTCATTCTTTCCTCTTCTGCCTGCGGGTGACTTTACACTCCATCTTGTGTCTTTCTTTCCTTCATTCTTTCCTCTTCCTTCTGCCTGTGGGTGATTCTACACTGAGTGACAAGCCAAATGGTTTCCTGTACACCAGAAAACCATTTACTACGCTGGGTGGTAACCATATAACCAAACTTTGGCTCTTGGTGGTTTATTGGGTAATAAAGGTGCTCCAATCGGATTGAGCCGGTGAAGGTTTATATCCAAGGGGTGGTTGGGGTTTATTGCTCACGTAATGCCACTCAGGGATGAGTGAGGCTGGTCACTCTCATCTTAAATGACATGACCAACTTTCCTAGCCCCGGGCTCCTACGCTTCTCATGGGGCAACATACGATTAGATGATGGATGGATGGATAAAGGTAACCTCGTATTACATTAACCATTACTTGTTCCATTTCTCTCCTCAAAGCTGATAACTGGCCGGTGAAACACTGAAATCTGCTTCTAGTCAGGTAAAGGGGAACAGCTCAGAATCGTGTGTTTAGTTACAGAGATACGGAAAACGCACAGCCCAAACTTTAACCTCAATGATCTCAACACTCGCGTCTGGTTGAGTCTCAGTTCTTAATAAGAGATATTTTGCATTCAGACCCCGCAAACTGCATTCAGACTTTGCAGTCAGACTTTGCATCCAGACTGCATTTAGACTTTGCATTTAGACGTCGGACAGATATACACAGACTGCATACAGACTTCACATTCAAACTTCGCACTGGATTTTGCCTACAGACTTTGGATAGACTTTACACGGACTTTGCACATAGACTTTGCAGTTAATCTGGTTGCATTCAGACTGTCAGAAAGTGCAGAAAATGTGGCAGAAATCTGGATAACGATGACCTCATTTTATATTGATCATGCATTGTTCTCAGCTGTTATTCTGTTCAAAGCTGGTAACTGGCTGGGTAAAAACAAAATTCTACCAGTGCAAATGGAAAACAGCTCACGTTAGTATCACCAGCCATCCCACGATAAGAGATCAGGGGGCGAATTCATACACTGTCTTGACCTTTAGTTGTGTATAAGATCGCTTGTTTAAACATTTACTTAAAAACTTACCAAACACATCACAAACAATACGGAGTGAATGGTACCGTGAGAAGTACAACTAGACAAAAAATATTCAAGATAATATTAAAGCTACAGTGAAGACTTGTTTATTGGGGGAAAAAATGATCCAAGATCCTTTATCAATATGGCATGTGACTCCCGACCTCCCGCCTTATCAGCTCGTTAGTCAGAGGCGGGTATCAGGCCAGATCACATCCCACGCCACGCTTCTGAAGCAAGTGACCCGCTGTTGATAGCACAGGTGGGCTCGTTCAATAAAGCTATATCAGACGAATATGGGTCAATGAGATAGAAAGCACTAATGACTATCAAGGATACACTGAACCCATGCAGTCTCTCTCTCTCTCTCTCTCTCTCTCTCTCCTTCTTCAATACTACTACTACTACTACTACTAATAATAATAATAATAATAATAATAATAATAATAATAATCTATCTATCTATCTATAGCCCGACGCCCTAATCCTGCAAAGGGTGGCCGCAGACAAAACACCTCCAAGTCGCTCTGTCACCCACCATTTGACTACCCTTCCCCCAACTCACCCCCCCTCCCTCATATACCTCTCAACTCCATCCCTCCACCTCATCCTCGGTCTACCCCTCCCTCTCCCTCCCTCCACCTCACCCACATACACCCTCTTAGTCAGTCTTTCATTCTCCATTCTCTCCACATGTCCAAACCACCTCAGTGTATTTCTCCTAATCTTCTCAACCAAATCCACATCCACCCCACAACGTTCCTTCACTTCTTCATTCGTCAACCTGTCCCTCCATGTCACTCCACACGCTCCTCTCAAGTAACTCGTTTCCACTGCTCTCACTCTTGACTGTTCCCCTCTTGCAAGGTCCACGCATCGCTTCCATACGTCAGGGTAGGGATCACAATATTATCATGCAGCGACTTCTTAACATCCATACTCACCTCCCTGTTTCTCATCACTGCTTTCAGTGAACCAACAACCTTCCTTCCCTGCTGTACCCTTTCACGCACTTCATCCCCCAAAGTTCCATCCCTACTCATCACACTACCCAAGTACTTGAATGCACTCACACTCTCCATATCCTCATCATCCAACCTCACTGTACATTCTGTGACCTCATTCCTCTCAAACACCATAACTTTACTTTTGTTTACATTAACTTTCAGCTTCCTCCTCCTACACACTGTCCCAGATTCATTCACCAAACCTTGCAACTCCCATTCATCTTCACTCAACAATACTGTATCATCAGCAAACAGCAACACCGGAATCATCCAAATCTCACCCTCATTCATTAGAGCCACCCCTACATCCACTGCTCTACCCTGCACCTCCTTTACAACCCCATCCATGTATATATTAAACAGCCATGGAGACATCACACAACCCTGTTTCAGTCCCACATTGAGATAAAAAAATTCACTCAGCTCATCATCCACTCGCACCGTAGCCCTAGCTCCTTCGTACATACTCTTCACAGCATTCAACAATTTCCCATCCACTCCATATATTCTTAATACCTTCTACATACCTTGCCTATCTATTCTGTCATAAGCTTTCTCCAAGTCCATGATGGTAGCATACACTTTCTTTCCCTTCTCTAGATACTTCTCCGCTAAACATCTTAGAACAAATATCTGATCTATACACCCTTTTCCCTTCCTAAATCCCCCTTGTTCTTCTCCAACTAGCTCCTCTGTCATATGCCTAACCCTATCAATGAGTATTCTACCATTTATTTTACCAGTCACACTAAGAAGGCAAATACCTCTATGGTTACCACATACTTCTCTCTCCCCTTTTCCTTTATATAAAGGAACAATTATACATGATTTCCAGTCCTCTGGAATCCTTCCCTCTTCCCATGCCAATCTAAACAACTTCCATATCCATTCCACAACATTCTCACCTCCATACCTCAGCATTTCAACACACACCTCATCATCATCATCATCATCATCATCATCATCATCATCATAATAATAATAATAATAATAAACCATTTCCCCTCCTTTACGAATACTATGCAGTGACTGCCCTCAACCCATGTCGTATATTGAGTTCAACCCCAACACTTTTCTCCCCTTCCCCCAAATTCACGTCCGCACCATCTAATTCTCACTCGCAGCCCACCTCTCGCCGAGGCAACACCTTCACCGCTATTCCCGGCGGGACCAGCTCTCCACAGCAGCCGTTTCAGCCGAGGGGGTCAGGCCTGTCCTTCCGTCATAGGGAGTGCCCTGGTCGGTCCACCAGGAGGCTTAGGCTGGTAGTATTAAACAACCTCTTCCCCTTCCCGCGAAGCATCTTCGTGAAGAGGCTTTTCCCAGTTTGGTACCTTTAAACCCCGGCCGAACAGTCTCTTCCCGTAAGGAGACTACGGAAGGGTTGGTATGCTGCGGGGGTGCTCTCTGGGAGAGAAATCGTGAGATTGGTACGCCGGAGGAGCGCATGTTTGCCGTTATCTGTTTTATGTTTACTCTCGTGTGATATATTGCGAAAATAATATGCTAAATCTGATAACCAACGTCTCCGAATCAGTCCAATGGTAGGAAATAGTTTTAATACTTGATACTTTAATACTTGAGAGGGGGTCCAATGGTGGTTAGGATTACGGCAACTAGAATTTGGCAGTTTTGTTTGGTGATTCAGTTAGGTTAGAAATAGGTTAGTTCAGATCAGGTCAGGTTATCTAACAGACTTGTACACCATTCAACTTTTCTTTACTGTCTTCAGAAAGGTAAGCACGTGGTATAATTTAAGGCAGTGATTAGGATTACGGCAGTGAGAATTTAGCGGCGACTTCCGTAATCCAAACCACGGTTAGGATTACGGTAGCTAGAATGAAGTTGTTTGGTTTGGTGGTTCAGTTAAGTTAGAAACAGGTTAGGTTAGGTCAGGTCAGGTCAGGTGAGTTTTAGTTAGGTTAGGTTAATACTGCTACAGTTCAGCTTCAGCCGCTAGAATTTAGCGGTCATATTTGGTTTTTCTGCTGTGTTAGAAATATGTTAGGTAAAGTTATTTAGGTTAAGTTATGGCTACCGTAAAAAGGAAGTGATTAGGATTACGGCAGCTAGAATTTAGTGGCGATAGTACTACCCAAACCACGGCCTTAAATATACCACGTGCTTGCCTTTCTGAAGACAGTAGTGAAAAGAGGAATGGTTTACAAGTCTGTTATATAAAGTGCTCTCGGAAATAAGCTGTGAAGTTGCCTGGATCACCACTGTATGAGACACAGGTAACTTGGGAATGATAGAAGTCAACGACTGGGCTGTGCGCATGTAGCAGGCACTGAGCTCTATTGTGGTAGCAGTAGTTTGACCGTAAACGGGTAGCACCAGTCTCCCAAAAATCTGTAAATAAAGATAATATCACACACAAAAAAAGGATAACAAACATTTAAAAATTTGCAAATGCATTTCGTGAATGTAAAGTTACTAACTAGTTACATGAATATGATATCAGCATGAAAAAAGATACGAAGACATTTGGGAAGAGGCGGGTGATGCTCCTGCTTCATATTCCAGTACTTTCAACCCCGAGAGACCTCTTCGCGCGCCGGACGAGGAACCTCTTCGCTTTAAAACTACGGCTGGCGCGACGAAGAGCTTGCTCGTGCGAAGAGGTAGTTTAATACTACCAGCCTTAAAGCCCTCTCCCACTTCGGCGAAAGTGTGGAAGACAAAGTCACGATGTGTCAAAAATCCCTAATCGTGGGTATTCGTGATCAAAATCATGTCCCTTCGTGGCATGGCGCCGATACGTCGCAAGAGGTGGAAATTTGTCGTGGGGCCACGACGTTTTCATGCTGCATGAAAACGTCGTGGCCTTCCACGATTTTGTAAAATTTCGCAGATTAGTCATTGACAACAAGGCGACGCCTCGGCGACGTCAGCGATTACCCTGCGTATAAACCGCGTATAGGCCCTCTCCCACTTCGGCGAAAGTGTGGAAGATAAAGTCACGATGTGTCAAAAATCCCTAATCGTGGGTATTCGTCATCAAAATCTTGTCCATTCGTGGCATGGAGCCGATACGTCGCACGAGGTGGAAATTTGTCGTGGGGGACCACGACGTTTTCATGCTGCATGAAAACGTCGTGGCCCTCCACGATTTTTGTAAAATATCGCAGATTAGTCGTAAACAACAAGGCGACGCCTCGGCGACATCGGCGATTACCCTGCGTATAAATCGCGTATGATCGCCGACATCGGCGAGGCATCGGCAGTGAAAAAAAACGTTGAGATGTCATACAGTCATACGGCGAAGCGTCGGCAATGTATCGGCGATGCATCAGTGAGGTTAATACGACATAGCCTACGTAAACCGTACAATATGTACCGGGTTGTGCAACAGTAATATTTCATCTTATGAATGTCGGTGATATATCGCCGACATTTCGCGGATGAACAGTCGATTAATCGCCTTAAATACGCCGATGACGTTGAGGCACCTGCGATGGCCTCGGCGTTTTGTCTGCGAGGTGCGTGTGATGCATTCTCCGACACATTGACGATACATCGTCGACAGCACGCCGCCGTTGTACCTTTATCGCCATTGAGTCGCCATAAAAAAAGTTAAAATTTGAATTTAGATTAATGCTTGTGCATTACCGTACGCCGATATATCAGCGATATGTCGGCTACTAGTCTCCAGTTATATCGTATACTCCACCGAGGTTTCGGCGTTTTGTCATACTGGTGTTGCAGGTATTATGCCGACACCACGATTCTTGGTCAGAATCGTCGACACATCACCGACTTCAGCCACGATTTTCATCGTAGCTTCATCGTGCCTATTTACGCCGAAGTGGGAGAGGGCCTTATGATCGCCGACATCGGCGAGGCGTCGGCGGTGAAAAAAAACGTTGAGATGTCATACGGTCATACGGCGAAGCGTCGGCAATGTATCGGCGATGCATCGGTGAGGTTAATACGACATAGCCTACGTAAACCGTACGATACGTACCGGGTTGTGCGACAGTAATATTTCATTTTATGAATGTCGGTGATATATCGCCGACATTTCGCGGATGAACCGTCGATTAATCGCCTTAAATGCGCCGATGACGGCGAGGCACCTGCGATGGCCTCAGCGTTTTGTCTGCGAGGTGCGTGCGATGCATTCGCCGACACATCGACGATACATCGTCGACAGCACGCCGCCGATGTACCTTTATCGCCATTGAGTCGCCATAAAAAAAAACGTTAAAATTTGAATTTAGAATAATGCTTGTGCATTACGCCGACATATCGGCGATATGTCGGCTATTAGTCGCCAGTTATATCGTATACTCCGCCGAGGTTTCGGCGTTTTGTTGTACTGGTGTCGCCGGTATTACGCCGACACCACGATTCTTCGTCAGAATCGTCGACACATCACCGACTTCAGCCACGATTTTCATCGTGACTTCATCGTGCCTATTTACGCCGAAGTGGGAGAGGGCCTTTAGGGTCCTCCGCCCTTCATCTACCCGGCCGACGACTCTTCCCTCCGTTACCACCAGGACCGGGGTTGTGCCCTCGTGACTACCTGGACCGAGCCTCCCTTTGTGCATCCACCTGCTGCTGTGGAGAGCTGGAGCGAGTGAATGGGGGTTGAGGGCAGAGTCGGGACTCTTTAATCCTGGAGCTTCGGCGCCCTCTCCATCGGCGCCGTTCCGTCTACTTAGCTCTCGTCCCTCTCTGTCCTCTACGAACACCGAGCAGCCGGCGGTCAACCACCATCGAGTCGTTTGGGGATTTCCATCTGAGCTCGCCGGTGCCTCTTCCAACGGCGCCGTGCAGTCTACCGCTCTCTCCCCCTCGCCTCGTCGATCATCGGGCTGTTTCTCATCACCATCGCATCATTCCCTTCCTCTGCCACCTTAGCCCTGTCTGCCAGTCTGCCGTCCGTGCTTTGCTCCTTCACAGGAGCCTTTTCTGAATTTTCCCTGACGGGCTCTCATGTTTGCCAGTTCCCCACCACGCTGTGAGGAGAATATACAAACAACAACAACATCTAATTCTTTCCGCGTCTCCTCCTTCCTTCAAACTTAGCGGGCAATTCCACAGACTTTAATCTTTCCCAGGTCATTCGCTCGTATTTATGGTGGTACCAATCTTAAGTGGCGGTTTGGGTGGGGCACGAACCTCTGTACAGTGATGCCACGTTTTCCATACCCGCTATGTGAACGGCTCTGATATATGTAATAGGCATCACAATAAGATAAACACATAAGAATAGAATGGTAACGTGTGTATTATAATATATGAAAGAACAGTAAACTGATTATGCGTAAAATATTTATACGGCAATACAGAAACGTGGCATAATTATTTTACAGTGTTGCTTAAAAAAAGTAGTCACTTTTATTGGCTGTTACCGTATTTCTGGGGTTGGTAATAATGTCACAATTATGATTATAAGATAATGTGCAGGAATATAAGCAAAAATATGCCAGTTTCTTAGTAAAAAAAATATATATATACATTAAACCCTCGTGAGCGGCAACACTCACACACACCCAGTCCGACCTGGTCATCTGTGAGGGATAGAGGAATAGGCCTGTTTGGGGACACCTCTTAAAAAAAAACGCGCCAAGACTTTAACCTCCTGGGTGGTGTGGAAATAAAGTCAAATTTACAATATGTACATTATAACGTAAAAGAAAATAACCAAAATGTATCCTAAAATACCACAGACGAGAGAGAGAGAGAGGGGGGGGGGGTAAGGCAGACCAGAAGCAGTGTTGAGTGCAGCTTAGTGAGAGATGAAGGAAGGGAGGGAAGGAAGGAGGGAGAGAGTGATTGAAAACAAATCATGGCGCCACAACAACGAGGTCATCTCGCGCTATATGTAAAACAAAAATATTTTTAAACATAATTAGATATAATAAAAACAAAATAAAGAAATGAAAGCACAAGTTTATAAGTCACTCATAAAAGAAACAAAATTCCCAAGGGTGAAGCACATCTCCCCAAGGAGAGAGAGAGAGAGAGAGAGAGAGCAGGCAAGGGGCAGTGTTGAGTGCACTGTCAAGCTGAGGGAAAGATGAAGGGAGGGAAGGAAGGAGGGCGAGAATGATTGAATGAAAAGGCGCCGTAACACCGAGGTCATCTGGCGCCATATGTAAAACAATAATATAATAAAAAACAAAATAAAGAAATGAAAGCACAAGTTTATAAGACAAAAGAAACAAAATTCCCTAGGGTGATGCACATCCCCCCCAGGAGAGAGAGAGAGAGAGAGAGGCATCGCGAGGATGGAAAACGTGGCAACACTGTACAGAGGTTCGTGCCCCACCCAAACCGCCACTTTAGAATGGTACGACCATAGTAAACAATATTCGTGACCTCACATGCTAACCTGGTAAATACCTCTTAAAATTTCCACAACCAAGCATTCATCATGGAGAGTGAAGAAAATAAGCTTAACTAGGGGAAATGTAAAGACCAAAAACACATTCACTTCTTTATTACCACCAAAATGACACAAACTAAAAAGACACAGAAAAAGTAAAAAAAATCCATATTGACACAGATGGAAGTCAAGTTCATGTATGACAAGCATCGAGAATAAATTTAAAGTACGGGAAGGAATTATTACTTCTTTATTATTCTCAAACGACGGCTGATGACTTATTGCATTCAGACACTGCACACTGAGCCAGACGATTTTATTCGCCACAGGAAATCCCTCCGTCGTCCAAAGGCAGATATCGAATTAGTTTTTACAAATAACAGACAAAGGAATAATGAAGGACCACTTACAAAAATAAACTCGTAAGGAAAAGATACAAGAGAGCTTAGAAATGAAAAAAATGGATCTTTAAATACTTGGAAAATTAAAAAATAAGCTTCTAATTAACCCCTAATATATGGGTGAATAAATTACAATAAATACTCATGATAATAATATGTTTTCCACACATCCATTACAACTAAACAACAAGAAATATACAGAAGTGCTACAGATATCTTCATGGACGTATACAAGATGAAAAATAATACATTGACAAAAGGCTTCAAAAACAAATCAAACAGCCTATAATTTAAATAGAAGGAAATGTAGATGTACTGTATAGTATTTTGAAGGATAATTGGAGGAGTGAATGGAGGAGTCACGGAATATTCTTTTAGAGAGCTCCTTATTCAAACCTGCTTTCCTTCTGCGACTTCTACAGGAGATTCTTACCATCCTATGTATAAAAGTAAAATTCGATAAGACGACGATGATAAACAATAATGATGATGATGATGATGATGATGATGATGATGATGATAAAACAGAGAATCTACTGCAAAACTCATGTTACACGCCATGGGACAGAGGTAAACAGTCCATAACATCAACTTTCCGAACAAAATGACATAAATGACGCATGACCAGGAGAGACGCAAATGAGATAACTGGAGCCCAAAGGTGAATGGCACATCGGCGGGACGGACGGTGGGAATAGTTTGGGGTTAGTGAGAGGTAAGTAAGAGGTAAGTTCAGTGGATAAGAGGATGATCTAAATGAAAACAAACTGAATAATGAACATACTCGATATGAATGACGCGGAGGGCAAACGAACTGATGATTTTTGAAGCAAGGGAGGGGAGTAACTGAGGTCATGAAGCTCAAATTTGGTGGTAGGCTATGGAATGAGGGGAAATGGGTGAACGTTTCCATGGCAATATCAAAGTGAAGCAGAGAAAATAAATTACCTGAAAACTAAAGGAGAGAACCTGAAGACGACAAAAAAACAAAACCAAAAACCTCAGATACATGGCAGAAAACACAGACGATAAGCAACAGAAACATAATCAACAAAGACAGTCATGTTAAATGGATGTAGAATCGACTATGACAGATGAGTTATGGGCGAAGAGAGGTGAATATAAAGGCAGGAATGGTGAGATGAGGCGCCCTAGGCAAAACACGCTCTCACTCTCTCTCTCTCTCTCTCTCTCTCTCTCTCTCTCTCTCTCTCTCTCTCTCTCTCTCTCTCACACACACACACACACACACACACACACACACACACACACACACACACACACACACACACACACACTATCCCCATCAAACAACCTCACTTCTGGCAAGGAACATCCATCATCACTTGTGCGCAATCTCTCCCATTATGTAGATCAACACCTATACGAAATCACCTCCATTTTCACGCATCACGAACTCTGCATAAACGACCAGACAAGCCCTAATATATCCCTCAGTCTCGGCCCTCTCACATCCCTTCACCTTCAGAAAACCACAAAGCCAATGGACACTTCTACATAACCCTCACAGAACAAATAGCACTGCAAAATACCCACTCAGACCTAGACAGCCTCAAATAAATCATATCTTCTTATCTGTACTACCACCGACGAGATATGTAAACCTTCATCTTACATAGTCATAACTACACAGATCAAATCAATACAACCACTGCCTCATCACAAATCCTACCATAAAACACCCCCTACACACACACACACACACACACACACACACAAAACCATCTACACAACTGCCTCTACATAAATCCTACCATTATATAAATCCCCATTTAACCCTAGACACAACTTCTGCTATCTCCAGTGCTACATATGAGTAACCAACGCTTCACAAATTAATCCTTCATCGCAACAGTCACTTCACAACTTTTTATTTTGCAGAGAAACCTTAAGCAGTCAGAGTTATGGGAGGCCTATTATAGCGAGATGGCTGAACAACCACAACCACAACCACTTTCTTTATATAACCCAGGAACTACAACACCCAAGGTACAAATCTGGAAGTGTTAACAATATGGCACATAGATTATGACTAGAGGTACTATTGACGTAGTTATCTAAACTCCTTTTACTCTAACCTGGCCTAAAATTCCCATCCGCCCATGTTGAAGGCTGAGGTATAAAAATAGATTAACTCTAGAATATGATGGCTAATCAGGAAGAAGTGCTGAGAAAATGATCTAGAGTCGTAGTATTGTCTTAATTCTACCACATCGCTACATGATATAAACAGCAAATGGACGAAAATCTGGGCCAGGTTATAAGGTGAAAAAACACACACACACACACACACACACACACACACACACACACACACACACACACACACACACACACACACACACACACACACACACACACACACACACACACACACACACACACACACACACACACACACACACACACACACACACACACACACACACACACACACACACACACACACACACACACACACACACACACACACACACACACACACACACACACACACACACACACACACACACACACACACACACACACACACACACACACACACACACACACACACACACACACACACACACACACACACACACACACACACACACACACACACACACACACACACACACACACACACACACACACACACACACACACACACACACACACACACACACACACACACACACACACACACACACACACACACACACACACACACACACACACACACACACACACACACACACACACACACACACACACACACACACACACACACGACTTAAAGCCAACGCAAACCCTTAGCTTATATAACTGGGCAACCCATTTTCTTGTATAGGAACATTCTTCACATCACAAATATATTCTAATTAAATATTCTAATTATACATCAATAGCATAAAATTACATACTAAAGGAAAACAGTTACACGTGGGACCAAATTCTCGTCAGCTGGAGGTTTTCTAGCATTAAATCCTTTACTATTTATTTAATATTTTAAGTTTTACTATTCTCGTGTACGGTGTATTTATTAGGTTTATATTAACACTAACTGCATAAATAGGAGAAAATATAAATAGAAGAAAATAATGACGTATAAGAAAAAAAAATACTTAAGACTTTCCAGGGAGCCTCCAAACAGAGGAGAATACGGGTGACACTGTAACCTATGACATCTGTGAATTTATTAGGATTATTCTCACCCTAATTGCAATGAAAATATACTTAATGCAGGAGCAATACTCTTCTAATTCATATGTCAGGTTACCATGAAATATAATCTATATTCTGCAAAAGCATTTACAAAAAGAAACAAATATCACTGAAGCCAGCAGGGGAAATATACACGCTCAGCTGCAGTCAATGGTTCGTTTACACTGCCTCGAAATGATGTCAAAGCCTAATGAGATCTTGGATTAACTAACAATACTTAAGTTGGGATGGACGGGTTGTAATCTCTCCATTATATCGGGATTTCAGACGTGTAAAGGGATTATTGACCGCAGCCCTAAGTTCACCGAAGCAAACAGGCCACATTAGCTGACCTCCTGTTTGGTCCTCCTTTATTTTATTCTTACTTTACTCTGGCTAACGCCAGACATGATTTTGCTCTGATTGATAAAGTTGTTTCGTAATAATGGGATTAGATTATTTTTATCGCCCTTAAAGAGACAGGGCCTTCCAAATCTAAACAAAATCGCGTTGTAACTGGCGGAAAGAAAAGATGAAACATTTTTTTTTTAATAATCTATGCAGTATGATGAAAGTAAGCCTCCAATTTCTGAGTCATTTGTGAAGTCTGTGATGGGAGTCAAATGTCTGACCACTACCTACAAATGCACTCTGTAACGTGGCATCAGACTAACCACAACTAATATCCGCAACATGCACAACGACCGGTACAAATGGAGGACTTCATAAATCTACCTTATATCTCCGTTTTGAGATTACGGCCATTCATTTCAGATATATAACACAATATTCTTAGAAACATAAGCACCATGACACTGAGAAGGAAAGTCGCGTTCATAATAAAGGATACACATCTATCCGTTTTGTCTAATGTAGGTTCATTGTCCACTGTTTCCTTTCCTGCCTGGTGCAATGATGATCAGTGCACCAGGCAGTGAGTGAAATTGTTCCGTATCTCACCAGTAGTGGACACTACAATTGATAACACGAGCAGATATGTATCCCTACTTATGAACGTGGCTGTATACATGATTTCTATTTCTGTATTCTAACTCATTAAATTAGTGGGAAACAGGCTAATGACGGTGATGTTGATGATGATAAGAATAATGTATGGACCAGTATCACAGTTGAGAAATGTACATTATCAGGTACTGTCCTCCTACTTCACTGTCTTTGTCATAACCAGTACATCAGAGTCTTGATAATTTCTCTCCACCTAACCACTATGTGATAAAACACGGTTCGAATCTGCTTGTGCGAGTGTGTGCGTGTGCGTGTGTAGTATGTAACGGGGTGTCAAGTGACGAGCGTTTGTTGTTGCTGCTGCTGCCATGGGATGTCCAGGTCACAGTTGATGAACAGCTTAACAGGGTCAGTGTGCGAGTCTGACGGGCCCGCAGAAAACGTGTCTAGGTCGTTTAGCGGTGTGGCCTCCCCGGTCTCGCACAGCAGAGTGAACAGGTCCGTGTCCTGGAACATCTGCTGCTGCTGCTGCAGCGGCTGCGCTTTTCTGGGGACGCCATCTGCATCGACGAGGGTGACTTCTGTTTGCTGGGGCTCGTGTTCCTCACCAAAGATGCTGGAGAGGACCCAGGCGCAGGTGTCTTGAGGAGCGTTACCGTCCAGCATGTCCTGCAAGGACCTGATATAGGCTGAGGCCAACCTCAGAGTGGCGATTTTAGTCATGTCGGTGGCCGCCCGGCGTCGGCACACCCACCAGGGCAGCACGCCACGCAGACTCTCGAAGGCATTGTTGATCTGCCGCATACGGCATCTCTCGCGGGCGTTGGCAGTCTTCCTGCGGTACCTTGACAGCGGGGGTGTACGCGGCTTATGATCCAGGGGATCCTGCAGGCTCCACTCAGGGTCACACAAGTAGCGTGACTTCAGTGACCTGGGTCTCAGTTGGTACTTGACCGCACACACCCTTGGCCGCCTACAGCCTACGCCCACCCGACCCTGACCTTGATGTTTGCTGTCCTGGTGATCCCTGTCTTGGTGTTTGCTGTCGTGAAGATAGCTCTGGTGATTGCCGTCGAGGTGGTCGCTTTCGTGGAGTGTGGTGCCGTGGTGCTTGCTGTCGTAATGGTCGCGCTTCCTGTC
>NC_136977.1:51694229-51701729 GCF_032717465.1 Coenobita brevimanus | reverse complement strand
GTCCCCAAATTACCAATCAATTCTTTCTTGGTCCATGTAACTGAAATTCACTGAGAACTTTTTGGAGATATTGTGAAGGATACCTCCGGATCCGGATCCGGATCCGATCCAAAATTTAATAATTTCTTCCCTGGCCCATGGCCCACCCTTCCACAAAATTTCATCACAACCCGTTCATAACTTGTTGAGTAATCCAGCTAACAGAAAAACAAACAAACAAACAAACAAACCAACGAGGAGTAAAACTTATACTCCTTTTGGCTGAGGTAACAATATGCAATAGCCTGCATTACTGAAGGGGTTGGCACAGGAATCTCCGGTCTGTAGGGAACTGTTGTATACTATACTCGTCTCATTTTAACTTGGCCCAGATTTCCGTCCTTTTGCAGCTAATTTCACATAGGTCAGTGGAGGAAAGACAACACAACGGCTTTACGTTCTTTTCCATGGCACTTCTTCCTGACTAGCATCATGCTATACGGTTAATCTATTGTTACAACTCGGCCTTCACGATGGGAAGAGGGCAATTTTAAGCCAATATAGAGTAAAAAGAGTATAGGGAATATCTCATTACTGACCAAATCGTAAGTTATAATCGGGATCAACACCATCACTGCTCGTATGTCTGTCTAAACTCCTAGTGATACTGTTTCCCCCTGTAATCTCTCACCGTTTCCGCCTATAATCCGGCATCACTGTTTCCTCCTCTTCCATCTATCACTGTTTCCTCCTAAAATCTACCACTGTTTCCTCCTATAAATTCTATCAACAAAATCGATAAGAAGCACAACAAATATAATCATTCTCGATGGTACACACGCCACATCAACATAAAAGGTCCACTGCCAGTCAAGGTATCTTCTCCGTAATGAGGCTTCAACAGCATTTTCCAAAACTCCCGCCATCATTAACCACTGACACGTCTTAATGATATATCGCCATCTGATCCACCTGCTGCATTAATTAAACCTTTACCTGCCACAGACGCACCTGGTTATTTGATCAAAGACTGACAAGAGACGATTCTGATCCTTGCATGGTCTCCTCAAAGCTGGATAAGTCAGTTAAACGTTAGAGAAGTAAATAAAAGACAACCCGAGAGAGGGGCAACACTGCGAGCAAATGCATGACACTTCCCAATGTTTATTTATTTATTTTTTATAAATAACAGAACGGAGGAAGGAAACACAAATGAGTAAAAAAAAAAAAATAAAACTTACACCAGATTACTGTGTGTCACTCTGTTCATGAAATATACTGTAACAGTTAGACTTGAACAGTTGTGGGTTGAAATTTGAAGGGAAAACAACTCTGGGGAAACGAGTTCCAGAGAGATGCAGTTCGGGGAATGAAAAAATTCTGATAGGCAGAAGTTCTGCAATATGACTGAGTGACATTCCAGTCATGGGCGCTACCAGATGCCCGTGTAGCATGAGGGAAGGCATGGAGAGGCGGCACCATGGACGCAACTTCGTCTGAGCATTTGTCAAAGAAATATCTGTAAAATAATGCAAGGGAGGCAACATTCCTTCTTACTTGCGGGAAGTAGTTTTTGTGTAATGGCAGGGTTGTTAATGATTCTAACAGCTTTGTTCTGAATTTTGTCTAGTTGTCTTAATGCAACTTTTCCACAACCATTCCACAAGGGTGAGCAATATTCAAGCTGAGAGCGCACATGACTCTTATAAATTATAGCTAACTGCTCATCGGCGAAGAAGTTACGGACTCTGTACAATAATCCAAGTTTCTTTGAGGCGGTTTTAGCAAGTGATCTGACATGAGAGGTCCAGCTGAGGGCACTGTTAAGTGAGATGCCAAGAATTTCAATACTTTTGGAGATGGGAATTTTGGTAGCACTGAAGGTAATGTAATGAATCTTGCAACATCTGTCTATTAGTAAACTGTATATAATTTAGTTTTACTAGTATTAAAAGAGACAAGGTTGTTTTGTCCCAGGTCACTGATTGTAGATAGATCTTGATTTATGGAGATGGCTGTACTGAGTTGAGAGGTAGAGATAGTAGACTTTGTAAATGGATGTCTGAGTGTGAATGAACTATGTAGTGTTGAGTCATCTGCATATGAGTGAGTGGGATTGTGGGTGACAGATAAGAGATCAATAATATGAACCAGAAATAGGGTTGGCGCCAGAACTGATCCCTGCAGCACGCCGGCGTTAATTGAGCGGAAATTGGAATATATGATCATCCAGTTTTGATCTTATTTTTCCTGTCACTAAGATATGAAGAAATTCAAAGGAACAAAAGACGTTAGTCCATAGCAAGGGAGTTTGGACAGCAGGGAACGGTGCCATACTCTGTCGAAAGCTTTAGAGATATCAAGAGCTACTGCATGAGTTTCTCCAAAAAGATCAATTGATTGATGGATGGTATGAGTTTATTTTTTTTTAATGTGCAGTCAAATACTAAAGTTCATTCGCCTCCCCTGCCTCTTTCTCATTACTGGATTCACAGATGCTTACTGTATATGTGACGTAGTGGGTAAGGGTGCATATTATCAACCACAGATGAATGCTTAAGTGCACTTCAGTTCACTATGTCATATTCAAGCGTCAGTGTCCTCAGCGATGGAATAGAGGACAAGAGAGGTGAAACGGATTGTATTGTAAATATATTCGCAACTCACGAACAGAATCACAAAACAAACAGGCTAGAGGTCACGTTCGAAGCCAACTCTCTTATAAGGCCACTGCATATGCGTTCGAAGCCATACATAATACAAGCCTCTGACTGGATGGTTGTTTTACCGTCTTGGGATTCTACGCTCGTCTTTTTCGTTTCTCTCTCTCTCTCTCTCTCTCTCTCTCTCTCTCTCTCTTATCTTTACAGCTTCTGGGCCATTATGGACTCAATCGTAAATCTGAGAAAGGTGCTTCGAGATATCAGACTAAGGTGTATGCATAATACCCTTCCGTGTCAATCGGCCCAGAAAGAAAGATTTAGGCTGTAGTAACGAGCATTTGGAGGGATAAAAACAACAAAAACACGAGAGAGAGAGAGAGAGAGAGAGAGAGAGAGAGAGAGAGAGAGAGAGAGAGAGAGAGAGAGAGAGAGAGAGAGAGTATGCATAAATAAATACAAAAAGGATAATATAATGTCAGAATGAATCGCTAATGAAGAGGTGTTAGGATACCCCCAGAGTACATCACCTCTGCCTCACCCCCACGCTTTAATGGACATGGAACTGGAGGCATCGACGCAAAAAATACAAAATAAATAAATAAATAAATGCATTCTTGTTACGTACTAAGGTCCGGCGATATATCATGTCTGTTCGCCCTGCTTATCCTCTCTCTCTCTCTCCAGTTTTTGTACCTGATTTATATTTGTGGTGAACGCGTCGGAAGGTAGCAACGAGGAGATTTGAATGTGCCACTAACTTTACATTTATTATCTTTATCTTCGTTAATGAGAGAGCTTGCGAACTTTATCGGTTGTATTCTCGTTGGTTTCCTAACACCTCTTCCTCAGATATTTGGTTTTGCACATTACACAATAACTTCGTTTTGTCAAGATAGTGATATTAAGATATAAACCAAATGCCCCGGTTTTTGTTCGGAGAGAGAGAGAGAGAGAGAGAGAGAGAGAGAGAGAGATAGAGAGAGAGACATAGACAGAGAGAGAGAGAGAGAGAGAGAGAGAGAGAGAGAGAGAGAGAGAGAGAGAGAGAGAGCAAATTCTGCAATTTATCGGCCGTATTCTTGTTTGTGCAGGCAATTACTTAACACTTTTTTTCCAAGCACCTTATCTTGTACATTACACTTTTACATCGATTGGTATAATACCGGAGCAAATTAAGTAGATATTAAAAAGACATCAATAACACACTACAAAATAATAAGGTGAAATATACAAAATACCGCAAAATAAATCGGTAAGGAAAAAAAGCTACGGAGTCTTACGCCAACAAGAAGAGCTTCAATGATCACTACACCTACTATACTTACATATTAGGAAATTCAACCACTACCAACACACATTCACACTTCTCACATACTTCCTCGAAATATCAGACTTTTACTCCTCTTCATATCGCTACTGACAGGTTAATCTAGTATTCATTTTTTTTTTTTTTTAACAGAGTTGCTTGGCCACTGTTGCTTTCACTTAGAGCCATGATATTCCCCCTTCCCTTAGCTCATTACATACACCTGTTTCTCCTCCTTGAAGTAAGTATGGAGACGCATATAAAGAGGGCTAAACTCCGATTTAATTTGGTTGTTAAGGGAGTGCTGCTGTTTCACAGGTGTTGTAAAATAAAGATAAAAGCACCTGAGCTAATTAACACCAGGGGTGGCTAGCCTGATTTACATTACCCACTATACTTTCTAACACCTGGGATAAATAACACCTGATCCAATTAACACCTACTTCACTTTTACGGCTGGAGAGTAAGAACTGTGGAATGCATGAGGTGAGTACAAGGAAGAATGCCCTCTGGTCTTCATAAGGCACTCAGTTGATGGTTCTCCTGCGACTGTGCCTTCGTTTTCCTGTTCTTGTGTATTCCCTGGTGCACTTAGTGGGAAATAAAGTTACGAAAATTGCGACTACGACAATAAAATTATACACGTACAGCATTCACTCACCTCAGATGCTAATGACGTATTTTATGAAAGAACTAGAAATCACTCAGAAAGCGCATACCTCCGCCAATACCATTGGCATTAAAAGGGATCCGGATCCGGATCCATGGATAGGCTATAGGATCAGGATCCCCCATAATTTAATCAATTCTTTCTTGGTCCATGGGCCACCTTTCCTTAAAATTTCACTGAAATTCATTGAGAGTTTTTGGAGATATTGTGCAGGATACCCGGGATCTGGATCCGAATCCACTCCCAAAATATTAATAATTTCTTCCTTTGGCCCATGGCCCACGCTTCCACAAAATTTCATCAAAAATCCATTCATAACCTTTTGAGTAATCCTGGTTAATATATAAAACAAACCAACGCGGGGGAAAACAACTTACTTGGCGGAGGTAATTAAACAAGAAAAAATGAATGAGAAAATATACTTTTAAAGTGTTGATACCTGGCAATCGAATCCCCAAGACTATCGCTCATCCTCCAATAATTCCCTCGCCCTTTCATACAATCCTCACGCCACAAACACACACACTGTCTGTCTGTCTGTCTGTCTGTCTGTCTGTCTGTCTGTCTCTCTCTCTCTCTCTCTCTCTCTCTCTCTCTCTCTCTCACACACACACACACACACACACACACACACACACACACACACACACACACACACACACACACCCTGCAGTGTCTTTATCTCGTACACTCGTTGGCTGATGCCTGGTGACTTCACACGGACAATTACCACTCACCGCCACATCCCCCTCCTCTTGTTCTCTCTCTCCTTTCCCTCTCTCTCCCTCCCTCTCTCGTTCTCTCACTCCCCCACCCCATACCCCATCGTACTGCAAGCCATGAAAGCCTGCGAACACTTTTAGCGTCCTAGAATACGACGTGACGACCGAAAAACTGGAAAAATATCCCTTGAATCAGCAATCTTAAAAAATTATGGTGTTCGGAGTTTTAAATAACACAAAGAGGACCTCTATATATTTTTACAGACCTCTCTCCTTAATAAATATACTAAATCACACTGGAGGTAACAAACCCTCGTATTGGTCATTTACTGTGTTTATTTATTTATTTCCCACTGCCTCTCTTGCCCTGTCACTGTTCGGTCCTGCCCTTTATTGCCCTAAGTTATCAGCCCTGCCCTGTCTTGTCCCTGCTACTCTTGCCCTAACTTGTCCCATCCAGCTCTCAAACCTGTCCTGTCCTACCTGCACCCCCAGCCTCACCCTTGCCCTGCCCTTTCACCTGTGTACTGTACCATGCTCTGCCCTGCCTTGCCCTGTTCTGCATGTTCTTCATTTGCCTTGCCTTCTCCAGCTCGTCGTCCCTCCCCGGCTCTATCATGGCGCTTGTGATTTTCACCTTCGGTACAATCAACCACAAATTACAGTTACACCAATTCTCTCTCTCTCTCTCTCTCTCTCTCTCTCTCTCTCTCTCTATATATATATATATATATATATATATATATATATATATATCTGCCTGACTTTGTATCCTGCAAGAGGTGGCCTCAAATAAAAGTGCCTCCAAACATTTCTGTCCCTACTGAATAATCAACCCCTCTTTTCATCCTCCCTTTGCCTTTTCTCTCTGTCTCCCTGTCCTCCTCCTCCTCCGATCCACCTCTTCACTCACATACACTCTCATGGTGAGTATTTCCATTTTCCTTTTGCTTAAGATGGCCAGTTCATCTTAGTGTGTTTCTTTTTACTTTCTCCACAACATCAACCTCACTACCACAACCACATCCCTCCACACATCACTTCACAAGCCATCCATCCATTGCCAGACGCCATGTATCCCAAACGGGGTGGTCAAGGGCTTAGAGTTGTTTTACAGGGAGGGGCACTAATCCTCCACCAACCCCACTTGACACGTAGGGATGCCAACAGCATCTGGTGTTCCCAGGCGGTCACCCATCCAAGTACGTCTGAAAAATCCATTTCAAAAGCTCTCACGCAGCGTCAGCATTAATGAACACCTGCTATACTTAACACCTACACTATTTAACACCTGGCAAAATTAACACCTGACAATTAACACCTGGTTTAATTAAAACCTGACAATTAACACCTTGAATAACTGACACCTGACAATTAACACCAGGCATAATTAACACCTGACAATTAACAACTGGCATAATTAACACCTGACAATTAAGAACTGGCATAATTAACACCTGGCATAATTAGCACCTGACAATTAACACCTGGCATAATTAACACCTGACATAATTAACACCTGACATAATTAACACCTAATATAAATACCAGTTGGCATAATTATCACCTGACAAAAAACACCTGGCATAATTAACACCTGGCCTAGTTAACACTCGGGCACACCTGATCTAATTAACATGATTTACATAATCTGCACTAACACCTTTGCTAGAAAAGCTAATATATATAATAAACACCTGCTCCAGCATTCAAGACTATTAATGGGCGCCCTGAACTCCATCCTAACTCCAGCTCTTCTAGGGTTTCAGTGTGGCGCTAATGGTCTCGTTTGTCCGCTTCCCACTTAGAGAGATCCGGGAATGGCTTTCAAAGGGGATGGGATAAGAAAAATGTGAATATAAAGAAGAGAAGTGTAGGAAAGAAGTAACGCAACACTCTCTCTCTCTCTCTCTCTCTCTCTCTCTCTCTCTCTCTCTCTCTCTCTCTCTCTCTCTCTCTCTTTCTCTCTCTCTTTTTTTTCTCTCTCTCTCTCTCTCTCTCTTTCTCTCTCTTTCTCTCTCTCTCTCTCTCTCTCTCTCTCTCTCTCTCTCTCTCTCTCTCTCACACACACACACACACACACACACACACACACACACACACACACACACACACACACACACACACACAACGAAACAAAAGAAAAGTAAGTCCCGACTC
>NC_136977.1:51691209-51694129 GCF_032717465.1 Coenobita brevimanus | reverse complement strand
GGGTGATAAAAACAATAGAAAACAACACCTAACAAGGTGGGAAAAAATTACAACACCTATCATGGGAAAAGTTAAATAACCTGACACTAGCAGCAGACAGGTGACATGATTAAACCGCATATCTGTTTGTGTGTGTGTGTGTGAGAGAGAGAGAGAGAGAGAGAGAGAGAGAGAGAGAGAGAGTCTTTATGACAAAGTGATTATAATATTGTGAACTAAGGCTCTAGGGAATAAACAAAACTATTAGCAACAAAATTTGGAATGTAAGGAAACGTAATGGTGTGAAAATCTTCAGGTAAAAAAATAAATAAATACAAACATGGAACTTTACCTATTGCTGTTCTTCATTAGGGCACTCATATCTACCCAGGTCATTACGATAACTTAGGGGACGGTGAACGATAGCTTTTGAAACCCACTGAGGCGATATACGGGAACCAGCAAATGTTTCAGAATGATGCGGCAAGAGCTCACAATTGTTCGTCAAAGAGAGAGAGAGAGAGAGAGAGAGAGAGAGAGAGAGAGAAAATCTTCCTAACCTCACCTGCACAGTATTCGATATATATGGAAAGCTATGCATACCTGTAGAGGCAAAAAAATACACGAATTTCTATGGAACTTACCTGTATGTCACCTGTAGTTCTAAATGCCAGCCTAATGAGCCTTACCTGTGCCAGAAGGACTCAGCACATTCTACACCACCCCTCCAAACCACGAAAGCTGTCTCATTTTCTTGTTGTTCCGGCCAGACGATTTTATTCATCTTAGAAGTGGCCTATCGTCATCTAAGGACTTAGAGCGTCTCAGGTAACCACTTGTAGACGATTAAAAAGGTACCTCGTTTTCTCTTCCTATCTCCAGACGATTTTCTTCAGGTAAGGAATGACTTGAGTGCATATCTAACTCTGAGCTGTATTATCGTCGATTGAAGAAACTCCCTAACACCTTTTCCAAAGCGATTTATTTTGCTTATTACACCTTACTGTCCTCATTTGTGCTACATAAATCCTTCCAATATCGCCATCAGCATAAATAACGTACAAAAGGATACTAACCGGCCATATCCAAAAATAAATCTTTAAGGAAGAGGTGTTAGGGAGCTTCCTTACCCGACAACAATACGAGTCTCCATCCTTATCCAAAAGTAAATCGCTAAGGAAGAAGTGTTAGGGAGCTTCCTTACCTGACGAAAATACAGGCCTATTAACCAGCCATATCAAAAAATAAATTCCTAAGGAAATGGTGTTAGGCAGCCTCCCCCCTTTTCCTGCGTGATCTCTTGGCCTTCCTTCCAGCCTCATCCATCTCACTTGTCTAATCTATCTATCTATATCTACCTACCTACCTACCTACCTACCCATCTGCCTACCTATCTACCTACCTACCTGCCTCCCTACCTATCTATATATCTGTCTGTCTGTCTGCCTACACATATATAAATATGTGCTGTCGAGGAGCCCCTGGGTAGCATGAGGCAGCTGTGGCGTTCACTTGAGAGCCAAACCTCCTGAAATTTCCCTACACCTCGCCGTGGGGAAGGGCCCTGGTTCGACCCTGGTGAGGCACTGTGTACTACGAGAGGGTGTCGTTTCCCAACATGGCGTATGTACTGTACTGCACCTGCTGGACAGACCCACAGAAGGAGCCGCTTGCCTGTGGACCACGGTTATGCTCAACCAAAATGACCTGGGTTATGCAACAGTAGACAGACAGATAGACAGATAAAAACAAATAGATATATAGACAGATAGAAAGATAGATACTGCCTGGTACCGCATCCTGCCCCTCCTTTACATAACCTCACCCTTTCTTAACACATTCCTATATCCTAATGTAGCTCATGTGTACCACCGGAATTAACACTACATGAAAGCCACTGAAAAGGTATGTCATTTCAACTCCCCCTGACTCACCTGCAGCCCTTCATTCCATCCTAAAATCCCTCCCATGTAGACGCCGTCAGCACAAGCCGTCTACATTAAGGTTGCCGACTATGTAACAACTCCAACCTTATCCCACAACACCTGTACTCCTTCGTTTCACCTTAATTTATCTTACGTGAATGTACAAAGGTGAGACACGCTAAGGTTAGTTTTTTTTTTTTTTTTCAGCTTATAAGCCCACTCGAATGAATGTCAGTTGTTCTTTTAGTTGCTGCTGTCGTTGTTGTCAAACTCCGGTCTGTCTGGCAGAATAGACCCGTCGACCACAGGTAAGAAACTGCTTCTGTGGTGTCGTCCTACAGGTACAGTACAGTACACACACCACGAAGGGATCCGTAACCCCTTGTGGTAGACTGCACCTCACTAGGGTCAGATCACTATCCTTGACATGACCAGGTGCAGGGAAATACGACGAGGTTTGGCTCCCGGGTGGATACCACAGCTGCTCTACGCAGTGCACCGAGTCACCACGTGTAGGCTGCTCGTTAGAATTAATTAATCTCAGTAATTTTATATGACGGTCTGGCAAGATTTACCTGCTGCCGAAATTATAAGAGAGGTCCTTGTGTCTCACCTGCATTCCTCCACTGTACTGGAGGCCAGTTTACCATACAAAGCTGTACAATCCATACTTTGTACATTAAAGTCACCAAAGACGTAACTACCTAAAACATAACCCTTTTTTAATTGTTGGTCTTCATTCCTCGCTAATTCACCTTACATGTACAGGCAAAGGTAAGGTGCTCAGGTGAGATGAAGTGTACAGGTAGGCTGGTCACTAGGAATGTCAGGAATCGAACCCGCGACCTGTGGAATGGTGTAACTAGCCCCCTCTTGCCTGACCATATGTAAAAAGAGAGAGAGAGAGAGAGAGAATGATAGACAGATAGATACACAGATAGACAGACAGACAGATAGATACACAGATAGACAGACAGACAGATAGATGGACAGAAGACATCGACACAGGCAGACAG
>NC_136977.1:51643709-51686209 GCF_032717465.1 Coenobita brevimanus | reverse complement strand
GCGTGATTACCTTGCCAAGTACACACGGCAAAATAAACAAATAGCTAACTCTGATAATAATAATAATAATAATAATAATAATTATAATAATAACATTAGTACTAAATAATAATAACAGTAAACAATAACATTAGTACTTAATAATAAAAATAATAATAATAATAATAATAATAATAATAAATAATAATAATAATAAAAATAATAATAATTCCGAACCCCCGGAGGAATTCTTGTATAAAAAATAAATGGAGAAATGTATTAAAAAAATACAATATGAGCCTTTACGAAAGTTATTATTATAGTCGCTTAAGGGCCGCCTTCGGCATCCTCCTCTCGATGTCAAGTCAACTCCTGTTTTTAGTGGAAAGGAAACAGAAATTTGAATGATGCCGTGAGCGAGACGGAACGAGGAATTTTCCCTTATTTTTATCCTACTGGGACACCCGTTGAAAGAGTAAGAGAGAGAGAGAGAGAGAGAGAGAGAGAGAAATAGTCGTGTTTGCTGTTATACTAAATTATATTATGGCATTATAGTATACAATTTTAGGAGTATAAGGAGGGAGGAAGGAGAGGCGAGAGAGTCATAATACAAACACGTCATTCTTCTCTCTTGTCATGCTGGTAATTTGGTAATTTCAATGCTGGACCAAGGACGAATCCATCCCCTCCACTAAAAGTAAATACTAGATTTGAAGCAAAAGGCCAGAAATGAGTCCTAACTCGGGAACCGGTGGAAACTGTTTTATTCTTCAAGTTAGAGCATTTTAACGGTACGTTGCTCTCATAGAAACTGTGCCACGTTGCACCGTTTTTATTGTGTTACGGTAACAAACATGCAAAAATCGGACATATATAATACATATTATTATTATTATTATTATTATTATTATTATTGTTGTTGTTGTTGTTAGTGTTATTATCATTATCATTATTATTATTATTATTATTATTATTATTGTTATTATTATTTTCATTATTATTATTAAACTCCATACAGAGACCCACAAAATTGTTAGATAACTGGTGAACGCAATTTTCCAGCAGCAAAAAATTTCGCATCACTCTGAAACGAAAAACGAAGCCGAACGAAACCAACGGGGCCAGGGGGAACTATCAATAACCCCCCCCCCTCCCTTAAGCAGCGGGAAGGGGCGATAATCCCGGAAATCCGCTCGTAAATCCACAAGAAATATCGATCAAGCGCATCTTAAATACCGCCGGGGTTGCTTGGAGATGGGGAACTATTTTTTTTAATCGGTTTTTTTTTCTGCTTTTCTTTTTCTTTCTTTTTTTTTCTTTTTTTCTATTCTCATGGGGGACTATATTGCTGTCTCCATTTGTTTAGAAGTTCAGAGGAATGTTGGGGTGATTTTTGGTTTTCTCTCTCTCTTTCTCTCTCTCTCTCTCTCTCTCTCTCTCTCTCTCTCTCTCTCTCTCTCTCTCTCTCTCTCTCTCTCTCTCTCTCGGCGATGCGAAGTTGTGATATTTGTGGCTGATGTGTGCGTGGGAAGGGTATCGTGTGTGTGTGTGTGTGTGTGTGTGTGTGTGTGTGTGTGTGTGTGTGTGTAATAAGGCGATAAAGGCTCCCTCATAAATCAATGCAGTGTTTTGAAATGCTTGATAACACTGTTTGAGAATAGGTGAGAGAGAGAGAGAGAGAGAGAGAGAGAGAGATTTACTACTCCCTCGATCTTCGAAACAAATCTCTTACGCATGATCAGAGAGAGAGAGAGAGAGAGAGAGAGAGAGAGAGAAGGAGGTCAAGGGTCAAACCAGGAATGCTTCAGTAATACCCACAATAATTACATTTTCTATACACTGGACTAACTTTAGTATTTTTTTCATCTCGGCTCAGAAACGATTATATTTCATTAAGAATCCACACGCACACCTGTTTAACCCCTTCACCACCAGGAATCTCTCAAAAGCTGAATAAAATCATCTGGCAGCAAGGAAAATGTGGACTTTACTTTCCTTTACTATACTTTACCCACTGAAGTAATCCTAAACCGCCTGAACCATGACTGTGTGTGTGTGAGAGAGAGAGAGAGAGAGAGAGAGAGAGAGAGAGAGAGAGAGAGAGAGAGAGAGAGAGAGAGAGAGGGAGGGAGGGAGGGAGGGAGAGAGAGAGAGAGAGAGAGAGAGAGAGAGAGAGAGAGAGACTGTTTCGGATAAGCATGTGTGGAAACTTAAGTAGGCAACTGTACATATTAAAACACAATACATATCACAGTTATTTTGCCTACCAATAATAAAGTTGTTAATAAGGACCACTTAATCCACCATTTTCTCAAAGCTCATTAATGCATAACAAAAAATTCAAAGGTCGAAAGTATGTAATATATCGTTTAAAATTCACGTTTTTTTTTTTTCATTTTTGCTAAAAATGATAACTTTTACCAACATTAAGTTCATGATTATCGTTTGTGCAACTTCCGCCTTTATCTATCTACCTATCTATCTCTCTGTCTATCTATCTATATCTATCTATCTATCAATCACTCTATCCGCCCATTTTTCTTTCACATCCATCTATCTATCTTTCTATCTAACAATCTATCTATCTATACGTCTATCAATCTATCTCTATCTCTCTCTCTCTCTATCTATCTGCCCGTCTCTCTATCTATCGTATCTATTTTTCTTTCGCATCCAAATGAAAGTTATTGTTTTTCCCATCTAAACAAAGTTTCCCTGCCAGTGTCCTTTCAGTGAGTTCCAAGTGTTAAGAATGCAGAGGCAAGAAATGAAAGACAGTAAGAGAGAGAGAGAGAAAGAGAGTGCATTCGTTCCGGTCTAAACAGATTCGTGCCTCTATAATCGATTTCGTGCATTACGTATTCGGCAGTGAAAAACAAAGATAATCGTCCCAGAAATTAAAAAAGAAAAAAACGAAAACGAGGAAAAAAATTATCACCTTAATATCCCGAACGGTCTTAATAATAGGGTGACATCTTTGTTTGTCGTTCACTTTTTTTTTTTCCTTCGTTCGCTCTTACTTGGCCGTGATTTCCGTTCTTTAGCAACTTATTTCCCGTACCTCAAGGGGATAATATAACCACACCACCTGCAACCCTTCCATAGCACTTCTTCGTGACTAGCGTGATATTCTAGTACTAATCTGCTATGGCTCGTAGCCCGCCTGTTAAGGAAGCTCCCTAACGCCTCTTCTTTAGCGATTTTTTTTTTTTTTTGGATATGGTTCGTTAATATCCTTCTGTACGTTATTTATGCAGAGTATGGCGATATTGGAAGGATTTATGTAGCAGAGAAAACAGTAAGGTGTAGAAAACAAAATAAATCGTTTAGGAATAGATGTTAAGTAGAATTTATGTTGCACAGAAGAAAGTAAGGCGTAGAAAACAAAATAAATCGCTTAGGAAAAGGTGTAAGAGGGGATTTATGTAGCAACGAAGAGAACATTAAGATGCGGAAAACAAAATAAATCGCTTGGGAAAGATATCAGGGAGGATTTATGTAGCACAAAAGAGACCTGTAAGGTGGAGTAAACAAAATAAATCGCTTAGGAAAAGGTTTTAGGGAGGATTTATGTAGCACAGAAGAGAACAGTATGATGAAGTAAACAAAATAAATCTCTTAGGAAAAGGGGTTAGGGAGGATTTATGTAGCACATAAGAGAAGAGTAATGTGGGGTAAACAAAATAAATCGCATAGGGAAAGGTGTTAGGGAGGACATATGTGGCACAGAAGAGACCAATAAGGTAAACAAAATAAATCGCTTAGGAGAAGGGGTTAGGGAGCTTCCTTAACCGAATACAATACCAACCTATAACAACACTCAAGACGGAAATTTTACGCCAACTAAGAGTGAACGGAGTATAGGCGATGATGCTGAGCGAAGATTATCCCCTAGAAGAGATGGAGGATTTAAGAGCGTATTCTAATCCCCCATCTTGAAAAAAATCCTCCCTACGCTGAGGAAAATCTTCTGACAAGAGAGAGAGAGAGAGAGAGAGAGAGAGAGTGAGAGAGAGAGAAATATTAGACTCGTACTGAAGGGATTATTCTCTAGAAAGGTGTACTCTTTATTTTTGTCTATTTTTTTCTTTTATTTCCTCTACTGACAGACGATTTTATTCAGCTTACGTGACCCCCCTACTCGTGGTGAAGGGGTTAGTGAAAGGAGTTATGTGTGTGTGTGTGTGTGTGTGTGTGTGTGTGTGAGAGAGAGAGAGAGAGAGAGAGAGAGAGAATTTCCAGTTTTTTCCTCTCTACAAAACTTAATTTAATCTTAATATTATCGAAGACATTTTTTTGTCAGACTCCATTACCAAATTTTTTTTTCAGTAAGTACCGGTATCTACTGTATTATTATCTACACAGAATTTTGATTTTATTTTTGACAATTTTTATTTTTTACGTTCTATACCAAATATATACACATAAAATTCAGGTTAACTCTCTCTCTCTCTCTCTCTCTCTCTCTCTCTCTCTGTTCTATACTAAATACAGTATATACATACACTAAATGCAGGCTAACCCCCCCCTCTCTCTCTCACTCTCTCTCTCTCTCTCTCTGTTCTATACTAAATACAGTATATACATACACTAAATGCAGGCTAACCCCCCCCCTCTCTCTCTCACTCTCTCTCTCTCTCTCTCGTAAGGTCAGCAAGCTTTATTCCTTAGTTCTACAAGGCAATTAGTCGAAACCTACAAAAAATCTATTAACTTCTTCACCTTCCTTCACACATATAACCTTTCTAAACAATACCTTAAGACACTTAACCTTTCTTAGCACTTTCTTAAGAACAAATACCCTTTATCAACAGTCTTAAGAACATATACCCGTCTTAATACTGTCTTAAGAACATATCTTTCTTAACACTGTCTTGAGAACATATAACCTTTCTTAAGACTGTCTAAGAACATATAACCTTTCTTAACCATTTCTTAAGAACATATACCCATTTTTAAGTCTTACGAACATACACCCTTTCTTAACCCCTACACGCTGGGGGTTATCTGATATTGCACGCTCCTTCCGACGGGGGATATCCGTGACTAAAAAAAATACCCTTACTTCAAACTCTAATCTCTGGCAAACTGTAACAGCTAGGGAACAAATTAAACATATAAAAGAATCACCAACTCTTCTTCTTTCAAATGAAAGTATCCCCACGTCTCTAGGTGGTCCCATCGATAAGTAAGGATAAGTTAAATTTCAAAGGGTGCAGGGAAGATGCTGCGGCTATACAAGTCAACCGGCGTTGCTCCGCGCCCAGACTCATGATGTCCATACATGTCAGCCGGCGGTTAGGTGTTAACACTGTCTTAAGAACATTTAACCTTTTTTTAACACATTCTTACGAACATGTAACCTTTCTTACCACTCTTAAGAACATATAAAGTTTTTTAACATATTCAGGCTCTGGTGATGCACTTTTTTTTTCTTACAGAAGGGGAAGAGGAAGGAAAACCAAATTAATTTTCTAAAACAAACCATACACCAGATTACGGATGTCCTCCATTAAAAAAAGAAAAAAAAATCCTAAAGATGCCATGAACAAAAAACATAATAAATGGAAATGTGAAGGGAAAGAAAAAAAAAAAGCGAAATAGGGGTATAAATGAAAATAACGTTGCCATAATTAAACAAAGAAAACGGATAAATATGGGAAGAAAACGGAAAGTACAGAGAAAGAAAACGGAAGAGAAAGAAAACGGGAGGTATAAAGAAAACAGGACCTTAAAAAAAACAAAATGTTGTTAAAAGGTTAACTGAAGAAAACAGAGTGTGTGGTGGCATGTGGGGTATTTATGTTGGGGTTGGGCAGTGGGCAGGGGTGATCAGTAGGCGTGGATCAGCCGTACATACACGCACACACAGCCAAAACACGTACACACACACACACACACACACACACACACACACACACACACACATGTAACTTGCAATACTTTGGTAATAGAAACTCCGTGTACAAACAGCTAGATAAGGAGTTTATTACAAGCTCACAGTAAAATAGTCTGCCCGTGTCGGCTGTCTGATATGAACTGATGCAATAACGCCGTCTTCAGGCGTGGGAAAGGGTGCTGACCTAGCAAGATTAGTGTGGGCATGTATGCATTGGGGGGGGGGACATATATACATCAGGGGTAGACATATTGTGGAGGGGGTACACTACTCCCCCGGGTAGCTGAGACGGTGTCTCCTGACACCGGGAGTTAAATGGTGTTTGATTATAGTAGTAAACCAGGACCGGGAGGTTTGTACAAGGGATAAGTATGATACAGGGGCAGCAGGGGAGACATGGCCATGTGGAGGGGAGGGAATTAGAAGGATATATACATATAAGATATACAAGGATGAATAGGTACAAATCCAGTAAGGGTCGAATGTATATATAAACATAATGGGAATTACACAATAATAGTTTGATACATGATAAACAAGGAGTAGATATGAGAGTTCTATTGTTGTTCTTCCTTCATTTTTTTTTTTTGGGGGGGTATTTTCTGTAGGATACACTGGCACTCAGTAATGCATGAAAGAAATACCATCATTTTCTAGTAGGCAGAATGCTGTTCACAGTTTGGTTAAATGGTAGATGGCAATGGTAGTCACGGAATGCAGGGCACTAAGTACGGGGAGTTTCTACGTCGTGTGTAGGGCGTACTATGCCTGTAGCAACTCTGATTTCCTGGAGTCGATGTTCCATTTTTCTGACACAGCAATGCACTGCACAGATGATGAGTAGAAAACCTATGAAAGCGATAACCACAGGGGGAAACACAACCGTTGGATGAACCCATGAACGGCTGAAGGCCAGAGAGAATTGAACCATAATGAAATCA
The DNA here is from genome assembly GCF_032717465.1 of Coenobita brevimanus. NCBI lineage: Eukaryota > Metazoa > Arthropoda > Malacostraca > Decapoda > Coenobitidae > Coenobita > Coenobita brevimanus. The sequence goes on along the minus strand of NC_136977.1, from coordinate 51,679,390 downwards.
CTGTCAATGAGGAAGGTTAGCATGCGCAAGTTAGGGGAGGTGATGGTAATGTTGGCAGATGGTAGGGTTGAAGGCATGTCGAGTGGGTGAAAGATGTCATAGGAGTGTTTACGAACAGCCTGGTGATAGCGAGTGGCGTAAGTGATGACGGACTCTGATTTGACGGTACAATAGTCAGGTGCTTTGGAGAGACCACTAGCGGGGACGGAGCGAACGGAAGAACCAGGACACATGATTGTGACAGAGATGGGAACAGCAAAGAAGAAGAACTGGACATGGTTGAGGTGAGCATGGTGGACCGGGAGGTCAGGAGCTGGGACAAAAGAACAGGCTGAGTAGATGGAATGGTTGCAAACTAAAGCAGACTCACAGGGTGTAGCACTGCTAGGGAAGATAGCAAAAAGGTGGGCAGCACAGAGACGAGAGGTCGGAGTAAGGGAGGAACATTGCTGGAGGTCTGTGGAAGAAAGGAAGGCAACGGAAAGATGATCATGGGAGAGGAGGAAATATTCTGAAGAAACAGATACCTGTAACAAGGAGTTGTTGAGGCGGAAAGGGAAGGGAATGATGTGGAAAGGTTAAAGGTTATGGCAGAACGGAGAGGAATATGGACGGCGACGTATGTAGTGAGAAGAGTGGCTTCGAGAACAGGATAATAATATTCAAGGGAAGAGTAAGGGAGGACTGGGGAGAGACCGAAGGTAGAGTGAGCCAATTCCAGGACAGAACGGAGAGCTGAGACGGGAACTAAGTCGGCAGTGACACGTCCATTGATAGCATCAACCAGGATACGAACCAAGGTAGAGACTTGAGACAGGAGAGAGTCAACGGGCAGTTGGAGATTATCCATGTTGAGTTTGAGGTAGAAGAACTGAGAGATAACGTTGAGATCTGAAAGATGGCGTTGTAAGATATCAGTGAAATTGTTTAGAGTGGACGTGACTTCATTAAGTTGGGTTGTGAACTTCTGTAACATAGTGTGTTGGATTTTAATGACTCGGCATTGTGATTCTAGGGCTGAAGCTAAATGAGTGAGATCAGACTTGAAGCCAGAAATGTCATGGGCTGTAGCAACGCCAAACAAGCCACTCAGAATCTCACCGCCGAAGTCGAAGAGACCTCGTTTCACACGAGAACGACCCACGGGTGTCTGAATGGAAAATGTGTCATTGAGCTCAGTGAATCTGTTACTTATGTATTGCAACTGCCAGGAGAGTGGGAGGAAAAGGTTATAGAGATACTCATTCGGGTTGTGTGTCCCCATGAGGGCCGTGAGATGGTTCCTGATTCCGTGGAGCTGGTGTGCGTAGGCAGGTAGGGCAATGGCTTCGTCGGCCAGGGGCGCAAGATCGTAGCGCAAGGAGACCTCGCCTGCTGAGCCGACCAAGGCCCCGGGACGTACTCCACCATCGTCCTGACCTGACCCAGACCCCAGGAGGGTCAGCACTGCCAGCAGGGAGATCGCTAACATCGTACCTAGAAAATCAGGGTAGAGTTAATGGGGGAGGTCGTGAAGAGGTTGATGGGCAGAGCGCAGTTTGGACCGATATTGAATGGTTGATGAATGAGCAGGTGGAGGTGGAGAGGAAGAAGAGTGAGGGATAGGTGGAGACAAAGTAGACTGAGGGATGGGAGGAGGGGAAGAGGGGGCAGGAGGTTGTGTAAGTGACTCTTCCAACACGAGACCACGGGGTGCTAGCTTTAAGTCATCGACGTGGACCCATCTGGTGTCCCTAGTGGACAGGTCTTGGAGGTGAAATCTGTTGCCTTGTTGAGTGAGGACACGGTGGGGCAATGTAAATTTGTCATCCAACTTAGAGGAACGCATATGGGAATGAGCAAAGACAAGATCGCCTACACTGATAGTGATAGGAGAGGCGGACTTATGTTGACGCTGCAGCATGTCCTCCTGAGAGGAAGCCAAAGTGGATTGGACATACTGGTGGATTGTCTGGAAGTTGGCCAATTTTAGTTTAACATAATCATCCATGTTGTAGATGGGTTCTGGCTTTGAGGATAAGAGAGAGTATGGGAGGTCCTTGTCAAAGCCAAAGAGGACGAAGAAGGGAGATTCAGCAATGGATGCATTGATGGAACTATTGATGGAGGATGCCACTTGGGGAATCCAGTCATCCCAGGACGAACTATGGGAGCCTAGATGTCTGAGGCACTCTAAGATTTTTCGGTTGTGGCGTTCTACAAGGCCACTGGAAGCCAGATGGTTAGGCACGACATTGCACTTACTGATATGAAAGTGGCGACAGATCTCATCTAGAAGGCTATTGTTGAATTCTGTACCGTTGTCAGTAAGAATGGTATGAGGGGTACTGAATGGGCAAATTACGTGATCTACAAAGGCACGGGCAACGCTCTTCGCGGTCTTGTCGGAGAGGGGAACGAGGACACAGTAGCGGGAGAAGTGGTCGACCGCTACGAACAAGTACTCAGCGCCAGATTCTGTGAGAGGTAGTTTTAAGAGATCGATTGAGACAGTTTCCCATGGTCGTGATGGGATTGGGTATTGTAAGAGAGGTGCTGGTAAGCCGGTTGATCCTTTGTGGCGGTGGCAGGAGAGGCAAGAGTCACAGTGGGCATTGATATCGCGGCGCATGGTTGGCCAATAGTATTTGAGACGTGCTTGGTGCAAGCATTGGTCTTTACCTGGATGGGAAGCTTGAGGAATATTATGAACAATATGAAGAACCTTTGGTACCAGGGCAGTGGGGACAACAAGTTGGCGTACTTCGCGATTGGGCATATCTTTGCCCGTTAGCAGTGTTTTCCTGTACAAGAGATCATCATCTAGCATGAACTCATCTAGTGATACTGGCAGAGTAGGTAAGGTCGAGGCATCGCCAGATTCTAGGAAATAAATGACTTTGGACCACATGGGGTCTTGGCGTTGAAAGTTTCGAACAACTTCTGACGTTAGTGTAGTATTTTCAGTTACTTCAGGCTGCAGTGATGTTATAGCTGCTGCTACGTGACGTGAGAGTGCGTCTGCGACTACATTCAACTTGCCTGGTACATATTGAAAAGTGGGATTAAAGTCCTGGATGATGACAGACCATCTAGCTAACCTACCTGTTAGGTTGCGATTCTTGAACAAATCACATAGTGGAAGGTGGTCTGTTTGGATATGCACTGGATAACCATAGACTATATCTCTGAAATGTTTCAAGGACCAGATTACCGCTAGCGCTTCGAGATCTGTGACACTGTAGTTACGTTCAGCGGTTGTAAGGGTGCGACTAGCATACGCTATTACGCGCTTCCTTGATGCTTCATCGACTTGCATCAAAACGGCACCAAGTCCAGTGCCTGAGGCGTCTGTGCAGAGAAGGAAGGGTGTGGTATAATCAGGGAACGCTAGAATAGGGGCATTAACAAGAGCTGTCTTTAGCTTTTGGAAAGCCTGTAACTGGTCGTTAGTCCAAACAAAGGGCATATTCTGCTTGAGTAAGTGGGTCAGAGGAGCGGCGATCTGCGCATAATTCCGGATGTAGCGATGATAATAGCCACTGAGGCCCAGGAAACTTCGTACAGCGTCGGTAGTGGTAGGTTCTGGGAAGTTAATGATCGCCTTAGTTTTATCCTCATTAGTATGAATGCCTTGTGCATCTACGACATGGCCTAGGAATTTGATTTTCTTTCGCAGGAAGTCACATTTACTGAGATTGATTTTCAGGCCTGTGAGCTGGAGGCGTTCAAAGACTTGCTGGAGTTTGGTAAAATGATCAGGGATAGATTTACTCACAACAATGATATCATCTAGGTAAGCAAAAAGAGAGTGTCCCATCATACCGCTGAAGACTGAATGGATAAGTCGCATGAACACGGAAGGAGCATTTCTCAGAAAAATAGGGAGTCTCTTAAACTGAAAATGTCCGGAAGGGGTGCTAAAGGCTGTAACTGGGCGAGAGGACTCTTCCATTTCGACCTGCCAGTACCCGCTGAGGAGGTCTAAAGATGAAAAAACTACGTTATTGTCACCAAGGGATTCTAGCAAATCAGTGAGGACGGGTAACGGGAAACGGTCTGGAACAGTGACAGAATTTACCTTACGATAGTCGACTACTGGTCTAAAGTTGCCGTCCTTCTTTGGTACTAAGAAAAGTGGGCTATTCCATGGACTGACGGAGGGTTCAATAATGTCCTGGTCTAACATGTTCTGTACCATTTGATCTGTTTGCTTTCTCTGGCTGTGAGGCAATCGATACGCTGGTATGTAAATCGGCTGAGTTCCTGGGAGTAGTTCAATCGTATGTTTGACAAGGTCTGTTCTACCCATCAGTTCACCGGGTAAGGCAACCACGTTTCTGTACGAGGTCAGAAGGTCGAGGAGTTGAGGCGTATGTTCTGGGAAATCTGTGCAAGTGAGATGTGAGAGCATATCGGGTGAATGCGTCGGCGCGGATCCCGTAGTTAATAGTACATACACCGATTGGCGTATCATCAGTCTGAATAGTAGGAATTGAGGAATGCTGGCACACCTTTACGGCCGCTGGGTATACTAGGAAGTCTCCAATCTTTACACCACTTTTAAGTTTTAGTGGAGCATTTGTGACATTGAGCAAGTACAGGTAGCATAAACTGTCCTCTAAGACTGTACACCACGCTGACTCATAAGTCAAGCCATTCACACAACACGTCTCAGGTAGGGTTAGTACAACCACTCCTTCTTTCGCACCGGCAACACAAACAGAGACTTTGGTGAACTCATGCGGTAACAAAATTGTGCACGTATTCGTTACTGCACGTTTCGTCCCTGCGTGTTGGAGAAGATCATGCAGACTGTGTGCGGTAGGTAACTGAGACATGTCTGAGTCAGCGATAGTGTTGTCGGGAGAGGATGTAAGAGCCATGTTCGAAGGCTGAGATGATGTATCAGGAGACATTGAGGAATTTATGTCCTTGCTCGCAGTCAGTAAAGGAATGATCTCTGTATTCTCAGATGATGATAGTGGTGGTTTGGGCTGGGTTGGACTTTTTGGTAGTCATAGGGACAGAGGTAATTGAAGGACTGATTTGATCGTAAGAGCAGGACGGGGACATTCCATAGTGGAAACCGGGAATCCAGAAATGTCTATACTACCACAAGCAGGTAATAATGCAATGGAATGTTGTGCCATGGTGGAGAAACCAATAAGGGCATCTGCGGGATACTGCAAGTCATTAGTGACATGAAATTCAATGAGGATAGGGGGCAAAAATCTGTGGAGTTTGACTTCAAGGGTGACTCTTCCCTTAACCTTAAACTCTGAGCCATTAACACCACATAGGCGAATGTCTGGTGGTTCTAGGAAACTGACGTGGCTGTGATGGTGATGAATAATTTGTAAGGAATTTTCGGAGATGAGATTTACTATAGATCCTGTGTCCAAGAAGAATGACGTTGGTATGTCATGACTGCTGCCGAGAATGACTAAACCCGAGGATGTTATGGGACCTACATGGCGGATGGGGAGTTGGGTTTCTGGTTCTACGTGATATTGGTCCGATACGGGCGCGGCGCTTCCCCCGACTGTGGGCGGTTGAGGTAACGACATTCCTCAGTGGTGTGAGTCGTGCTTGATTTGTGGTATTTGCAGTGTGGACGATGGGAGCGGGAAGGCGTACGCTGTCTGGTTTGGGAGTGAGGACGTCTGTATGTACAGTCGCAACTGGATGCTCGATGTCCAGGATGACCACAGTACCAGCAAAGAATCGAAGATTGTCTGTTCCGTCGGGCGCTAGATTGATCACGACCTGCGGTAGGAGAGCGATGTGTGGCAGGTCTGCTGTGTGTGGTGGGACGGGAGCGAGACTGGTCTGGGGTAGTGGAGGTGTGACAGACTGAGGAGGCCAAGGGTTGGGTGGTGCCCTGATGGGTGTAGTTCGAACCTGTTCTTTCATGAATGGCTTTAGTGACCTGAATAATTTTATCTCCTGGATTGAAACCGATTTCCAAGGCTAGCTCTCGCTGTTTAGGAGTAAGCCAGTGAAGGAATCTGAGGTAACCAATTAAGTCAGCAAAGTTGGTGAGTGAAAGCATTGAAACGCCATTCTTGTCTTCTAACCATTTCGTGCCTACCAGTAATTGGAGCATCTCGCTACTAGTTGCTTTCATGGCGGCGGCAGCTTCGCGGAGCTTGGCATATTGCGCTGGGACGCGCAAGTCCTCATCTAGTTGGTTTAGGAGATTAATGAATCCCATGAGAGACGCGGTATTTGAATGCTGGCAACAAAGGCTGATGAGTTCCGTACAAAAATCAGCAAAGGTACGAATGCTATCGAAATGTCCTGCACGGATCGCGGATCCGATGTCTGATTTACCGTGGTGCAAGCGACCGAGGAGGTAAGCTACTTTGAGCGATTCCTCGGTAATTTGTCTATTGTTTATTTCTGTTTCGACTTCTCTGAGGAAATCATAGACAGACCAAGCTGGGTCCTGGCCGGCAAATTTGGGACGATTGGCATCGTCGAGATAGATAGACTGTGGAGGGTTGGCCATGGCTGGAAGTGTAGAAGTGGCGGCAGGAGAAGTGTGGGAGAGAGAGAAGGTAGTGGCAGTTAAGGGCGAGCAAGACAGGGTATGAAGGGAGCTAGGAGAGGGAACGACAGGGGAAGGAGTAGAGGAAGAAGAAGGGAGTGTAGAGGAGGAGGTATCTGGATTTACGAGGGTAGGACGGGTAGTAAGTGATTCTGCGGGAAGTGAAACGGGAGTCTCAGGTACAGGGCGGTGGTACTCTGTGCCACTTTGTAAATGAGTGATTGTGTGAGAGTCGGCAGACGGGCTATGAGCAGGTGATGTTTCCGGGTCGAGAGGGCTGGTGGTAAGCGGTTGACGTGGAAAGTATGACATTTAATGCGGCAATGGAAGAGGAAAGGATGAAGATGGATACGTAGGTGGAAATGTATTAATAACAATGAGAGAATGGAATACACTAGGTGTGAAAATGAATGAAGGTGCGGGGATGAATGGTTTAAATAAAATGCGAAGGATGAGATGGAATATAAATAACGTAGGTGAAGATGAAAACGGGGTAATGAAAATGAGATGGAATATTTACAATAACCATTCTGTAGAGAAAATCGAGGATAATCTCTATAGAAAGGAAAGATATACTATAGTTACACAGTAGAAACAGGAGTGTCGAGAGGTATGACGTGCAGGGTGGCTGGGCGTAGCTGGGCTGGGGCGGGGCGGGGCGGGGCGGGGCGACGGGGTGGGGCTGGGCGGGGCTGGGCTGCGGGGTAGAGACAGCTGGGCGGAGAGGAGAAGAGACGCCGCGATGAATCACCAGCAGGGAGTGGCGGTCTTAGGAGGCTCCGTAATGCAGACCAGATGCGGGCGACGGCGGAGGCCGGTGGTGGGTGGTGAGGCAGATGTCGGCACAAGGCAGGTGTAGAGCTGGTGAGTTGCAAATGCAGAGAATGGTGGTGGGCAGGCAGCGGGCAGACAGTGATAAGTGGCACCGTGGGGGCAGGAGCTATGATGAGTCCGGAACAGATGCTGGGAACAGGTGCAACAGGTGCGTAGGTCGGCGACGGCTACACGTGCGGTCAGGAACAAGGCGTATGGGTGCGGTTGTTGGAGAGGTGAGCACTGGTGAGAAAAATGGTACACTCGAAAAGCACAGCCAAGGTATAGAGGCATGGAGGAGGGGCGAGGCTGGCAGATGCGAGACGTTGTGTATCTTGTTGTATCACTAAAAATCCAAGGAGGCGGTCAGAATGTGATGGTTCGAAACACCGCTGCTACCAAATGTAACTTGCAATACTTTGGTAATAGAAACTCCGTGTACAAACAGCTAGATAAGGAGTTTATTACAAGCTCACAGTAAAATAGTCTGCCCGTGTCGGCTGTCTGATATGAACTGATGCAATAACGCCGTCTTCAGGCGTGGGAAAGGGTGCTGACCTAGCAAGATTAGTGGGGGCATGTATGCATTGGGGGGGGGGACATATATACATCAGGGGTAGACATATTGTGGAGGGGGTACACACACACACACACACACACACACACATTCTCTTACATGTATTATATTCTCTCTCTCCCTCTCTCTCTCTCTCTCTCTCTCTCTCTCTCTCTCTCTCTCTCTCTCTCTCTCTCTCTCTCTCTCTCTCTCTCTCTCTCTCTCTCTCTCTCTCACACACACACACACACACACACACACACACACACACACACACACACACACACACACACACACACACACACACACACACACACACACACACACACACATACACACACACTCACACACACACACACACACACACACAAACACATTCTCTTACATGTATATTTGTGAAAATCATGCAGTAGCCCTGGATATTTCTAAAGCTTTCGACAGAGTGTGGCACCGTTCCCTGTTGTCCAAACTCCCTTGCTATGGATTAAACTCTTTTGTTCCTTTGATTTCCTCATATCTCAGCAATAGAAAAATAAGAGTAAAAGTAGATGATGTATATTCCAATTTCCACTCAGTTAATGCCGGCGTGCCGCAGGGATCAGTTCTGGCACCAACCATGTTCCTCGTTCATATTAATGATCTCTTATCTGTCACCCACAATCCCATCCATTCATATGCAGATGACTCAACACTTCACAGTTCATTCACACTCAGACATCCATTTACAAAGTCCGATATCTCTAACTCTTAACTCAGTACAGCCATCTCTTTAAATCAAGACTTATCCATGATCAGTGAGTGGGGACAAAACAACCTTGTCTCATTTAATGCTAGTAAAACTAAATATATACAATTTACTAATAGGCAGGTATTGCCAGAATCGTATATTACCTTCGATGCTACAAATATTCCCATTTCCAAAAGTATTGAAATTCTCAGCGTCTCGCTTAACAATGCCCTCAGCTGGACCTCTCATGTCAGATCACTTGCTAAAACCGCCTCAAAGAAACTTGGATTATTGTACAGAGTCCGTAACTTCTTCACTGACGAGCAGTTAGTTATAATTTATAAGAGTCATGTGCACTTTCAGCTTGAATATTGCTCACCCTTGTGGAGTGGATGTGGAGAGGTTGCATTAAAACAAGTAGACAAAATTCAGAACAAAGCTGTTATAATTATTAATAACCCTGCTATTACTAATAAACTACCTCCCCTACAAGTAAGAAGGAATGTTGCCTCCCTTGTGTTATTTTACAGATATTTCTACAGCAAATGCTCAGACGAAGTTGCGTCCATGGTGCCACCTCTCCATGCCTTCCCTCGTGCTACACGGGCATCTGGCAGAGCTCATGACTGGAATGTCACTCAGCCATACTGCAGAACTTCTGCCTATCAGAATTCTTTCATTCCCCGAACTGCATCTCTCTGGAACTCGCTGCCCCAGAGTTGTTTCCCTCCAGACTGAACCTACTGCTGTTCAAGTCTAACTCTTACAGATATTTTATGAACAACGGACACCAGTAATCTGGTGCATGGATTTGTTTTTTTTTTAATTCGTTTGTTTTTCGTTCCTCTGTTCTGTAAAAAATCTCTCTCTCTCTCTCTCTCTCTCTCTCTCTCTCTCATACACACAAACACCTTTATAGTCCCTTTTTACACACATACCAGGTACTTTCATACGGCATAAACACACACACACACACACACACACACACACACACACGTTCATGCTTTTCCGTGTCGTGATTCTTCCTCTCTCTCTCTCTCTCTCTCTCTCTCTCTCTCTCCTATTCATCCTTTTGTTTAGCTGTTTATGTATCCCTTCATTTTTCACTCATTCATTCATTCACTCTTGCAGTGACTCAGTAGTGTGTGTGTGTGTGTGTGTGTGTGTGTGTGTGTGTGTGTGTGTGTGTGTGTGTGTGTGTGTGTGTGTGTGTGTGTGTGTGTGTGTGTGTGTGTGTGTGTGTGTGTGTGTGTGTGTGTGTGTGTGTGTGTGTGTGTGTGTGTGTGTGTGTGTGAGAGAGAGAGAGAGAGAGAGAAAGGGGGTATCTTTTTTCATTCCCATCGCCAATTAAACCCCTTCCATTCACCACACCATTAGTCTAACCATTCACCCAAGCCATTCATTACACCCCCTACCGCTCTCCTTTGACCCCTCCCTCCCCTCCCTTCTTTCTTCATCCTCTTCCTTCCTCATCCTACTCCCGTCACCATTTCCCTTCCCTTCTTTCTTTACTCCTGCGTTTCCCTTTTCTCTCCCCTCCCCTCCCCTCCCTTCCCCTTCCCTTTCCCCATCTTCATCTCTCCCCTTTCATTTCTTTCTCATCTTTTTCCTTCCAACTTTATCCCCCTTTCTCCTCCTTTACCCCAACCCCCCTCCCCCTCCCCCTCCCCTCACCCCACCATCTCATCACCCCTCCCTTTCCCCTCTAACCCCCCCCGGCTACCTCCCCCCCGCTGATAAATGGACTTAGTTATTTTTACTGACCATTGGCTTTGTTCTGTGGTCGACCTGCCGTTATTGCACCTTTATAGCAGGCGGCTTAGGGCAAGAGATAGCTAGAAAGATAGATAGATGGAGGGATGGTGGTATGGATAGATAGATAGATGGATGGATGGATGGATGGACGGATGGATGGATAGTGAGTTACAGAGTGGATGGATGGATGGATGGATAGATGGATGGATGGACGGATGGATGGATAGTGAGTTACACAGATGGATGGATGGATGGATGGACAGTGAGTTAGATGGATGGATGGATGGATAGTGAGTTACCCAGATGGATGGATGGATGGATGGATAGTGAGTTAGATGGATGGATGGATGGACAGTGAGTTAGATGGATGGATGGATGGATAGTGAGTTACACAGATGGATGGATGGATGGATGGATAGTGAGTTAGATGGATGGATGGATGGACAGTGAGTTACACAGATGGATGGATGGATGGATGGACAGTGAGTTAGATGGATGGATGGATGGATAGTGAGTTACACAGATGGATGGATGGATGGATGGACAGTGAGTTAGATGGATGGATGGATGGATAGTGAGTTACACAGATGGATGGATGGATGGATGGATAGTGAGTTAGATGGATGGATGGATGGGTGGATGTATAGGTAGGTGGAAGGATAAACAGACATAGACAGACAGACAGATAAACAGGCAGACTGACTGACTGACATATAAACAGATGCAGACATACGCACATATATACTAATACACATACCAAAGATAAACAGACCAAAGTGAAAGCATATATTACTGTAGATGGAGAGAGAGAGAGAGAGAGAGAGAGAGAATCAACGTAACTTCCTTCAGGGTATCGGATAATAACGTTAGGGAGAATGACCAATCTACAGACCAATTTCTCTCTCTCTCTCTCTCTCTCTCTCTCTCTCTCTCTCTCTCTCTCTCTCTCTCTCTCTCTCTCTCTCTCTCTCTCTCTCTCTCTCTCTCTCTCTCTCTCTCTCTCTCTCTCTCTCTCTCTCAAGCTCATTCATGCATATCGTCTCACACCCGCTCATTCATTACTACTGTCATTCATTCATACCTTCTGCTTCTCTCTCTCTCTCTCTCTCTCTCTCTCTCTCTCTCTCTCTCTCTCTCACACACACACACACACACACACACACACACACACACACACACACACACACACACGAAAGCTTTGCCACTGCACTTGACGTCTCAAAAGCTTTCGATCGAATCTGGCATAATTCTTTAATTTCCAAACTTCTCTGTTTCGGTTTCTACCCTCGTACCCGTGCCTTCATCTCTAGCTTCCTTTCTGGTCGTTCTATAGCTGCTGTTGTAGACGGCCATCGTTCTTCTAGAGCTATCAGTAGTGGTGTTCCTCAGGGCTTTGTCCTATCACCAACTCTCTTCTTTCTGTTCATCAGTGACCTAAGCTGTACATCTAACCCTATCCACTCATATGCTGATGACTCCACCCTTCATTTTTCCATTCGCTTCCCGCAGCGTTACTTCAACAAACGAGGGATGAGGCTATGGCACACCTAAATGTCTGACTTGGCTAGTATCTCTGACTGGGGTAAAAATAATCTTGTTTTTAATGCATCAAAAACTCAGTTCTGCATCTATCAACCCGACAAAATCTTTCACATGAGTATCCTCTATTTTTTAACAATATCCAGCTCAATCCTGCATCATCTTTAAACATACCTGGGGTTTCATTCTCTCGGAATTTATCTTGGAAAGATCATACTACAGTACCTCTCTCTTAAAATCTGCCTACAAAAGAATAAGTGTGCTAAGCCGACTCCGTTCCTTCTTTACCCCTGCATAGATGTTGACTTTATACCCGGGTTTTATTCGCCCCTGTGTAGAGTACAATTCTCATGTGTGAGGAGGCTCCCCACATACAGCTCTTCTCAATTGGGTGGAGTCAGAAACTTTTCGTCTCTAACTCTCCTCCTCTTACTGGCTCCCTTCAGCCTCTGTCACTTCGCCTCACTGTTGCATCTTTATTTTCTCTCTCTCCTTCAATGGTCACTGCTCCTCTGAACTGTCTGCTTGCATCCCTCCACCTCTACGGCGGGCGCGTAGCACCCGTCTAGCAACAAACTCTAACCAATTTTTTGTGCAACTCTAATGCATGAGTTAACCGTTACTCCCAGTCCTTCATGTATGCAACGAGTCAACTCTGGAACTGTTTCCCTCTATCTGTATTTCGTACTACCTATGATTTCCAGTCTTTCAATCGCGGTGTGTCCAGGCACCTCGAATTGAACGGATCTTGAATTTGGCTGTTACCTTATTTTTTTGTTTCTTCTTGGAGGGAACAGTTTGAGGGCTCCTGTCCTTTGGTTCCTTCTTTCTTGCACACACACACACACACACACACACACACACACACACACACACACACACACACACACACAAATCTTCTTTCACTTTCTCATTCTCACTGCAGTCTCCACTTATTCTTACCTTGTACCTCTCACTCACTTGTCTTCACATCAACCATCCATCCATCCTTCCATCAATCTAATCCATCCTTTCGTCCATCCGTCTATCCTTCCATCCAACCATCCATCTACCCATCCTTCCACCCAAGCATCCAACCTTCTCCTTCCCTTTACTAATCAACCATCCATCTATCCATCCAAATCATTCATCAGCCCACTAAAACTCCACTTCGCAATTCACCTCGCACGCACTTCACATCCCATCCAATCACATCAGCCAGGTAACTCATTAATTCACCTGGCGTGGGGCTCACCTGTGTAATCAGTTAAACACCGGAGTCGCTCAATCAGTTACCTGCATAGAACCTTTGTTGATTAGTATTCTTCGATTGTATTGGCGGGGGGCCTTTTGACTAATCTATCTTTCTATCTATCTATCTGGCTATCTATTTATTTGTCTGGCTATCTATCTGTATGTCTGTCTCTATATGTATCTATCTATCTATTTATCTGTCTATCTATCAATCTATTTATACTCAACTGTCTACCTGACTAGGCTACACCTACTCACCTACTCTCACCTACCCCTCTTTTTAGCTATGTGCACAGACTTACCTATTTATCTATCTATCTATCTATCTATCTATCTCATTCCCCATTTACTAAACCGTCCTACCCATCTCTCCTTCCACGTCTATCTATCTACCTACCTTTACCTCCACCTACCTTCTTCTTCACCTACAAACCCATCTCCTCTACTTTTCCATCCCCACCTGTACACCTGTCGACTCATCTAATTAACCCTTATACCTGAGCACCTACCTTCTTTCTCACTATACTTCCTACCTACCTACCTGCCAACCTACTTACCTACCTACCAACTAACCCACGTTCTACTTACCCGCCTGCCTACCTCTCAGCCTACCTACCAGCCAACCAAAACACTTACCTACCCCTCAACCCACTAGCCCGTCTGCCTACCTACCAACCTATTTACCCTTCCATCCTATCTACCTACGCATCTATGCCTTCCACCTATCACCTACTTACCTTTCCATCCTATCTACCTACACATCTCTGCCGTTCTATCTATCAATCCATCCTTCTATCCGTCCGCTTGTCTGTCTGTTTACCTACCTATACCTACTTACCTACCTGTGTCTACCCACCTACCTAGCCTACAATACCTGCCTACCTACCTACGTACCTACTTACCTTTTCTGTCTACCTACCTACCTACCTTCACCTAAGCTAACACACACTCACTGCCCAATCCTCAGAATCCCTCTTCTTCTTCACTCTCACATTCACTCACTTTCATTCACTGTCATTCATCTGGTTACTTCATTTTCAGCCTTCCTTGCCCCTTCCCTTATTCATTATCACCTTCACTCATTACCATCGGACGTCTTTATTCACCATCATATTCACTCTGACTCACCTTCACTTTCATCTTCATTCTCATTTCACTCTCTATCACCCACATCCATCACCATTCACTCACCCTCACTCACATTCACTCACTCTTATCACCACATACTCATCATACTCATCACTCACACTCACCAATTCAGACCCACTTAAACACCCTCACCCACCGACACCCACCTACACCGACTCACCCACCTACACTCACTCACCCACCTACGCCCATTCGCCCTTCTACACCCATTCACCCACCTACACCCACTCACCCACCTACACCCATTCACGCACCCTACACCCATTCACACACCTACACCTACTCACCCACTTACATCCACTCACCCAACTACACTCATTCACCCACCTACACCCATTCACCCACTTACACCCTTACCCACCTACACGCACTCACCCACCTACACCCACTCACCCACCGACACCCACTCCCCCTCCTACACCCTCTCACCCACCTACACCCACTCACCCATCTACACCCACTAACACCCATTCAACCTACACCCACTCACCCATCTATACCATTCACCCATCTACACCCACTCACCCACCTACACCCATTCACCCACCAACACCCACTCACCCACTAACACCCTCTCACCCACCTACACCCATTCACCCACCTACATCCACTCACCCACCTACACTCATTCACCCACCTACACCCTCACTCACCAGTACCCACTCACCCACCAACACCCACTCACCCACCTACACCCAATCACCCACCAACACCCATTCACCCACCTACACCCACTCACCCACCTGCATCCACTCACCCACTCTCCCACTTACATCCACTCACCCACCTACACCCATTCTCCCTTCTACACCCACACCCACCTACATCCACTCACCCACCTACACCCTCACCCACCTACACCCACTCACCCACCTACACCCACTCACCCCCTACACCCACTCACCCACCTACACCCTCACCCACCTACACCCATTCACCCATCTACATCCACTCACCCACCTACACCCGCGCACCCACCTACACCCATTCACCCATCTACACCCACTCACCCACCTACACCCACTCGCCCATCTACACCCACTCACCCACCTACACCCAACAACACCGACTTACCCATCTACACCCACTCACCCACCTACACCCACTCACCCACACCCACTCACCCACCTACACTCACTCACCTACACCCTCACCCACCTACACCCATTCACCCACCTACATCCATTCACCCATCTACACCCACTCACCCACCTACACCCATTCACCCACTCACCCACCTACATCCTTCACCCACCTACACCTACTCACCTGTCTACACCCACTCACTACCCTGCACCCACCTACACCCATTCACCCACCTACACCCACTCACCCACCTACACCCACTCACCCACCTACACTCACTAACCCACTTACACCCACTCACCCACCTACACCCACTTACACCCATTCACCGACCTACTCCCATTCACCGACTTACACCCACTCACTCACCTACACCCACTCACCCACCTACACCCACACCCACCTACACCCACACCCACCTAAACCCATTCACCCACCTACACCCACTCACCCACCTACACCCACACCCACCTACACCCACTCACCCACCTACACCCACTCACCCACCTACACCCATTCACCCACCTACACCCACTCACCCACCTACACTCACTCACACCCATTTAGTCTGCTATGCCTGCCCACCTCACCTCTCTCCTTTCTTGCCGACTCACTGCCACCACTCATGTCTCTCTCTCTCTCTCTCTCTCTTGTTACACCCAGGTACACACGCCGGACCATCTCACCTGTCTTTCCTGCCTGTTTCTACCTGGCAACCATTTTTGTATATATTCACTGTTAGGCACACACACACACACACAGCTACATCCATCAATCCACCGCCATTCACTTCCATTTGTCATCCATCCACCAATGCACTTCTTCCATCCATCAACACCAACCCACATCCACATCCACCCTTCGACACCCACACCCACCCACCTACACCCACGACTACCCAGTATCCCACCTTACAACGCGTCTGTCGTAAAGTGCACAGGTTCCTTCATTCATCACACTACTCACTTTCTTACTCACCTCACGCACACCCTATCCATCCCACTCACCCACCCCCCTCTCCATCAATCCACCCACCACCACCCCCTCCTTCCCACCTACCACCTATCCCAGTCACCCTCCCATCTGTTCACCTGACCTCAAGCATCCCACCCACCTACCTACTCACACACCCACCTACTTACGTACCTACCTACCCACTTACCAACCCACCTATCGTCCCCATCCCTTCTTTCGTCTAATCTATCCTTATTATCACTCCCATCTGCCTACCTATCCTCTTCTCTGTCTCTTCCACCTATCCATCTTTCCTCTTATCTATTTCTTCATCTCTTCATCAAAATTCTCCTGTTTTTCTCCTGCACTTATTCCTTTTTTATCCTCCTCAGACAATTCTTCTCCTCCTCCTCACAAACTCCTTCTATCATTCTTTCTTTTCTTCATCAGTACCTTCTTTAACCATCATCATTATCATTAACATCATCATCATCATCATCATCAGCATCATCAGCATCATCAGCATCATCAGCATCACCTCTCTGTCAAATATCATTCTCCCATTCCCCAATCCCTTCTCACCATCCCCCACCCCCACCCCCTTCCCACCCACCTTCCTTCTCACTATCAATTTCAACCACTTATTCATCCACCCATTCAGTTTTTTCAATAGCCTTTCACTCAGCTTATCACTACCAGTGATCTCTCTCTCTCTCTCTCTCTCTCTCTCTCTCTCTCTCTCTCTCTCTCTCTCTCTCTCCATCATACCCCGAGCTTCCCATGTTATTTGGCAGTCATTACCATCACTCCTTTCATCTCTCTCTCTCTCTCTCTCTCTCTCTCTCTCTCTCTCTCCATCACACCCCGAGCTTTCTATGTTATTTACCTGTCATTACCATCACTCCTATCATCTCTCTCTCTCTCTCTCTCTCTCTCTCTCTCTCTCTCTCTCTCTCTCTCCATCACACCCCGAGCTTCCTATGTTATTTACCTGTCATTACTATCACTCCTATCATCTCTCTCTCTCTCTCTCTCTCTCTCTCTCTCTCTCTCTCTCTCTCTCTCTCTCTCTCTCTCTCACACACACACACACACACACGTCATCACCACCACCCCTCCTATCATCACCCCCCCCTCTCATCACCTTCCCCATCCCCCCATCCCATCCACCACTCCTATCCCCTCCATCCCTCATCCCTCTACATCACTAACTACTGAATATCTATCGCTATGAATTTTTATCTATCTATCCTTTCTCCACCTCCCAATTAGTCCACTATCCATCCATAATATCCACATCTATTCACTAATCTATCCATCTATCCAGTTGTTTGGTATCTATCTATCTATCTATCTGTTCAGGTATTATCTATCTACCTTTGTTCTTTTCATTCACTATTCCACTTATCCACCACCTCTGTCTATCTGTCTATCTATCCATCTCTCTATCTATCCATCTATCTATCCATCCATCCGTCCATCCATCCTTTTATCTATCTATCTTTCTATCTATCTATCTATCTATCCATCCATCCATCCATCCATCCATCCATCCATCTATCTACCAATCTATCAATCTGCCAATCAATAACTATCTAAATATCTACATTTCCATAACTTTAACTACGCCTCTACCAATCTATATGTATCTATAAATTCATCTATCAGCCTATCTATCAGTCCATCCATCCATCTATCCATTTATCTATCCATCTATCTATCCACCTCACCTTTTTCCACTTTCAACATCCAATTTTTTCTTCCACCTATCGATCCATCTTTCTTTACATCAGATACTTCAAGATTGCTGACTTGCCAACGTTATTTTCTTTCACCTCTCTCTCTCTCTCTCTCTCTCTCTCTCTCTCTCTCTCTCTCTCTCTCTCTCTCTCTCTCTCTCTCGTCTATTTTTCTTTATCCCAATTTTGTTTTCCTTCTTGTCCTCTTTATTCATTTACTTTCCTCTCTCTCTCTCTCTCTCTCTCTCTCTCTCTCTCTCTCGTCTATTTTTCTTTATCCTGATTTTTATTTTACCTGATTTTTATTTACCTGTAGAGAGAGAGAGAGAGAGAGAGAGAGAGAGAGAGAGAGACTGGCTTTTTTCTCTCTCACTTCTCTGGTAATGCTGCTAGGAAGTGGTTGGGTGATGAGATACCGATAAGATGCGGATGATGACGATGCCGGTGGGTTGTTATCTTAGGAGAGGGGGAGGGGGAGGGGGAGGGGGAGGGGTGGGCGAGGAGGTGAAGGGGGAGGGGGAAGGGGAGAGAGAAGGGATCAGAAGTATCATCATCTGTGTAATGTAAAGAGGATTGCGTTTCGACACTAAACATACTCTTATTAGTACTGTATACACAAATTATTTATCTATCTATCTATCTATCTGTTTGTCTGTCTGTTTGTCTGTCTCTGTGTCTACCATATCTATCTATCTATCTATCTGTCTAACTGGCAAATTTATACTACAGAATTAGTAACAGAAAACACATTCATAGACCAATTAAGAAATAGGGTTTAGATAAAAAAAAAAAGATTTTTTTTGCATGTATGTTTATGTAATTTTCTGCCGTGTGTGTGTGTGTGTGTGTGTGTGTGTGTGTGTGTGTGTGTGTGTGTGTGTGTGTGTGTGTGTGTGTGTCTTGTACTGAAGGGGTTAATGGAGTGTGTGGGGTCTGAGAGAGAGAGAGAGAGAGAGAGAGAGAGAGAGAGTTTAATAATAACTCTCCCTCTCTCTCTCTCTCTCTCTCTCTTTCCTTCACCTTGTCCTACTTTCTCTACTGCCACTCCCTTCATTCTTCTTTCCCTCACTCCTTCTCCTCCTCCACCACTTCATCTTCCCTCCCTCCTTCTCCCAATCTCTCCACTTTCCTACCCCCTCTCCCATTTCTTCCTCCATTCCTCCTTATCTTTCTTCTCTGCCTTATTTTTTCTTTCCTACTTCCTTCCCTCCTTCCTTCCTTCCTTCCCTCCTTCCTTCCTTTATTCATTCAGTCACTCATTCATTCATTCATTCATTCATTTCCTTTCTTCCTTCCTTCACACTTTTTCCTCCCCTTCTTTTCTATTCTTTTTTTTCTCCTTTCTTCTTACCTCCCTTCCTCTCTTCCTTCCTCCCTTCTTTCATTATTACATCTCTCCCATCCTCCCTTCTCCTTCACTTCTATTTATCCATCCATCCTAAAGTCCTTCCCTTCTTCCTTCGTTCGATCCATCCATCCATCCATCCATCCATCCATCCATCCTTTCTTCCTTCCTTCCTTCCTTCCTTCTTTCCTTCATTCATTCATTCATTCAGTCATTCTTTCCTTCCTCCCACGTTCCTTTATACCTTCCTTCCTTCATTCATTCAATCATTCTTTCCTTCCTCCGATGTTCCTTCTTACCTTCCTTTCTTCCTTCCTCCCCCGTCCTTCCTTCCTCTCTCATTGCCTCCATTCTCTCATCATCTCTCTCCTCCCTCCTCCCCCGTCCCTCCCCTCTCCATTTATATCTTCCTCCCCCTCCCTCTTATTGTGACAAGTCGTATCGTCCTGGTCTCCATGGCTCACTCCCTCTCCCCTCCCATCCCCTCCCCTCCTCCTCCCCTCCCATCCCGTCTCCCCCTCTCTCCTTCCTTCTCATCCCCTTCCAATCCCCCTCCCCTTCCCTCCCTCTCCCCTCCCCTCCAATCCCATCCCCTCTCCTCCCCTCCCCTCCTCTCCTCTCCTTCTCCCTCCCCTCCCCTCCCTCCTTTCTCTCTATTCTTCCATTTTCTCCCCCTTCTTCCCCTCCCCCTTCCTTCCTCCCCCCTCCCCAACCCTGGAAGAGGAGGAAGAAGATAATTACAATGAGAGAGAGAGAGAGAGAGAGAGAGAGAGAGAGAGAGAGAGAGAGAGAGAGGTGCACGTGTACGATTAAGTGGCAGGATCTATTACGTACATGTGTACATAAGCCTCATGTAAAAACACTAAAGTCGTACACAGCTTCTACATGCACACAAACGCGAAATGACAGCGGGTACTCTCTCTCTCTCTCTCTCTCTCTCTCTCTCTCTCTCTCTCTCTCTCTCTCTCTCTCTCTCAATTACGTTAAGACACACACACACACACACACACACACACACACACACACACACACACACACACACACACACACAGCTCGACATCCAGCCTTTAATTTGTGTGTACGGCGGAATGCGGGATTGATACGGTTGGCTGCACAGGCACACAAGTACACGCACGCACATAAACATGCACACACACGCCCTCACGCACGCACACACAGACACACAGCTTACATAAACACCCGTGTGGATGAGAGTAGGTACACACACACACACACACACACACACACACACACACACACACACATGAATTATTGCAAGCATGATCGTAACTCCAGCCGAAATAAAAAGAAAATAAGATGAAGATTATTGACTCAGTTGTATTTTCTCTTTTTGATGATTGAATTGAGAGAGAGAGAGAGAGAGAGAGAGAATGCAAAACACGATGCAAGGGGGATAGCTGTCAGGCAATTTCCATTCATTTTCTGTATATAACTTTCACTTTTTTCATTATTCACTACCTGCAAAATATTAGTAAAAAAAAAAAAAATGAATAATACTGATGTCGATGATGATGATGGCTACTAAGAAGATGAGAATGGGGGTATCAGGGGGCCAGATCTGTGTGTGTGTGTGTGTGTGTGTGTGTGTGTGTGTGAGAGAGAGAGAGAGAGAGAGAGAGAGAGAGAGAGAGATCATGACGACAGTATTAGAAGCGTAAATGGAGCAATAATATATGAGAAAGCAATAAAGAAGAAGAGATAGCTAGAAGGATGAATGAAAAGAGGAGAGCAAAAAATTGTTATATAATTGAGAAAAACAGTAACAGAAGAAAAGGGGAAGGAAAAGAGGAGAAACTGAAAGATATATAGAAAACTGATAAGCTGGTGTGAGAGAGAGAGAGAGAGAGAGAGAGAGAGAGAGAGAGAGAGAGAAAGAGAGAGAGAGAGAGAGAGAGAGAGAGAGAGAGAGAGAGAGAGAGAGAGAGAGAGAGAGAACTTACACTCTTTCCACGAGACTTGCTCACTTTTCTCCTCCTCTGTTTATTGTGTCATCTATACAGTAATTCTTATAGCAGAGTTATAAATGCCCACCTGACAGAGAGAGAGAGAGAGAGAGAAAGAGTTGGTGGAGGTACGAAAGGAATGAAAGGCTGGTAATTCACCGGGTCGGTCAGGATCACCTGATGGTCGTGATCATCAGCTTTTACCCTCCCGGAAGGGAGCTGAGAGCTCATATAGTCCGATCTAAGGGCAAGGCTGTGACCTTCACACACGCACACACCCGTCCCCTTGCTCAAGGGGGACAGTAACCACCCACTTCGTCAGTGAAACTTTTCGCAACCTGAGCGAGGCGCGAACTCCCGTCCACCAGTTGGCAAGCGGGAACGTTACCACTGCACCAGCGAGCGGTGTGTGTGTGTGTGTGTGTGTGTGTGTGTGTGTGTGTGTGTGTGTTAAAGAAAGCTAGAGATGACGTGACCGGATGAAGACAGAAAACAGTTAAATAGACTGATAGACAGATGGACAGACAGATACAAGGAGGAAGAGACAGATAGATAGACAGTCGGATATTATTCCTTTTCTCAAATGCTGGTTTTTGCATCTCTCTCTCTCTCTCTCTCTCTCTCTCTCTCTCTCTCTCTCTCTCTCTCTCTCTCTCTCTCTCTCTCTCTCTCTCTCTCTCTCTTCCACCAAGGTAACATCAGCCTCAGTGACAGTAATGACAGACAAACACATACATAAATACATACATAAAGGAACAGACATGGAGATACAGCGAGAGTAATCGATAAATGATAGATAAAAAGTATATATACACCGATAATGGAATACAAATGCTTAGAGAGAGAGAGTTACATAGAGTTACATAGCTACACAGACCACACAGACCTTACGGTCCCTACGAGGTGGTCCGGCCTTAATCCTAATATAGTGCATAGGAGCAGGAGAAAAGGATAGCACAGCAGAAGGCTCTCTCCCCCACCCTCCAGACCCTCCGGCATTTGCCGTACAGGAAGCAAGAGAGGAAGTAATACCTTGCAGGAATGAAAAACCTGAAGGAATTTTATAGGATCGGCAGAAAGTAGAATAATATGGAAAAGGAAAATTTGGGCATACAGCCACATACTTACTCTATGCATGCAATTTTTTTTTATTTAATCAAAAGATGAATAGAATGTTTATCTATTATATATATTCTAAAATATTGTCTGTGTCTGACAGACACATGAATGCAGACGCGAATATGCAATAATTGCTCCATCCTAACTAAACGATACCAATTGCGTCGAGATACATGTCCAGTCTCTTTTTAAATATATTTATGGTACCACTCTCAATCACATTCCCAGGGAGTTTATTCCATTCGCTTACAACAGAGTAAGTGAAGAAGTTTTTGGTTGTATCAAGATTAGCCTTCCTTGCTTGCAACTTCATACTATTTCCTCGAGTTACAGTCTCGGCAATTACTGTGAATAGCTTGCTTGAATCAGTATTACTAAAGCCTTTTAGAATCTTAAAACATTCAGTCAGTTGTCCCCTGAGTCTCCGTTTTCTAAGAGAGAATAGGTTTAATTCCCTGAGTCTCTCGAGGTATGGTTTATTCTTCAGGGACAGGATTAACTTGGTAGCCCTACGCTGGACTGCTTCCAGTATTTCTATATCTTTAATTAGGTGAGGCGCCCAAAATCGCACTGCAAACTCTAAGTGTGGCCTGACTATGCTTTTGTATAGGGGGATTACAATATCTTTGCTTTTATATGTAAAATGTCTTTTGATGAAGCCTAGGGCCCTGTTGGCTTTATTGGCGGCAGAGATACATTGATTTGAACATTTTAGATCGTCTGAAATTAGTACGCCTAGATCCTTAACTAGTGAGGACTTGCTAATGATTTGGCCCTTCATTTCGTAATCATAGCTTTTGTTTTTCTTCCCACATTGCAGTACCTGACATTTGCTTACATTGAAGGGCATTTGCCATTTTTCTGACCAGCTGATAATTTTATTAAGGTCATTTTGAAGGCTAATTCTGTCTTCTTCAGTTAATATAGTGTTGCCGATTTTTGTGTCGTCTGCAAATTTAGAAATGAAGTTGTTTAGGCCAACATCGATATCGTTAATATACATAATAAATAGGACTGGTCCCAACACTGATCCCTGAGGAACACCACTGGTCACTGGAGCCCAGTCTGACTCTACTCCATTTATAACGACTCGTTGCTTTCTCTCACTTAACCAGCAACGTATCCTCCTATGAATATTTCCGTCAATTCCAAGTGATCTTACTTTTGTCATTAGTTTATCATGCGGCACTTTGTCAAAGGGTTTCTGGAAGTCTAAGTAGATTATATCAAGTGACCTGGTACAATCATTCATTTTAAAAAGTGAATCGTAAAACTCAATTAAATTTGTCACGCATGATCTCCGCGTTCTAAAGCCATGCTGGCTGTTCCTAATTACGTTATTAGTTTCTAGGAACTCAACTATCCTATCTCTAATTAATGATTTGAGGATCTTTCCCAAGACAGAGGTTAGGCTAATTGGTCTATAATTACCTGGTTGATCTCTACTGCCCTTTTTATATATAGGAGTCACGTTAGCCAGTATCCAGTCTACTGGAACCTTTCCTTGTTGTAGGGACTTGTTAAAGATAGATGTTAGAGGGCTGCATATTACATCCATCACATTTTTTAGTATTTTAGGGTAGAAACTGTCTGGGCCGGGAGTCTTATTACTGTTCATTTTATTAAGTTTATCTCTCACTTCATTACTGCTAATATGCATATCACTTAGTGCGTTTTGGATTGACATTTGATGCTCTTCGATGGTGTCATTGGCGTCTACTGTGAAAACTGAACTGAAAAACTTATTTAAAGTAGAGGCAATTTCTTGATCGTCCGTGATAAGAGCACTCTCGTCGCTGATAAGTGGACCAACGCCCGCCTTGAGTCTCTTATTGCCGTTAATGTATCCATAAAAAAGCTTAGGATCCGTAGAACTTGTTTTTGCTACATCAATTTCAAATTGTCGTTTAGCTGTTCTAATGAGTTTTTTAACTTTTCTTCTACTACTGGTATATTGCCGTGTGAGTAATTCACTGGTGTGACTTTTAAGCAAGGTGTGGAGACGGTTTCTTTCTTTAACTGCTCTGCTAATATCGGCATTAAACCATGCTGGTTTGTTTCTACCCTTGGTTTGTCTAGATTTCATTGGCACGTACTTGTTTTGAGCGGTCATGAGAGAGAGAGAGAGAGAGAGAGAGAGAGAGAGAGAGAGAGAGAGAGAGAGAAGAGAGAGAGAGAGAGAGAGAGAGAGAGGGGGGGAGAGAGAGAAGAGAGAGAGAGAGAGAGAGAGAGAGAGAGAGAGAGAGAATTAGCCAGGCTCCCGTTTTTTAAATCCAGGGTTGGGGTTTTTCTTTTCAGGGGTGACTATTCTGGAGACCGAGAATTAGAGAGAGCGAATGAGGCCTTAGGGAACGAACATGAGTCCCTATCACTGCTGGTATCTAAGAGGGGGAGGTGGGGGGAGGTAGAAAGATGGGGTGAGAGGGAATAGGGGAGGGGAGGGTATGGAGAGAAGGTAGGATTAGAAGGTAGAATATAAGATGGTGATGAGAGAAAATGTGAGTGTTGGGGGTGAGGGGTGAGGGGGATGAGAGTGTTGTGGGGCGGTGGGGTGAGGAATGGGGTGTTTGGTGGGGGATGGTGGGGGTAATGGGGTGACGGTGTGTTCGAGGTAAGGGTGTTAGGGGGATGATGAGGGGGATAAGGGCGGGAGATGTTGGGGAAGGTGTGGGCGGGGAAGGGATATATGGGACTGAGATATGTGGGTGGGATGGGGATGGGAGGGGTGTGGGAAAGGGGGTGGGGGTATTGAGGTGAGGGGAGGGAAAATGGAGGAAGGAGGAAGGATGTGGGTGTGGGTGAGGGGGGGTATGGGAGGGTTGTGGTGTGGTGGGTGGAAAGAAGTAACGGTGTGGGAAGGGGAGACAGTGTGGTGTGGTGTGGTGTGGTGTGGTGTGGTGTGGTGTGGTGTGGTGGAAAGGGGAGGTGGGGGAAGGCTGAGGTGAGAGTGAGATCACAGTGGATTGGGGTGGGGTTGGGGGTGAGTAAGGGGGTGAGGGATTAGGGTCAAAGTAAAATGGGGTGAACTGGGGGGCTGGGGTAGAGGTGGGGTTAGAATGGATAAACTGTGGAGAATAATTTGGGTGTTCGTGTGTGTGTGTGTGTGTGTGTGTGTGTGTGTGTGTGTGTGTGTGTGTGTGTGTGTGTGTGTGTGTGTGTGTGTGTGTGTGTGTGTGTGTGTGTGTGTCGGGGGTTGCCTGAGGGGGTTGCTAATAATCTGGGAAGGGCAGGTGGGGTTGGGAAGAAGGGGTTTGGCAATTTAACACATGCTAGGATCTTGTCATTATATTTAACCTCATAATAGACGATTTCTTTCAGCTGAGGGAAATCCTAGGGGCTATCAAGGGGCTAAAGCCTAATATTCAGGTCGACAAGGACGATTTTTGGATCTGAAACAAATCGCAGCATTTTCCAAAGTCTCATAAAAATTCTGGATTAAATCTGTCACTACTACAAACCAGGTAAATTAATCCACCGAAATTACCACCTGGCGATTTCCCACATCTTTAAAAAATCCCATTCGTCGAGGGATTTAACAGTACACCAAATAAATCCCTCTGTTCCTGAAATAAGACAATTTCCTTCAACTGAAATAAATTCACCTAAACTTGGCCAAAATTTTCGTCTTTTTGCAGCTTATTTCACGTAGTTCGGTGGCAGAAAAAATATTACTATGGCTCTATATCCTTTTCATTGCATTTCTTCGTGACTAGCATCATATTATAGCGTTACTCTATTGCTACAACTCAGCATTCAAGACAGAGAGATGGCAATTTTAGATCAAGGTGGGGTGGAAAGAGTAAAGGCGAAGACAAAAATCTATAATATTTCTCTCCAGCTTAGATATATAGCAAAAAATCAATGTGTTTTTGTTATAAGCAGTTCTGTAAATATTTCCCCTATTTAAAAAACACAAAGGAAAAAATACTGAAAATGCAAAGTTCATATCACGCAAACAGGTGAATATTCAGTGACTGAGAAATATTCGTGGATAAGAGAAAAATATTATGTTTTTGGTAACTTATGCCCCCCACCCCCTCCTCTCTCTCTCTCTCTCTCTCTCTCTCTCTCTCTCTCTCTCTCTCTCTCTCTCTCTCTCTCTCTCTCTCTCTCTCTCTCTCTCTCTCTCTCTCTCAGACACACACACAGATCTCTTCATTTTTTTTTCATTTGTTCCTTCTCCTCTTCCTCTTCCTCCCTCTCAGAATTTTCTTAACCTTCTCCTCCCCCTCCTCCTCCTCCTCCTCCCTCCTCTTCCTCCTTCCTTCTCCTCCCTCCTCCTCCTCCCTCCTCCTCCTCCTCCTCCGCAACGTAAGAGGGTAAGCTTAATCTCATCACCCGTAAAAGCACCTGGCCATTAACACCTTCCAGTCCTCTTCTTCGTTACAAGTCTTCATCTTCTCTTCCTCCTCCTCCTCCTTCTTCTCTCTCACTACTCCTTATTCCCTTCTTCTTCTTCTTCTTCTCCTCCTCTTCCTCCTCCTCCTCCTCCTCCTCCTCCTCCTCCTCCTCTTCCTCCTCCTCCTCCTCCTCGTCCCCTTCTTTCTCTTTAATAGTAGCAGTAGTAATAGTAGTAGTAGTAGTAGTATCATCATCATCGCCATCGTCATCATCATTATTATTATTGTCACTGTTATTATCATTATTCCTTTTTCTCTCCCATAATACCTACTGTCTCCTCCATTTCTGACCACTATATTTTTTCAACATTTTCTCCTCTCTCTCTCTCTCTCTCTCTCTCTCTCTCTCTCTCTCTCTCTCTCTTTCAGCTATTTTCTTTCTCCCTTTTTTCCCTTCAAAATTATTGGCCAGAAAATTAAGATAGTGACTCTTGTTTTCAGTATCCGTTTTCTTTGGCCACCTCTTCACATTTTCAACCCCTTCAGATCGACGACGAATTTTTATTTATACCTCTTCAATATATTCATTATTTATCAATTTATTTATTCTTAATTCATTTTATTTATTTTATTATATTTTTTCATTTATCAATTTGTTTTATTATTTTATTTACTAGATTTATTTTCTTCATATTTTTATTACTTTCAATTTTTATTAATTTCCCAACTTTATTTTATTTATTCAGTTCTTATTACGTTCAGACGATTTTATTCAGCTTGCTAAAGACATCCTCGAAGTGAAGGGGTTAGACAATCTATCTATTTATTTATCTATCTATCTATGTATCTGTCCACCTTTTTTCTTTCTATCTCTGTCTATCTATCTATCTGTCTATCTTTTTTCCTTTCTGTCTATCTATCTATCAATCTATCTATCTATCTGTCTACTTTTTTCTTTCTATCAATCTATCTGTCTATCTATCTATCTCTATCTCCGCCCGTTTTTAATCCCAGCATGATACCCCTACCCTATTCTCTCTCTCTCTCTCTCTCTCTCTCTCTCTCTCTCTCTCTCTCTCTCTCTCTCTCTCTCGGCCTGTCTTTAATCTCAACGGAATGGCTCTACTCTTCAGGTGTTATTAAGGCTACTTAATCAGGTGAAGTGAGGTGCTTTGAAAATTCTCATGACTTTATTAAGGAGTTACTGGAGGTATTATAGGAATGAATAATAAATAGAGAAAGAGAGAAATAAAGACAAAGGAGGAACAGAAGGAAGGAAGGATTGGAAATAAGGTGTGATTAAACAGGTAAGGGGAGAGAGAGAGAGAGAGAGAGAGAGGAAGTGGGAGGTGAGGGGGAGATTTGGGTGGAACGGGAAGAGAACTTTAAGGGAAGAAGGAGGGGATTACATAGGATTACATAGGAGAGCAAACAGCAACAGACCTTATGGTCCTTTCGAGGCTGCTTGTTACAGAGAAAACTATGACTACAAGATCTAACTCTACATGCTGAAGGATAAGGATAGTAAAACAAGAAGGGTCCCCCCACCACCAAACCCTCCAGGAAAAAGTGAGAAAAACCACCATGCAGCATGGAAAAACTGACATGGAAATTTCATAGGAAATACTGGAAAGGAAAAGTCACATTCTATAATACTTTGTCTATAAGCTACCCGATTGAGTAACCTGAAAGAGAAAGTAATCAAATAAACTAATAGTTACAGCATGACATTATAAACCGGTGCATTGAGTTAATGCTAAGTCTGTGGACATAACGTGGAAACTACACACTGCACAGTGTGGATGGTTAGGGGTGGTGCGGTAGCTTTTCCTGGCACTTTTTAGGGAGGCAGCAGTCAATCGGGCACTAGCTCCGTTCACTCCACTGAGACAAGGAACTCTCCCATCTGGGACAAGTACACAAAGTCTCATCCTGAAGCAGTGACCCCTGGTACATAAAAAAAAAATCCCGATGGTGGTCACTTGACTAACAGGGACCCTCAGTGATCCACAGCCCATCACAGGTCGAAAGTAAGAGTAGTGACCATTTACTCCGGGCTATCTGTGCAGATCCTAATCTGTGCTTATATTACTCTCTTTGCATTGGGGAGATTGAAAACTATATAAGACGGGTGTCTTAGACAAAAGGGGACTGCACAGTGCACAGTGTGGATGTACAATGCAAGAGTGGATGTTCAGGGGTGGTGTGGCAGCCTTGCCTGGCACTTTTTCGGGAGGCAGCAGTCAATCAGGCCCTAGCTCCGTTCACTCCACTGAGACAAGGAACTCTCCCATGTGGGACAAGTACACAACTTTCATCCTGAAGCAGTGACCCCTGGTACATTAAAAAAAATCCAGATTTGGGGTCACTTGCCCAACAGAGACCCTCAGTGATCCACAGCCCATCACAGGTCGAAAGTAGGAGCAGTGACCGTTAACTTAGGGGTATCTGTGCGGATCCTAATCTGTGTTTACTGTATATTACCTCATTTCCATTGAGTAAATAAAAAAATGTATAATGACATGACATGACGCTATGTTAAGTTTACGGGGTGTCCTGTAGACACGAGGGGACTGCACAGTGTGGATTTTTAGGGGTGGTGCGGCAGCCTTGCCTAGAGCTTTTTAGGTAGGCAGCAGTCAGTCAGGCCCTAGCTCCGTTCAATCCACTGAGACAAGGAACTCTCCCATGTGGGACAAGTACACAAGTTTCATCCTGAAGCAGTGACCCCTGGTACTTAAAAAAAAAAAAAAAAGGATGGTGGTCACTTGACTAACAGGGACCCTCAGTGATCCACAGCCCATCACAGGTCGGAAGTAAGAGTAGTGACCGTAACTCAGGGCAAACTGTGCATATCCTAATCTGTGCTTATATTAATTTATTTGCATTGAATAAATTGAAAAATGTATAATGTCGTGACGCGACACTATGTATGGGTACGTTGTTTACGGGGTGTCTTGTAGACAAAAGGGGAACAAACTTACACGTAGCTATAAAAACAAGTTATTCGGACAGAAACAGTCAGCTGAAGATTCTTGTGCAAATACTTGTCTAATTTCTTTTTCAATGTCTCAATTGAGATACTCTTCACTGTATCTGAGGGTAATCTGTTCCAGATATTTACAACTCTGTTAAAGAAGTATTTTGCTTCATGGGTTTGGAAACACTTTCCCATAGTTTTGAAGGCATTACTTCTGGTTTGACTAGACTGGTCTATATCAAAATGTTTATTCACATCGAAGTTGTCATATCCCTTCATGATTTTGAAAACTTCAATAAGGTCCCCTCTTAACCTGCACTTCATTAGGCTAAATAATTTAAGTTCTCCAAGGCGTTCCTCGTATGGTTTATTACTAAGTCACAGTACCATTTTTGTGATTCTTCACTGAATTTTCTCTAATTTTTCAATGTCCTTTCTGTAGTATGGAGACCAGAATTGCACACAATATTCAAGATGGGGGCGCACTAGCGAGCTGTACAAGGCAAGTATGACTTTTTCAGATTTAAATTCAAAAGTTCTTCCAATAAAACCCACCAGCTTGTTTGCAATTTTAACTGCCTCGGTGCACTGCTTACTTGGTTTTAGGTCATTTGATATTATCTCACCAAGATCCTTTTCATTGTTTGTACTTGATAACTAGATATTGTTCATTTTGTAATTCGCATGGACGTTGTTACTTCCAATATGAAGTACTTTACATTTTTCTGTGTTGAATTTCATTTGCCATTTTTCTTCCCAGTTTGCTAAAGTATTAAGGTCATTTTGTAACTGCTGCCACTGTAATTCTGAAGTTACTTTATTGGTTATTTTAGTATCATCTGCAAATTTGGATATTTTACAATTTAGACCCTCATCAATATCATTTATATAGATAATAAAAAGTATCGGTCCAAGTACTGAGCCTTGGGGAACACCGCTGATCACATTATGCCATTTGGATTCCTTTCCGTTTATGACAACTCACTGTTTTCGGTCTGAAAGCCAGTCTTGTAACCATTTCTGCGTATTTCCTTTTATTCCATGTGCTTCTATTTTGCTCATGAGACGCTTGTGAGGGACAGTGTCATTTTTTTTTTTTTTTTAATGCGAGGAAGAAGGAACCAAAGGCCATGAGCCCGCAATAAGAGTTCCCTCCAAGAGA
The DNA here is from genome assembly GCF_032717465.1 of Coenobita brevimanus. NCBI lineage: Eukaryota > Metazoa > Arthropoda > Malacostraca > Decapoda > Coenobitidae > Coenobita > Coenobita brevimanus. The sequence continues at coordinate 51,648,397 of NC_136977.1, read as the reverse complement.
AAAACAAAATACAAGAAAGAGCCAAATTCGAGATCCATTCATTTCGAGATGCCTGGACACACTGCGTTTGAAAGACTGGAGATCATAGGCAGCAGGAAATACAGACAGAGGGAGACAGTTCTGAAAGTCGAGGTAAATTATATCTACTGCTCTTGAGTCATCGTATGATTTGTAAACATCATGGAAGAAGTCCAGTAAGTTAGTTAAGCATGAACGACGATGGATGAATCCATGCTGCGAGTCTTTAATTATATTATTTTCTTCCAGATTATTAACTATTTTATCTCTTATGATTTTTTCCATTAACTTGCACACTATTGATGTTAAGCTGATTGGTCTGTAATTTCCTGGGTGCGATTTATTTCCTTTTTTGAAAATTGGTGTTACATTTGCTAGTTTCCATTCGCATGGAACTTTCCCAGTACTTAAATTGTTGAATAAGACAGAGTGGCAACAGTAACTCATTTTTTGCTTCTTTAAGAATTCTCGGTGATATTTTATCGGGGCCAGGGGTTTTGTTTATGTTCGTGCTATTTATGGCTGAAAGGATATCTTTATTATGGATGGCATAGTTACTAAGGACTGTGCTATTTGCTTGGTTTGTGGGTAACAGTAGGTTTCTGGTGGTGTTTTCAACTGTAAAAACAGACGCAAAGTAATCGTTAAGAATGTTTGCCATTCCGACCTCATTTTCTGTGTGTCTGCCATTGTTTGTTTCTAGAGGACCTGTTGATGTAGTCATAACCTTTTTCTTTCTAATGTAACTGTAAAATTCTTTAGGATCTGATTTGCACGTATTAGCAATGTGGATCTCCAGTGCTCTTCTGCTTTGTTTAATGTCTTTTTGATATGCGGCGTAGATTATCGTACTGTAATTTATCATCGTTGTTTTGTGTAGTTTTATATTTATGGTATGCCTGTTTTTTGGCTATTAAGTTACTTTTAATTTCACTGGACCACCATTTTGGGGAGATGGAAGGAGGGGAAGAGTGGGGCGAGGGAGAAAAGATGAGAGGGGGAGGAAAGATTAGAAAGAGAACTGAAAGGGGAGGTGGGGAAGAAAAATAGCGAGGGAGAGGAAGGGGGAGGGGATGGAGAGATAGGAGAGAGAGAGAGAAGAGGGGAAAAAGTGTGAGGAGAGGGGGAGGGGGAGGAAGGAAAATGTGAGGGAAATTGAAGGGGAGGGAGGAACAGAAAGAGGAGAGAAAAAGGGGATGGAAAGAGGAGAAAGAGAGGATACAAAAACATGAGGTAGGAGGGGGAGAGGGGAAGGGGGAAGGAGAGGGAGAGGGAAAGGGAGAGAGGGAGGGGAAGGGAGCAAGAGGGAAGAGGGGAGGGGGAGGGGAGAGGGGAGGAGGGGGGTACCACGACACTGACAACAATAAGGGTCAAGCGACGAAACTTTTATGATTATTTACGACCCCATGATTTTTCCAGATATCCCTCTCTCTCTCTCTCTCTCTCTCTCTCTCTCTCTCTCTCTCTCTCTCTCTCTCTCTCTTGCCCTTCCCTATCCATTCCTATCTCCCCCCTCCCCCCCATCTCTATCAGGATCTATTTAGTTTCTCTCCCCTCCCTCTTCTCTCCTCCCTACCTCTTCTCCAAAACTTCCTTCTCTTCTTCCCCTCCCTTCCTTCCTCCCCCTTCCCTACCCATCTACCAAAACCTATCATGTTTAACTTTCTTCATTCCCTTCATCTTTTCCCTTCTCCGTCTCCTCCTCTTCCTCTCCCTTCCTTCCTCCTTCTTCCTTCTTACTTCCTCTTTAAGGCCGGTTCACACGAGCTAAATCGCGGCCGTTTTTTTCGCTGATATGCGGGGAAAAAATGCCGATTTCGACATTTCTCCCGGAAAGGTGTTTACACGTGCGGGGACTGCAGAGGCAGGAAGACGGCGACAGTGTTTACAAACAAAGATGGACCACCGTACTCGTGCTAGGTGTGCATCTCTTGCTCTTACACTTTTCCTGCTTCAAGATAAGCCTTCACGGCGGCGATTTAGCTCGTCTGAACAAGCCTTTACGGTGCTGTTCCTCCATCACTTCCCCCCTCTGACTTCCTCATGGCTGACATTAAAATTTCTTCAGTTGATGTATTTTCTGCCATTACTGGCCTCAGTACTAACAAGGCATATGGGCCTGATGGGGTCCCTCCTGTTGTTCTCAAAAACTGTGCTTCTGTGCTTACACCCTGCCTAGGCAAACTATTTCGCCTTTGTCTGTCAACTTGTACCTTTCCTTCTTGCTGGAAGTTTGCTCTCATTCAGCCAGTCCCAAAGAAGGGTGACCACTCCCAACCCTCCAACTATCGTCCAATTGCTTTAACGTCCTGTATTTCAAAAGTTTTCGAGTCAATTCTTAATAAAAAAATTTTAAGGCATCTTTCCTATCACAACCTTCTTTCCGATCGTCAGTATGGGTTCCGTCAGGGACGCTCCACTGGCGATCTTCTCACCTACCTTTCAGACTCCTGGTCATCCTCCTTTCGGGACTTTGGCGAAAGCTTTGCCATTGCACTTGACATCTCAAAGGCTTTCGATCGAGTCTGGCATAAATCTTTAATTTCCAAACTGCCCTCCTACGGTTTCTATCCTTCTATCTGTACCTTCATCGCTAGCTTCCTTTCTGGTCGTTCTATAGCTGCTGTCGTAGACGGCCATCGTTCTTCTCCTAGATCTATCAACAGTGGTGTTCCTCAGGGCTCTGTCCTATCACCAACTCTCTTCCTTCTATTCATCAATGATCTTCTAAGCTGTACATCTAACCCTATCCACTCATACGCTGATGACTCCACCCTTCACCTTTCCATTCGGTTCCCGCAACGCCCATCTCAACAGTTACTTCAAGAAACAAGGGATGAGGCTATGGCACACCTAATGTCTGACTTGGCTCATATCTCTGACTGGGGTAAAAATAATATGGTTGTCTTTAATGCTTCTAAAACTCAGTTCTTACACCTATCAACCCGACAAAATCTTCCACAGGTATACCCACTAATGTTTAATAATATTCAGATTAATCCTGCATCATCCTTGAACATGCTTGGGGTTTCATTTACTCGGGACATATCTTGGAAAGATCATATTACATCTCTTGTAAAATCTGCTTCCAAGAGATTGGGTGTGCTAAGCTGACTCCGCTCTTTCTTTACCCCTGCACAATTGTTGACTCTATACAGGGGTTTTATCCGCCCCTGTGTGGAGTACAACTCTCATGTGTGGGGTGGCTCCCCACATACAGCTCTTCTCAATAGGGTGGAGTCAAAGGCTTTTCGTCTCATTAACTCTCCTCCTCTTACTGACTCCCTTCAACCTCTGTCTCTTCGCCGCACTGTTGCATCTTTATCTCTTTTCTATCGCTACTTTAATGGTCACTGCTCCTCTGAACTGTCTGCTTGCATTCCTCCACCTCTACGACGGGCGCGTAGCACCCGTCTGGCAGCAAACTCTCATCCCTTTTCTGTCCAACTCTCTAATGCAAGAGTTAACCGTTACTCCCAGTCTTTCATTCATGCAACAGGTCAGCTCTGGAACTGTCTCCCTCTGTCTGTATTTCCTCCTGCCTATGATCTCCAGTCTTTCAAACGCAGTGTGTCCAGGCATCTCAAAATGATCGGATCTTGAATTTGGCTCTCTATTGTATTTTGTTTTTCTCTTGGAGGGAACTGTTACTGCGGGCTCATGGCCTTTGGTTCCTTCTTCCTCGCATAAAAAAAAAAAAAAAAAAAAAACTCAGCTTTCCGGTGGCTTCAGTGGCCGTATGCATAAATTTTCTTAAGCATAAAATCATGTATAAGATTCCTTGTGTATACCTTTAACTCATCCTTAAATAATCATATTTTTATACTCATATCAGATACACCCAAACTGGAATGAACGTTAAAGTGAGAGTAGCAGTAGTGTAAACACAAAAGACGTCGTATTCGACTTCGTTCCCAGAGCATTGCCTTGTTCGGTGCTTCCCTTTAAATCGGCCAGGTTTCTTTCTCCAGATTCCGGCAAAAAAAGACCGACATGTCGGTCTCTCCATACCGGCAAAAAAAGTTGCCGGAATTTCTACCGGGAAGCAAATTCCGGCAAAAAACGACCGCGATTTTGCTCGTGTGAACCGGCCTTACTCTTCTTCAACTTCTGTTGTTCCACGTCTGATGATTTTTCTTGATATTTACATTCTCCTTTTCCTTCCTTATCTTCTTTCCTCTTTCCTCCCTTCTTCATCTACTCTATATTCTTATCCTTCATCACTTCTCTTCCTTTTCTCCCTCCCTTCTCTTTCCTCTCTACTCTTCACTCTCCTCCTCTCTTTTTCCCTCTCTTCTCTTTCTCTCCCTTTCCATTCCTTCCCTCCCCTCTCCTCTCCCTCCATCCTTCTCCCTCCGTCCTTTTCCTTCCCTTCCTTCACGTGTCTCCTCCATTCCTTCTCCCTTGCCTCCATTCCCTCTCTTTTCCCCTCCCTCCTTCCTTTCACATTCCTTCCCTTTCCTCCTTCCCTTCCCTCCGTCCCCTACCTTCCCCCCCCTCTACTCCCTTTTGTTCCTTCTCCCACCTCTCCCCTCCCTTCCCTCCCTTCCCCTCCCCTCTCCTCCACTCCTCTCCCCTCCCGGTACAGAGACCCCTTACCCATTATACCCTCCCCTTAACGTCCAACCCAAGTACAAAATCCTTATATATTTTTGTGTTAGGTTGGTCTG
>NC_136977.1:51613709-51638709 GCF_032717465.1 Coenobita brevimanus | reverse complement strand
AGAGAGAGAGATTCCTTCCAGTAACGGAGCACACACACACACACACACACACACACACACACACACACACACACACACACAGGAGCCAATACCCAGTGAATGTTTAGTTAGGTAAGATCACTGTAAACACATTCTCTCACGTTTTCTATAACAATTTACAACATTTAAACACTTCTCTTTTCAACAAACGGGTTTCCTTTGGCTTACTTTCTCTTTTTCTGTTTCTGGATATTTTTTCATTCCCATCTTTATGATGGAATAAGGGTGATGATGATCATAACAATAATAAAAATAACAACACGAATAATAATAATAATAATAATAATAATAATAATAATAATAATATTAACAACTACAACAAAGAATATTGTCCAAGAACAATTCTATTATAAAAAAAAAATCTTGCCACAGCCATTGCCTATACTAGAAGCCGAACTATAAAGAGAACTTGAGGTCAAGGTCCTTGATCTTTTGCATGTCACCTCAGGTCATCACAGTCTATCCGTCCACCAAGGCTGGTGGCTCTAGCTTTAATCCTTCATGAAAAATTAGCCGGCATTTGGAATACCCGGAAAAGCCCCAATTTTTTACCCCAGGCGATCTCAGAATAATCAGCCGATTGAAACCATACTTCTTTCCGCACTGCGTCCGCCATTAGGCTATATTGTAGTAAAATTTCAGCTTCCCAGAATAAGCGGTTCTTGAGATAGCGTGGCTCACTCACTTTTCTGTGTTCCGGATAATATCCGGAGATCCGGTTGACGGATTGCCACCATATCTGACCAAATGAAGGGGACAGCTGTGCGACTAAGCTGAGCAAGTTTGAAGGCTCTACGGCAAACTGCCTTTGAAATAATGCAATTTTTAAATAAGAATAATTATAATATCAACTTTAACAAGATAACTTCCCACAGGGATGTGGAAAGCTTTAATAATCAACCTTTTCCCTTCGAAGGATGGGTGAACACACTTTCCCAAGCCATAAATTACACAGTTTAAAATCTTATATATATATATATATATATATATATATATATATATATATATATATATATATAATAATAATAATCTCCACGGTAGCAGAAAAATAAATGGCCATGATTATGCGTTTTTGTGAAGCACGATCAAGAATATGGATTTTTTTTGCCTAATATTCGAAAGTTCCTCAACGGTATGTAAACAGTACAATTTTTCAAACAGGATTCTGCCCATGGACAAAAATATATTCCATTATATTCCTTTCGCTGGCTACAAGAATTTTCATTTTATATTCTTTGCCACTTCGTGATGATGATGATGATGATGATGATGATGATATGATGATGATGATGGTAGTGGTGGTGGTGGTGGTGGTGGTGGAGAGTGTGGGTATCATCATGTTATGGTTGTGGTGGTGATTGTGGTGGTGGTGGTGATGGTGGTGGTGGTGGTGGTGATGATGATGATGATGATATAGCAATAATAATAATAATAATAATAATAATAATAATAATAACAATGCCCTCAGTCCTCTTCCTCCTATTTCACTTCACCCTGACTATAACGACCATCATCATGAAAACTTTAATGACAATAATTATGCAATATAGTCACGATCGCACCTGTGTTAGTTTAGAAGGGAAACGCATGCTCGCTTCTTCTCTATCTATCTGTCTATCTATCTATGCATCGCAACTTTATTATTCTTAGAAAGGGAACTCATGAACGCTTCGTCTCTCATCTATCTATCTATCTTCCTATCTATCTATCTATCTATCTACGACTATCTAACGATCCATCTATTTGTCTATCTATATACCTATCAATCTGTCTATGACTATCTATCTATCCATCTATTTGTCTATCTATATACCTATCTATTGTATGTCTATCCATCCATCCATCTACCTATCTAATTATCTATCTACCTACCTACCTGTTTATCTGTGTCTATCTATCCATCCATCCATCTTTCCATCTACTGTATTCATCCATCTATCCATCCATCTATCTATCTATATATCTATATTAAAATGATATATTCCAATTTCTCTCTCCCGGATCAAGGGCAGAGAAATTTCCGAGAACAATATATCACGTAATTAATCAACGCGAAAAAAAGACATGTGGAGAGAATGGAGAATGAAAGACTGACTAAGAGGGTGTATGTTGGTGAGGTGGAGGGAGGGAGAGGGAGGGGTAGACCGAGGATGAGGTGGAGGGATGGAGTTGAGAGGTATATGAGGGAGGGGTGGGTGGGTTGGGGGAGGGGAGTCAAATGGTGGGTGACAGAGTGACTTGGAGGCGTTTTGTCTGCGGCCACCCTTTGCGGGATTAGGGCGTCGGGCTATAGATAGATAGATAGAAAAAAAGCTCAAATTTTCTTGATGATGATAATGATGATGATAATGATGATATTGGTGATAATGATGATGATGATGATGATGATGATATTGGTGATGGTGGTGATGATGATGATGATGATATTGGTGATGGTGATGATGATGATGATGATGATGGTGTGATGATGATGATGATGATGATGACATTCGTGATGATGATGATGATGGTTCTTCTTCTTCTTCTTCTTCTTCTTCTTCTCCTCCTCCACCTCCTCCCCTACCTCTTCTCTTTTACCCTTCCCTTCTTCTCTACCCCCCTCCCCCTCCCTGACCCCTCAGCCCCCCCCCCTTCTCCAGGTAAGCAATTTGTGGAGTGGTCACGCTTACACACACACACACACACACACACACACACACACACACACACATACATACACAAGAGATTTAATTTCCTCTTATTTTCCAGGCAGTCTCCTCTTCCTCTTGATACAGGGAGAGAGAGAGAGAGAGAGAGAGAGAGAGAGAGATTCATTAACCCCTTCACTACGAGGCCCTCCTTAAAGATAATACAAATCGTCTACAGATTGCAAGAATAAAGTAATGACGTCATGGTATTGCAAGGGTCAAGGGATGCAACGAGGTCATCCTTATCTGCAATCCACACAATACTGCCTCATAGACTCCCATTCCCTTATCGCATTATCTATGTTCTTTTATAGAGGGATGCATTAGCTTGAGAGAGAGAGAGAGAGAGAGAGAGAGAGAGAGAGAGAGAGAGAGAGAGAGAGAGAGAGAGAGAGAGAGAGAGAGAGAGAGAGAGAGAGAGAGAGAGAGAGAGAGAGAGAGAGAGAGAGAGAAACCCATGAACCACCTTATCATCACATCCCTCTCTCATTATCTCACACACACACACACACACACACACACACACACACACACACACACACACACACACACACACACACACACATACGACTCATCTGTTCTTCATCTTTTTCGTACCGTGATTAGCATTTACCTGTTCATGGAGACAAGGTAAAAAGCAATCACCTCTAATCATCTCTTTTTTATTTTAACTTTTCCTAAAATTGCCCTTTACTTTAACTTTACCTAAAATTGTCCTTTACTTTAACTTACCTAGAATTGCCCTTTACTTTATATTGACCTAAACTGTCCTTTACTTTAACCTGGCACAGAATGATCCACAGGTATACATGGCGAATGATGAGAAGGGTGGATGGTGAACTGAATGAAAGGAAGGCAATGATTGATTATATGTATGTGGATGAAAGAATGCGAAGATGTGTAATGATGCAAGGACAATTATAGAGGTTGGGGGAATGGACTTTCTGATCACCACTTGTTGGTGGTCAGAACCAAGGTCTAAGTAAAATGGAGAAATAGAAGTAGTGAAGGACGGGAGGAAGGAGTAGTTGCAAGGAGAGTGGAAAGGTCACAAACGATGAGAAAAAGGCAGAATATAAGAGAGAAGTGGAGAAACGATTGGGTAAATATGAACTAGAGCAGATGGGGGACGTGGAAGGTGTGTGCAAGATATTCACAGAAAAAATAAGTGCAGCATGTGCGGTGGTGTGTGGGGTTAAGAGAAGAAGAAAGGGGGTGCAGGGAACAGCGTGGTGGAATGAAGAGGTGAGAGAGGCTGTGGCACAAAAGAAGAAAGCATATAATGAATGGATGAGAAATAGGGGCGTGGAAGAAGCTGAGAGAAGGAAAAGAGAGTTATATGTAAAAAGGAAAAGAGAGGTGAAAAGATTAGTAACAGAGAGTAAGAAGAGAGTGGATGAGGAATTTGGAAGGAATTTGAGTGTAAAGTGGAGGGACTGCAAGAAAATGTTCTGGAAAGAGATAAAGAGAGTAAGACAGAGTGGCAGTGAAGTTAATAGGGGAGTCAAAGATAAAAATGGTAGGTTATTAGTGGAGAGGGGAGAGAAAGTGAGCAGATGGAGAGAACACTTTATGGAATTGTTGAACACAGAGAATGAAAGTAATGCGAGTATAAGTGGCTGGAGAATGACTGGGAGAAAGAGGGAGGTGAAAAGACAGGAAGAAATCAGTATGATGGAAGTTGTGGAAGCAATAAAGAAAATCAAAATGGGGATAGCCCCAGGAATTGATGGAGTGTGTGGTGAAATGCTGAAGCATGGGGGAGAGATAGTAGTAGAATGGATGTGGAAGATGTGCAGAGTGGCCTGGGAGGAAGGTAGAGTCCCTGATGATTGGAAGTCAGGTATAATTATTCCCTTGTACAAAGGGAAAGGGGAAAAAGAAGTGTGTGGTAATCATAGGGGCATTTGTCTTCTTAATGTAACAGGAAAAGTATATGGTAAGATACTTATTAACAGAGTTAGGGAAATAACAGAGGAATTGGTTGGAGAAGAACAGGAACGCTTTAGGAAGGGAAGAGGTTGTGTAGATCAGGTATTCATTCTTAGATCTTTAGTGAAAAAGTTTCTAGAGAAGGGAAAGAAGTTGTATGTGGCCTTCATGGATCTGGAGAAAGTATATGACAGGGGAGATAGACAAGGATTGTGGAAAGTACTAAGAATATATGGAGTAGATGGGAAGTTGTTGAATGCTGTGAAGAGTATGTATGAGGATCCTAATGCTGCAGTGCGAGTGGATAGTGAACTGAGTGAAGTTTTCTATTTGAAGGTTGGGTTGAAACAGGGATGCTTCATGTCTCCATGGTTGTTCAGTCTGTACATGGATGAGGTTATAAAAGAGATATAAGGTAGGGAAGTGGATGCCGGAGTGGCCCTAGTGAGAGAGGGGAGTGTTTGGAAACTCTCTGTTCTGTTGTTTGCAGATGATATTGTGTTGTTAGGTGAAGACGAAGGGGAGCTGCAAGGCTTGGTGGATGAGTTTGAGAGAGTGTGTAAGAAACGGAATCTAAAGGTGAATATAGGGAAGAGTAAAGTGATGGTCTTTGAGAGAAGTGAAGTCAATGAATGTACAGTGAGGCTGGATGATGAGGAAATGGAAAATGTGAGTACGTTTAAGTACTTGGGTAGTGTGATGAGTAAGGATGGAGGTTTGAAGGGTGAAGTGCTTGAAAGGGTACAACAAGGAAGAAAGGTTGCTGGTTCCTTGAAAGCAGTGATAAGAAACAGGGAAGTGAGCATGAAAGTGAAAAAGTTACTACATGACAGTATTGTGATACCAACTCTAACGCATGGATATGAAGCTTGGACGTTGTTGGAGGGACACAAGTCAAGAGTGAGAGCAGTGGAAATGAGTTATTTAAGAGGAATCTGTGGAGCCACATGGAGAGACAGACTGACAAATGAGGATGTAAAGCAGCGTTGTGGTGTGGATGTGGATGTGATAGGAAGCGTTAGGAGGAATACACTGAGGTGGTTTGGCCATGTGGGGAGGATGGAGAGTGAGAGACTGACGAGAAGAGTGTATGTGAGTGAGGTGGAGGGGAAGAGAGGGAGGAGAAGGCCAAGGATGAGATGGAGGGATGGAGTGGAGAGGTATATGAGAGAGGGGGTGTGAGATGGGAGGAGGATAGTGAAATGGCGGGGGACAGGGCGATGTGGAGGCGATTTGTTTGAGGCCACCCCGTATGGGATTAAGGCATCTGGCAATTGATAAATAGATAGACTTTAACCTGACCTAAAACTGCCCATTACTTTAACTTGACCCAAAATTGTCCTTTAATTTAACGACCTAAAATTGCCCTTTACTTTAACCTGACCAAAAATTGTCCTTTACTTTGATCTAAAATTGCCCTTTACTTTAACCTGACCTAAAATTGTCCTTTACTTTTACCTAAAATTGCCCTTTACTTTAACCTGACCTAAAATTGTCCTATATTTTGATCTAAAATTGCCCTTTACTTTAACTTAACCTAAAATTGTCCTCTACTTTGACCTAAAATTGCCCTTTACTTTAACCTGACCTAAAGTTGCCCTTTACTTTAACTTGACCTAAAATTGCACTTTACTTTGTCTTGACCTAAAATTGCCCTTTATTTTTTCTTGACCTAAAATTCCCCTTTACTTTAACTTGAACTGAAATTGCCCTTTAATTTGCCTTGACCTAAAATTGCCCTGTACTTTAACTTGACCTAAAATTGCCCTTTACTTTAACTTGACCTAAAATTGCCCTTTACTTTTCTTGACCTAAAATTGCCCTTTACTTTAACTTGACCTAAAATTGCCCTTTACTTTAACTTGACCTAAAATTGCCCTTTACTTTAACTTGACCTAAAATTGCCCTTTACTTTAACTTGACCTAAAATTGCCCTTTACTTTAACTTGACCTAAAATTGCCCTTTACTTTAACTGGACCTAAAACTGCAGTTTACTTTAACCTGACCTTAGATTGCCCTTTACTTTAGCTTGACCTAAATTTGCCGTTTATTTTAACGACCTAAAATTACTTTAACTCAACCTAAAATTGCCCTTTACTTTAATCTGACCTAAAATTGCCCTTAACTTTAACTTTACCTTAAATTGTCCCTTCTCAGTCTTAAATATTAAACTGTAAAACGAGATTAACCAACTACCACTTCCACACATCCGCTATCCACTCTTCCACCTCCCTTCACTACCCTCCACCAGTCACGAAGAAGTGCTATGGAATGAAATGAGCAGCCGTAGCATTATTTTTTTTCTGATACTGAGTGAAATAAGCAGCAAAGCGCAGTCAGACTGGGCAATCGATTTGACTTTTAACCAAGGAGACTCATTCCTACCCCATAACGAAGGCTCGAAATTTCAGACCACCACAATGTATTATTGAAGTTCTAAGCAGTCCAGTTCCATCAGATGAAAATAAAACATAGATAAGATGATAAAATAATAAATATGAAGATTAAAAAATTAAATATAAAAATAGGGTAATAAAAAAAGATACATTTCCTCGTCCAAAAAACATCACTATTATTTCTTCATTATTGTAAACATCATCCCATTTTCTGATGTTAAGGGGTACTTGAAAACATCCCATTTTCTGATGTTTGGGGTACTTGTAAACATCCCATTTTCTGATGTTAGGGGGCACTTGTAAACATCCAATTTTCTGACGTTAGGGGGCACTTGTAAATATCCCATTTTCTGATGTTATGGGGCAATTGTAAACTTTCCATTTTCTGATGTTAGGGGGCACTTGTAAACATCCCATTTTCCGATGTTAGCACTTGTAAACATCCCATTTTATGATGTTAGGGGGTACTTGTAAACATCATCCCATTTTCTGATTTTAGGGGGGTACTTGTAAACATTATCCCATTTTCTGATGTTAGGGGGTGCTAGTAAACATCCTATTTTCTGATGTAAAGGGGAACTTGCAAACATCATTCCATTTTCTGATGTTAGAGGGTACTTGTAAACATCATTCCACATTTTTCTGATGTAAGGGGGTACTTGTAAACATCATCCCATTTTCTGATGTTAGGGGGCACTTGTAAACATCCCATTTTCCGATGTTAGCACTTGTAAACATCCCATTTTATGATGTTAGGGGGTACTTGTAAACATCATCCCATTTTCTGATTTTAGGGGGGTACTTGTAAACATTATCCCATTTTCTGATGTTAGGGGGTGCTAGTAAACATCCTATTTTCTGATGTTAGGGGGAACTTGCAAACATCATTCCATTTTCTGATGTTAGAGGGTACTTGTAAACATCATTCCACATTTTTCTGATGTAAGGGGGTACTTGTAAACATCATCCCATTTTCTGATGTTAGGGGGTACTTGTAAACATCCCATTTTCTGATGTTAGGGGATACTTGTAAACATCCCATTTTCTGATGATAGGAGATACTTGTAAACATCCCATTTTCTGATGTTAGGGGTACTTGTAAACATCCCATTTTCTGATGTTAAGGGGCACTTCTCCATTACCCCCTTCACTACTGATCACGCCTATCTATTTTCACTCATTTAACAGCCTCACAATCTTATCTCAATGAAGGGAAGATCTTGCAGTGAAAGGGTTAATGGACTGGTGAAGGGGAGTGAAGGGGAGGGAGGAGGAAGGGGAAAGGGAAGGGGAAGGATAGAGAGATGGAGGAGGAGGAGGATGGGTCAAATTCCAACCCGCCTATAAGAGCCTGAGATGGAGGGTAGATGTGCATAGATGGCTGGGTAGGTGATAGGGATGGGGGTAGACGTGGCCGATGGAGGGGGCAGACAGAGTTGAGAGAGAGAGAGAGAGAGAGAGAGAGAGAGAGAGAGAGAGAGATGGGGGGGCGGACATGTGGAGACAACAGCATCGCTAGTGCGAGGTAAATCCTATTAATCCTTACTATGCAGCCTTCACCTCCAGATGAGAGAGAGAGAGAGAGAGAGAGAGAACGTACCATTATTTCCCCTCCCTTTCTCCACTAATTCACCCTTCTCTCTCTCTCTCTCTCTCTCTCTCTCTCTCTCTCTCTCTCTCTCACACACACACACACACACACACACACACACACACACAAAGCTTAGCGTAATCATAAAGATATGGTTACAAACTGAATCACGCCAACCTGACCACTTATCTCTCTTTCTCTCTCTCTCTCTCTCTCTCTCTCTCTCTCTCTCTCTCTCTCTCTCTCTCTCTCATATCCTCCCTACCCGTCCGCTTTCCCCGTTCCTCCTTCTTTCCCTTCCTCTTTTCCTCTCCTCCTTCCCCTCTCTCCCCAACTCTCCCCTTCCCCACCCCTCCTTTCTTCCCGTCCCTCCTTCCTCTCCTCCTCCGTTTCTGCTTCCTCCTCACTCACCTCTCCCCGTCTCCTCTCTTGCCTCCCTTGTTCCTCCCCTCTTTCCTCTCCCCTCCTCCATTTCTCCCCTCACTCTCTCCTCTTCCTCAAACCCCCTCCTCCCCTTAATACTCTCCCTAAACCTTTCCTCTCCTCTTCCCCCCTCCATCTCACTCCAGCCTTCCCTTCTCTCAAACAACGTCCCTTTTCCCCCCGTCCCCTCCCCCTATGCCCCTTCCCCTCACCCACCCTAGCCTGTAGCCCGTCACGTAAGATGCAGTAGCCCGTAGCCCTTCAATGGTAGCCCTCAAGGAAGCTCTCAGTAGCCTTGTAGTCTCTAAAAGTCTAAGTCTTTCACACTATCTGAATCTGTCACAAGCTGCTAAGATCTGGCCAGACTGAGAGATGAAGTGACTTGGAAGGCTTGCAATCTCCCTTCATTACCTCCAAGTTCAGGACGTGTGAAAAAATCTTAGTGGATCTTAAGACGTAAAAAAATAAAACTTAGTGGATCTTAAGACGTAAAATATCTTAGTGGATCTTAAGACTTTAAAAATCTTAGTGGATCTTTAGACGTAAAAAAATCTTAGTGGATCGTAAGACAAAAAAAAATCTTAGATGATCTTAGGACTTAGAAAATCTTAGTGGATCTTAAGACGTAAAAAAAATCTTAGTGGATCTTAAGTAATAAAAAAATCTTAGTGGATCTTAGGACATGTAAAAAAAATCTTAGTGGATCTTAAGACATGTTCGCAAGTGACAGGTGAGCAGTTACTTTACATGTTGCGATTTTAGGGTCAGGTAGTGTTCAGACAGGTGAGTAACGTAATTAGTGCCCAGGTGAGCTACACTCGACCTGCCTTCCCCTGACGGAACTGGACTAATCTCTAATACTGGAAATTGCTGGAAATCAGATTAGCCTTGGTTGTGGGGTAATAGTCTCCTTGGTTACTAGCCCATTTTCACTCCAACTTAGCCCAGATTTTCGTCCTTTTGGTAACTTATTTCACGTAGCTCGATGTAGAAAAATATCAGTCTCCTTGGTTACTAGTCCAATTTCACTCCAACTAAGCCCAATGTTCGTTCTTTTTGCAGCTTATTTCACGTAGCTTGGTGGCTGGAAAAAAAAAAAAAGTCTCCTTGGTTACTAGTCTATTTTCACTCCAACTTGGCCCCGATATTCGTCCTTTTCCAGCTTATTTCACGTAGCTAAGTGGCAGAAAAAGACAGTAGTACGGCTCTACATTCTTCCCACGGCACTTACTCGTGACTAGCATCATATTTCAGTGTTAAGCTATTGGCACAACTCAGAACTGAAGGTGAAGAGATGGCAGTTTTAGGCCAAGTTTGAGTAAATGGAGTATAGGCATTTAAACTCCCTAATCTGACTACACCTATGTCAAAAAAAAAGGGGGGGGGGATAGTTCAAATCCCGGCAGTATACGAGAAAAAGTAAGTTCAACAAGAGCAGGCGTTTGGGGATAGCAGGGGGGGGGGTTACTTTGCATGCTGTGAATTTAAAGCCTCTTAATGTCTGGACAGGTGTGTAGCCTAATTAGTGGCCAGGTGAACAAGTGATTTAAAAGATGTGCAGGTGAGTCATTACCGGGATGCTCAGGTGCCCGGGTATACAAATGTTCCTCATCTACTTCCCTATTCCTCATCTTTTTTTTTTTTTTTTTTATGCAAGGAAGAAGGAACCAAAGGCCATGAGCCCGCAGTAACAGTTCCCTCCAAGAGAAAAACAAAATACAATATAAAGCCAAATTCAAGATCCGATCATTTTGAGATGCCTGGACACACTGCGTTTGAAAGACTGGAGATCATAGGCAGCAGGAAATACAGACAGAGGGAGACAGTTCCAGAGCTGACCTGTTGCATAAATGAAAGACTGGGAGTAACGGTTAACTCTTGCATTAGAGAGTTGGACAGAAAAAGGATGAGAGTTTGCTGCCAGACGGGTGCTTCGCGCCCGTCGTAGAGGTGGAGGAATGCAAGCAGAGAGTTCAGAGGAGCAGTGACCATTAAAGTAGCGATAGAAAAGAGATAAAGATGCAACAGTGCGGCGAAGAGACAGAGGTTGAAGGGAGTCAGTAAGAGGAGGAGAGTTAATGAGACGAAAAGCCTTTGCCTCCACCCTATTGAGAAGAGCTGTATGTGGGGAGCCTCCCCACACATGAGAGTTGTACTCCACACAGGGGCGGATAAAACCCCTGTATAGAGTCAACAATTGTGCAGGGGTGAAGAAAGTGCAGAGTCGGCTTAGCACACCCAATCTCTTGGAAGCAGATTTTACAAGAGATGTAATATGATATTTCCAAGATAAGTCCCGAGTAAATGAAACCCCAGGCATGTTCAAGGATGACGCAGGATTAAGCTGAATATTATTAAACATTAGTGGGTATACCTGTGGAAGATTTTGTCGGGTTGATAGGTGTAAGAACTGAGTCTTAGATGCATTAAAGACAACCATATTATTTTTACCCCAGTCAGAGATACGAGCCAAATCAGACATTAGGTGTGCCACAGCCTCATCCCTTGTTTGTTGAAGTAACTGTTGAGATGGGCGTTGCGGGAACCGAATGGAAAGGTGAAGGGTGGAGTCGTCAGCGTATGAGTGGATAGGGTTAGATGTACAGCTTAGAAGATCATTGATGAATAAAAGGAAGAGAGTTGGTGATAGGACAGAGCCCTGAGGAACACCACTGTTGATAGATCTAGGAGAAGAACGATGGCCGTCTACAACAGCGGCTATAGAACGACCAGAAAGGAAGCTAGCGATGAAGGCACAGATAGAAGGATAGAAACCGTAGGAGGGCAGTTTGGAAATTAAAGATTTATGCCAGACTCGATTGAAAGCCTTTGAGATGTCAAGTGCAATGGCAAAGCTTTCGCCAAAGTCCCGAAAGGAGGATGACCAGGAGTCTGAAAGGTAGGTGAGAAGATCGCCAGTGGAGCGTCCCTGACGGAACCCATACTGACGATCGGAAAGAAGGTTGTGATAGGAAAGATGCCTTAAAATTTTTCTATTAAGAATTGACTCGAAAACTTTTGAAATACAGGACGTTAAAGCAATTGGACGATAGTTGGAGGGTTGGGAGTGGTCACCCTTCTTTGGGACTGGCTGAATGAGAGCAAACTTCCAGCAAGAAGGAAAGGTACAAGTTGACAGACAAAGGCGAAAGAGTTTGCCTAGGCAGGGTGTAAGCACAGAAGCACAGTTCTTGAGAACAACAGGAGGGACCCCATCAGGCCCATATGCCTTGTTAGTACTGAGGCCAGTGATGGCAGAAAGTACATCAACTGAAGAAATTTTAATGTCAGCCATGAGGAAGTCAGAGGGGGGAAGTGATGGAGGAACAGCACCGGAATCGTCTAAGGTAGAATTGGAGGAGAAAGTCTGTGCGAAGAGATCTGCTTTATCAGTAGAAGAAATAGCTACAGAACCATCAGAGTAGAAAAGAGGAGGGAAGGATGATGAGGTAAAGTTGTTAGAAAGATTTTTGGCAAGATGCCAGAAGGAGCGGGAAGAATTCGAGTTGGAGAGTTGAGAGCATTTAGTATGGATGAAATTATTTTTAGTAGAGCGAAGAACAGACTTAGCACGATTCCGGGCAGAAACGTAAAGATGGTGTGATTCAGGGGTGGGTTGGCTCCGGTACCTTTTGTAGGCCTTCTCCTTGTTGCGGACAGCATATAGAACAAGCGTGATTAAACCAAGGCTTTCTTGCATTAGTCAAAGGATATGAGAAAGGAATGTATGCTTCCATGCCCGAGAGAATAACCTCCGTAATTCCTCATCTACTTCCCTATCCCTCATCTACTTCCCTATCCCTCACCTACTTCCCTATCCCTCACCTACTTCCCTATCCCTCATCTACTTCCCTATCCCCCATCTATTCCCTATCCCTCACCTACTTCCCTATTCCTCATCTACTTCCCTATCCCTCACCTACTTCCCTATCCCTCATCTACTTCCCTATCCCTCACCTACCTCCCTATCCCTTACCTACCTCCCTATCCCTCATCTACTTTTCTATCCCTCACCTACCTCCCTATCCCTCACCTACCTCCCTATCCCTCATCTACCTCCCTATCCCTCACCTACCTCCCTATCCCTCACCTACCTCCCTATCCCTCACCTACCTCCCTATCCCTCACCTACCTCCCTATCCCTCATCTACCTCCCTATCCCTCACCTACCTCCCTATCCCTCATCTACCTCCCTATCCCTCACCTACCTCCCTATCCCTCACCTACCTCCCTATCCCTCATC
This sequence comes from Coenobita brevimanus, assembly GCF_032717465.1. Lineage (NCBI taxonomy): Eukaryota > Metazoa > Arthropoda > Malacostraca > Decapoda > Coenobitidae > Coenobita > Coenobita brevimanus. The sequence goes on along the minus strand of NC_136977.1, from coordinate 51,625,397 downwards.
TACCTCCCTATCCCTCACCTACCTCCCTATCCCTCATCTACCTCCCTATCCCTCACCTACCTCCCTATCCCTCACCTACCTCCCTATCCCTCATCTACCTCCCTATCCCTCATCTACTTCCCTATCCCTCACCTACTTCCCTATCCCACGACAGAAGGATGGTAGACTGCACGAGAAAGTAGGGCCACAACAACAACAACAACTACTACTACTACAATAACAATAACTACTTCTATTACCGTACTGCTATTTCCAAATCTACTACTACTACTACTACAACTTCTACCACCACCACCACTGCTACTACTACTACTACTATTACTACTACTACTACTACTACTACTACTACTACCACCACTACTACTACTACTCCTACATTTTCCCTCGCAACAAAATCACCTTAGCCTAAACGAAACACCAACTAAAATACTCAGGTGAACAGGTGTGCATGCAGGTGTATCGACAGGTGCACATCCTAATTAATCTCACCTGGACACACGAGCATACCAGGCAAACTATGGTTTACTGCTTCAAATACTACACCTGGTATACCCTGAACAGCGGGTATGGATGTGAAACTGGTATGAGGGGAGGAGTATGGGGTGTGTATGACGCAAGATGGTTTGGAGTAAGTGAAGGTTTGGTTATACAGATTGCGTATTTAGGTGGATGTTTACATATATTAATGCTTATATACATACATGAATACATACATACTATCAGACACATACATGCTTACACACATACCGTACATATATACAGACATAAAGCACAGTCATACACACACATACTTACACACGTACATACATACATACATAAAAACGAACATACATACATACATTATTAATCTATATGGAGACACAGAGCTTCAATTCGAGTATAAAAAAAGAGATGATATCATAATATCATTTTTCGGGAAGATACAACTCAAAATACGAAAAAATATAATTATTAGTATTTTTTCGTAAGTGACTAATTCCGTCCTTACTATAAACTTCCCTCCAGCATACCTGTCTTGCAAGGCGTTACTTCTCTCGATTTTCCTGTACGGCCGGTTGTCGGAGGGACTGGAGGGTGAGGGGAGAGCCTTCTGTATGCTATCTCTGCCTTTATCTTCTGAAATGAGAAATAAGTTTATTATTACCAAGGCTGGATTACACAATAGGGATTCTAGGGTCTCTCACTCTCTCTTTCTCTCTCTCTCTCTCTCTCTCTCTCTCTCTCTCTCTCTCTCTCTAATGAATATGTTGGGTACCCACAATAATAAGCAGTGAACTAGTATGAAAAAATGGTTTCTCTCTCTCTCTCTCTCTCTCTCTCTCTCTCTCTCTCTCTCTCTCTCTCTCTCTCTCTCTCTCATTTATTCACTACACATACAGCCGCTAATATTATGTACAGGATTAGAATGCAGAAAAATGAATAAAAATCAACACGCGATGAAAGACAGATAGATAGATAGATAGATAGATAGAGAGAGAGAGAGAGAGAGAGAGAGAGAAGGGAAGGAAGGTACTGAGGGAAAGAAAATCTATCCATCTATAGTCCGACGCTCTAATCCCGCAAAGGGTGGCCGCAGATAAAACGCTTCCAAGTCCCTCTGTCACCCACCATTTGACCACCCTCCCCCCAACTCATCCCCCCCTCCCTCATATATCTCTCAAGTCCATCCCTCCACCTCATCATCGGTCTACCCCTTTCTTTCCTTCCCTCTACCTCACCTACATACATCCTCTTAGTCAGTCTTTCATTCTCCATTCTCTCCACATATCCAAACCACCTCAGTGCATTTCTCCTGATCTTCACAACCACATCCACATCCACCCCACAACGTTCTTTCACTTCTTCATTCGTCAACCTGTCCCTCCATGTCACTCCACATGCTCCTCTCAAGTAGCTCATTTCCACTGCTCTCACTCTTGACTTGTTCCCCTCTTGCAAGGTCCACGCCTCGCTTCCATACGTCAGGGTAGGGATCACAATACTACCATGCAGTTCTTAACTTCCATACTCACCTCCCTATTACTCATCACTGCTTTTAGTGAACCAACAACGTTCCTTCCATTCTGTACCCTTTCACGCACTTCATCCCCCAAAGTTCCATCCTAACTCATCACACTAACCAATTACTTGATTGCACTCACATTCTCCATATCCTCACCATCCAACCTCACTGTACATTCTGTGACTTGATCCCTCTTAAACACCATAACTTGACTTTTGTTTATATTAACTTTCAAGTTCCTCTTCCTACACCCTGTCCCAGACTCATTTACCAAACCTTGCAACTCCCATTCATCTTCACTCAACAATACTGTATCATCAGCAAACAGCAACACCGGAATCTTCCAAATCTCACCCTCATTCATTAGAAACACCCCAACATCCACTGCCCTACCTTGCACCTCCTTTATAACCCCATCCACGTATATATTAAACAGCCATAGAGACATCACAGAACCTGTTTCAGTCCCACACTGAGATCAAAGAACTCACTCAGCTCACCATCCACTCGCACCGTAGCCCTAGCTCCGTCGTACATACTTTTCACAGCACTCAACAATTTCCCCTCCACTCCATATATTCTTAATACCTTCCACATACTTGCCTCTCTATTTTGTCATAAGCTTTCTCCAAGTCCATGAAGGCAGCATACACTTTCTTTCCCTTCTCTAGATACTTCTCCATTAAACATCTTAGAACAAATATCTGATCTACACACCCTTTTCCCTTCCTAAATCCCACCTTGTTTTTCTCCAACTAGCTCCTCTGTCATATGCCTAACCCTTTCAGTGAGTATTCTACCATATATTTTTCCAGTCACACTAAGAAGGTAAATACCCCTATGGTTACCAGATACTTCTCTCTCCCCTTTTTCTTTGTATAAAGGAGCCTAATTTCCAGTCCTCTGGAACCCTTCCCTCTTCCCAAGCCAGTCCACACAACTTCCACATCCACTCCACAACAATCTTACCCCCAAACCTCAGCATTTCACCACACACTTCATCAATTCCTGGGGCCTTTCCCATCTTGATCTTCTTCATTGCTTCCACTACTTCCGCCCTACTGATCTCTTCCTCCCTCCTCTCATCTCTTCTCCCAGCCATTCCCCAACCACTTATACTCGCACTGTTCTCACTCTCTGATTCAACAAATCCTCAAAGTGCTCCTTCCATCTCCTCAATTTCTCTCTTCTCCACCAACAATCTATTATTCCTATCTTTCACTCCCCTACTATTTCCCCTTTCACACTGCCTTACTTTCTTTACCTCCAAAACAATTTCTTACTCTCCCTCCATTTCACACTCAGATTCCTCCCAAACTCTTCATCCACTTTCTTTTTATTCTCCTTCACCAGTCTCTTCACCTCCCTTCTCCTGCTCACATATACCTCTCTCTTCTCTCTCTCATCTTCTCCCCTACCTCTACTCGCTAACCATTCACTATATGCCTTCTTCTTTTGTTCCACAGCTCGTTTCACCTCGTCATTCCACCATGCTGTCCCTTGCACACCCCTGCATCTCCTCCTCACTGCACAAACTACCTCACACGCTACGCCTATCTCTTCCATGAATATCTCACATACATCTTCCACCCCTTCCATCTGCTCTAGCTCATACCTTTCCAATCTTTCTTCCACTATACTCTTATGCTCTACCATTTTCTCACTATCTTGCAACTTCTCCACTCTTCTCACGGGAGCTGTTTCCTCCTGTCTTCACATTCGTCTCTTCAACCATTTTATTTGCAGTTTTACCTTGGCCATCACTAAGTGATGGTCCGAGACTCCATTCCCCCACCCTCTCCACACTCATGCATCCAACACTTGTCTTCTCATTCGCTTATCCACACACATGTAGTCTATCATTGCCTTTCGTTCAACAAGTTCACCATCCATCCTCCTCATTACTCTCCATGTATACCGGTGGATCATCTTATGCCGAAAGTAGGTGTTGGCTATTGCTAACCCCTTACCAACACAGATATCCACCAAACACTACCATTCCCATCTACTTCAGCTGGCACACCCCACTGACCAACCACTCCATCCACTCGTACATTCCCAACTTTGCCATTCATGTCTCCGATCAAAAGCACTCTCTCGCTCCTCTCAAATTTGTCCATACATGCTACTACTCTCGCCCAAAACTCATCTTTCACTCTTGCCACTCGGTCCTCTGTTGGAGCATACGCACATACGATCCCCCACGCTTGTATACCTACTCACTCATACAATCCTTGCACCCACTGTTCCATACTCTCTTATATTCTCCTTCCACTTCTTGCTTATCATCAGACATACTCCCTCTCTTGCCCTCTCATTCTCATTAACTCCTGCACATATACCTAAACCATATTCCCATTCTCTCACCCTTTCACCTTTCCATTTAGTTTCAGTCAATCCACATAAATCCACTCTTGCATCCTCAAGCACCTGAACAATCTCTCTCTCTCTTTCACTTCATCATTCACCCTCATTAAGGCAGTGATTGGCTGGAAGATGGATGGGAATGGGGCAGAGGGTGGATGGTTGGAGGGATGGAGGGGTGGAGGGGGAGGGGTGGAAAATGAAGATATATATTTATAAAAGAGAAAACTGAGAACAGACGAGAAGGGAAGGAAAGTAGGAAGGTAAAAGGTTGGGGAAGGGAAGGGGAGGGAAGGGAAGGGAAAGGAAGGGAAGGGAAGGGAAGGGAAGGGAAAGAAAGGGAAGGGAAGGGAAGGGAAGGAGAGAGAAGAGAAGAGAAGGGAGGAGGGGAGAAGAGAAGAGAAAGGAGGAGAGGAGACAGAAGGGAAGGTAAGGGGATGGGAGAGCAAACCCAGACCAGCTTTCATACACCCATAAACAAGTCAAGTAATTAAGACCAGTGTGTGTGTGTGTGTGTGTGTGTGTGTGTAATTCACCGGGTCGGTCAGGATCACTTGATGGTCGTGATCGTCAGCTTTTACCCTCCCGGAAGGGAGCAGAGAGCTCATATAGTCCGATCTAAGGGCAAGGCTGTGACCTTCACACAAGCACACACTCGTCCTCTTGCTCAAGGGGGACAGTAACCACCCACTTCGTCAGTGAAACTTTTCGCAACCTGAGCGAGGCGCGAACTCCCGTCCACCAGTTGGCAAGCGAGAACGTTACCACTGCACCAGCGAGCGGTGTGTGTGTGTGTGTGTGTGTGTGTGTGTGTGTGTGTGTGTGTGTGTGTGTGTGTGTGTGTGTGTGTGTGTGTGTGTGTTCAAGATGCCACTCACACACACACGACAGCCAGTAGCCCCAATGGCCTCTACTCACTCTCTCTCTCTCTCTCTCTCTCACACACATTAAATGGAAATATCAATCAATTATAATGAATTTACTATGGCCTGATAAAGATCCCTAACCTCTTTTCAGCTCAGTTGGTGGCCATGTGTAGTCAGAGTGAAGGGATAATTTGACTAGTAACCAAGGAGATTCATACATAGCTCATAACTAAAGCTTACTGAATTCATGCATGCACGACTTGGTATTTAAATTGAAGAGGTCAACTGTCTATGTATGTATGTATGTATGTATCTATCTATCTATCTGTCTATCTTTCCATATATTTACCTGTTTACCTATCCATATATCTATACATATATTTATCTATTTATCTATCTATCGACCTATCCAACGTTACTTAAATTCCTACTTTTCTACGAATCTAAACTACTTACCTACCTACCTACCTGCCTATCTGCCTACCTACCTACCTACCTACCTACCTACCTACCTACCTATCCATCTACGTACCTACCCACCTATTTTTTCTTTCTCCTCTTAACATCCCTTCCCATACCACTCACACCACCACGATACCATTAACATACCAGGCATCTCCCTCCCTCTCTCTCTCTCTCTCTCTCTCTCTCTAACACCCCCATTTCCTTCCATTATCCATTCCCTCAAACACCTCCCCCCTCTTAAAATGCCACCCCTCCCCCTCCCCCTTCACTCCCCTTCCCTCCCCTCCCCTCCCCTCCCCTCCACTCCCTTCCCCTCCTCTCCTCTCACATCCCCTCCCATCCCCTCTCCCTCGCCCTCCCTCTCCTCCTCCCCCAGGGCTCCTTTTTACTATCTTTCGTGTACCTCTCTCTCTCTCTCTCTCTAAACCCCGCAAGTACTGATGCATACATTCTAATTCACACACACACACACACACACACACACACACACACACACACACACACACACACCATATAACCAAGCAGTCACCACAATATTCCACAGCTAACCACAGTGACTCCAGATCACACGTGCCCTCGTACCACACCACCACATTCACCACAACCACCACACCACCACACCTGGCCCCAACACTGAGAGAGGCGAACGCAAGTGGGGGGTGAAGAAGGGACAGAAGATGAAGAAAAAAAGAAAATGGAAGCAAAAGAAATATACACACACCTCCAGATCCTGCAGGTGTGTGTGTGTGTGTGTGAATAGCTTATTGTATGGAATTATAAGCCTGATATATTTACGTGTACACCTCTACCCACACAGCTTCTACACACACACACACACACACACACACACACACACACACCTGATAAAAGCCGCCGATACCCCCATAAAGGCAGTGATTGGCTGGAAGATTGATGAGAAGGGGGCAGAGGGTGGATGGTTGCAGGAGTGGAGGGGTGGAGAGGCTGGGTGGGTGGGTAGAGCAAGAGTGGAAGTTTGAGTAAATATCTAGGTAGGTAGGTAGGTAGGTAGGTAGGTACGTAGGTAGGTGGTTGGGTGAGTGGGTAGACAGGTGGATATGGGTGGATAGATAGGAGGGTTGGCAGGTATGTAGGTAGGTAGGTAGGTAGGTGGTTGGGTGAGTGAGTGGGTAGACAGGTGGATGGGTGGATAGATAGGAGGGTTGGTAGGTAGGTAGGTAGGTAGGTAGGTAGGTGGTTGGGTGAGTGAGTGGGTAGACAGGTGTATGGGTGGATAGATAGGAGGGTTGGTAGGTAGGTAGGTAGTTAGGTAGGTAGGTGGTTGGGTGAATGAGTGGGTAGACAGGTGGATGGGTGGATAGATAGGAGGGTTGGCTGGTAGGTAGGTAGGTAGGTAGGTAGGTAGGTGGTTGGGTGAGTGAATGGGTAGACAGGTGGATGGGTGGATAGATAGGAGGGTTGGTAGGTAGGTAGGTAGGTAGGTGGTTGGGTGAGTGAGTGGGTAGACAGGTGGATGGGTGGATAGATAGGAGGGTTGGCAGGTAGGAAGGTAGGTAGGTAGGTTGGTTGGTGGGTGGGTGAGTGGGTGTGGGGATGGATGAGTGAATGGAAGTGTGGGTCAGAGGACAGGAAGATGGATGAATGAATGTCTGAATAACTGAGTGAATAAGCACACGGATGAGTCAGTGACGAAGCAGATGAATGGATGGATGAATGATTGGATAGGATAGTGAATGGATGGATTGAAGGATAGATGGATGAAGGAGGGATTGGATGAAGGATTGAAAATGTAAATTCCTGGGTAGATAAGTGAATGAATAAGTGAATGAGCAGGTAGATGAATAACCAGGTGTGTGAGTAGATGAGTAGACGAATGAGTCTCGGGATAGGGCCGATACAGGTCTATCTATTCATTCAACTATCTATGTCAAGAAGGTGAATGATGGATGGTGGTGGGGGAGAAAAAGTGTGTGTGTGTGTGTGTGTGTGTGTGTGTGTGTGTGTGTGTGTGTGTGTGTGTGTGTGTGTGTGTGTGTGTGTGTCTGTATGTGTGTGTGTGTGTGTGTGTGTGTGTGTGAGAGAGAGAGAGAGAGAGAGAGAGAGAGAGCGAACGGCCTATTAGTATGCATTACGGACTAGGGCAGCTTGTATAGCTAGTCCATTCTCTACCTCCCCTTGCTCACTATCTCACTCTCTCGCTCTATTTACCAACTCTCTCTCACTTAATCACCGTCCCGTACTTGATGTCTCACTTTTATACACACACATAAAGCTTAATCACTCTCAGGGGAGCGCGGTAGCTCGGTGGTAGGGTGTCGGGCTCGTAATCGTGAGGTTGCGAGTTCGCGCCCCGCCCGGTGGCTGCCGTGCTGGGAGGGGTAGCGCTCTCCTGTAACCCTAGCAGGGTTATATGATCTGATAAGGTCTAGCTCAAGGATTATCCCCTTATCCCTTACTCACTCTCATAATATACTCTTTCACACACACACACACACTTTATTTTCTTCAATATCCCCAACTCCTTAAGACAACCTGATGTTCAAATACATTAAAAAAAAAAGGACAGATTTGACTAGTAACCAAGGAGACTCACATTTAAGACCCATGAAAATTTACCTATGGAATTGGTCTTAAAAAAAAAAAAAAATCACAAGGAAAGGTTAAGACACTTTATTTTTTCTTTAATGTTACAGATATTTTCCAAGATGAATAAAATCGTCTGCAGGGAGAGACAGAGATTATTTCCAGTTCCATCTCTACTTCCATTATTTCCAGTTCCATCTCAACTTCATGGCGAAAGGCTTCTCCTACAAAAAAATCGTCCAGTGGCAGTAAAAATTCGCAGGTAAGGGGTTAGTTAGGACGAATTCTATACTCTTTTTACTCTAACTTGGTCTAAAATTGCCTTCTCTCCACCCGAAAGCTGAGTTTTAGCAAGAGATTAGCATTAGAATAGCATGCTAGTCACAAAGAAGCGCTATGGAAATGATGACGTAGTTTTGTCTATATGATATAAAGGGACGAAAATCTGGGCCAAGATAAGGTGAAAGGAGTACTGTGCAAGTGGCTCCTAAGGTGCATATTAATCGACAGAGCAATAATGAAATACAGAAAAATACATTAAAAAAAAGAACAACAAAAAGCGTTCTGCCAGTGACTGGGCAAAGCGGTGGCAGTTTATACACATGTGCACTGCCCAGGAACCAGCCTGTGTAATATAAACAAGACACCCGTAAAAAAAGTCAACCCGGATGCCACAAGAAAACGGGTGGTGGTGTGTGTTCGGGGTTGCCATGGTGACGGGTGGGTTTTGTGTGTGTGTGTGTGTGTGTGTGTGTGTGTGTGTGTGTGTGTGTGTGTGTGTGTGTGTAAATATTATATATAGATACAGACAGACAGACAGACAATATGGAGAAAGAGAGAGAGAGAGAGAGAGAGAGAGAGAGAGAGACCCCTGACAGTCTGGGAACATTTTTAACTTCTCAACAACCCCCTATACGATTTTCACCACTGCAATCCCTGTCTTATTCTCAGGTTTCATTTCGTTCTACAGCTGAGACGCCAACTTTTCTACTGTTCTTTTAAAGCTATAAGTATTGGTTTTCTTCAGAGTTCTTTACGTTAACCCTCCACTCTTCCACTCCACCCTCCACTCTTCCACCCTCTTCCCACATCCACCACCCCCTCACCCACTTCAATCATCACGAGAGGAGGAGGGGGATTTGGCACATCTTTTTTCCGGATTACCTAGGATTTAGCACATCTGTCTTCTGGATTACCTAGGATTTGGCACACCTGTATTCCGGATTACCTAGGATTTAGCACACCTGTCTTCCGGATTTCTGGCACCTTTGTCTTCCGGGTTACCATTTATTTCCTTCTTCAGCCAAAATAATCTCACCTTTTTTTTCTGTTTCAACGCCTCAAGAAATCAGTTCCTGCGTCTTCCAAGCTGCCAAAACCTTCCACCTGGCTGTCGTCTTACCTGCAAAAACTCAAGACGCGAATCTCATCATCTTTAATATTCTCGGCGTCTGATTTTTCTCACTAAACGTCTTAAGACTTGATTTTACTTCTTAAAATTTAGCTGTCTTCCTCAGCTGTTTTCCCCTTAGCTTTTTCCTCTTAGCTGTCTTCCTCTGCGCTGTCTTCCTCTGCGCTGTCTTCCTCTGCGCTGTCTTCTCCTTAGCTGTCGTCCTCTTAGTTGTCTTTCTCTTAGCTGTCTTCCTCTCAGCTGTCTTCCTCTTAGCTGTCTTCCTCTTAGCTGTCTTCCTCTTAGCTGTCTTCCTCTAAGCTGTCTTCCTATTAGATTTCTTATCTAAGCATATGGACCTTACTCTCACCTAAATAAAACACCCAGCATTACATAAAAAAAATATATAAAAAATAATCTTAAAATCAAGAGTTGTCCCGATTATGACAAGAATCTAAACAGGCAGTTCAAATATCACTCTAACTGCCTTGTTATCTTACCTTAATTACCTTGTTAAGTCGGATTCTTGGCGATTTTTTTTCTTTGGTTAATATCGTATAATCTAAGAACTTAAAATGACATTACTGAGTAAGTGACCATTCTGTTTGAGAGAGAGAGAGAGAGAGAGAGAGAGAGAGAGAGAGAATAAAGATGAGAAAGAGAATCGGAATATGACTGTGTGAACAGGATAAAAAATGATCTGTGAGAGAGAGAGAGAGAGAGAGAATAAAGTTAAGAGAATCGAAATATGATTGTGTGAACAGGATAAAAAATGATCTGAGAGAGAGAGAGAGAGAGAGAGAGAGAGAGAGAGTGTGCAGCCACAGATACCAAAACGGAACAATAAAATCCAAGGAATGTATCAGAGAAAGCTAAGAACACTACTGGCACCCTTGAGTAGTTTCCCACACTGACTCTCTCTCTCTCTCTCTCTCTCTAACACACGCACACACACACAAAACTCTTATCTGATTTAGTTTCTTCACATTTCCCAATCACAGTTTTATTTCTTAGTTCTCTCTCTCTCTCTCTCTCTCTCTCTCTCTCTCTCTCTCTCTCTCTCTGTAACACAGACAATATTCTTATCTAATTTAGTTTCTTCACAATCCCCAATCATAGTCTCTCTCTCTCTCTCTCTCTCTCTCAAACAAGAACTGCCAAGTCACCCTCGCCCCAACACAAAATAGCAGCCTCGAGGCCCAGTTGAGCGAAAGAAAAAAAAAGAAAAAAAGAAAAAGCGAAACAAAAAGATATCACCAGGAGCTTCCTCATCCCCAAGCACAGAAAAAATATCGAGAGCATCACACGTCTGTGAGCGTGGGAAAGTGAGTCAGTGAGAGAGAGAGAGAGAGAGAGAGAGAGAGAGAGAGAGAGAGAGAGAGAGAGAGAGAGAGAGAGAATGTCACTAAATTCTTAACTTTTTTTTTTTCTTTTTTTTGATGGAGACAGTACGGTCTGGAAGAGAAAATTTGTTATTGGGTCGGGTTTTGTGTGTGTGTGTGTGTGTGTGTGTGTGTGTGTGTGTGTGTGTGTGTGTGAGAGAGAGAAAGAGAGAGAGAGAGAGAGAATCATATACACGGAGATACATGTTTACGTGGGTGTACTACTGTTAACCTAGGCCTCTCTCTCTCTCTCTCTCTCTCTCTCTCTCTCTCTCTCTCTCTCTCTCTCAAAGCACTTAGTCACGGTGCATCTGGTAATAGAATACACAGCCATAAAAGTGAATTAATCTCCCTGAACCACACCTACTGAGAGAGAGAGAGAGAGAGAGAGAGAGAGAGAGAGGTGGAGTATCGCAATAGGTTTCTCGTCTCATCCTTTCTACACCTCCTACCGACTCTCTCTCTCTCTCTCTCTCTCTGCGCTGAGCTTGTGATCAGGAGGTCGCAAGTTCGAGTCTCGCCCGGGCTACCGTTGCCGGGAGGGGTAGCGCCCTCCTGTAACCCAGCGGGGCTATATGGCCTTAGTTGCCTAGCTCGGGGAATTCATTTCTCCATTTTCTCTCTCTCTCTCTCTCTCTCTCTCTCTCTCTCTCACGG
>NC_136977.1:51603709-51608709 GCF_032717465.1 Coenobita brevimanus | reverse complement strand
ACATATATACATATATACATACATGAAAAAAGGAATGAAAAAAGTGTTTAGATGTCGTTCGCTTAGAATGGATGTAAAGAGAAGGCTGTATGAGCGTGTTGTGGTACCGACTGCGTTATATGGGGCTGAAACATGGAATATGGGTGTAGCAGAGAGGAAAAGTTTGAATGTAATGGAGATGAGGTGTCTGAGGAGTATGTGTGGAGTGACGCGTATGGATCGAGTGCGAAATGAAGTGCGAAGAAGAACTGGAGTTATTGGGAAATGGCTGGTAGAGTTGAGCAGAGGGTGTTGCGATGATCTGGGCATATGGAGAGAATGGATAATGAGCGATTGGTGAAAAAGATAACTAGATCTGATGTGAGAGGTGTAAGGCTGAGAGGGAGACCACGAATAGGATGGATGGACAGTGTGAAGAGAGCGCTGGATGCGAGAGGGATGTCTGTTGAGCAAGGAAGAGTGGCTGTGCGTGACCGAAATAAATGGAGAGAAATTGTGAATGAATAAATGATGACGCAGCCCTGAGGGGATATTCTCCCGCATTTGGTCTGATTAGCTAGTCAGGTCAGGTGCGAGTAAGGGGATGGGTCTATTATGATGTGGCAGGGGTAACCCAGCTCTGCTGTCGGGCCCAGCTGCGGATGTCACTGATTGCACTGCGCAGTTGACCCATGTTTGGTGTGGTGCGGTGAGGATCTGTCCGTTCTCCCCTTTGGGGCTAAGATGCGAATGACTGTTTGAATGGATGAGTAAATGGGGAGTGTGTCGTCCTGTCTCGGCTACCTCCCTTTCCATGGGGGAAGCAGCCTAGGTATATAGATAGATAGACATGCACATATACATACATACATACATACATACATACATATATACATACATACATACATACATATATACATACATACATACATACAATGCATATATCCTATACAAAAAAAAAATGATGATAATAATGATGATGGTGATGGAAGCCATATGATGAGAAGGATAGGGGCGGAGGTGGAGGATGAGGATGATGGTGGTGAAGATGACGATGAGGATGAGGACGGTAGAGGTGGTGGTGGTGGTGATGATATTGTACGGGTACGGATTAGTCACCGTTACAGGTGTCTATCCCCATTTAGTTATTACCAACTCTCACGCCCACACCAGCAGATTAAGCAGTCCCCTTAACACAAAAGATATCATTCCATTTTTACACATCAAAGTTCCACTTATACGACATACCAGTTTTACAACTGATTATTTGAAAAAAGAAGATAAAGCAGAAAAAAAAAAAAACATTAAAAACCAGATAAAACTGAATTAGGGGACAGGGCGCAAAGATCCGACCTTTAGGATTCAGCTTAACGACCTCACTCACGACCCTAGGACCCCCGCCATCAATTTCCCCATCACTATCATCATCAACCCCACCACCCTCAACCCCCACCCCCGACCCTCACCCTCGAATAAGTCAGGGGGTCGTTGGAGGGGGACTTCTTCCTCCACCTCCACCTCCTCCTTCTTCCCCTACACTTCCTTCCGCTACCCCTCCCCCACCTCCTACCCCATCCCAACCTACTCCCCAACCTACCCCCAACCCAGCTCCTTCCCCTTCCTCACCCTATCACCCAACCCCATCCCCACCTACTGCCCCTGCCCCTGCCACACCCCAACCTCTCCATTACCCTGTCCCACCCCAACTTCACCACCACCCTGCCCCACTCCCATCTCATCATCCATCTCCATCTCCGCCTCCACATCCACCTCCTCCACTTCTGATCCCGTCCAGTAACACATCATAAGCCTCCATGGCCTCCACTCCCCCACCCACCACTCCACCCACCCACCTACAACCCAGTCCCACCCCAATACCCACCCAACCCAATCCCCCCTCAATACCCTACCTTCTCAATCCCACCCCAATACCCACCCAACCCAATCCCATCTCAATATCCATCCTACCCAGTCCCATCACAATACCACCCCTTACCCAATCCCACCCCAGCACCCATCTTACCCAGTCCCACTCCAATACCACCCCTACCCAATCCCAACCCAATACCACCCCTACCCAATCCCCCTTCAATACTCACCTTACCCAATCCCCCTTCAATACTCACCTTACCCAATCCCCCTTCAATACCCACCTTACCCAGTCCCACCCCAATACCACCCCTACCCAATACCACCCCTAACCAATCCTACCCCAGTACCCACCTTACCGAATCCCACCCCTACCCAATCCCACCCCAATACCACCCCTACCAAATCCCACCCCAATACCACCCCTACCCAATCCCACCCCAATACCACCCCTACCCAATCCCACCCCAATACCACCCCTACCCAATCCCACCCCAATACCACCCCTACCCAATCCCACCCCAACACCCTCCTTACCCAATCCCACCCCAATATCCACCCTACCCAATCCCACCCGAATACCACCCCTACTCAATCGCATCCCAAAATCCCCCACCACCTACCCCCCCCTCCCCACACCCCCGACCCTCCGTTTGTGACCTGAGGAGGGGGTTTACACAGGTCTCCTTGGTTAATAGTCATATTTTGTAAGTCTCCTTGGTTACTAGTCAGATTTTCTGAAGTGTCTAAGCCAAGTGGGGGTAGTAGTAGCAGTGGTAGTGGTAGTAGTAGTAGTAGTAGTAGTAGTAGTAGTAGTGGTAGTAGTATAGTTAGTCGTAGTAGTAGTAGTAGGGTGGGAAAGGAGGTCCGGATGATGATGATAATAATAGTGTAATAATAACAATAAAGTGACGAAGGGAAAAAACAACAACAACATCAACAAAAAGAGGGAGAAGGAGGAGAAAATCAGTCAGGAAAACCAAACCACTGTGTAGAAAAAAAATCTCAAAACTCTCAAAAAATAAAATCGTCTGGAGGTATACTAAGAATAAACTAAATGAAATAAATAAAATAAAAAATAAAAATAAAGGTGTCGAGAGGTCTGTAAGCGTACTTGTGACGGCCGCTGTACGTCTCTATCCCGTCCATCTCCTGACGTAAACAGAGGAAATTATTTGGGCAAAATAACTGGAAAAAGGAAAAGACTCCCCTCCAATAAAGAAAAAGGGAAGTGTGTAATTATCCCCTCACGCGATTTCTCACCTAAGGCACAGAAATTCTCTCTCTCTCTCTCTCTCTCTCTCATCGTACCTCAGTCTGATTTTGAGAGAGAGAGAGAAACTTCGCCATCACCCCCTACCATTACGTGTACAAGCAGTTAAAACTCAGAATAATGGCCACGTAATAAACGACTGCTGTACAGAACATCTAATTTCACATCACCAGGGTTTAAGTGTCCATCTCAATTCCCAAACACTGTGCCTCATCAATCTCCACCACACCCCCATCAATCTCCACCACTGCGTCATCAATTTCCACCACCGTGTCATCAATGCAGGTGTTAATGACCCCCTGCTCACCTCAAACACACGCACCATCAACACCGACAGCTTACATGCATCTCACATTTCATCGCTCATTATTATCAACACAAGGAGTTTTTAGGTGTATCTATGTGTGTAGGTAGGTGCGTACATAGGTAGGTAGGAAGGAAGGTAGGTAGTTATGTAGGAAGGTAGATAGGTAGGTAGGTAGGATGGAAGGTAGATTGGTTTGGTAGGTTGATGAACACGTTGCTAGGCAGGAATGTAGGTCGGTAAGTAGGTCTAGGTAAGTTGGTAGATAGGCAGGCAGGTAGGCAGATAGGTAGGTAGGTATAGGTAATCAGACAGACAGGTATGTAGGCAGGTGAGTTGGTAGGCTGGTAAGCAGGTAGGCACTGACGGATATAATAATTTTAACAAAATATTTTATAAATGTCTAATCCCACTTCGATCAAACTTGACATATATATTGCATGGGCGTCAAGGAAGGCGTGATACGATTTTGGCGCAGGTCACATTAGGTCAAAGGTCAGGGGTCAAGGTCAAAGGTCAAGGTGCAGTGCGTTTTCATGAGTCAGCTCCAACTTATGTAAAAAAAAAAAAAAAATCACATATAGACCTTATTTCATTTTTCTGTGATCATTTTCACACATGGATAACCTTGTATCATTTTGGTGCAACAGGTTCAAAGGTCAAGGTCGTGAATCACCCTGTATAGTAGTAATGAGGGGTTAATGAAGGAAGATGTCAATTTAACCCCTTCAGTTCGGAAAATCTATCTGGAGCTTAATAAAACGTCAGTGAATTAAAAAAAACAGACAGACAGCTACACACACACACACACACACACACACACCTTATCCATCATCAGCCAAATACCTACGCCCTCTCCCAGTAGTTTATTTTCCCCCATTACTTTAAAATGCGAGTTGCGTGTACGCAGTTTGCGTTTGCGTGCGTATGAGGTAAGTCAAGCCATCATTAACAGTTGATGACGCATTGGTGGAGACTGATGGAGGAGTGATGGAGATTAACCTCTCTCTTGTGAGGACTCTTTTTCATGTTTGTGTGTGTGTGTGTGTGTGTGTGTGTGTGTGAGAGAGAGAGAGGGGGGGGTGATGGGGGGTCAAAATTAGAGTCATAAGATTCTGAATTTATCAAGGCAGACAGGCCGACTTTAAGCGGGGAAAAAAAAGAGAGAGAAAAAAATGAGAGAAAATGTGAGATAATAAGACGGTATACAGGTGGTTATAAACACCTTGAAAAGAGTTAAGTATATGCTGGCAGATGCTGAACACTACAGTTCTCTCTCTCTCTCTCTCTCTCTCTCTCTCTCTCAATCTATCTACCCCATCCCCTTCTGTCTAGATCCCCCCTCTCTCTCTCGCTCTCTAGATCCTCCCCTCTCTCTCTCTATCTATCTACCTATCTATCTGCATCTATTTTTCTATCTACTTATCTATCTATCTGTTTTCCTTTCTCTCTCTCTCTCTCTCTATCTATCTATCTATCTATCTCTCAGCAGTACCGAAGGAAAAGTACAAGTATTCCTTCCCCTTTTCGGATTGCTTATAAGGGCTAATTTAATGAAGTGAGTGCCAGGAATTT
>NC_136977.1:51566209-51598709 GCF_032717465.1 Coenobita brevimanus | reverse complement strand
CATTTTCACCCACCCAACAGCCTCGTTAGAGTGGCCGGACCGGCTATTATTAAGCGCCGTATTTTCTTCATTAAACACACACTTTTTTCAATCTAGTTCTGTTTTATATGAGAGAGAGAGAGAGAGAGAGAGAGAGAGAGAGAGAGAGAATGTGTGCATCTGTGTTTTTTACTTTCAATTTATCTCTCCATATTTCTCATGTTAGTCTATCTATCTATCTGCTTATCTGTCCATCTATCTACCTACGTACCGTACCTACTGTATCTACCTACCTACCTACCTGTCTACCTACCTACATATCTATCTACCTACCTACCTACCTACCTACCTACCCACCTACTACCTATCTATATCTACCTACCTGTCTACCTACCTACCTACCTACTACCTATCTATCTATCTATCTATCTACCTACCTACCTACCTACCTATGTATTTATCAGTTTATCTATCTATCTATCTCCTAACAGCCCCCGGCCTCTAATTACCCTCGTTTCACGCATCTAACAAGCTCGTTAGCAAGGTCAGAACTACCATTATTACCCTCCATACTCCCTTTATTAAACACTTCCTCCCTTACCTCATTTATTTTTACTACCTTTATCCCCTTTACCTTCTTATCTCTATTTCACTTCGCTTCTAGTATGGTGGTAGTATGGTGGTAGTATGGTAGTAGTATGGTGGCAGTACGGTAGCAGTATGGTGGTAGCCTAGTATCACCTTAACCTGTCCTATCACTCCGGTACGGCCTGTGGACCCTCCAGGGAAACGTCGTCTGTGGCATTTTGGAGCCGTGGACTGGGAGGCCCTCAGGCAGTACTTCTTTGATTTTCCCTGGAATGATTATTGCTTCCATGGCCGTGAGCCATCTGAGTGTGCCTTGGGCATTACGGAGGTTATTCTCTCAGGCATGGAAGCATACATTCCTTTCTCATATCCTTTGACTAACGCAAGAAAGCCTTAGTTTAATCACGCTTGTTCTAAAGCTGTCCGCAACAAGGAGAGGGCCTACAAAAGGTACCGGAGCCAACCCACCCCTGTATCACATCATCTTTACGTTTCTGCCCGGAATCGTGCTAAGTCGATTCTTCGCTCTGCTAAAAATAATTTCATCCGTACTAAATGCTCTCAACTCTCCAACTCGAATTCTTCCCGCTCCTTATGGCACCTTGGCAAAAACCTTTCTAGCAACTTTACCTCATCATCCTTCCCTCCTCTTTTTCTACTCTGATGGTTCTGTAGCTATTTCTTCTACTGATAAAGCAGATCTCTTCGCACATACTTTCTCCTCCAATTCCACCTTAGATGATTCCGGTGCTGTTCCTCCATCACTTCTCCCCTCTGACTTCCTCATGGCTGACATTAAAATTTCTTCAGCTGATGTATTTTCTGCCATCACTGGCCTCAATACTAACAAGGCATATGGGCCTGATGGGGTCCCTCCTGTTGTTCTCAAGAACTGTGCTTCTGTGCTTACACCCTGCCTAGGCAAACTTTTTCGCCTTTGTCTGTCAACTTGTACCTTTCCTTCTTGCTGGAAGTTTGCTTTCATTCAGTCAGTCCCAAAGAAGGGTGACCACTTCCAACCCTCCAACTATCGTCCAATTGTTTTAACGTCCTGTATTTCAAAAGTTTTCGAGTCAATTCTCAATAGAAAAATTTTAAGGCATCTTTCCTATCACAACCTTCTTTCCGATCGTCAGTATGGGTTCCGTCAGGGACACTCCACTGGCAATCTTCTCACCTACCTTTCAGACACCTGGTCATCCTCCTTTCGGGACTTTGGCGAAAGCTTTGCCATTGCACTTGACATCTCAAAGGCTTTCGATCGAGTCTGGCATAAATCTTTAATTTCCAAACTGCCCTCCTACGGTTTCTATCCTTCTATCTGTGCCTTCATCGCTAGCTTCCTTTCTGGTCGTTCTATAGCCACTGTTGTAGACGGCCATCGTTCTTCTCCTAGATCTATCAACAGTGGTGTTCCTCAGGGCTCTGTCCTATCACCAACTCTCTTCCTTTTATTCATCAATGATCTTCTAAGCTGTACATCTAACCCTATCCACTCATACGCTGATGACTTCACCCTTCACCTTTCCATTCGGTTCCAGCAACGCCCATCTCAACAGTTACTTCAACAAACAAGGGATGAGGCTATGGCACACCTAATGTCTGACTTGGCTCGTATCTCTGACGGGGGTAAAAATAATATGGTTGTTTTTAATGCATCTACGACTCAGTTCTTACACCTATCAACCCGACAAAATCTTCCACAGGTATACCCACTAATGTTTAATAATATTCAGCTTAATCCTGCATCATCCTTGAACATGCTTAGGGTTTCATTTACTCAGGACTTATCTTGGAAAGATCATATTACATCTCTTGTAAAATCTGCTTCCAAGAGATTGGGTATGCTTAGCCGACTCCGCTCTTTCTTTACCCCTGCACAATTGTTGACTCTATACAGGGGTTTTATCCGCCCATGTGTGGAGTACAACTCTCATGTGTGGGGAGGCTCCCCACATACAGCTCTTCTCAATAGGGTGAAGTCAAAGGCTTTTCGTCTC
Source organism: Coenobita brevimanus (assembly GCF_032717465.1). Classification (NCBI taxonomy): domain Eukaryota; kingdom Metazoa; phylum Arthropoda; class Malacostraca; order Decapoda; family Coenobitidae; genus Coenobita; species Coenobita brevimanus. Next base: position 51,596,142 of record NC_136977.1, on the reverse strand, counting down.
ATTAACTCTCCTCCTCTTACTGACTCCCTTCAACCTCTGTCCCTTCGCCGTACTGTTGCATCTTTATCTCTTTTCTATCGCTACTTTAATGGTCACTGCTCCTCTGAACTGTCTGCTTGCATTCCTCCACCTCTGCGACGGGCGCGTAGCACCCGTCTGGTTAGCAAACTCTCATCCCTTTTCTGTCCAACTCTCTAATGCAAGAGTTAACCGTTACTCCCAGTCTTTCATTTATGCTACAGGTCAACTCTGGAACTGTCTCCCTCTGTCTGTATTTCCTGCTGCCTATGATCTCCAGTCTTTCAAACGCAGTGTGTCCAGGCATTTCAAAATGATCGGATCTTGAATTTGGCTCTCTATTGTATTTTGTTTTTCTCTTGGAGGGAACTGTTACTGCGGGCTCATGGCCTTTGGTTCCTTCTTCCTCGCATAAAAAAAAAAATGGTGGTAGTATGGTGGTAGTATGGTGGTAGTATGGTAGTAGTATGGTAGTAGTATAGTAGTAGTATGGTAGTAGTATGGTGGTAGTATGGTAATAGTATGGTAGTTGTATGGTAGTAGTATGGTAGCAGTATGGTGGTAGTATGGTGGTAGTATGGTAGTAGTATGGTGGTATTATTATTATTATTATTATTTTTTTTTTATGTGAGGAGAGAGCCAAATTCAAGATCCATTCATTTCGAGATGCCTGGACACACTGCGTTTGAAAGACTGTAGATCATAGGTAGCAGGATATACAGACAGATGGAGACAGTTCCAGAGTTGACCTGTTGCATAAATGAAGGACTGGGAGTAACAGTTAACTCTTGCATTAGAGAGTTGGACAGAAAAGGGGTGAGAGTTTGCTGCTAGACGGGTGCTACCTGCCCGTCGTAGAAGTGGTATGTATGGCGGTAGTATGGTAGTAGTATGGTGGTAGTATGGTAGTAGTATGGTAGAAGTATGGTAGTAGTACGGTGGTAGTATGGTGGTAGTATAGTGGTAGTATGGTGGTGGTATGGTGGTTGTATGGTGGTAGTATGGTTGAATGGTAGTAGTATGGTGGTAGTATGGGAGTAGTAGTACGGTATGTTAGTAGTATGGTAGTAGTTTAGTGGTAGTATGGGTGGTAGTATGGTTGAATGGTGGTAGTATGGTGGTAGTATGGTAGTAGTATGGTGGTAGTATGGTGGTAGTATGGTAGTAGTATGGTGGTAGTATGGTGGTAGTATGGTAGTAGTATGGTGGTAGTATGGTGGTAGTATGGTGGTAGTATGGTGGTAGTATGGTGGTAGTATGGTGGTAGTATGGTGGTAGTATGGGAGTAGTAGTACGGTATGTTAGTAGTATGGTAGTAGTATAGTGGTAGTATGGGTGGTAGTATGGTTGAATGGTGGTAGTATGGTGGTAGTATGGTAGTAGTATGGTGGTAGTATGGTGGTAGTATGGTAGTAGTATGGTGGTAGTATGGTAGTAGTATGGTGGTAGTATGGTGGTAGTATGGTAGTAGTATGGTGGTAGTATGGGAGTAGTAGTACGGTATGTTAGTAGTATGGTAGTAGTACAGTGGTAGTATGGTGGCAGTATGATGGTACGAGTAATATGGTAGTAGTATGGAAGCCGAGAGTATTAGTCCTTCTCATTATTTCCTGCTGTCTGTTTCACATTACAAAAAATCGACAAACTTTTGCACACCCCTGTTGAATAAAGCCTCTTACTTGCACAGCTTCATTTATAACAGTGTCTAACAAAAGCTTCATTCAAACTGGCCGCGATAACAATAGGTGGGTTAAGACGGGTGGCAGCGATTGAGACGATAGCACTATCCCCGCTGTTTGCTTATCTCTGTTATCTCTACAATGACCCATTCTTTATAGCCCTCTTTACCTCTCTCTTTTTATCATCCCTTATCGTCTTCCATTCATCAGTTTATTATTTTTAATAAGTCTCTCCATATTTATCAAGCTGTCAATATCGATCTTATCTCGTTAATAGCAGCTTAATTCTCTCTCTCTCTCTCTCTCTCTCTCTCTCTCTCTCTCATATTTGTTTAATACTTATTTAATACTACTCTCTGTCTGCCTATCTATCTATGCACCTCTCTCTCTCTCTCTCTCTCTCTCTCTCTCTCATTTTTTGTGTCTATTTTTTGCCATCTACCTTTCTTCATTAACTTTTTGCTAGGTCGGTATAATAGCAAACTCTAGCCTGTCACCATCGCTAGGTCCAGGCTTTTGGTACTCTCTCTCTCTCTCTCTCTCTCTCTCTCTCTCTCTCTCTCTCTCACACACACACAGTCAACGTATCTATCTAGCTATTTACCTATCCATCGATCCATCCATTTATCTATCTATCACCTATCTATTTATCTATCAACTTTTGCTATTATTCTTACAATTTTTCATCCCCTCTTTTCTTCATTTTCTTACGTTCTCTCTCTCTCTCTCTCTCTCTCTCTCTCTCTCTCTCTCTCTCTCTCTCTCTCTCTCTCTCTCTCTCTCTCTCTCAGGAATGTATCTCCCTGTGTTCTCTCTATCTTACTCCCATCTCTCCTTATACTTCGGCTGTCTATCTCTCCTCTCTATATTCCTCCCCCTCCCCCTCATATACTCCCTCCCTCCATCCCTCCTTCCATCTCACCCTCTTTCACGCCTTCCTTCATTTTTATTCGCCCTTACCTTCTTCTCCTTTACCTCCCTCACCCTTCACACCCCCTCCTACTCTCCTTCACCTCCTTCCTCCTTCACCCTCATCTTCCCTCACTTTTCAGTGTTCTCCCTCACCCCCCTCTCCCTTCCCCCTCTCTTCTCTCCTCCCTCTCCGCCCATACTCTCTCCTTCACCCTTGACATCCCCCCCCCTCACCCTCCAGACTCCTTCATTGTCTCTCTCATCTTCCCCTCTCTTTAATTCTTCTCCTTGAATCTTACTTCCTCCACCTTCCCTCTCATACCTCTCCTTCTCCCTTCCTCATCTCCCCTCACTCTCCATGCTCTCTTCCTCATCTTCTTGCTCCCTCCCTCACACTCCCTGACTCTCTTTTCCCTCCCTCACCCTCCCTCCCTCTCCATCACCCTCATCCATGTTCCATACCCTCTCTACCACCTTCCTTCCCCCTCCCCCTCCCTTCATTCTCCCTCACCCTCTCCTCACCCTCACCCTCCTCACCGTAAATCTGCATGCGTAGTCACAAAAAAATTTCCTCAGTTTTTGTTATACACTGTAGCTATATATCGTTACATACAGGGGACACAAAAGTTTGACTACTAGTTCACCCTCTCTGCTTCTTACTTTCCTCAGATACCGGTAGCTAATATTCCTAAGCTAAAAGAGGGTTTCTGCTTTCTCTCTCTCTCTCTCTCTCTCTCTCTCTCTCTCTCTCTCTCTCTCTCCCTCCACTTCATCCTGTTTATCCTTATTGAATGCTTTTTTTCCTTCCTTCCTTCATTCATATCTCCCTCCCTCCCTCCCTCCCTATACCTATCTTTATATACGTGTCATGTTGAGGTGTTTATACAGGACGGTCTGGCGGGAATGAGACCCTGATTTATGGCACCTAGTGAGAGAGAGAGAGAGAGAGGGAGAGAGAGAGAGAGAGAGAGAGAGAGAGAGAGAGAAACATATGACAAACAAATAGACAAACAGGCAGAATAGATGACCATATAGCAGAGACAAGCAAGATACCATACACACATACATACAAACATACACACGAACATACATATAAACATACATAAACACATATAGGCCTAGCTACATACAAAAATACATACACACATACATACAAAAATACATACCAGTCGAGCAGGGCAGTACTCCCAAGGTGGATGGAAAGCTGATGACAGGGAGTGCTGGAGCTCCCATTTCATCAGCCCTCAGGACTAGTTCCTGACCATCCCCCTTTGCTGAACTTTTTCAGTGTCTCAGTTACACAGAGAGTAGGCCACCATGCTCTCCAGTACAAATTTCTCTATCTACACCAAACTACATGCACAGTACACACTACACTTCCCTTTCCAAAATGTAAAAAATTATGGCGTCTCTTCACAAAGCCTCGGAGTCCCCAGGGGAGGGGGGACCATAAATGCCCCCACCATCCGCCCTTCTCCGGGTGACGACTCGAGGTGCCTGGAACCACTGTCTGACTCACTTCTTCTTCATTTCTGCAACATTCGCGGCCTTTCCTCTAACTTTCGCTCTGTTGAGCACCACCTCTCCTCCTTTAAACCTCACCTTCTTTTTCTAATTGAGACTCAGCTGTCTGAGGCAACTGACAGCAAACCCTTTTCTGTATCCTCCTGTCATAAAGACTTTGTAGTTACTTGTAGAGAAGTATATTTTAGACTTGTGGTCGAGCGGCTTTTATATCTTGTAGTAGTTTCCCCACCAGATGTCATGTAGTGACGGGAGAGGTAAAGAATAGTCCCATACTATTCTTTACCTCTCCCGTCACTACATGACATCTGGTGGGGAAACTACTACAAGATATAAAAGCCGCTCGACCACAAGTCTAAAATATACTTCTCTACAAGTAACTACAAAGTCTTTATGACATTTGGTAGCAGCGAACGTATACGAACCTCGTCTACGAATCAACATTAAATTCCTACAAAATATCAAGATTGAAAAGAACCAACAATATCAGCTCCTGACAGTATTCTCTCCATCCTGCCCCCTCCGTCTCCCAGATCATTACGCTGATGCAGAGGTCAAGAGATCACTCGACGCCTTGCAAGTAGCTTAACGACAAACCAGCAAATGCGGACATCGTCTCCGAATTAAAAGCAAATTTCTACAAAAGCAACCGAGACTACAAGATTAGCTTCAGTTCTACAAAGTCTACAGCCATCTACAATCAACTACAGCCATCTACAATCAACTACAATTAACAACTCTACGTCGTCTGTATAATCTTCTACACGCACCTACAAGTAGCGGCAGTCTTCATCCCACAACGAATAAATCACTAGAGAAAAGGACCGCGAAAACTTCCACATAGAATAAAGGGAACAAACAAACGAAGAGTGAGACACGACTCACAACTCATCTTCACTCAAGTTACTCATCGCTACTCATTCACTCCCCACAGCTACCAGTGTGGGAAGCCGACGTCACCATGTGCTGAGATGACATCACAACGCGAGTCTGCCATGCCAAGCAACGTGTGACTGACACCAGGCACTTCTCACCCACTACTCATTACTCATTATTCACATAGCTCCTACTCATATTCACTTATTTTCACAGTTAAGTTGGAAATTCGACGTTCTATGCTGAGGTTTGCCTGGGACAGCCGTTAACCACTACAAATACCAGGCCATGGAGTTTCCTGAGTAATATCGTCCATCAACACACCACTAGAATTATCAAGAGATCTTCAATCAAACCTGTATTTTCTTCCGAGATCGACTTTTGTATCGACACACCTCTACGATCTGTATCAAGTGGGTAAAATTATACTTGCTCATTTCTTCTCAGTGCTAAAATTAGCTATATTCAACTTATTTACTCATCTAGTTTGCTAGGACATAAATAAACAAGAGGCGTATTTCATAACATCATATCTTAATGACAGGAATATTTTCGCCACCACCCACGTTAATACCAGATGACACACAAATCGCCACAACATCAGACTCACAGTTAAGAGACAACCCACCCATTGTACAACCCACACCACACGTTATAGATAAGGAAACAAATACGGGAGTTTCGGATGATGAGTGGGAAACCCCTTCAGACGTAGAGAGTATCGACTTTGCAGCTGCCTTGAATACGTATGCCAATATACTTAACAGGGTTCACCGGTCCGGTCATACATATTCTACCATTCCCTCACATAACGATAAACTCGTACAAGTTGAATTAACAGGGCAATCATTAAATATGAATCAAGAACCAAATACTGCTGATCTAAAAACCACACCTCACGTTTTTGTGTATCACGAGGATAAGACTGCCCCAAAATTCTCTGGCACAGACAAGGATCGCATTGATGTCATTTCATTAATCAGTCAGTGCGAACAAATGTTCATCAAGCGCCACATACTAGATGAACAAGAGAAAATTGCTATTTTTTCATCTTGCATAAGCCAGGAAAGATGTCCAGCAAGCAATTTATTGCGCTCCGATAAGCTACATCGTGCTAGGACATATGATGAATTTAAAACTGAATTTCTGAAGAAATTTTCTGGAGGTATGAACTTCTTGCCAGGTATAATTCCAGAATTACATAAAATTGTAGATCTTGTAAGGGAGCACACTACAAACCATGTGCTCAGTGAAATAACTGCTGATGTCTCCACAATCAAGAGAACCCTATTAGCTACTCTGGAGAATTCTAAGTGGATAACAGATGATGGAAAGATGTCCCCAGACCTCGTCGTGGACATCATTGGTTATGTAGCTGCCTTGTGTAAATTACCTGATAGAACCCTTAAGATCGCCAAAACAATCGCGTACACTCCAGGCATGTGCTTACTAGACTTAATGAACGAGGTAGAGATGCAGTGCAGTAAAGCAGGTGTGGTCGACACACATGCACATTCTGGTAGAATCAGGGTACCTGAGACAGTATCAGCTGTGAAAACATCAACACCGACCCCAAACAGAGAACAAAATCGATCGCGACCAGAAATGAGGCAGCCCAAACAAACAAAGACGCCTAGACCTCGTTCCCACACGCCTTCCTACAGGCAGTTTCATAAGTTTTCGCGCAGCCCGAGCAGGTCTCGCGCCATAAACAACACTTTTTATGGGAAATCACCTCGTAGGTCACAGTCAAGGGATAGGTCCATTCTGTGTCATTACTGTGCAAAACCAGGACACACAAGGTATGAATGCTTTATCAAGGCAAAAGAGGATAATCAAAAGACACAAGGATTTGGTCCTTACTGTAGGCATCATAGATACCAAGGGCACTGGACTAGTGATTGCAAAACAGTAGAAAAAATTGTGTCTATGTTCAAATCGGGGGAAGACCAAGTCATGACAAAAAACGAACAAACGTAAAGAAGAACAAGGTTAAACTTCACATAGGAGGCATGTTGGGAAATGAGTGTATCTTGATACCAGCTGTATGTGAGGATCAAAACGTTTCCTTATTTTTAGATACAGGCTCTCCAGTGAACTTAATAACACATGAAGAACTAAATAGAATTCTTAAAAATAAAAAGAAAGTAACTTTTCTGGATGAAGCTGATTTAGAATTATACACAGTAGATGGTCAAGAGATTACAGTAAAAGGTATGATAAGATTAAATCTCAGTTTCACAGAAACTACAAGACCATTCTCTGCATTGTTCTATATCGTTGAAAACTTAGCAATTAAAGCTCATATGTTACTGGGCTTAAGATCCATGAGAACTGAGAACATAACTATACTCCCACAAATGAATGGAATAGACTTTGATAATGAATTCATAGAGGAAATACTTTCAGAGCCCTCACCGATTGGTAGAAGAGAGCCAAAAAGAATTGGTAATATTAAAGGCTTTAACAAACATACACAAACAGATGAGCGTATAGATCCACTCCCACCAGCAACCCCATCCTCCAGAATTAGTGACCCAGATAACAGTACTGATTTATCAATTTTTCCAGCCCATCTCACTAATGATTTGGTTATACCACCTAATTCATACATGAAGGTTACCATAAAGAGCAAATTACGGAATAGTACTGTTCTTGTCTTAGAAGAATTATGTAAAGTAAAGGGATTGTCAGTAGAAAACGCATTATGTCATACGAACGACGAAGGGCTAACTCAGATATTCATTATTAATCACATGAATGGGGAAGTTCAGTTGAAGAAGGGAACTTGCATAGTTAATATTGAAAAATGTTTCGCCCCTGTGAAGGAAATAAATATTGGTGGAGTAACAAGTGAGATCAAATCTACGGATAGAGAAAGAATAAAAGAGAATTTAATTCACTCAGGTGAATTTGACGAAGAAAATGATTTGTTAACCCTGCTGGAAACACACAGGGACACCGTAGCATTGCCGGAGAACAATTAGGGTGTACTAACTTGATTAATCACATGATTAATGTGCACCCAGAAACACCACCAATTTTCGTACCAGCTTATCGCATACCACACTCCCAACGTACACTTGCAAATCAGTATGTCGATGAAATGTTAAAGCTTGGAATTATTGAGCCTTCAGTTTCTCCGTGGAACGCTCCCCTTTTCTTTGTGCCCAAGAGAAATGGAGAAATGCGTGCGGTAGTAGATTACCGTAAACTAAATAATCACACCATCCCAGACAGATTTCCCATGCCATTGCTAAGTGATGTTCTACAGAATATTGGTCCTGAGAATAATATATTCTCGACCATCGATCTCCTAAACGGATACTATCAGATTCCGGTATCTCAGGAGTCACGTAAATACACTGCCTTTTCAACAAACAGAGGCCATTATCAATATACAAGAATGCCAATGGGACTGAGGACAACCCCGGTACGTTCCAGCGTCTTATGAATTACGTATTGTCCGGAATTTTAGGACAAGGAATATTTGTTTATCTTGACGATATTATTATCGCAACGAAGAATATTAAGGATCATCTCAGGAAATTAGACTTACTCTTACAAAAGCTTAGTGATGCTGGATTAAAAATTAAACTTTCTAAATGCAAATTTTGCTTTAAGGAAATAAATTTCTTAGGCCACAAATTAAGTTCTGATGGTATTCACACCACTGATGACAAAATACAGGCAGTGAGAGATTTTCCTGAACCCACTACGACTGACGAAGTTAGACAATTTTTAGGTCTGGCTGGGTACTATAGGTCCTTCGTACCAAAGTTCTCTCATATAGCCTTCCCTCTATTCCAACTACTCAAAAAAGATGCTGTATTCCAATGGGAAGAAGAACAAAAAAGGGCATTTAACAATCTAAAAATTAAACTAACAAATGCACCTTGTTTAGCATATCCGAATTACACGAAATCATTTCTTATTTGTACAGACGCATCAGTTAAAGGATTAGGGGCTGTACTGATGCAGGAAGATAAAAGAGGAAAGAATCAACCAATTGCATTTGCCAGCAGACAAACAAGAGGTGCGGAGAAAAATTATAGCACTACAGACTTAGAGGCACTTGCAGTGATTTTTGCATTACAAAAGTTTCGAGATTTGGTATATGGTTACGAAATCCACTTATTCACCGACCATAAACCACTGGTGGGTATGTTTAAAGAAAAACTCCTTTCTGGGAGGAGAGCAAGATGGAAATGTACAGTTGAAAACTACAATGTACAAATACATTATATACAAGGTAAAATGAATATAGTAGCTGACGCATTATCTAGGAACCCGAACACAATTCAGGTCGCGGCGTTAGATCTCAAAGGAAATATCCCAAACCACGAGGATATCGCAAAGGCACAAAGACTTGACCCAGTATGGTCAAAAGTAATATACAAGTTAGAAAGTGGAGATGACATACAATTACCCAAACTGCATGTCCCACTTGAACAATTCACAATGGTCAATAATACATTATACAAAATTAACTCTAAACAACCAAAACGCCAAAGAAATACTAACCAGTTGGTAGTACCTAATGACATGATACCCCAAGTATTACGAATGATACACGACAGCCCACATGCAGGACACCCTGGAAAGGATAAGACATTCAACCAAGCCCAGCTATTATATTACTGGCCTTCATTACAAAGAGATATAAACAATCATATAGACAGATGCGAATCATGTGCGAAACACAAAGGATACCCAATCACACCTGCACCGATGGGTAATTACCCTGTACCACATCAACCATGGGACGTTGTCGCTGTTGATTTACTCAAGATGCCATTATCATACAATAATAACCTATACTTATTCGTAGCAACGGATCATTTTTCCCGTTATGTCATTTTAGCTCCAATTAAATATAACACAGCAGAGACAGTAGCAAAGGCAATAACAGATAATGTAATATGTCGCTTTACTACCCCAAAGGTATTAATAAGTGATAATGGAGGAGAATTTAATTCTGAGATCTTACAAGAAATATGTAAACAATACAACATTAAAAAGGTTAACGTTTTGGCCTATCACCCAGCATCGAATGGGTTGGTAGAGAGACAAAATAAAAAGGTATTAGATGTGCTACGACACATTCTCAGTGAAAATTATGCAAGCTGGGATGATTGGATTCCCAGAGTAAAGGCCTCCATTAATGGGTCTATAAATAAATCCATTGGTGACACACCACATTTCATTATATATGGCACAGATAAAAAATTACCATATGAGCTCCTAGAAGGTGACAGCATGCCTATATACAATTACGATGATTACTCTAAACTCCGTTTACGTGAATTCCAGGACATTCACAAAAGAGTGCAAAAACAATTAACGATGTCCAAGGAAGAAATGACGGAGGCATTTAACAAGAAGGCAAAAGATTCACCTATCAGCTTAGGAGACATTGTTTACGGAGTCATTCATACGAGAGACAATAAATTATCCCCTAAATTTGAGGGCCCATACAGATTAATTAACATAAAGGCAAACAAAGTTTTAATTAAGTCACTTTCAAGTGGCGAGGAAAAACCAGTTCATATTGACCATTTAAAACGAGTTTCAAGGGAATTATCACATAATTATTCAGCCTCGGATACAACCGAACAGGTGAACGTACCTCAAGAAACCAAGCAAGAACACAACAATGATTACAAAAAGAAATTAAGGTCATATACCAAACAATCGAACATAGGTGCAACTATTCCAATGAAATCTACAGTACATCATTTACGAGAATTAAATATCGATTTAAACTCCTTCTATAAATGAAATAACAACCAACCGTAACGCACATCATCACTATCATCAACCACAGCTTTATAGGAAATTAATAGATTTTTTTTTTTCGGTAGGTTACGATGAAGGGTCTTATGCTATGGATTCTCCTATACATAGTAAGAGTATATGCGCACCTAGACCCCAAGCATATAGTACGACAAGGATGCCTCATAGCTCCAACGGCCACGACTACAATCGTCAAGGACGTCATGAGTACTGAAATAAGTCTAGATTACTTGTATGACTTACCTACTTATGTAGAAAGACTTGCGACGCCGATGCGAACTCTGGACTTCAAGATAGGGAATTATGTTTCACAATCACATATCACCAAGGAAGTGGATGAAATGGTGAAGTTAGCGAAATGGAAACTAGAACAGGCGAAGTCAACTATGCTCGTCATGATCCAAGATCTCCCATCTTATGGAACGGAGGTGCTGAGCGACAGGAACAACATCACACGTACTCGCCAAAAGCGCGGTTTGTTCGATCTGGGCGGCGCAATTCTTGGGAACATCTTTGGATTGGCTACAGAGGATGACCTTAAAGAAATAAACAACAAATTTAATAAGATAGCTCAGGTACTAACATACCAGGATAAATTCATCACAGGACAGAACTCGGCAATGAAGACAATTGTGAAAAATCTGAAACAAGCAGAAAACGTAGCTCTCGAGAGTATAGATAAAATAAATGACTTAGAGGGCAACGTTACTCTTTTCCAGCACTTCTCCATCATCACAGAACATATTGACACGATTCTACTACAATTAGAGAACACTAGAGATCATTTCAGGGCACTTATGCAAGGAATTTCGAATGCTGGTGATGGCAAGATCACGAATGACTTACTCCCTGTTCATGAGCTACGTCAGATAGTTAGTCAAGGCATACATAAACATAAATTGAAGCCATTGTTCCGCAGTAGGGAATTTATGCAATATTACCCATACTTAGAAGCAACACTAACACCAACATCAGTGATAGTTCATGTACCATTCATCACGGAAGACCTGTTCACAGTATACCAAATACACCCCTTCCCCTATAAAAACAACAACACTTTAGTCATCATCAACATCAACACAGACACCGAACTCATCATGGTCTCCAAGAGACGAGACACTGTCACTTTCGCAAGTGAGTCAACGATTGAGCGAAAGTGCCGCACATCCTTACATGCTGTTCATCTTTGTCCTGCGTACATTTTCACGTTTCAGCCTACTGATACGGTCCCTTGTGAAATGGCTATCATCAGCAATAACAATATTCATCATCATTGCAACTTCACTTTTGCTCCAGATAAACTTGTACACCATCAACGCATTGGACACTCGCAGTTTTTTTATTTCCCTCATAACACATCAGTTTACATAGTCTGTCCAGATATACCACCATCTCATACATCAGCCTCAGGATTATACATAGCACCAGACTACTGTGCGGTATTTACACCATCCATGTCTACTTTTTCCACCATCAATCACTACGCCATTATCAACCATACACACAAACATTTCCACCCACTGCCTGATATGAACTTAAACATGAGCACAAGTATTAAGCTGACTTCACCTAAGTTTGAAACTATGCAGCTGATCAATGAAACAATGAAGCCCTGGGAAGATTTGAGTTTGAGTATGTTCAACCCATATTATGTGTATAGCCAAGCACCTTCTGTCTTTATAATCATCTGCATTGTAGTTGCAGTATTGCTGTTGGCAATGCACAGAATGCATGCAAGAATTGCTAATTTGGAGTCATTGTTTAGTGGGGGAGAGTTAACATCACAGTTAACCACCCTGAATGAAGTGTATATATTTTGTATATAGTATTAATTATATATATAAAAAAAATAATAATAATAATAATAATAACACAAAGAAGAATGACCCATATATGACAGACCAGTACCATTATCTTTGAATGAAATATTAATAACTCTTACAATAATCTTAATTTTAAACTATTTTTATTCTTGCATGTATGCATTTCACTATAATATCCCAAGTACATACTGTATTACAGTTAAATAATTTACTTTAATGCATTTATTCCAATATGTATACAACTTATTTAAAATGTAGTATTACTGAATAATCACTATTTACTATGAATAATATATGTATACAATATTCATACAATTATGTTACTTTACAATATTATGTATTTCACTTAATTAGCTTATAAGTTCATTATAATGTGTATGTAGTATGTATTAATATATTATAACTATTAAATGTCGATGGTACGCCATTTTCGCGCGGCCGAGCAAATATAGGACTACATAATAGATAGATAGATAAATAGATAGATAGAGAGACAGATAGAAGCAGGAAGTCAAATGATGAGAAGGTGTTGTGTCTGCGAGAATCTAGCAGCGCTAAACAAGCTTACACGGAGGAAAGCTGACGACAGCGGCCAGTAAGGAGATGATGCAGTTAGCTGTCAGCAGTCCTCTCGTGAGAAAGATCTGTTGCCATGAGGAACATATGTGACACACCCCTACTACACCAGATTTTAGAAAAGAGAGTTTAGAAGGAGACAAGCGACCCTAGAGAGAGGTCGAGACGGAGATTAGCCTTAGAACAGAAAGAGAGAGAGATAGCGAGACAGGGAGGTAGCTACCCGGGACTTATACTCTTATACCTGTTTAATATTTCCAAGACAAATAAAAATAGTCCCATACTATTCTTTACCTCTCCCGTCACTACATGACATCTGGTGGGGAAACTACTACAAGATATAAAAGCCGCTGGACCACAAGTCTAAAATATACTTCTCTACAAGTAACTACAAAGTCTTTATGACACTCCTACTTTCTCTATACTCATTTCAAAGCCAAAGGTGGCTGTTGTGTATATATACGCAACGACTTATCTTGCTCTCGTGTTCCTGAACTCGATTCTTCTGAATTCTCTACACTCAGGCTTCGGCTTTCCTGTCATTCTCTGACTAAATATATCTGTGCTGTTTACTTATCCCCTAATTCTACTGACTATCAAAAATTCTTTGACTATCTTACTTCTACGATGGAACACATTCTATCCATTTCTCCTTTCTCAGAAATCTCCATTCTAGGAGATTTCAATGTTCACCACCACCTTTGGCTCTCCTCTCCTTTCACTGATCCACCTGGTGAACAAGCCTACATCTTTTCTATCCTTAATGACCTGGAGCAGCTTGTACAGCACCCTACCCGTATCCCTGACCGCCTTGGAGAGAGCTCCAACATACGGTACTTGACCTCCTCCTCACAACTAATCCTTCTGCTTACTCTGTTAATCTTTTCTCTCCTTTGGGCTCCTCCGATCACAACCTTATCACCTTAACCTGTCCTATCACTCCGGTACGGCCTGTGGACCCTCCAGGGAAACGTCGTCAGTGGCATTTTGGAGCCGCGGACTGGGAGGGCCTCAGGCAGTACTTCTTTGATTTTCCCTGGAATGATTATTGCTTCCATGGCCGTGAGCCATCTGAGTGTGCCTTGCGCATTACGGAGGTTATTCTCTCGGGCATGGAAGCATACATTCCTTTCTCATATCCTTTGACCAACACAAGAAAGCCTTCGTTTAATCACGCTTGTTCTAATGCTGTCCGCAACAAGGAGAGGGCCTACAAAAGGTACCAGAGCCAACCCACCACTGAATCACATCATCTTTACGTTTCTGCCCGGAATCGTGCTAAGTCTGTTCTTCGCTCTGCTAAAAATAATTTCATCCGTACTAAATGCTCTCAACTGTCCAACTCGAATTCTTCTCACTCCTTCTGGCACCTTCCCAAAATCCTTTCTAACAACTTTACTTCATCATCCTTCCCTCCTCTTTTCTACTCTGATGGTTCTGTAGTTATTTCTCCTACTGATAAAGCAGATCTCTTCGCACAGTCTTTCTCCTCCAGTTCCACCTTAGACGATTCCGGAGCTACTCCTCCATAAATTCCCCCCTCTGACTTCCTCGTGGCTGACATTAAAATTTCTTCAGCTGATGTATTTTCTGCCATCACTGGCCTCAGTACTAACAAGGCATATGGGCCTGATGGGGTCCCTCCTGTTGTTCTCAAGAACTGTGCTTCTGTTCTTACACCCTACCTAGGCAAACTCTTTCGCCTTTTTCTGTCAACTTGTACATTTCCTTCTTGCTGGAAGTTTGCTCTCATTCAGCCAGTCCCAAAGAAGGGTGACCACTCCCAACCCTCCAACTATCGTCCAATTGCTTTAACGTCCTGTATTTCAGAAGTTTTCGAGTCAATTCTCAATAGAAAAATTTTAAGGCATCTTTCCTATCACAACCTTCTTTCCAATCATCAGTACGGGTTCCGTCAGGGACGCTCCACAGGCGATCTTCTCACCTACTTTTCAGACTCCTGGTCATCCTCCTTTCGGGACTTTGGCGAAAGCTTTGCCATTGCACTTGACATCTCAAAGGCTTTCGATCGAGTCTGGCATAAATCTTTAATTTCCAAACTGCCCTCCTACGGTTTCTATCCTTCTATCTGTGCCTTCATCGCTAGCTTCCTTTCTGGTCGTTCTGTAGCCACTGTTGTAGACGGCCATCATTCTTCTCCTAGATCTATCAACAGTGGTGTTCCTCAGGGCTCTGTCCTATCACCAACTCTCTTCCTTTTATTCATCAATGATTTCTAAGCTGTACATCTAACCCTATCCACTCATACACTGATGACTCCACCCTTCACCTTTCCATTCGGTTCCCGCAACGCCCATCTCAGCAGTTACTTCAACAAGCAAGGGATGAGGCTATGGCACACCTAATGTCTGACTTGGCTCGTATCTCTGACGGGGGTAAAAATAATATCGTTGTTTTTAATGCATCTAAGACTCAGTTCTTACACCTATCAACCTGACAAAATCTTCCACAGGTATACCCACTAACGTTTAATAATATTCAGCTTAATCCTGCATCATCCTTGAACATGCTTGGGGTTTCATTTACTCGGGACTTATCTTGGAAAGATCATATTACATCTCTTGTAAAATCTGCTTCCAATAGATTGAGTGTGCTAAGCCGACTCCACTCTTTCTTTACCCCTGCACAATTGTTGACTCTATACAGGGGTTTTATCCTCCCCTGTGTGGAGTACAACTCTCATGTGTGGGGAGGCTCCCCACATACAGCCCTTCTCAAAAGGGTGGAGTCAAAGGATTTTCGTCTCATTAACTCTCCTCCTCTTACTGACTCCCTTCAACCTCTGTCTCTTTGCCGCACTGTTGCATCTTTATCTCTTTTCTATCGCTACTTTAATGGTCACTACTCCTCTGAACTGTCTGCTTGCATTCCTCCACCTCTGCGACGGGCGCGTAGCACCCGTCTGACAGCAAACTCTCATCCCTTTTCTGTCCAACTCTAATGCAAGAGTTAACCGTTACTCCCAGTCTTTCATTTATGCAACAGGTCAACTCTGGAACTGTTTCCCTCTGTCTGTATCTCCTGCTGCCTATGATCTCCAGTCTTTCAAACGCAGTGTGTCCATGCATCTCAAAATGATCGGATCTTGAATTTGGCTCTCTATTGGATTTTGTTTTTCTCTTGGAGGGAACTGTTACTGCGGGCTCATGGCCTTTGGTTCCTTCTTCCTCGCATAAAAAAATAAATAAAAAATAAAAACATATACATAAATACATACATACATACTGTACAAACATATGGAAATACACACCGGTAAACAAACACACATACGGGCTTCATGCACATCTAAACAGCACACAAAAAGCTCAATAAACATTCAAACAGCAATCTCAACACAGCTATAAAAATTAAGATGTTTATGAGGCCATTTTAAAACGCTATGTAAATTCCTATAACTGAGAGAGACGTAAATGTTAGATGGCCAGATGCACTGATTGGAGAGAGAGAGAGAGAGAGAGAGAGAGAGAGAGAGAGAGGGAGAGAGAGAGATAAAACTAGTACTCATAGTATTATGGTAATTTAAGACATAAAATCTGATAACACTTAGTACACACACACACACACACACACACACACACACACACACACCATTTACCTCCTTGCTAATCTCCCACGATCATCATTAATTGCCAATCACCCCATCACCTGCCTCCTAATTATCCCTAATCACCACCTGATCCACCTGTCTGAATATACTTCTCTCTCTCTCTCTCTCTCTCTCTCTCTCTCTCTCTCTCTCTCTCTCTCTCTCTCTCTCTCTCTCTCTCTCTCTCTCTCTCTCTCTCTCTCTCTCTCAAATGAAACACAAAAATATGAAGACAGAACACTTCACTTCGAAATTGTGTGGCCATATACTGAGATATAAAAACTTACATTTCCCTTGTGTGTGTGTGTGTGTGTGTGTGTGTGTGTGTGTGTGTGTGTGTGTGTGTGCGCACTGTTTCTTTACCTGCCAATTTCCCCTGCCTTACCCACCCTGCCTTAACCTCTGCCTCAACATTTTCACCCTGCCTCACCCAGTTCACACAGTCTTCCCTGTTCATTACCTTGCTACATCCCCCTGCCTCACCCATAACCTCTGCCTCACCTGCCAACCCCCAACCTCCAGCCTGCCTCTCCCTGCCTCACTCCTAACCACGGCGTCACGTGCCTCACTCTGCCTCTCTCCCTGTTACTCCCCGCCCTGCCTCTCCTCATCCAAATACTTCTTGCCTCCCCTTTAAGTCTACCCTGCCTCTCTTTATCTTTCCCTGCCTCACCCTTTCTCTCTCTCTCTCTCTCTCTCTCTCTCTCTCTCTGCCTTAAACCTGCCTGACTCATAGCAACTCTCTCCTTTCCTTTCCTTCCCTCTTAAAATCCTTAATCGATCTTTCCTCAACCCAACCTCTCCTCTGCTCGTCTCCTCTGCCTCACCCTCTGCCTCACTCTCTGCCTAATCCCTGCCACACCCTCTACCTCACCCCTGCCTTAACCCTATCTAATTTCTCATCCTCTGCCTTATCCCTGCGTCACCCCTAAACTCTGCTTCACCCTCTTGTTTTACCCTCTACCTCACCCTGGCTCACCCAGCCCTGACTAACCCCTGCCTAACCACGGCCTCACGCTTGCCAAACACGCCTTCCAGCCCTGGCCGTCCTCACACACTCAAGAGAACACGCGGCGGGGAACACACACGCAGAACAAACACGCAGAACAAACACTCCCTGGCCAGCCCTCGGAAAAGACCTGTTATTTGTTCTAAACATTTATACTTGCCGGGTATAACTGTGCCGAAGGGATGTGGGTGCATGTGTGGGTGGGTGTGGGTGGGTGTAACTGGGTATGGGTGGGTGGGATGTGTGTGTGTGTGTGTGTGTGTGTGTGTGTGTGTGTGTGTGTGTGTGTGTGTGTGTGAACAGGTGTGGGAGAGTGTAAGTTGTCGGTGTGGGTGAAGGTAAAGGTAGTGGGTGGAGGAAGCAAGATAAGGACTTACTATAATTATAAGAGCCGGAGATTACTGAATAGATGTGGGTGGGGTGTGGGTGTGGATAGAGGAGGAAGGGGATTGGTGTGGGTGGCAGGAAAGCGAATATACGTGGGTGGGGTGAGGATGTGGACGGGAGAAAAATGGGCGGCCTTTGGGTGTGAGTGTGAATGTGGGTGTGGATTTGAGTTATAATTGTAGGTCTGGGTGGAAAGAGGGTGGGTGTGGGAGTGGAAGTGGGTGGCAAGGAGAGAGAGGTGGGTGAAATAGAGAAGGTGATGCAGGTGGACTGAGTAAGAAAAAAAAATATAAAAACGTGATGAATAAGTTTTTCTCGAAGTGTGATACGTACTTGAGTGACGCCCATGTCGAGACTGTGCATACTATTAGCCTTGTGTGTGTGTGTGTGTGTGTGTGTGTGTGTGTGTGTGTGTGTGTAAAAGAAAGATGAAAGATATGGGGGTGTTTTAACTCTGAGCGATGGGATTAACACACACACACAAACAAGGCTGAAAGACAAAAGGGTGTTGGAGGTGTGGGTGACGGATCAGTGGGATTAAAACACACACACACACACACACACACACACACACACACACACACGTCAATCAAAGCCTCGGATTATGTCTATTTGGACGGGCAGGACGAGAGGGACCCAACAATTTTTAACACGCCTCTCAGACAATAAAAAGATTAGGATTGGAATCAGGGGAGGAGAAGAGGAGGTGGAAGAAGAGGTAAGAGGAAGACAAGGAGGAGGAGGAGTGGAGGAAGACAGGGAGAAGGAGTAGAGGAATATTGGTAAGATGGCCTGGAGCAAATTGTTGTTTTGGGGATGCAAGACCTGGGATTTGAGTGAAAGGTGTTTGGAAGCTGGATGATTGGTGTGTGTGTGTAGGGTGGGATGGTGTTTGAGAGGGTAAGGTGAGGAAGAGAGTGAGGGGAATCAGGGGAATATTGACTCTCTGATGGGTGATGGAGGAAAGTGTTGTCTCAGAGAGGGGGGACCTGGTTTTTGAGTGAAAGGTGGGTAATGAAAGAAGGTGAGACTGCATGAATGATTATACAGGAAAGGGGATGGGATGAGGATGAAAATGGAGACTGAACACAAGGACACGTAATGGATTTTTGAACAAAGCGTGAGGTGAAGAGGTGGGTGAAAATGTTGTTGTTTCAGAGAGGTGTACCAGATGAGTGGATGGTTACTGGATGTGTTGAGTGAGACAGAGTGGGAGAAAATGTTGCTGTTTCAGAGAGGAGTACTAGATGAATGGATGGTTACTAGATGTGTTGAGTGAGAGAGAGAGTGGGAGAAAAATGGTGTTGTTTCAGAAAGGTTTATAAGATGAGTGAATAGTTACTGATGGATTGAGTGGGATGGAGTGGCAGAAAATTTTGTGTGTGTGTGTGTGTGTGTGCGCTCGCGCGCATTATCACTTTGTGTTCCTGTGTGTACAATGAGTGTGTCGGAAGTGGAAGGTGTAAATAACAAGTGCGTGGGTGTAAATAACGAGTGGGTGGGTGTAAATAACAAGTTGGTGGGTGTAAATAACAAGTGGGTGGGTGTAAATAACAAGTGGGTGGGTGTAAATAATGAGTGGGTGGGTTATAAATAACGAGTGGGTGAGTGCAAATAGCGAACAGGTGGAGGATAAGGAAGGATATAGAGACCAAGGGGGGTACTGGGGGTGGGGGGATGGGGGTGGGGATCGGGGGGATCGGCAGGAAAAAGGAAGTTTGATGAGATTGGCTTTGGTGTGTGAGAGAGAGTTAGTGTTTTGATAAGACGTGTGAGTTGGGTTGGGAAAGACTTGTCGTTCTTTCATTTTCGTTCGTCTCTCTCTCTCTCTCTCTCTCTCTCTCTCTCTCTCTCATGTAATCTCGTAAGAACATTAATCAATTCCAAACAGCCAATCTACACCGCTCTAATCCTATTCAATCCTCTCTCTCTCTCTCTCTCTCTCTCTCTCTCTCTCTCACAGGGTCAACTATTTCCTTATAAGGTTTCTCACCATACCAAGCATCTCAGAAGACAATAGACCCAAGCCTTCAAATTTTCTTTTTTTTTTCAATCAATATTCTTTTCCCAATTTCTTTTTTAATTTCCCTTTTCTTCATTTTTTTTCTTTTCGTATCAATTTTCTTTTTCCTTCTTTATATATCCTATTTGCTTTATTTTTCTCTTCGACTTTCTTCCTCTTTTACTCTTTTTCTGAAAATTCTCTGTTTTCGTGTTTCTTTTTCAATAGCCTGTATGTTTTTTTGTCAAACTTTTGTGCATCCTTATGAACTAATGGTGTGTGTGTGTGTGTGTGTGTGTGTGTGTGTGTGTGTGTGTGTGTGTGTGTGTGTGTGTGTGTGTGAGAGAGAGAGAGAGAGAGAGAGAGAGAGAGAGAGAGAGAACAGGTAATGGGTGAACGGAGATGAAAGCAAGAGCACACACACACACACACACACACACACAAAGTGGTGAAGTCAGCAACAAGCAAAGACTGGTTCGCCCTCACCCTCCCTATCAATACCACCACGGAACAACCACACCAACCACACTACCACACCACAGCACTCATTTCAGACTGATGCTACCCTACCTTATTCTCCTACCACAACTACCACAATTACCACTACTGTAGTTATCATTATTACTACCACAAATACCATCTCGGCACTGCACCATACCACACCACATTACACCACACCACACCACACCATACCAGAATATATCACAGCACACCACACCACACCCCACATCACACCACACCACACCATACATCACACCACACCACACCACACCACACCACTCGTAGAAGAACCATAAAAATCTCCTGTTTCAAGAAAATTTCTTCTTCTTCTTCTTCTTCTTCTTCTTCTTCTTCGAGAGAGAGAGAGAGAGAGAGAGAGATTAATACATCCCATCCCAAAAATCATGTCCAATCAAGAGGAAATAAAAATAAACAGGTAATAATAGACAGGTGATAAAAAATAAATAAAATAAATAAACAAAGCACGATACACAATGCCAAAAAAATTCCACAAATTACCACTAGAGTACCATCTGTAATCATCATCATCATCATCATCATCATCATCATCATTAACATAATAATATTTATCATCATCATCATCATCACCATCATAATACGGTAATAATAATCATCATCATCATCATCATCGTCATAAACTGAGAGGCAAGAAAAAAATATAGGCAATACAAAACATGACGTCATAGTATAGAAGAAAATCGCCAAAAATAAATCAGGTCGCAATTTTTTTCGCTTTTTGTCTGTTCTTTTATTTTCGTTTTTTTTTTTTTTTTTCCAAGTACATTGACTGGCCATGAAGGAAGATGAAGTTGCTTTCAGACCACACACGGTACCTGGCAATTACTCTCTCTCTCTCTCTCTCTCTCTCTCTCCTGTCCATTTTGTACTTCTGTTATATTTCAACTGCCTTCTCCTTCACACTTATTTATAGTATCTCTCTCTCTCTCTCTCTCTCTCTCTCTCTCTCTCTCTCTCTCTCTCCTGTCCATTCTGTACTTCTGTTATCTTTCAACTGCCTTCTCCTTCACACTTATTTATAGTACCTCTCTCTCTCTCTCTCTCTCTCTCTCTCTCTCTCTCTCTTCTATCCATTCTGTACTTCTGTTATCTTTCAACTGCCTTCTCCTTCACACTTATTTATAGTACCTCTCTCTCTCTCTCTCTCTCTCTCTCTCTCTCTCTCTCTCTCCTGTCCATTCTGTACTTCTGTTATCTTTCAACTGCCTTCTCCTTCACACTTATTTATAGTACCTCTCTCTCTCTCTCTCTCTCTCTCTCTCTCTCTCTCTCTCTTCTATCCATTCTGTACTTCTGTTATCTTTCAACTGCCTTCTCCTTCACACTTATTTATAGTACCACTCTCTCTCTCTCTCTCTCTCTCTCTCTCTCTCACAAGCATCAATTCATCTCTTTCTATTACACACTAATCTTAATTGTCTCACATTCGATTACCCGATTCTCTCTCTCTCTCTCTCTCTCTCTCTCTCTCTCTCTCTCTCTCTCTCTCTCTCTCTCTGTCAAGCAATATATATACACTTATAAACAGATAGATAGGCAGATAGATACAAATACAGACAGGCCAATAACTACTGTGGATAGATAGATAAATACAGCATGATAGACTGAGTAGATAAATGGACTGACTGGCTAACTGATATATGGGATGACAGACAGACAGATAATGGCAGATTGATAATAGTACTAGCAGGGATTGATTAATAGATAGAAAGACAGGGACAGACTTAAAGACAGGCTGACAGACAGACACACAGATAGATTTACACTGACAGACAGACAAGGATGAAAATACAGAAAAATATACAAGCAAACAAAACACACACACACACATGTGTGTGTGTGTGTGTGTGTGTGTACTGTACTTGCGTGCAGGATTCGCTAATACGTGTGTGTGTGTGTGTGTGTGTGTGTGTGTACTGTACTTGCGTGCAGGATTCGCTAATACGTGTGTGTGTGTGTGTGTGTGTGTGTACTGTACTTGCGTGCAGGATTCGCTAATACGTGTGTGTGTGTGTGTGTGTGTGTGTGTGTGTACTGTACTTGTGCGCAGGATTCGCTAATACGTGTGTGTGTGTGTGTGTGTGTGTGTGTGTGTGTGTGTGTGTGTACAGGAGCCAGGTCAGGACGGCGGGGGTGATGGAATCCAGTTCAAGAGGGTAAGGGGAAAGGGGAGGGAGGGGAGGGGGAGAAGAGGGGAAATATACTAAAGGAATAGAGTTAAATGAAGAAAAGGGAGGGAGCAGAAGGGAAGGAGGGAAGAGGAAGAGAAAAAGGGGAGAATGAGGAAAGGGGATGGGAGAGGAACGGGAAGGAGAGAGAGAGAGAGAGAGAGAGAGAGAGAAGGAGAGAGAGGTGGGGGAGGGGAAACGGAAGGGAAAATAAAGGAGTAAAGAGGAATGACGATGGAAAGGAAGGAAAGAGCAAGAGTGAGAGCACGGAGGAAGGAGGGGAAGAGAGAAGGGGGAAAGGAGAGATGTGAGAGGAAGGGAGGGAGAGGAGAAGAGAGAAATGGGAGTGAGAGGAGGAAGGGAAGGGTAGGGGAAAGAAAACAAGGAAAAAACGGGGGGGAGGGGGAGAGAGAATACGAGAGAGAGGTGGATGAAGCAGCAGGAGAGGGAAGGGAAGATAAAGGGAGTAATGGGGACGGGGAGAAGGGGAAGGGAAGGGGAATTTATATAAACACAGGAATGATGTAAGGCGAGATGGGGAATGGGAGGAGAGGGGGAAGGGGAGAGGAGAAAAAAATTAAGGCACGGGGATGGAATGAAAGAGAGGGGAGACGAAGGGGAGGGGGAGGGGGAAGGGGAATGGGAGGGGGAGGGAAGAAGATGGCAGGCGATTAAAAAAAAAAAATAAGGAATGGCGAGAGAATGGAGGAGAGAAAGGGGAGAAAGAAATAGAGGGGAAAGGAGGGGGAGGAGTAAGAGAAATGTATGGAAGTCGGAAGGAAGGAAGCGGAATGGGGAAGGAAGGAAGGAAGGAGTAGAAAAGAAGTGTTGAGGGAGGCTAAGGTAGGGAGGGAAGGAAGGAAGGAAGGACGGAAAGAAGAAAGGAAGGAGGAAGGATGGAAGAAAAAGGAAATAATTAAAGGACCAAAGAAAAGAGGGAGCAAGAAAACAAAGGATGGAAATGAAGAAAAGTGGAATTATAATGAAAGAAAGAAGTCGTTTAACAAGTCATTATATTCTTTCAAATATAAAAATATTAAAGACATTAACCTGACTGATGATGATGATAAAATGGTAATAATAATAATAATAATAATAATAATAATAATAATAATAATAAAATAATAATAATAAGAAGAAGAAGAAGCATGATAGTATTAATATTACTTGCTGCAGTACAAAATACAACAACTAATAATAATAATAATAATAATAATAATAATGACGGCGTGGTTTGTGTTGTACTGAGACCACGTGGAGGGGAGGAAGAAGAGGAGGAGGGGGAGGAGGAAGGAGGAGGAAGAAAAGGTGAAAACAAAGAAGAGAATGGTAGGGATATAGAGGTGAGGGAGGAGAAGAGAGAAGGGGAAGAAAAGGGGGAAGGAGGTGGTGAGGGAAACCGGGGAGAGGGGGGAGGGGGAGAGAAACATGCTGAGACAGAAGGTAGGGAAGGGAGGAGGAGAAGGAGGCGTTTAAATGCCGAATTGTAAACACCGATAAAACAAACAGAAACCACATAAATCAACACAAACATAAATAAACAGTCAAATGACCATAAAAACAATACATTTAAATCACAAACAATCTCAAAACAACACAATTTCTTTCACCTGCAAACAATTGAGTTACTCTTTCCTGCGGCCGCCATGACGCCTGCCACCTCCACAATCAGCACTCCGATTTTGAACCACGACACCGTTAATTTCGCACTTAATTCCTACCTTCAAGCGTTCTCCGTATTTTTTGCATCAACTAATTTCTCTCACAATTGTGTAGACAGTTTCTGGAGCCGTCAACAGCAGGGTAGTAGTTGTTTTCAAGAGGAAGTAATCAGCTAAATCACTCGAACAACCCCGACCTCCGAAGTCCTGATGTGCACTGACGGCCCAACGGGAGTGCCGGATGTTGTCAGGGTTAAGGATAATATGTTGGGGGCTCCTGATGTGGCAACACTTTTTCACTTCTTGATAAATTGGTCCTTTACAAAAATTTTTTATTATATTTGGCTGTTTGCTACACTGAGAACATATATTAGCATACGATTCATTTATTCAGGTCAGTATAGCCTATCGAAAATGCCGTAAAATATATTAAAAATGGGTTTGACTAAGTACGTGCGCATGTTCCAATGCCTTTTTTTTTTTTTTTTTTTCATTTTCCTTGTGTTAAATGCCTTACAATTTACTCATGGATGCAACTTAAAGGATCCAGTCAATGAATCAGGATGTTTAAATCTAAGTATGTTGTTTATGTTTATCATTGTTCTTCCTACCGACGACTTTAGTGAGATTAAGAAGCACAAATTATACTTTCTTGTTACTGTTACTTGGCGGATGAAAACGGCCACCTCCGTTTTGAAAGCTGAGTTGCAACAAAATCTTAACATTAGAGTCAGGTGCTAGTCACGGAAAAGTGCCATGGAGAGGATGTAGAGCTACGTGAAAGCTGTAGCTACGTGAAATAAGCAACAAAGAGACGAAAAATCCGGGGAGTAACGATGTCTCTCCTCACCAGCAAAGATTTTTCTGGAAACGAAGAGAAGAAAATCCAGAAGAAACATTTACATTCCTACAAGAAAATCCAAGAAAGTGCTCACCCTCCGTTCAAAATTACTCAACTATATGCAAACGTTCCCAAAGTATATGCAAACTGCCCTGTACTATATGCAAACGGTCTCAAATTAACGAAAATTCGTTGTCTGGCGGCTTCTTAGAACACGTAACTGTCTCTCAGGTTTGAATTTTTAAGAGACAAAAACCGGTGTTCACGTCACATTAACACTTCTTTCTCACCGACTTATTCTTGAAGATCGCACGTTAATATTGACTTAGATGTTATTTATGCAATCTAGGCCAAATTTTAGACACCATGCATGGGAATATTAAGGCGCGATAGTCAAAATAAATCGCTAAAGAGGAGATGAAACGCAGCCTCATTTGCAAACTAAAATTCGACTCCAGGGTGAAAATTAACAACGATATATGTTGAAAACCCAACATTTACCGTATTTTCCCAGAAGATTAAGTTCACATTATATTCTTTTCAGTCTTCAGAGATGTTACAAAGTATGAGAAGCCGTAGAAGAGGTTTTTAAGGTTCTGTATGTGGATAAATCGCCATGAAATCGATGTTAAGTTGGCAGCCTAACAAACACAAACTAACAAATCCTTCATAATTCTCATAACCTAACTTGATATTCTAGTAATGTGTCTAGAAATGCGTAGCAGCCAAAATAAGTCGCTGAGAGTATGGCGTTACGATTACAGCAAAAAATAAGTAAATAAATAAATAAATAATAAATAAATCCCTCAGTGAACAACGCTAAGAGAACAGCCTTTAAAAAAAAAAATCTAGAATTCAAATATTTACTTTGATTTCCTTACCTTCGTTCATTTCAAAATCTATACTCTTTTCCCCTTCACTTGGCTCAGAGTTTCTCGACCTTTTGCAGCTTAATTCACGTGGCTCAGTGACAGAATTAAACAAGAATACCATTCCACATCCTTTCCACAGCACTTCTTCGTGACTATCCTCTTCTTAATCTACCATTCCACATCTTTTCCATAGCACTTCTTCGTGACTATCCTCTTCTTAATCTACCATTCCACATCCCTTCCACTGCACTTCTTCGTGACTATCCTCTTCTTAATCTACCATTCCACATAATTCCATAGCACTTCTTCGTGACTATCCTCTTTCTCGTCTACCATTCCACATCCTTTCCACAGCAATTCTTCGTGACTATACTCTTTTTAAACTACCATTCCACATCCTTTCCACAGCACTTCTTTGTGACTAGCCTCTCTAATCTAACTCTAAACTCTTTTCACTCTAACTCGGCCTAAAATTGCAGCCTTTCCATCTAAATGCTGAGCTGTAGATTAACACTAGAAATATGATTGCTAGTCACGAAGAAGTGCTATGGAAAGGATGTAGAGCCGTAGTAGTTTAATGCTGCCACTGAGCTACGTGAAATAAGTGGCAAAGAGACGGAAATTTGGACCAGGTAGAGGTGAAAAAGGTATAGGAAAAATCTATTAATCTATTGTTATTTTACTCAACAGTCAAGATGGATGGATGGAAAGTTTGAGACAAGTACAAGTTAAAGGAGTAGAGAGAGAGAGAGAGAGAGAGAGAGAGAGAGACAGACAGACAGACAGACAGACAGACAGACAGACAGACAGACAGAGACAGAGAAGGGGGGGCGAGGAAAAAGGGTGAGCGATGTATTGTGACAAGGTAAGGGGAGGGGAGAGGGAGAGGGGAGAGAAAATGAGAGGGAGAGGAGTGACAGAAGGGGGAAGGAAGAGGAAAAGGGAGAGAGAAACTGAGAGGAAGGAGAATGAGGGGAGAGGGGCGGGAGATGGGAAAGAGAAAGTGAGAGGCAGAGAAATGAGAGGTAGGGGAGAGAAGTGAGGGAAAAGGGGAGGAAAGGGAGGGGGGGAGTGAGAGAGAAGTGAGGGGGAGAGAGGGGAGGAAGGGGAGGGGAGAGGGGAGGGGGTCAGAACGATGACTGGGCAAATTCCAAGCCAGGTTAGGGTGAGGGGAGGGGGAAGGGAGGGGAGAGGAGGAGGGAGGGAAGGGGAGGGCAGAGGAGGAGGAAGGTGAAGAGAACAGGAAAAGAATGGAGGAAGGGTGAGAGGGGGTGGGGAGAGAAGGAAGGGAGAGGAGGGAGACCGGAGGAGGAAGATGGAGAGAGAGAGAGAGAGAGAGAGAGAGACTGGAGGAAAGAAAAGAAGGAAGAGTTGTGGGGGAAAGTGAGAAGGAAGGGAGGAAGGAAGGGAAGGAGGACGGAGGGAAGAAGGGGGGGAAGGATAAGACAGAGATGGAGAAGTAAACAGGAGAGAAAGAATTAGGGAGATGGAGGGAAAGATGAGAGGGGATGGAGAGAAGGAGAGAAACTGAAGAGGTAGGAAGAGGAGGAAGAGGAGGAGGGAGAGCGATTATAGTGATGGTGGTTGTAAAATGTTGGTAGTTGCGGAAGAAGTGTTTATATGAGCGCTAGTGGTGATGATGGTGGTAGTTGTGGTAGTAGTGAGAGTTGAAACAAATATTAATAGTGATGCTTATTGAATAATGTTAATAGCTGTGGTAGTGGTGGTGGTAATGGCAGTAGTGGTAGTGGTTGTAGTAATGTTGATAGTTGTGGAAATGGTGGTGGTAATGTTGGTAGTTGTGGTAGTAGTGGTGGTGGTAATGTTGGTAGTTGTGGTAGTGGTTGTGGTAATGTTGGTAGTTGTGGTACTGGTGGTGGCAATGTTGGTAGTTGTGATAGTGGTGGAGGCAATGTTGGTAGTTGTGGTAGTGGTGGTGGTGGCAATGTGGGTAGTTGTGGTAGTGGTGGTGGCAATGTTGGTAGTTGTGGTAGTTGTGGTGGCAATGTTGGTAGTTTTGGCAGTAAAGTTGGTAGTTGTGGTAGTGGTGGTAATGTTGGTAGTTGTAGTAGTGGTGGTGGCAATGTTGGTAGTTGTGGTAGTCGTGGTGGCAATGTGGTAGTTTTGGCAGTAGTAAAGTAGGTAGTTGTGGTGGTGTTGGTGGCAATGTTAGTAGTTGTGGCAGTGGTGGTAATGTTGGCAGTTGTGGTGGCAATGTTAGTAGTGGTGGTAATAGTAATATTGGTAGTTGTGGTAGTAGTGATGGTGGCAATGTTGGTAGTTGTGGTAGTGGTAGTGGCAATGTTGGTAGTTGTGGTGGCAATGTTGGTAGTTTTGGCAGTAGTAAAGTTGGTAGTTGTGGTAGTGGTGGTAATGTTGGTAGTTGTGGTAGTGATGGTGGCAATGTTGGTAGTTGTGGTAATGATAGTGGCAATGTTGGTAGTTGTGGTGGCAATGTTGGTAGTTTTGGCAGTAGAAAAGTTTGTAGTTGTGGTAGTGGTGGCAATGTTGGTAGTTGTGGTAGTGGTGGTGGCAATCTATCTTTTTTCTATCGATCTATATCTCTGTATCTATCTATCTGTGTCTGCCAACCTTTTATCTATCTATGTTCAGTCTCTCTCTCTCTCTCTCTCTGTCTCTCTCTCTTTATTTTTCCCTAACCCCCATTCAGCTCATGTGATGGCCAAGTGCGTCAGGCTGGAGGGTGGTTCTGACTAGTAACCAAGGAGACTCATTTCCACGCCACAGATCTTGTAGAATATAAAAAAAATTTTAGGTGAAATCTCGTGGTGGTCGTGGTGGTGGTGACAGCTGTAATAATAATAATAATAATAATAATAATAATAATAATAATAATAATATAAACAACATCAACAATAATAATAATAATAATAATAATAATAATAATATAAACAACATCAACAATAATAATAATAATAATAATAATAATAATAATAATAATAATAATATAAACAATAATAATAATAATAATAATAATAATAATAATAGAACTTTGTAACTGTCCGCATCACTTAATCTTCACCTACTGTTTCTTACAATGACCTTGACCCCATTGAAGAGACATGGAGATTTTTAAATAAAACTAAATAAACTCTTAGGAATCGGTCAGCCAGGTTTTATTTTCAGATTACTTGCTCAGGGTTGAAATCCCCAGTAGACAAGCCCACCTTATCTCGTTCACTCATAATACTGATATTACTCATTCTGCCACTGCACGTAATGGATTTGGATTCTTTTTCTATCAGCAATGGCCCATAGCAGGACACATAACCTGGGCCCTTCAGATTCCACACACAGGTTCCGGTTCTCCTGGAATCGTCGCGAGACTCTGAATCCGGAATAATATTAATACCAGCAAAAACAACTCTCCACGTATGTAATAGGTGGAGACTTGAAGTAGTAATAGTAGTAGTAGTAGTAGTAGTGCCACTACTACTACAGCTATCAAAATCATTTCTTATCAGTCTCCAACTATTGCACAAGTGGAGACTATTGTTTTCGCTGTTGTTATTATTATTCCGGCAACAGAGTCTCGCAACGATTCCAGGAGAACCGGAGACTGTGCAAGTCATCTGAAGGGCCCAGGTTATGTGTCCTGGCATGGGCCACTGCTGATACAAA
>NC_136977.1:51561209-51563709 GCF_032717465.1 Coenobita brevimanus | reverse complement strand
TATTACTATTATTACAACTGCTCCCGCTATCAGTGCTACTGTTACGGCTGGTTCCTTGTTGCTGTCTAATTCCTGTTGTATGTCGCCAGATAGGTAGGTCAGGTAACAAGTAATAAAAGGTCAATTAGTATTCGTCTCCCGTACAGGTGTTAATTGGGCCCAGGTGACGAGGAACACGGCTTATCTCACCTGAGAGAGAGAGAGAGAGAGAGAGAGAGAGAGAGAGACAGAGAGAGAGAGAGACAGAGAGACAGAGACAGAGACAGAGACAGAGAAATACAAAATATGAACACCGTAACGTAGATAATAGAGATACATAAATAGATAGACAGAGATAGACAGAGGCAGAAAGCAAGGAGGTAACAGAATATGGAGGAAAAAAAATGATGAAGGCAATTAACGTAAATCTCAGAGAGATAGAGATAGATAGATAGATAGATAGATAGATAGAGAGAGAGAGAAAGAGAGAGAGAGAGAGAGAGAGATGCAGCTCTTTATTGTCGCTCTTTATGCATTTATTTATTCGTTGTTACTTAGCGTCTTGTGTCCGGAATTTTGATCACGATAAACCATACTGGACTGAGCTTCAAATACCTGGTGAGAGAGAGAGAGAGAGAGAGAGAGAGAGAATCACACACCTCAATCACTTTAGAACTAACATGAACTTTCCATATTTATTCTCTCTCTCTCTCTCTCTCTCTCTCTCTCTCTAATTACGTAGGTTAGTCTTGCCACCTCCAGTAGATTTTACTGGGTCGTAAAAATGGCTTTTGGTTCATACATAAGTGTGCGCACGCTGGCCCGAAACGTACATACATACATACATACATACCTAAATACATACATACATACATTCATACATACATACATATGCATACATTCGTATATACATACATTCATAGATAGAAACACACACACATACACATACATCCACATATACATACATACACATACATACATTCATATATACATACATAAACTACATACACACCATACATTCGTACACAAACGTACATAATCAAACATACAAATTAATTAAACAAACAAAGAAAATAAAAGAAAATGCAAAGAAAGAAAAAGAAACAATTAAAAAATCCAACTTCAATAAAGATAAAATAAAGAAGGAATAATTAAAGCAAGAAAGGTGGACGGAGTTACACCTGAGAATGGACAAGAAAGAGGGCAGGTGTGAGGGTGATTAGCCGACAGGTGTGTGTGTGTGTGTGTGTGTGTGTGTGTGTGTGTGTGTGTGTGTGTGCGTGTGCGTGTGCGTGTGCGAGTGTGTGTGTGTGTGTATGTGTGTGTTTGCGTGTGTGTGTGTGGTGTGTGTGTGTGTGTGTGTGTGTGTGTGTGTGTGTGTGTGTGTGTGTGTGTGTGTGTGTGTGTGTGTGTGTGTGTGAAGTAATTAGTAAACAGGTGTTTTGTGCAGGTAGGTATAGGCAGGTAGGTACGTAGGTAGGTAATATAATGGTGTGTGTGTGTGTGTGTGTGTGTGTGTGTGTGTTTTACGATGCATTACTGCCAAGTCAGAAAGTTTTATATGCAGAGAATGGCGATACTGGATGGATTTACGTAACACACAGGAGGACAATAAGATATAAGAAGCAAAATAAATCTCTTAGGAAAAGGTGTTAGGGAGCTTTCTCAAACGACAAGAGTATGGGATATAAATATACACGACTATAATTATAACCATTCTGATATCACGCACTGAATTTCCTTTTATCTCCTCCGTCTGCTTCCTTTCTTCTTATTCCGGTCTCGCTTCCGCCCAAGACAATTACACTCCAGCTAAGAAGATGCCGCGGGTGGTAAGGAAGTGGCAAGGTCTCCATTAGTGTGGTCGTCTTAACTCTTGCACTAGTATGGTATATTCTGTTCTGATCACCTTGACGATTAAATTCAGGTAAGGGCAGGGTTGATGCATTGAAGGGGTGATGCAAGCAGCCCCTTCATGCCGAGAACAGGTCAGCTCTGGGTCTGATATAATGGTTTGAGGCAGACTATTGGATTTATATGGCACAGTGTTGATGGAGAGTACGATATGTAGTGGCACGGATATACGGATACATAAATTGACAGATAAATTGATAAACAGATTGATAGAGCAACTAAGACTGACTTATCAGTAATTTTGACACTTACATAATGTCTACATGTCGTACACACTCACACACACACATTATCTATCTATCTATCTATCTAACTAACTATCTATCTGTCTATCTATCTATCTATCTATCTATCTATCTATACATGAGGGAGTGAGACGGGAAGGGGGTGTCGGTGCGAGAGCGGCCGTCACACCTGACTACACACGCACACAGACACACACATGCATACATACACACACGTACAGTACACCTGCAGCCTGACACACACACACACACACGCGCACACACACACACACACACACACACACACACACACACACACACACACACATGCATACATACACACACGTACAGTACACCTGCAGCCTGACACACACACACACACA
>NC_136977.1:51556209-51558709 GCF_032717465.1 Coenobita brevimanus | reverse complement strand
TTCACACACGCACACACCCGTCCCCTTGCTCAAGGGGGACAGTAACCACCCACTTCGTCAGTGAAACTTTTCGCAACCTGAGCGAGGCGCGAACTCCCGTCCACCAGTTGGCAAGCGGGAACGTTACCACTGCACCAGCGAGCGGTGTGTGTGTGTGTGTGTGTGTGTGTGTGTGTGTGTGTGTGTACTTTCATCCAGTGTTGTTCCTTCTGGTTCTTCCTTCTCCCGAAATTCACCTCCTCACCATCCACACCTTCCCCTCCCCCCCTCCCTCCTTCCTTGTAACCAGGTAGTGGGAAGCAAGTCAAGAAAATAATGTCTTGTAAGAAAATTGTCTTTGTTTTGAGCTAAGAACCGCATTAAGAAAAACACCATCTTAACCTGCTTCTATATTTTCTTGAAGATTAATGCGTAAGATTATCCTCCACTCTTACCTACGGATATTTTCTTCTTAAGCATTTTTCTGACGCACTTAAGATTACACCTTTTTCTCAGCTACTTCCTTGATTCATTACAGGTGGGTTGTGGGCGGCAGACAGGTGGGTTGTGGGCGGCAGACAGGTGGGTTGTGGGCGGCAGACAGGTGGGTTGTGGGTGGCAGACAGGTGGGTTGTGGGCTGCAGACAGGTGGGTTGTGGGCTGCAGACAGGTGGGTTGTGGGCTGCAGACAGGTGGGTTGTGGGCGGCAGACAGGTGGGTTGTGGGCTGCAGACAGGTGGGTTGTGGGCTGCAGACAGGTGGGTTGTGGGTGGCAGACAGGTGGGTTGTGGGTGGCAAACAGATGGGTTGTGGGTGGCAGACAGATGGGTTGTGGGTGGCAGACAGATGGGTTGTGGGCGGTATAAAGGTAGGTTGTGGGTGGCAGACATGTGGGTTGTGGGCGGCAGACAGGTGGGATGTGGGCGGTATAAAGGTGGGTTGTGGGCGGCAGACAGGTGGATTGTGGGCGGCAGACAGGTGGGTTGTGGGCCGTATAAAAGTGGGTTGTGGGCGGCAGACAGGTGGGTTGTGGGCGGCAGACAGGTGGGTTGTGGGTGGTATAAAGGTGGGTTGTGGGTGGCAGACAGGCTTTACCACCATACAATATAGTTTTAAGCGGGGGGATTTAACGACGAGATTTAACGGGGGATTTAACAAGGGGATTAGCGAGGGGATTAACGAGGGGATTTAACAAGGGACTTAAAGAGGGATTCAACGAGGGGATTAAACGAGAGGATTTAACGAAGGATTTAACGAGGGGACTTAATGAGGGATTTGACGAGGAGATTAAACGAGGGATTTGACGAGATTTAACGAGGGATTTCACGAGAGGTAAAGACAAATTTAACGAGGGATATAACGCGGGGATTTAAAGAGGGACTTAACGAGGAATTTAAAGAGGGGATTTAACGGGGGATTTAACAAGGGGATTTAACTAGAAATTTAACGAGGGGATTTAACGAGGGATTTAACGTTGGGGTTTCATGAGCGACTTAACGAAGGGATCCAACAAGGGATTTAACGAGGGATTTAACGAAGGGATTTAACGAGGGGATTTAGCTAGGGATTTAACGAGGGATTAAACGAAGGGATTTAACGAGGGATTTAACGAGGGGATTTAAGGAGGGGATTTAACGAAGGGTTTAACGAAGGGATTTAACGAGGAGATTTAACGAGATATTTAACGAGGGGATTTAACTGGGGATTTAACGAGGATATTTAACAAGGGATTTAACGAAGTAGATTTATAGAGGGGATTTAACTAAGAGTTTAACGAAGAATTTAACCAGGGATTTAACGAGGGATTTAACCAGGGATTTAACGAGAGGATTCAACAAGGGATTTAACGAGAGGATTTAACGAGGGGATTTAATGGGGGAATTTATCGAGGGATTTAATGGGGGAATTTATCGAGGGATTTAACGAAGGATTTAACGAGGGGATTTAACTAAGGATTTAACGAGGGGATTACCTTATACACCTTGTTCCTCAGCCGACATCAAAGTTAGAAGACAGACTGGCCTAGCGGGGAGGAAGTAATGACGTCATGGTACTAGAGGGGTTTGTAACCTTAACCCCTTCGCCCTCTCCCCCTCACCTCCCCCTCCCCTCCCCTCCCCTCCCCTCCCCTCCCCCGCCACTGGTCAGCAGCCAAATAACCAATAACCACTCAACCTTACACGTATTATACACGGTTCAGTAAGAGATCCGGTTGAAGCGGGGGAGGAGGGGGGAGGAGGGGAAGATGAGGGGGGAAGGGGAAGGCGGAAGAAGGAAGGGGACGGGTGAAGTGGAGGGGGAAAAATAGGGAGGGGGACTGGGAGGAGGAGGGAAAGGGGGAAAGAGAGAGAGGGGTATAAGGAGTGAGAGAAGAAGTGTAAAGGGGAAGAGGAGGTGAGAAGAGAAAGAGAAGGGATGAGGAAAGATGAAGAAGGAAAGAGGAAGACGGCAGAAAATGAGGAGAGGAGGAGGAGGGAAAGAGGTGGAGGAAGAGGGAGGGGAAAGGGAGGAAAAAAGGGGG
>NC_136977.1:51548709-51553709 GCF_032717465.1 Coenobita brevimanus | reverse complement strand
TTTATTTCCAAATCTCTCTCTCTCTCTCTCTCTCTCTCTCTCTCCCCGGCTCCCATTTTCTTCACACACAAATCATTTTCTATTTCTCAAGGGGAACTGCGCAAATTTGAACCCTCGCACTATAACCTCCTTACATTTCCCTTTATTCATGCCTATTTCAGACGGTTTTCCTCTGCTTAGGGTAGGCCTCTCGCACTGGGGGGGTTGATGGAGGCTGTCTCTAACCCCTCCAGGTCCAAAAGCCCTCCCAAAGAAAATTTAAAAGAGGCTGACTAATCCACTTCAATTTTTTCTTCTATTAATTCCACCTCTAGAGGATTTTATTCAGTTCAAGGGGGATTTATTTCCAACACGGGGGGTGTAGCTTTTAAAAATCCCTCTAATCCTATGGTACCAGGATATATATAATAAGTTCCCTGCTATAATTAAAAGTATTATTTAAAAAAAAAATGATGGCAAATGTTTGCCATTTATTACCCTCATTTATTATTTAATTTATTTTTCTATCTATGGTTGTGATACATGTGTGATGGCCAATTTAGATTTGATGTGTGTGTGTGTGTGTGTGTGTGTGTGTGTGTGTGAGTGCCATCTGACTGCCCACTCTCCAACTCACACACCCCTTCCTCATACACCTCTCCACCCCATCCCTCCATATCATCCTTGGTCTCCCCTTCTCTTCCCCCCCCCCTCCATCTCATCCTCGGTCTCCCCTTCCTCTCCCCCCTCCACCTTACTCACACCCTCCTAGTCAGTCTCTCATTTTCTCTGAAGGGGTTAAGAGAGTCCGTAGAGATCATTTGTAGTTTTAATTACTTTTACAAATGAGCTTAATTGCGTCTTCACAATCCGGGTGACTCTCTCTCTCTCTCTCTCTCTCTCTCTCTCTCTTAATGGAATCGTTCATTTTGTCCGTAAAACTGGTGTTTGTGTTTGTGTATGCTTTTTTTTATTATTTATTTATGTGGGATAATTGATTTCGCAGGCAAAAACTTACACACACACACACACACACACACACACACGGGAAAAGCCAAGGAATGCAGACACACACACACAAATACTGACATCTAGACAAACAGACAGACAGACGGACAGACAGGCAGACAAACAGACAGAGGCAGACAGACAGTGAGAGAGAAAGACAGACGGATGGAGAAACGGAGAATGAAAAGACAGATAGACAGACACGAACAGAAAGAAAGACAGAGATAGAAAAAGAGAGAACGAGAAGACATAGAGACAGACAGACAACAGCACAACCAAAGACAGCAAAAAGTAAAAAGGGAGAGACGGAGATATATACAGACATCTAAACAGACAGACAGATGGACGGGCCGACAGACAGCAGTGAAGGGAAAGGGGCGAGCACAGTAACAAAGACCCCCCTCCCCTCCTCCCCGTTTTCTGTGGCCACAAAAAATGGGGTATATAGAGCAAGCTTTTGTGGGGCCCGGCTTTTCACACCTTCTCTCTCTCTCTCTCTCTCTCTCTCTCTCTCTCTCTCTCTCTCTCTCAACATGTCTGCCTTATCTTATATAGTTTTTGCATGTGTAACTTTTTTCCTTATCATAATTGTTACCTCCCCCTCCTTTTCCCCTCTCCCTCCCCCTCCCCCTCCCCCCCTCCTCTGCTTTCTTCACTTGGACCTGTTAGCCTTATCCTGGTCCTCCATCTCTCTCTCTCTCTCTCTTTCCATCTCCCTCTTCCTTTTTTTCTTCTTTCGTCACTATCTCAATTTCTTAGTTTAATTTCCTTCTTTGCATTCTTTCCTCTGTCTGTCTTACAATTTCTCTTCTTTCTCTTCCCACTTCTCCTCCTCCTCCTCCTCCTCCTCCTCCTCCTGTTTCTCCTCTTTTCTATTCTTCATTATGATAATAATAATTATGAAGGAATGAAAGACAATAGAGGGTGTGTAATGTTACCCTCTTTTGTCTTGCTTTCCCTCATTCTTTCCTCTTCCTTCTGCCTGTGGGTGACCCTACACTGAGTGACAAGCCAAATGGTTTGCTGTACACCAGGAAACCATTTACAACGCTGGGTGGTAACCATATAACCAAATTATGGCGCCTGGTGGCTAAGTGGGTAATTATTGCACTCCAATCAGATTGAGCCGGTGAAGGTTTATATCCAAGGGATGGTTGGGGTTGATTGCTCACTTAATGCCACTCAGGGATGACTGAGGCTGGTCACTTTCACCTTAAATGTCGGGGCCAACTGCCTAGCCCCGAGCTCCTACGCTCCTCATGGGGCAATGTGGGATTGGATGATGGATGGATGGATGGATTATTATTGTGCTCCTCCTCCTCCTCCTCCTCCGCCTCTCCGTATCCTCAAAACGAAGGAAATTAATGCAGTTAAAGCCGTATGAGTGAATGGTTGGTCGTTTTACATCTCTCTCTCTCTCTCTCTCTCTCTCTCTCCTTACTGTATATGTATATATGCATATACATATATGAAGACAGAGAGGGAGAGGGGGGAGGGGAGGAAGGGAGGAGGACAAGAAGGGTAAGTAGGACAGGAAGGAGAAGGGAGAAGGAAGAGGGAGGGGATGGAAAAATAAAAGGAAGGTGGGGAAGGGATGGGGAGAAGGAAGAAAAAGATGGAAAAGGGGAGGGGGAAGAAAAGGAGAACAGGGAAGGGGATGGTAGAGGAGGGAGAAGGGAGGGAAGGGGAGGAAGAAAGGTGAGGGAGAGAAGAGTGTGAATGGGGGATTGAATAAGAGGAGAGCAGGTGAGGGAGAGGGAGAGGAAGGGGGAAGTGTGAGGAAGAAAAGGTCAGGAGGAGTGGAAGGAGGGGGAGGGGAATTGCAGGGAAGGGTGAGAGAGAGAAAGGTCAAGAGAGAGAGAGAAAGGGAGAGGGGGGGGGATTAAAGTATTAAAAACTCTACGAAATTAACACTCCGCATATGGCTAACCCCCCCCCTCTCTCTCTCTCTCTCTCTCTCTCTCTCTCTCTGTCAACGAATTTACAGGTATATTTCTTACGAGGTTCAGACGGTTTTATACAGCTTGGACAAATCACCTCTAATGTCAGAGGGATTAATGGAGGCTTAATGTAATCCTCCAAGGCAGAATAATCCATCAAAATTAAATGGTCTAAAAAAAAATAATATAATCGCCATCGTCTAGCCATTTTTAACACTAGAACGTGGTGCTTGTCACGAAGAAGTGCTGTTATCTAGACAAATAGCTTAACTTTCCTAATACCTACACTCCGTTCACTGAAACTGGTAAACTTGTTACCTCTCCCACTTCATTGCTTGGCAATAACGAGAGCTTAGCAGGAGAGATAATGAAGGAATAGATAAGAGACAGTGGAGATACAGAGAAGAGAAAGGAAGCAGCATGAGACGATAAAACATGAGATAGAAGAGATGGAGAGACAGTGGGATAAAAAACACGAGATAGAGAGAAGAGAAAGAGAAGAGAGATAGAGATGAAAAACATGATAGAGAGAAAAGATAAAGCAAAGAGATAGAGAAATGAAAAACATGAGACAGAGAGAGGAGATAAAGAAGAGAGATAGAGAGATAAAAAGATGAGATAGAAAGAAGAGATAAAGAGAGATAGTGAGATAAAAAAAAACATGAGAGAAGAGATAAAG
Source organism: Coenobita brevimanus (assembly GCF_032717465.1). Lineage (NCBI taxonomy): Eukaryota > Metazoa > Arthropoda > Malacostraca > Decapoda > Coenobitidae > Coenobita > Coenobita brevimanus. Next base: position 51,550,103 of record NC_136977.1, on the reverse strand, counting down.
AACAGAGATAGATGGGAGCGATAAAAACATGAGACAGAGAGATAAAAAAATGGACAGATGGGAGATAAAAAATAGAGGTAGTTGGGAGAGATAAAACCCCGAGAGATAGGGATGGGAGATAAGGATGGATGGATGGATGGATGGATGGAGGAGTTGATGGGGAGATGGACGTCGATGATGCGTCTGGGGCTTTCCACTGATTGGTTAATTTTGGAGGAGGTCTGAGTAATGGAACAAGGTATGAGAGAGAGAGAGAGAGAGAGAGAGAGAGAGAGCACAGACTTTGAGGTCCTTTTGTGATGGTCAGGTTGATATTAATGAAAGACTTACTCCCTAATTACAAAGAGAGAGAGAGAGAGAGAGAGAGAGAGAGAGAGATGCACAGAGCACACAGACTTAGAGGTCCTTTTGTGATGGTCAGGTTGATATTAATGAAAGACTTACTCTCTACTTACAAAGAGAGAGAGAGAGAGAGAGAGAGAGAGAGAGAGAGAGACAGACAGACAGACAGAGACAGAGACAGAGACAGACAGACAGACAGACAGACAGACAGACTGCTACTTAATTGGGGTGGGGATGTACTCATAACCTTAGAAGGCTCTCAAACACCTCTTCCCATGTAATTTATTCACATCGTTAACCTTCAGATGATTTTCTTCAACAGGAGGCTGAGTGTTAGTGGAGTTAGTGGATCGTATTCTCGTCGGTTGAGGAGGCTCCCTAACACCTATTCCTTAGGAATTTGTTTTTGGACATGGGTGGTTAATATCCTGGTGTACCGTACGTTATTTATGCAAAGTATGGCGACAGTGGAAGGATTTACGTAGCAAAGAAGACTGGGGGAACTTAATTTACAGTGTTCTTCTTTCTGGCTTGTGGTAAATGAAGCTTTTTACTTTCATAGCTTCAAGGATATATTTCAACTCAGACTTCGAAGCGGTGATTACCTTTCGAGCAGCCAACAAAACAGTGATGATTAACGCAACTTTATCACCATATTCGTATCTTCCTCTGACTTTCTCGGATATTATAAGTGGAAGATTTTTATTCAGATTCCTTTTGAACTCAGACTTTCGAAAGAGTGGTAATTTTTCGAGCAAACAAGAGTGACGAATTAATGGCACTTCACTAGACAACAAAGCAGTGATGGATGCAGGGAACTTCATCTGCATAATCGTAATATTTTCTTACCTTCTCACATATGCTAATGGAAAAATTTTACTTAGCAATTTCCGCCAGTTCTTTTTCAATCTGTGTCTCGAAACAATGAGCACTTTTTGAAGCAGAGATGGACTCGAGCAAGTTCATATGCATAATCTAATATTCTCTTACTTTCTCTCTTATATTTAGGGAAAACTTTTATTACGCAATGACCATGAGCACTTTTTTTTATC
>NC_136977.1:51531209-51546209 GCF_032717465.1 Coenobita brevimanus | reverse complement strand
GGATGACCCAGGAGAAGAAGAAGGAAGAAACAGGAGGACAAGGAACAAAAGAATATAAGATAAAGAAGGTAAAGAAAGGAGAAAGAGAAGAATGACAAATGAAAGGAAGAAAAGATGAAGACAGAAAATGAAGAAAAAGATGAAGAAGAAAGAGGTGGAGGCAAAGGAAGAGGATGAGATGAAGAAAGACAATGGAGGAAGATAAAAGATGACTCAGGAGGAGGAGGAGGAGGAGGAGGAGGAGGAGGGAAGGCTTGGGTGTGTGTGGGAATATTTGACGATGCCTTGGCAGACTTCCTTTACACAATTTTCTAAAGATTTTTGCATACGAACTCTGATCTGGGAGAGAGAGAGAGAGAGAGAGAGTGGAAAGATGAGATATGAAATAATCACTAACACATTATAAAAAGACAGATAGATAGACAGATAGATAGACAGATAGGCAGACAGACAGATAGATATAGATAGATATAGATAGATAGATAGATAGAAAGAGAGATAGACAGGCAGATAGATAAAGAGATATAAAAAACAGATATAGAAAATGTGAAATAAAAAACAGACACACGATAATCTCAGGGGAAATCAAACACAAATGAAACATAAACATATAAAAGCAAACAAAACTGAAAGGATGCACACATGTACAAGTAGAGAAAAGTACACACAGATGAAGGAAAACAGGTATACATAAAAACAGACAAAAAAATCTTAAGAAAGGGTGAAAGTCTTAATATTTATAAAGAATTAATTGTATAAGAAATGATGATTATTTAAAGATTCTGGAGTTTTAGGTGGTGAGTGTCTGAAAGCTAACTCTCTCTCTCTCTCTCTACCGGACCACTGAGTAAAACATGGTAAGGCCAGTTTATACACGGACTCTCTCTCTCTCTCTCTCTCTCTCTCTCTCTCCGGTAAAAATCCATGCGCCTGGGAATAAGGGAAAAGAACAAAATTATATAAGAAAGTGAAAAAATTATACTGCCAGGGAATTCATTGTCCATTTCCCCCCTCAGTTCCCCCTTCCCCTTCCCCCTCCCCCCTCCCCTCCCGCTACCCCTCCCCGTCCCCTCCCCACCATGCCTCCCCCTTCCCCTCCCCATATTGCTACCACTCCTCGACCCCCTCCTGTCCCCCTCCCACAACCCCCTCCCGCTTTTCATATCCTCTCCCCTCTCTCTTCCTTTCCCCTTCTCCTCCCCCTCCCCCTTTCCCTCCCCTCTCCTTCCAGGGGCGGGGGCACGCCTAGGGGAGGTCAGGGGGTCACCGGGAGCCTGCGTGGGGTCAAAGGTCAGAGGAGAGGGGATAGGGAGGTGTAGAGGTGTAAGAGAGGGGAGGGTGGAGATGGGATGGGGAGAGAGAGAGAGAGAGAGAGAGTAGCAAAGGAGGGAAGGTAAGGGAAGGAACCGAAAGAAGAGGGAAAAAGAAGGAAAAGAAATGGGGAGGGGGAGGGGAAAGGGAAACCAAAATGAGGGGATGGGAGCTTATGACAGAGGACAGGGATAGTGGGGGAGGGGAGAGGGGAAAGAAAGAGAGGGGGATGAAAAGGCAATAAGAGGGCAAAAGAGGAGGAGAAGGAAGGGAGGGGAAGAGGGGAGGGAAGGAAGGGAGGGAGAGAGGAAGAGGTATAATCAATCATGGATGGTATAATCAAGAGAGAGAGAGAGAGAGAGAATAAATGCAAGAGGCTAATAATTCACCTCAAAAGTTGCGAGGCCTGGGCGTGGCGAAATTGTGTGTGTGTGTGTGTGTGTGTGTGTGAGTTAAGAGCGTGGGAGAGTGTGAGAGCTGCTCTCTCTCTCTCTCTCTCTCTCTCTCTCTCTCTCATCGCCTTCCTTATACGTCGCATCCACCCTAAACCCCAGGTGTCCAATTAATGACGTTATGGTTGCCACCCAGGGTAGCAAATGATTTTCTGGGGTACGAGATACCGCGTGGCCCGTCTTTCACTGTAGAATCACCCGGAGACAGCGCTACATCGAGTGAGTGGATGGTGGATGAACAGTTGATGTGTATAAAAAGAAAATTAACTGGCAAAGAGAGTAGTAGTAGTAGTAGCAGCAGTGCCACCGCGAGCAGGCATCCCTCTAGAGCTGAGAGAGAGAGAGAGAGAGAGAGAGAGAGAGAGGGATCGCCAACTTCTTTCTCTACTCCCCTGAGAGATAAAACTAATTTCTGATTATACATAGTCTCTCTCTCTCTCTCAGTCATTATTTTGTCCTTCCAAGTGTTTCCCCTTTTTCGCTTCACTGACGCCACGGTTTTATCAATTTTTACTCTCTCTCTCTCTCTCTCTCTCTCTCTCTCTCTCTCTCAATAACACTGGTTTACAAAAAAAAAAAAAAAAAATCTGAGGCAAGCATGTGAATAGGCGTTTTTGACTAATTTTGATAAGCTTAATTCAAATTTCTAAACAGTTTTGCTCTATCACCTCTAGTTTTTTTGCTTTCACATATACCTTTTTTTATTATAATGCATATATTTATAATATCATGAGTTTATTTCATATATTAAAATGGCATATTACAGAACGAAACAAAACAGACACAGAACACTGACAAAACTAAATATTACCATCACTTGGATATAAACATATATACACACCATAGTACTACAGACAGTCAGAAGTGAGTTTTTTTGGACGATCTGGTGTGCTTTGCCTCCGGAATGTTGCGCAGGATCATCCAGCAGAAGTCCCCATCATACTGGGGTTCCACTTGCCTTGGTAGTTGCTCTTCATCTTAGTAATATCTTGGTGGAACCTTTCCCCATGTTCGTCACTTACTGCTCCGAGGTTCTGGAGGAAGAAGTTGAGGTGGGAGTGGAGAAAGTGAATCTTGAGAGACATTCGGCACCCCATATCCTGATAAGCCTGCAACAACTTCTCGACACGCTCTTGGTAATCTAGTGCCTGTCTATTACCAAGGAAGCCATGGCAGACTACCTTAAATGCTTCCCATGCTCTCAATTCCTTCAAGGCGAGCTTCCCCTCGAATACCTCATCCTTCAGCACCTCCCGGATCTGACGTCCGATGAAGATGCCCTCCTGGAGCCTAGCAGAACTGAGAGCTGGGAACAGAGTGCATAGGTTTTGGAATGCAGCGTCATCCTTGTCCAAGGCCTTCATGAAATTCTTCATAAGGCCAAGCTTGATATGAAGAGGGGGAAGAAACATCTTGTTCATGTCCACCAGAGGATTTTCTTGGGCACTGTGTTTCCCAGGCAAGAAAATGCTTCTAGACCTTCAGTCCTTCTGCGTGTAGTGCTTGACATGTTTGAGCTTGTTGTGGCGCGCGTTTTAAACCAAGTTTCAAGAAAATAGGACGGTAAATGGATTTTTGGCGAATATTTTGGGTCTAGGCCTATATGTATACATGTACTATTGGGGTCAGGAGTTCTTAGCCACCCTCGTCCAGCCAACCCGTGAATGTGGCAGGGTCGCATTCACGAGCACAGAAGTTGCCTTCTATTAATTTCTGTCGAAAAATATCCCTTCAGCTTTGGGCTTGTACTAATGGATAAAGCAATAGTACTGTTTACTTTGAAGGTTTGACTCTGATAATACAAATATATCATACTGATTATTTAATAACTTGTTTCTCATATAGAGCCAAGCAAGTGACAAATATATATATTTGGTTCCACTCCAAGACTTCCTATAGGTTTGAACCAGCGAACACAGAGTGAACAAGTTCGAAACATTTATTTGTTAACAGAAGAGAGGGAGAGAGAGAGAGAGAGAGAGAGAGAGAGAGAGAGAGAGAGAGAGAGAGAGCGTGTATGGTGGGCTCCTGTGAATTTTGGAATAATGAGGTGGAGGCAGACTGTCACAGGGAAATGCAAGGGATGAGAAACCCTGGATTTCTGTTATCCATTGAAAACAGGCCACAGTGTGATTATTTCTTCCATCAGTCACTAGAACTTGCATTGCTTTGTGATAATTTTTTTTAGGATTGTTTTCGTTGAAGTAATGAATTAGGAGACAAATGTTGATGGATTAACAAAAAACTGTGCTTAAGAAAGTAATTTGCCTCTCTGTCCAGAGAGAGATATCCAGTTAATGAGAAAAATACTTATGAGTTTGCCAAAAATCTCCAGGTGCCAACCACGAGAGAGAAAAAATTGCGAACATAAGGCATTTAACAGAAGTTACGCGGCCTGCCTAATGATTTGACAAAGTCAACTGGCGTTACCCAGAATAAAACCCATCTTTCATTATGTCCGACGAGACGTTATCCTGGGATTAAACTCCTTCATCAGCCAAAGGAAAAATTCCCTGTTTAGCTCGAGCACCTTATTTACTCGTATCGCACAAAATTATGTGTATGTAGCCGGAATGAAGCCCATTATCTACGGCCTGGCAAACTCCCTGTAAAGAGTACCCGGAACTATTTTCTGCCGACAGACTGAGTTAAGCGGTGAGACTCATCTTTCTTGTAAGGAAATCCACCCCGCCTATGTGTGTGTAATTCACCGGGTCTGTCAGGATCACTTTGATGGTCGTGATCGTCAGCTTTTACCCTCCCGGAAGGGAGCTGAGAGCTCATATAGTCCGATCTAAGGGCAAAGCTGTGACCGTCACACACGCACATACCCGTCCCCTTGCTCAAGGGGGACAGTAACCACCCACTTCGTCAGTGAAACTTTTCGCAACCTGAGCGAGGCTCGAACTCCTGTCCACCAGTTGGCAAAGCGAGAGCGTTACCACTGCACCAGCGAGCGGTGCAGTGTGTGTGTGTGTGTGTGTGTGTGTGTGTGTGTGTTGAATTGAGAGTCATCTGACTTGTGGAGCATGGTATGCGGGTTGGTCGGTTGGTGACTGGGTGTGTGGATTGGTTAGTGTAGGCTGGTTGTTTCACAGGCGGATTAGGCGGAGTGGGTGGGCGAGAGGGAGGGGAAAGGGTTGTTGGGCTGGTTAAGTGGGGTGGAGTGGGGTTCGTGCATTGTTTAAGTGGAGTGGGTGGTGGGGCTACTTGTAGGACAAGGCAAGAGACGGGTTTGTGTCGTCCTACTTTTGAGACATTCTGTATTGAGTAAGGTTGTGGGTATGTGCGTTGATGGGTGGGTGTGTAGGTGGATGGACGGATTGTGGGAAAACAGGGCACTTGGACTAGGTGATATGAGTTAATGTCCGAGTTGGGAAGAGTTTAGTGTCCGGAAAATCGGTGCACAGGGGATATTATTCTGGAATTATGCTGAAGTAGGTATATATAGGTGGTGGCGACCATCATCCACTCACTTGATGTAGTGCTGCCTACTTCTTCCTTAGCCTGTATCATTCTTTTTCTGTGCCTACCCTCCTCTCTTCCTATTTCTCCCATCTTTCCTGTCACTTCTTATTGCTCTTCTTTCCTTTACAGGTGGCTTTACATTGAGTGACAAGCCAAATGGTTTCCTGTAAGCCAAGAAACCATTTACAACGCTGGGTGGTAACCATATAACCAAACCATACGTGTTCCCTACGTGTCAACAAGTGGGTTGGTGGAGGGTTAGTGCCCCTCCCCGTAAAACAACTAACTCAAAGTCAAGTGGCCACCCCTTATGTGATTGTGGCGTCTGGCAATAGATAGATAGATAGGTATATATATCCAGTGGGTACAACAGGTCCATCGTGCAGTACGTCTGTTGGTTAAGAGGTCTGTTTCAACTACACGCATCAGTGGGTGATATAACCACGTCGGATAACAGGTTTATGGGGAAAATAGGTTCATTTATGAAAAATACATCCATGGGTATACGACCATGTAGGAAACCTGTATCCATGGAGAGATTCAAGGTCGACGGAAAAATTTGGTCCGTGGGGAGAAAATACATCAATGGGGAAAATTAGTTCGTGGGAAAATAGGTTACGTAGAAAAGTAGGCGTCTTTGAAAAAAAAAAAAAAGTCATTAAGGAAAATAGATCCATGGAGGATTGTGCTCCGAGTGTTGAAAATGCCCATTGCTGAAAATATTCATGGGGTGAAAATAAGTCCATAGGGGCATACACGTACTGTAAACATACATGGAATCTTTAAAATAAGCGGGACCTAAAATATCCAACTTTTAACAGCGACCGTTGCCTGGAGTTAGGCTTACCTCTCCACACCTTGGACTAAACATCCATTACCCAGATCCTATTACCACTTCGTCATCCAGTAATTATATTTCATAATTTACCTTCATTTAGTCATTTTGGCATAGAAAGCCAACCGAAATGAAAGGAAAAATCCCTGTTTAACTGTGCTGAGCACCTCATTTCTCCACCTCATTCCTCTAAAATTCACAGGCACCCGCTACTCTCTCTCTCTCTCTCTCTCTCTCGGTAACAAATAAATGTTTCGAACTTGTTCACTCTGTGTTCGCTGGTTCAAACCTACAGGACGTCATGGAGTGGAACCAAATATACATATTTATCACTTGCTTGGCTATACTAGAAACAAGTTATTAAATAATCAGTATGATATATTCGTGATATCAGAGTCAAACCTTCAGTGTAAATAGTACTATTGCTTTATCCATTAGTATAAGCCCAAAGCTGAAGGGATATTTTTAGACAGAAATGCATCGAAGGCAACTTCTGTGCTCGTGAATGCGACACTGCCACATACACGGGCTGGCTGGACGAGGGTGGCTAAGAACTCCTGACCGCAATAGTACATACATGTATACATGTATATCTAAAAAACTAGAGGTGATGAGTGAAAACAGATTTCGAATCTGAAATCAGCACCCCAAAATTAGGTTAGAACACCTAATTTCATGCTTGCCTCAAATTTTTTGTAAACAGAGTGCAAGTCATGCAATTAATATGAAGGCCAGACCACATGCTAAGAACAGTAAATGATCTCTCTCTCTCTCTCAGAGAGAGAGAGAGAATTAACCCCCCCCCTGGAAAATTAGTCGCCAGTCAAATTTTCGACCAATTCAAAAAAATAGTGGAAATACATAAACAAATTTGGAAAGGAATGCAGAGAAAATGGAAAACCAAATTGATTATAAAGGAGAAACGAAGAATTATGGGAAAGATACGAAGAATTATAAAAGATAAGATTTATGAAAAAGATACGAAGAGTTATGAAAAAGATAAAATGAATTATGAAAAAAATATATGAATTATTATGAAAGATACGATGAATTATGAATTACGATGAATTATGGAAAAAAATATGAAGAATTATGAAAAAGACTGAAGAATTATGAAAAAGATACGAAGAATTATGAAAAAGATACGATGAATTATGAAAAAAGATAAGAATTATGAAAAAGATACGATGAATTATGAAAAACGATATGAAGAATTATGAAAAAGATACGATTGTGAAAAAGATACGATGAATTATGATAATAGATATGAATAATTTTGAAAACGACTGAAGAATTATGAAAAAGATACGAAGAATTATGAAAAAGACTGAAGAATTATGGGAAAAGATACGAAAAATTATGAAATAGATACGAAGAATTATGGGAAAATATACGAAGATTTACGAAAAAGACTGAATTGTGAAACGATACGAAGCATTATGGAAAAAGATACGAATAATTTTCGGAAAACTGAGAGAATAAGGGTTAGGAAGATGATGGAAAGCGATGTGGAAATTTAAAAAAAAGATCGTTCAATGAATTAAAATATATGAAACAAACTATCATATTAGGTCTGGAAAATGATGAGTATATGATGTGAAAAAAAGGAGAGAGAGAGAGAGAGAGAGAGAGAGAGAGAGAGAGAGAGAGAGAGAGAGAGAGAGAGATTCATTATAACTTTAGCTTAACAGGTGCTCAGAAAATTTCACCTGTGCCGCTAATGATGAAACTTAAGAGGGAGGACTCTCTCTCTCTCTCTGTCTCTCTCTCTCTCTCTCTCTCTCTCTCTCTCTCTCTCTCCACCATCACCGACTATACTGACATCAACCACCACGACTATCACCACAATCATCATCATAATCACCACCACCACCAATACCACCAATACCACCATCACTACCACCATTACCACTACCACCACAACCACTACCACCACTTACCACCACCACCACTACCACCACCACAACCACTACTACCACCACTACTACCACCACCACCATTCTCAGCTTCCTTCATTAATTACAACCACAGTTACCATCATCATCATCGTCATTACTACAAATCCATTTGTCAGAGAGAGAGAGAGAGAGAGAGAGAGAGAGAGAGAGAGGGGGGGGGGAGAAAAAGAAAGAGAATCAGTGACCATTTCTTACATTTCTCGAGTTGTATTTTCCCTGCAATTTTATGTTTATGTTTCCTCAGTAATTTTCGGGATTATTTCTTCACTCTGACTTACCATCTTTCTCTCTCTCTCTCTCTCTGCCTTTTTTCTTGCTCTTAAATCATGGTAATTTCTTCCATTTCTTTTTTATGATATTTTTACGTATTTTATTTATTTGTTTATTCGTGGTACCGGTGTGGGAGAGGGACGCCTTCACGTGGTGGCACTGATAGAACCGGGCGGATCCACAGCCTGATACAACACACGTCCCTCACCCCCCTCCCTCTCCCCCATAATAAGAATGGTGGATTGCAGAGGGGCACATTAAGCCTGCAGTCCACCGAGTTCACTTTCAGATGAGCCTGGGGTCACTACTACTACTAATGCTACTACTACTACTAGTACTACTACTGCTACCACTTGTCACGGGGTTTTTATAATATCACGGTAATTTTGAAATAAATGGTTAAATATTATTTAACTTGAAAATAATATTCAATAATATTGAAGAGCAGAGACAATGGTTGTCTTGCTACATCAAGCAACGGTTACTTTACGCTGGCTTAGCATGATTCTCTGAGAACGAGAATTTATAAACTTTCTCAACAGTACACAGCAGAGACTAATTACTCACAATTGCTGAATTACTGTACTGTTAGCCTCTGGAGAAAGTAACATCACCCCTGACAATAAATAACTAATACTAATAATAATAACATCAGGTTCTTGCTGATGCATTAACTCCTGGCACAACGGATTTTAAGTTAATACAACAAGACTGGTCTAAGTACCAGTTATGAATAGTAAAACGTTTATGCAAGCTAGGAGTTATGTGGGAAATAAGCTTAATTCGGAGAAATGAAACACGAGTTTACTTTACATGAAGCTCAAGGAAAAGAACTGTTAAATTTATTAATTACAAAAAAATAAATTTAACGTTACATTTCAAATCAAATCAATGAGACGCACTCACTCACTCTCACAAAAGCTAAATACTTACGCCTAGGGAAAAACACCTTAACTAAGCTCTTAAAACTACAAAATACACAAAAGAAATACCAGTCGATGAATACTATGTATCACCACTAAGGTGGGAGTACCGGGATTAACTGTACTAATGGAGCTTGGGGTGCTAGCTGACCTCTCCACTTCTGAGCACAGACCCTTTCTCCGTCACAGCAAACACAAGACTGAATTCAAATAATGTATGGGCAGGAAGCACGAGCCACCGGAAGAAGGCGTGGCTAACGGTTTATGCAAGCAGAGGCGAACGATAAAGAAACAATTGTATCGCTCAGTAGCGCACTTAGTGACGTGCATTAAATCGGTCACTTTTGAAAGTGACGAATGATTTTGAAAAGTATACCCCGAAATGGAGAGAGAAACGGTTAACTGAGCGATACACAGTGAGTTTTCCACTAATAGTTCGTGGCTTCTCACAAAAAGGAAATGTCGCGAATTGATTCGTGACATTACGCCCCATGAAAATTAAATCTTTCTTCCTTCAGAAGAAAGATTTCAATATACATACATATAAATCCTAACTCAGTCACACAAGATTCACACTGTGGTGTGTGTGCTATCCTGCTACAGGAGAAAGTCGCAGTCGTCAGTGAGCGAAAAAACCTCGTATTTACGTTAATAGAAGCAAGCTTGAGGGAAAAACTCCGTGACGACGGTGAAAATCCTGTACTCAGGTCAAACTGAGCGAAAATTCGCTACATTTACACTGACAACTAATTGTTGTGTAGCGTGGTGTATGTAATACACGGTGTAGGTGTGACAGTTGCAGTGTAACTGTACCTACGTGTAAAATGACACAGTAAATAATATATGGCGATGACGAAGGCAGAGGAGAAGAGGTGGCAGCGTGCGGCAGACGATCGGCTGGCCCGCACAGCAAAACTGCTACACCCATTGCTGAACCTGCAAAACCAATTGAGGTGGAGCATCAAAAGTGTCAATGGGACAAAATTCTTATTATGTTACAATTACTCTCTCTGGCTAGCAGTCAGTACATGCTATGAAAAGTACGCTCGAGGTCGCCATTAATTTTAGCACACGATTATGGTCGGCAAGTTGAGAATCCCTGTGCAAACTCGGGTCTTCCATAGCCTCGAACTGCACACGGGTCCTCAACCTGTGCCTTAACCTACAGTACTTATATTAATATCGGAGAGCTGAGAAACCTTGAGCAAACTTGGGTCTTCCATAGCCTCAAGTCGCCTCTGCAGAGTTCTCACTTCCCCCTTAACCTACAGTACTTATATTAGTATCGGGGAGCTGAGAATCCTTGTGCAAACTTGAGTCTTCCATAGCCTCAAGTCGCCTCTGCGGAGTTCTCACTTCCCCCTTAACCTACAATACAATACTTATATTAGTACCGGAAAGCTGAGAATCCTTGTGCAAACTTGGGTCTTCCATAGCCTCAAGTCGCCTCTGCGGAGTTCTCTCTTGAACTTCCCCCTTAACCTACAGTACTTATATTAGTATCGGGAAGCTGAGAATCCTTGTGCAAACTTGGGTCTTCCATAGCCTCAAGTCGCCTCTGCGGAGTTTTCTCTCGAACTTCCCCCTTAACCTACAATACTTATATTAGTATCGGGGAGCTGAGAATCCTTGTGCAAACTTGGGTCTTCCATAGCCTCAAGTCGCCTCTGCGGAGTTCTCTCTCAAACTTCCCCCTTAACCTACAGTACAATACTTATAATAGTATTGGGAAGCTGAGAATCCTTGTGCAAACTTGGGTCTTCCATAGCCTCAAGTCGCCTCTCAACTTTCCCCTTAACCTACGGTACATATATTAGTACCGGGAAGCTGAGAATCCTTATGCAAACTTGGGTCTTCCATAGCCTCAAGTCGCCTCTCAACTTCCCCCTTAACTTACGGTACATAATATGTATGTACAGGCCCCGGACATAATGTGTCCTGTGGGGCCAATGGGTGAGACGTCAGGTCTGCACCCACTTCACCACTACCCTGTCTCTCAACTGACTCAGAGATTACAGGTGTAGTTACAAATGGCACAGGAAGGGCATGTCCTTGATTAGTGGTGATACTTTGGCACACACTGCAAGAACGGACAAAACTATCTATGTCCCGTCCCATCCCTGGCCAGAAAAAGTCAGCTAGGATACGGCCCTGGGTCTTCCTTTTCCCCATGTGACCTCCTGAGGCTGAACAATGACCCCATTGTAACACTGCTAGGCGGTACTTGGCGGGAACGACAAACTGCAGTCGAACCTCGCCCTCGGGTGTTCGTGACTCACGGTAGAGCCGTCCTTGTTTACGAAGGAACTTGGCTCGACCTCCCCGTGAATACTTAATCACTCGACCCTTTTGTTTGTTCCGCACGGTAGCAAGTGTCGGGTCAGAATGTTGTTCTTGCACAACAAGTTGACTACACATCAGATCTTGCGGCGATTCAATGATCACTGGGGTGACACAGTCTGGAGCCTCAGTCATGGCTCGTGTTACCGCAGCAGCCGAAGTCTGAGTAGCGTCATCATCGGAGCAACTATCCTTGACTCCTTGAATATTGCCTACTATCAAGTCAAATAGAGGCTCTGGCATGACAACTGCGTCATACCAGTATAAAATGGAGATGCCACCTGGATACATGCCTCAGGGAACAATCTCACTGATCCATCAATAAGGCTTGCATGGATCTGTCGACCTGTATACTGCTCAGGCCGAACTAGACTCTGCTTGGCAGAGCAACCTGAGGAACCATTGTCTCTCAGGACCTTCACAGGAATGCCTCCCACAAACCCTGGCTGAACAAGGAAGGTACTGTCACCTGTGGAGGAAGCAGCTAGCCACTCATGAGGCTGCTGAATTGATGTGGCAAACATTGTGCCTTGAGGGTTATATACTTGAGAAGATGGAACATTGGCCATCTGTGGAGGGGGGTTCACTGTCACTGTGGGACTAGTGAACTGTGGGGAAGTACCCACACTGGTAGGGACGTGACCACCGTGCTGCTGATGAGGAATGAAGGCTGCATTTGCTTCCTGCCTCTTTTGAGCTGTGTACGCAGCATAAGGTCAATTATCCCCTCACGCGTGGAAGGAGTTTCATCTTTCTCCATCCACTCATTTAAGTAAGCTGTGAGACGATCAAGGAACTGAACAGCTGTCTCCTTGTCTTGGAGACGAGCTCGCATGAACTGAACTTTGGCGTCGTCTACTGTGAGACCATACGCCTTAATGAGTGCAGCTTTCATCATCTCATATGTGAGATTGTCTCCACGAATTCTGTGGAGAATATCGAGGGGAGGGCCCTCAAATAAACTAAGAAATTGGATCCGCTTAGCTGCCTCATCCAGTTGATACATGTCTGCCATGTCCTCAAAACGAGCTATGTACGGCTCGATTCGCTCGCTTTCCTTGTATGAAGGAAGCTTGATGCGTGGGGTCGCCAGGACATGTGCAGGAAGAGCGCTCGTGGAGCTTGAACCAACTGCACCAGATGTGTCTGAACCCAAGGAATCTCGCTTGAGCTTCAGCACTTCAAGTTCATGTTCTCGTTCTTTGTCTCGTTGTTCACGCTCGTATTCGCGCTGTTCTCGCTCTTTTTCTAACTCGAGCTCGCGTTGTTTCTGCTCGTATTCGCGCTGTTTCTCACGCTGCTCTTGTTCATAAGCACGCTCTCTTTCACGTTCCTCACGCTGTTCTCGCTCGTATTCGCGCTGAATCCTACGCTCTTCACGAGCATCTTTCTCACGTTCTTGCTCGTAATTGAACCGTGAGAGAACGTAACTCTGTATTTTCTCTGGGTCTGTGAGACCAATATCTTTGGCTTCCTGTACAAATACAGCGGTAGCCATGATGCTAGCTCAATTTACTAAGTAACCGAAATTGAGTACTGACTGCTTAGCGACGAATACTAATAAACACAAGTAAAGAATACAGACACAAGCTAGTGGTGACCAGTCTTATCTAGTTAACTGGCAAAAATAAATCAAAAATGTAAATGACTGGGAAGACTCAATAATAAACACAATGGGTACGCCGACTTCCCAGGAGCGAGTAAAATCGTCTGGCGTTACCAAGAATAAACTAGAGTTAAGTACTCTATTGATTAATAAAGCAAAATTCACTTGCTAAATTAAGGGTAAACACCAGTAAGCTTGTGCCTATAAACTTTAATGATAAATACCTAAATATGAATGAGTGAGCACTATCTCGTGAATAGCTATAGAGCTAGGAGTTAATATCCTGGAATGAGGTCGCCAATTGTCACGGGGTTTTTATAATATCACGGTAATTTTGAAATAAATGGTTAAATATTATTTAACTTGAAAATAATATTCAATAATATTGAAGAGCAGAGACAATGGTTGTCTTGCTACATCAAGCAACGGTTACTTTACGCTGGCTTAGCATGATTCTCTGAGAACGAGAATTTATAAACTTTCTCAACAGTACACAGCAGAGACTAATTACTCACAATTGCTGAATTACTGTACTGTTAGCCTCTGGAGAAAGTAACATCACCCCTGACAATAAATAACTAATACTAATAATAATAACATCAGGTTCTTGCTGATGCATTAACTCCTGGCACAACGGATTTTAAGTTAATACAACAAGACTGGTCTAAGTACCAGTTATGAATAGTAAAACGTTTATGCAAGCTAGGAGTTATGTGGGAAATAAGCTTAATTCGGAGAAATGAAACACGAGTTTACTTTACATGAAGCTCAAGGAAAGGAACTGTTAAATTTATTAATCACAACAAATAAATTTAACGTTACATTTCAAATCAAATCAATGAGACGCACTCACTCACTCTCACAAAAGCTAAATACTTACGCCTAGGGAAAAACACCTTAACTAAGCTCTTAAAACTACAAAATACACAAAAGAAATACCAGTCGATGAATACTATGTATCACCACTAAGGTGGGAGTACCGGGATTAACTGTACTAATGGAGCTTGGGGTGCTAGCTGACCTCTCCACTTCTGAGCACAGACCCTTTCTCCGTCACAGCAAACACAAGACTGAATTCAAATAATGTATGGGCAGGAAGCACGAGCCACCGGAAGAAGGCGTGGCTAACGGTTTATGCAAGCAGAGGCGAACGATAAAGAAACAATTGTATCGCTCAGTAGCGCACTTAGTGACGTGCATTAAATCGGTCACTTTTGAAAGTGACGAATGATTTGAAAAGTATACCCCGAAATGGAGAGAGAAACGGTTAACTGAGCGATACACAGTGAGTTTTCCACTAATAGTTCGTGGCTTCTCACAAAAAGGAAATGTCGCGAATTGATTCGTGACACCACTACAATAACTATTACTACCGATAATTCGTAGTTTTTTTTTTTTTTTTTGGGGGGGGAGGGACTCTTATGACGTGTCCAATTTTTTTCTTTTATCTGTTTCTGCAGTGTATTTATCCCACCCATCCACCCATCATCCAGTCCTCTATTTTTCAGCATGATGATGATGATGATGATGATGATGATGATGATGAGGAGGAGGAGGAGGTGGAGGGGAAGGAGATATGTAATAGTAACAGAAACATACATACATACATACATAGACAGATACATACATCCAAACGTACAGACACATACATATAGATAAGCAGACAGATATATGACAAAAAACGTTATCATACGGTATATATAAACGATTTTTTCTTTCCCATTCCATTTTCTGTCCTTTTGTGGATTATGTTTCTTTTCTTTCTCCTTCAGTTCATACGACATTTGTATTTCCCAATGCTTTGTTTGTTCATATTAGCCATTTATTGACTTTCCTC
>NC_136977.1:51521209-51526209 GCF_032717465.1 Coenobita brevimanus | reverse complement strand
GTTCAGTGAGAGTGTGATTGTAGTGGTGATCTGTGGTGTTCAGAGACGTGTGCTGCTCTGTGTGTGTTTGCTGCCTATCTCTGTGTTTATTTCTATATATTTCTGTATGTCTTGTTTACCTGTTTGACCTGTTTGTCTGTTTACCTGTTTGTGTCTGTCTTTATTCCTGTGGCACTCTGTTCATCTGTCTTTCTGTCTTTGTCTGTCAATCCCAAACTTCATACCTCCCCCATCCCCCCCCCCTCTCTCTCTCTCTCTCTCTCTCTCTCTCGTGAAGTGCCCACAACCAAAGGATCTCCAGTCATCTGCATCCCTACTCAGAAACAACCTGACTACTCCCGTAAGTATGAGTGATTGCCTTAGTTTATATTTCCGTATTTACTGACACATATTTTCGTGTTTACTCAAGTTTTATGGTATATTACGTGAGCAACAATGGGCAGGAATCCAATTATCATCATCATCATCATCATTCTCCTCCTTCACTGTTTACCTTCAGGCCTTCCACGTGATTATAAATGCACGTGTTATTGTTTACGTCCTTAATCATCATCATCATCATTCTTCTCCTTCCTCCTCCTCCTCATCATCATCATCATCATTCTTCGCCTTTTTCTTCCTCCTCCTCCTCATCATCATCATCATTCTTCGCCTTTTTCTTCCTCCTCCTCCTCATCATCATCATCATTCTTCGCCTTTTTCTTCCTCCTCCTCCTCATCATCATCATCACCATCATAATTCTTCTCCTTCATCATCACCATCATCATCAGCAGCAGCAGCCATGGAGATTTTTCTAACCATTCTACCAGAGAGGTCGCTTCCCTCCCTCCCCAAAAAAAAAAATCACAGGCCAAAAATAAATAAATTACCGAACGTTTGGGGCTACAGCGAGAGGAAAAATTTTCTTACACTCATGCAGATAATAATAATAATAATAATAATAATAATATGGACAATGAACATTACGACGATGATGATAAAGAGTAAGAAGAATGATGACGATATGATGATGATGATGATGATGATGATGATACGGTGGAGGAGGAGGAGGAGGAGGAGGAGAGAGGACGTAGGAAAGATAGGAAGCAAGGTAGGGATAAGGTATAGGAGGAAGGAGGGAAAAAGTAGAACAAAACTCAGGACAAGACGACGGCTGAAGAGGGAGGCGGCAGGAAGGAGATGAAAGCTAAGTATCAGGAGGAGGAGGAGAAGGAGGAGGTGGAGGAGAAGGAGAACGAAGATGTAGAAGAAAGGTATAAGGTGAGTGAAAGATGTGATTGAGGGGTTAACGAGGGTGTGATTGGCTGATAGGTTTCGTGACCCGCCCTGAGTACTTCATTAAGAGAGGTCATGCCAAAACGTGTTATTGTTTACGTCCAGACCGCCCACGTGGCACTGTTATTGTTGAGGTTTGAATCCACTTGTTATTGTTTACCTTCAGCCATCTCACGTGGCACTGTTATTGTTGAGGTTTGAATCCACGTGTTATGATTTACTTTCAGCCATCTCACGTGGCACTGTTATTGTTGAGGTTTGAATCCACGTGTTATTGTTTACTTTCAGCCATCTCACGTGGCACTGTTATTGTTGAGGTTTGAATCCACGTGTTATTGTTTACTTTCAGCCATCTCACGTGGCATTGTTACTGGTGATGTTTGAGTACACGTGTCAATGTTTATCTTCAGGCCTTCCACGTGGCACTGGTGTTGTTGTTATAAGTACACGTGTTACTGTTTACGTTCAGGTTTCCCACGTGGCTCTGTTATTGTTGATGTCTGAATCTACGTGTCACAGTTACTACTGATGTTATGAGAAAACGTGTTAATACTGACGTTCAGAGCCTCCCTACCCCCCCCCCCAAACGTGGCACTGTTATTGTGCTGCTAAGCACTGGAACTATGAACCCTCTTATGATCGGGACAATTCTAGTAGCATATTTAAACTAATGTAATAATTTATTCACCTGAAAGTAGATAATAAGAGCCTGAATTTTAATGTAATGAGGCCACATGGGATTGTTATTGTTTACGTTTGAGACCACGTGGTATTGTTTACATTATGAAACCACGTGGCATTGCTTGTTTACACTGATACACGTGGGATTGTTATTGTTTACAGTGAGACCAGGTGGGATTGTTAGTGTACGTTAGGAGACCACGTAGTATTGTTATTGTTTACATAAGACCACGTGGTACTGTTATTGTTTACATTGCGAGACCACGTGCTTTTGTTGTGGTTTTTCCCAGACAATATTTCAGGCTTCAGCAATTAGGTCCGTCTCACGTAAAGGTAATCTGTTTATTTATTATTGGTAACTGTGGGGTGTATTTATTTACCTGTTATACGTTTTTGTAATTGCTCAAGAGAAAATGGCAGCACTGTAATTTATTGTTTTGGGAGCAATTATTGGTAAGGAGTATTGTGGGTTATTACAGAGAGAGAGAGAGAGAGAGAGAGAGAGAGAGAGAGAGAGAGAGAGAGAGATTATTTGAACTTAATAAAAATGCAATAAAATAATACATCATCGTACTGAAAGGATTAAGAGAAAGAAGAGGTGTGTGTGTGTGTGTGTGTGTGTGTGTGTGTGTGTGTGTGTGTGTGTGTGTGTGTGTGTGTGTGTGGGGTGGATTGGGTGTGGTCGTGTACTCCTATGTGTCTCCCCACCCAACACACACACACACACACACACACACACACACACACACACACACACACACACACTTGATTTATGTGTTATCTTCAGCCGCCGCCACGTGTCTCATGTGTGAGAGTGTGTTTGTTTGTTTGTGTTGATGTTTGTCCTTGTTTGTTGACTAGAGTGTTTATGTAGGTGTTTACTTGAGGCTGTGCTTGTATGTGTGTGTGTGTGTGTGTGTGTGTGTGTGTGTGTGTGTGTGTGTGTGTGTGTGTGTGTGTGTGTGTGTGTGTGTGTGTGTGTGTGTGTGTGTGTGAGTCTTGTGAAAATCTGGTTCTACGTACGCTTATGTGTTGTGGGTTGGAATTAGATGTTTGCACCCCGAAAAATAAAATTATTTTTGCATATCAGTTTGTCTTCTGTTGCAATTCTCTCCATCAACAGCAGAAGCCTTTGCAACATTCCTTGACACATTTTTCAACCTTAATCTGTCCTCCTGTTTGTGTTTTGGTTTTGAGTCATTTTTCGAAAGCAATCTGTACTTCTCACGTTGCAAAAATAATGTCCAGGAAAAAAATGTGAATATTATCAGACTCTAAGCTTGTTACAAGGGTCTGTTGAGAAGGGAGTGAGCCAAGCGCTTGTATCTTAGCGATCCAGTTAAGACTGTAAATGTGATGCTTAGGAGGTGAGTCACATACAGTGTGGGGCAAAAAGTGGTCTACTGACACACTACGCCTACTTCACACTTGGGGCACGTCCATCACTTTCCTCCTTGAAGTCACTTTCCTTCCTGACGCATCATATCAAAGAGAGTAATCTATGGCTCGAGAAACATACCAATCCCCTTTTAGCGTGGGACCTTTAGCCAGTAAAGGAAAGAGAGAGGAAGAGGAGGTGGAATATTAACCCGAGTTTTTGTGTTACTATGAAAGGTTTTCCCTAAATAAAAAAAGGAAAAAAAATATTAGACGGTAGTAGGAATAAAAAATCATACTGAACGGACTGTGATATTCCAGTCCACTTATCATCATCATCATCATCATCATCATCTTGGTCATCATCATTATAATTTCTACGATTATGATGATTTTATTTAGGCAAGGTTTATCTGATATAACTCTGAGTCAATGTGATGGGGAAACAGTGACCTTGAGTGTGTGTGTGTGTGTGTGTGTGATGGGGAAACAGTGACCTTGAGTGTGTGTGTGTGTGTGTGTGTGTGTGTGTGTGTGTGTGTGTGTGTGTGTGTGTGTGTGTGTGTGTGTGTGTGTGTGTGTGTGTGTGTGTGTGTGTGTGTGTGTGTGTGTGTGTGTGTGTGTGTGTGTGTGTGTGTGTGAGTTCTTATCCGCGTTATTTGTCTGATTTTTGTTCTTCGTCTAAAATGATTTACCTGTTTATTTTCCTAGCTTACCTGCCTATCTCTCTGCCTGCCTGCCTGTCTCTCTAGCTGCCTACCCTCTTGCCTGCCTGTCTTCCTAGCTGCCTACCCTCCTGCCTGCCTGTCTTCCATCTACTTGCCTTCTTATATGCCTACCTACCTACCTACTCACCTTCCTTCCTACATATCTATCTACCCCTCTTCATACCATCTACCTACCCATCAGCCTACCTGTCTTCCTGCCTACCTACTTACCTAATACTTACCTACTTTACTACTTACATACCTACCTACCTACTTACCTACCTATTTACCTACCTACCTACTTACCTACCTACCTACTTACCTACCTACCAGTCTTTGATGTTTTCCCATGGTTATTTTTTTATTTTGTCCTTTTTTTTCTTCTTTTCTGCTGATGGTTTTTGTTATTTTCTCTGCTGACGTTCATTTTGGGTTCATATTTTCTTTATTTTCTTACTAGTTTTTTATTCTTTTCTTTTATTTCTTTACTGTTTTCTTTTACGCTACTTTATTTTTTATTTCCTCTCTGTTTTCTATTTTTATTTTCATGTTAACATTTTCTCTGTTCTGGATAGGTTTTTTTATGTATTGTTTTTTATTGTTTTTTCCTCATTCTTGTCTTCTTGATTACCCAGTTTTACTTATTCCTCTCTCTCTCTCTCTCTCTCTCTCTCTCTCTCTCTCTCTCTCTCTCTCTCTCACACACACACACACACACACACACACACACACACACACACACACACACACACACACACACACACACACAAAACCGGGGCTTGTTCTCTGGTCTTTATGTGTTTATTTTGTTGATATGAACCAACTCGTCACACTAGCTGTTATTACCCCCCCTCCTGTCTCTCTCTCTCTCTCTCTCTCTCAACCCCTCCCCAATAAACCCCCAATCAAACAAGTGGGTTACCGTGCAACAAAACACACACACACACACACACACACAC
>NC_136977.1:51446209-51518709 GCF_032717465.1 Coenobita brevimanus | reverse complement strand
CGTTATCCATGTTGGTACAAATGATCTGAAGCGCAGTAGATCAGAGGAATTGCTAGCAAAGTATCATGAAATGATCAAACGATTCAAAACTAAGTCCACTAATGTGATAATATCTGGTATACTCCCAAGGATCAAGGCAGAAAATAGTTTCTATGATAAGGCCTTCAGCACAAATAACCGGCTCAAATCTCTCTGCACGCAAGAGGGAGTCGACTTTGTCAATCTGTGGGACCAGTTTTATGAGCAACATACTCTATTCCAGAAAGATGGTCTCCATTTGAACTCAGTAGGAGCGGCACGGCTAGGTAGACTTCTACACGATAAAGTTGCCCTCTTCAGATAAAAAAACGCGGCACGTCCAGGAACAGTAACCTTAACGTAAATACCCACAAAGTCAGATCACCAACTGTTCGGAACGGAATTAGAGTCTGCTATGCTAACGCACGTAGTATACGTAACAAGTTTGAGGATTTAGAATCTCTAATTTACCTAGAAAATTATGACATCATTGGCATCACAGAGTCCTGGATTAACACATCTGACCGTGACTTTCTAGAGGAATACTCATTAACAGGGTACAATATTTTCAGCTGTGAGCGACCACATCGAGCTGGTGGCGGTGTTTTACTATATGTGAAAACTAGTCTCCATCCCCTTGTGCTATCCAAACCCAGTATTACCAACATAGATGCCAGTTATGTTCAGCTAAGTATTAATTCACACAAAATAAATATATGTCTCATCTATCGTCCGCCAGCACAGTCAACTGAGACAGATGAAAAACTTTATGATCAAATTGCGGAAATTTGTTGTCAAGAGGATAGCGTAATTTTTGGAGACTTTAATCTACCGGTAACAAAGTGGGGTGAACCACTGACGGCACACTCAGGACAAGAGCTTTATACGAATCTTCAGGAAAGCGCCCTTTCCCAACCGCGTAGAATACCCAACGAGAGGAAACAATATCCTAGACATCATCTTGACTACAAATGATAACTTAGTCAACAACGTTGAAATAGGACCTGAGTTTAGTTCCAGTGATCATCGAACTATACAGTTTAATATTACTACTGAAAAAGTAAAAAGAAACGGAGAGCAAAGAAAAGGTCCCAGATTATCGTAGAGCTAATTTCAACAGGCTCAGAGCGCTACTTGCAACTGCAGATTGGAATCAAATGTCTGAAACCGATGACATAAACCAAGCATGGGAAATATTCACCGAAAAATTTAATGAAGTGGTAAAGTCATGTGTGCCACTACGTAACAGACGTCCAGCTGGAAATAGTAAACCAAAGTGGTGGTCCAGTGAAATAAAAAGTAACTTAATAGCCAAAAAACAGGCATACCATAAATATAAAGCTACACAAAATAATGATGATAAATTACAATACGATAATCTACGCCGCACATCGAAAAGACTTATTAAACAAAGCAAAAGAGCACTGGAGATCCACATTGCTAATACGTGCAAATCAAATCCTAAAGAATTTTACAGTTACATTAGAAAGAAAAAGGTTATGACTACATCAATAGGTCCTCTAGAAACAAACAATGGCAGACACACTGAAAATGAGGTCGAAATGGCAAACATTCTTAACGATTACTTTGCGTCTGTTTTTACAGTAGAAAACACCACCAGAAACCTACTGTTACCCACAAACCAAGCAAATAGCACAGTCCTTAGTAACTATGCTATCCATAATAATGATATCCTTTCAGCCATAAATAGTACGGACATAAACAAAACCCCTGGCCCCGATAAAATATCACCGAGAATTCTCAAAGAAGCAAAACATGAGTTACTGCTGCCACTCTCTGTCTTATTCAATAAATCATTAAGTACTGGGAAAGTTCCACGCGAATGGAAACTAGCAAATGTAACACCAATTTTCAAAAAAGGAAATGAGTCGCACCCAGGAAATTACAGACCAATCAGCTTAACATCAGTAGTGTGCAAGTTAATCGAAAAAATCATAAGAGATAAAATGGTTAATTATCTAGAAGAAAATAATATAATTAAAGACTCGCAACATGGATTCAGACATCGTCGTTCATGCTTAACTAACTTACTGGACTTCTTCCATGATGTTTACAAATCATACGATGACTCAAGAGCAGTAGATATAATTTACCTCGACTTTCAGAAAGCATTTGACACTGTCCCTCACAAGCGTCTCATGAGAAAAATAGAAGCACATGGAATAAAAGGAAAGACGCAAAAATGGTTACAAGACTGGCTGTCAGACCGAAAACAGCGAGTTGTGATAAACGGAAAGGAATCCAAATGGCGTAATGTGATCAGCGGCGTTCCCCAAGGCTCAGTACTTGGACCGATACTTTTTATTATCTATATAAATGACATTGATGAGGGTCTAAATTGTAAAGTATCCAAATTTGCAGATGATACTAAAATAACCAGTAAAGTCACTTCAAAATTACAGTGGCAGCAGTTACAAAATGACCTTAATACTTTAGCAAGCTGGGCAGAAAAATGGCAAATGAAATTCAACACAGAAAAATGTAAAGTACTTCATATTGGAAGTAACAATGTCCATGCAAATTACAAAATGAACAATATTCAGTTATCAAGTACAGACAGTGAAAAGGATCTTGGTGTGATAATATCAAATGACCTAAAACCAAGCAAGCAGTGTACCGATGCGGTAAAAATTGCAAACAAGCTAGTGGGTTTTATTGGAAGAACTTTCGAGTTTAAATGGGAAAAAGTCATACTTGCCTTGTACAACTCGCTAGTGCGCCCCCATCTTGAGTATTGTGTGCAATTCTGGTCTCCGTACTACAGAAAGGACATTGAAAAATTAGAGAAAATTCAGCGAAGAATCACAAAAATGGTACCACGACTTAGAAACAAACCATATGAGGAACGCCTTGAAGAACTTAAATTATTTAGCCTAACGAAGCGCAGGTTAAGAGGGGACCTTATTGAAGTTTTCAAAATCATGAAGGGATATGACAACTTAGACATGAATAAATATTTTGATATAGACCGGTCGAGTCAAACCAGAAGTAATGGCTGCAAAATCATGGGAAAACGATTCCAATCCCACGAAGCAAAATACTTCTTCTTTAACAGAGTTGTAAATATCTGGAACAGATTACCCTCAGATACCGTGAACAGTATCTCAATTGAGACATTCAAAAACAAATTAGACAAGTATTTGCACGAAAATCCTCAGCTGACTCTTTTTCTGTCCGAATAACTTGCTTTTATAGCTACGGTACATGTAAGTTCATGCCCCCTTAGTCTACAAGACACCCCGTAAACAATGTACCCGTACATAGTGTTGCGTCACGATATTATACATTTTCAATTTATTCGGTGCAAACAAAGCAATATAAGCACAGATTAGGATCTGCACAGATAACCCTGAGTTAACGGTCACTACTCTTACTTTCGACCTGTGATGGGCTGTGGATCACTGAGGGTCCCTGTTAGTCAAGTGACCACCATCGGGATTTTAATGTACCAGGGGTCACTGCTTCAGGATGAAACTTGTGTACTGTCCCACATGGGAGAGTTCCTTGTCTTAGTGGAGTGAACGGAGCTATTGCCTGATTGACTGCTGCCTACCTAAAAAGCGCCAGGGAAGGTTGCCGCACCACCCCTAAACATCCACTCTGTGCATTGCACATCCACACTGTGCACTGTGCAGTCCCCTTTTATCTAAGACACCCGTCCTATATACTTTTCAGTCTCCCCAGCGCAAAGAAAGCAATATAAGCACAGATTAGGAGCTGCACAGATAACCCTGAGTTAACGGTCACTACTCTTACTCTCGACCTGTGATGGGCTGTGGATCACTGAGGGTCCCTGTTAGTCAAGTGACCACCATCGGGATATTTTTAATGTACCAGGGGTCACTGCTTCAGGATGAAACTTGTGTACTTGTCCCACATGGGAGAGTTCCTTGTCTCAGTGGAGCAAACGGAGCTAGGGCCTGATTGACTGCTGCCTACCTTAAAAGCGCCAGGCAAGGCTGCTGCACCACCCTAAACATCCACACTGTGCAGTGTGTAGCTTCCACGTTATGTCCACAGACTTCCCATTAACTCAATGTAACTGGTTTATAATGTCATGCCGTAACTATTATTTTATTTGTTTACTTTCTCTTTCAGGTTACTCTATCGGGTAGCTTATAGATAAAGTATTATAGAATGTGACTTTTCCTTTCCAGTGTTTCCTATAAAATTTCCATGTCAGTTTTTCCATGCTGCATGGTGGTTTTTCTCACTTTTTCCTGGAGGGTTTGGTGGTGGGGGGAGCCTTCTTGCTTTCCTATCCTTATCCTTCAACATGTAGAGTTAGATCTTGTAGTCATAGTTTTCTCTAACAAGCAGCCTCGAAAGGACCATAAGGTCTGTTGCTGTTTGCTTTCCTGTGTAATCCTGTGTAATCCTCCTCCTCCTCCTCCTCCACCTCCTCCTCCTCTTCCTCCTCCTCCTCTTCCTCCTCCTCCTCCTCCTCCTCCTCATCCTCATCATCATCATCATCATCATCATCATCCTCTTACTATTATCATCCTTTCCTTTATGTCCTCCTCATCATCACCATTATCATCATCATCTCCCTTTCTTTCTCTTATCCACTCCCTTCCCTCTTCCCCTCCCCTTCCTTCCACTCCCTTCCGTCCCCTCCCCCCCTCCCCTCCCCTCCCCTCCCCCCACAACAAGACCGTTCCCTAGGCAACTCATCCACTGCACGACCAGGACGAATTAAAGAATGGTGACTGCATTATGAGCCGGAGAGAGAGAGAGAGAGAGAGAGAGAGAGAGAGAGAGGGAGTGTAAGCATAAATATGTGCGTGCGTGTGCGCTTATGGCAGTGAACGTCATGTGTAGGCATTCAAGTGCACCAAGTTGCAGGCAATATCGGTCACACGAGAGAGAGAGAGAGAGAGAGAGAGAGAGAGAGAGAGAGAGAGAGAGAGAGAGGGAGGGAGGGAGAGAGAGAAATACTGTTGGAAAAGTTGAAAGCATGCGCAGAAAAAGAGAGAGAGCGACAGAGGAGTTAAAAATAGCAGAGAGAGAGAGAGATGAGGAAAGGGACTGTGTTTAATTATGGTTTTAAATCTTGCGTTCTTCTAATTTTTTCACCTCTCTCTCTCTCTCTCTCTCTCTCTCTCTCTCTCTCTCTCAACACATCCTCCCACAAGCTTCCAATAACAAAAACAATCTTTATTTACAACTTTAATTCACAACTGCATCAGGTAAATACAAACCTTTTGCAATATTCAGTTATTTTATTTGTTCTCATAAACTTTGCCACGAGTGACGCAAAACAGAGATGCAAGATTTGTGGTATTGTCTGTCTATTTATTTATCTATGTGTCAATGTCCGTATGTGGTAGGTGGGGGCGCTCACCATCCACTCACTCGATGTAGTGCTGCTGTCGGGTGTCTGCCCTTTCCTATCCTCCATCCTTCTTTCCTTCCATCCTCTTCTGTCTTTCTTTCCTGCATTCTTTCCTCGTCCTTCTGCCTACGGGTGACTTTACACTCCCTCTTCTGTCTTTCTTTCCTTCATTCTTTCCTCTTCCTTCTGCCTGTGGGTGACTCTACACTGAGTGACAAGCCAAATGGTTTCCTGTACACCAGGAAACCATTTACTACGCTGGGTGGTAACCATATAACCAAATTTTGGCGCCTGGTGGTTTAGTGAGTACGGTAATTATTGCGCACCAATCGGATTGAGCCGGTGAAAGTTTATATCCAAGGGGTGGTTGGGGTTGATTGCTCATGTAATGCCACTCAGGGATGAGTGAGGCTGGTCACTCTCATCTTAAATGTCGGGGCCAGCTGCTTAGCCCCGGGCTCCTACGCTCCTCATGGGGCAATGTAGGATTGGATGATGGATGGATGGATGTTAATGTCCGTCAGTCTATCTTTATCTGTCGGTCTATCCATCTCTCCATTTACCTATGTATATCTCTATTCATCCATCTATCTACCTATCAGTATTTCTATCTATCTATCTAGCTAGCTTTCTCTTCCGCTTTCAGGCAACCCCCTCTCCAACTCAAACCCCCTTCACTAGCATACCTCTCTACCCCATCCCACCACATCCTCGATCCCCCCCTCCCCCTCCCCTCCTCCACCTCACCCACAAACACTCCTACTCAATCTCTCATTCTTCATTTCGTAACTAAATTTATTGACAGTCACTTTCATTTAGCAATCATTTTATTTTTTCTTATATAGATAGGCAGATAGATAGATGGACAGGTAGGTAGGTAGGTAGGTAGGCAGGCAGAGAGAGAGAGAGAGAGAGAGAGTTAAGAACCCAAGAATCTGCAAAACTCACTCGCTTCAAACGAAACTGTTATTAAAATAAATAAAATTTCTTTAATTTCGAGAATCCTGGACAAAAGTATTTAAAAGACAAGATTACGTCTCTCTCTCTCTCTCTCTCTCTCTCTCTCTCAGCAACACAATGCCTCGCCACCAGCACCATTTCTCTTCCCTGCTTGGTGACGTCACCAATGTAAACAAACGCATTCAACTTCTCTCCTCCCTCCATCTTAACTCCCATTTTTACTCCCTTACGACTCCTCTGAGCTGAAATAACTCTCCCTGATGCTCGCTAACTCTCCCTGGAAGCGGTTATAACTGTTTAGCCACGTGGAGTTAGTACAGCGCTTATGGGGAAATATTTTACGTGGAATACTTTAGTTTGCCCTCTCCGTTTTTTGTGAAGGTCTTTGTTATTGTTGTGAGGATCGCCATCTTTTTTTCCCTCATGGTTATTATCTTATCTCTCAGAGCTTCTTTCCTTGTTTCTGGGTTTTTATGCTCTTGCTTTTGTGGTTTATCAGGATTTTTCTTGTCTTCAGTCTTTTGTGTTTTCCTTTTCATCGTGGATTTTGTGGCATGGTGTGTTTCAGAGAAATAGGGAAATCTTTCTTTCAGGAGGTTATGTATTCAGAGCTGTTTACTCCGTCTTTTGTTGCTTTCCTTTCCTCTCCTTCGTTCCCGTTCCATCTCTGTCTTTCACACACACACACACACACACACACACACACACACACACACACACACACGGATTCGCATATCCAACATCAGCCAGTTATCTTTCAGTAGTGATAATCCTTTCTACTGCCCTGCCCAACCTAGCTAGTCCAGCCTTGCCTTGTCTTTGCCCTGCCCTGCCCTTCCCTGCCTTGCCCTGCCCTGCCTTACCTTACCTTACCTTACTTTTCCCTACCCTACCTTACTTTACTCTACCCTACCCTGTCTTACCCCACCCCACCTTTCCATTCTCTAACTTCTCATCCTTTCTCTGCCCTACCCTACCCAACCCTTCCCCTTGCATTCCATTCTCTTCCTTCTCTTCCTTTCTATACCCTCCCCAACCCTACCCTACCTTACCCTACCCTACCCAACTCTACCCTACCCCACCTTACCTCACTTACCCTACTCTACTCTATCCTACCCTACCTTACCCTACCCTGCTCAACCCTACCCTCTTCCTACTCTTTACCTTCCCTTCATTTCACTACCCATCCCTGTTCGACCCTGACTTACCCTACCCTTCCCTTCCCTTCCTTATTCTGTCCTGCTCTGCCCTGCCCTGCCCTGCCCTGCCCTGCCCTGCCCTGCCCATGAGAGTACAATCAGCAACCCACAATCAGCATACGGTCGGCTGTAACTGCTTGGCTTTTAATTGGCCCCCGTGTCTGTTACCGGCATTAGAGTAGGCGGTAATTAGAGAGAGAGAGAGAGAGAGAGAGAGAGAGAGAGAGAGAGAGAGAGAGAACTTTTGCCTAAGTCGAAAAATTTATTCTTTGTCACATAAGTAGATAGATAGACAAATATAGATAGACAGACACAGACAGACAAAGATATGAAGACAGGCAGACAAAGACTGATAGACAGATAGACAGACAGACAGAGGGACAGAGACACCGAGAGAAAGCTTCCCCCGTATTCAGACTAATGGAAGACAGGTTTGGATGCAGAACAAATGCAGACGATTGTACAGCGAGGGCCTGAGGAGGGGGTAATAAGACATGTACAGCTCTCTCTCTCTCTCTCTCTCTCTCTCTCTCTCTCTCTCTTTCATGCACAGTCTAACTCCTCTGTAACACCAAAATGACTGGAATTAGTCAGGATTCTCTCTCTCTCTCTCTCTCTCTCTCTCTCTCTCTCTCTCTCTCACGCACATTCTACTGCATTCACCCCAACACGACCAGGAATTAGAGACAGGATTCTCTGTCTCTGTCTCTGTGTCTCTGTCTGTCTGCCTGTCTGTCTGTCTCTGTCTGTCTGTCTGTCTCTCTCTCTCTCTCTCTCTCTCTCTCTCTCTCTCTCTCTCTCTCTCTCTCTCTCTCTCTCTCTCTCTCTCTCTTTCTCTCTCTCTTACGCACATTCTACTGCATTCACCCCAACACGACCAAGAATTAGAGCCAGGTTTCTCTCTCTGTCTCTGTCTGTCTGTCTGTCTCTCTCTCAAAGTGGCTAAGGATGTTTTTTCTTTTTTACTTCGGATACCACCTCCTTGGGACTGTAAGGTGTGTGTGGTCTGTGTATCTATGTAACTATCATGGTAGGAACGGAGGGAAGTAAGGCAGAACTAGACATCCATCAGGATAATGGTAGAGGGTAGGGAGAATGGTAGGAACACGAATAATGGTAGGCTTAGTATGGTAGTGGCTGATTCGGAGTGGTTATGGTAGGATCAAAGAGTATCGTAGGACCAGTAATGATGTGTGGTATTAGTCTGGGTAAGATAAGGACAGAATGGTACTACGATGAATGGTAGGTGACTGGTAGATGTAGAATTATTATGGTAGGAGCAGCAATATGGTAGGATCATGGGAGGGTGGGGGGCAGTAAGTGGGGGGGGGGGTGCCTTCCTACCTGCTGTATCACGATGAGTAATTGGACAGGTGAGAGAGAGAGAGAGAGAGAGAGAGAATAGTATAGGCTAGCTGACTGCTTAGAAAATGAGACAGACAAACAGACAGACAGATAAATATAGATAAATAACGATAGATATATAGAGAATGGTAGACAGATATACATAAACAGACACACATAGCTCCTGAGAGAGAGAGAGAGAGAGAGAGAGAGAGAATCTAGTTTATCCCTACCTCACCCTCTCCTTCATCTCACCTTGCTACACACCTGGTCTCACGATCGCTAATTACGCTGAGTTCACTTCCGGTCTCCCTGGCATACCTGTTGCCCATTAAACCATCAGAGAAAAACAGAAACAAGCGACACTAGTAATTACAACAACAATTTTCTTTCCTTTTTTTTTTTTCTAACCTGACAAACTTCCCTAAATCATTTTAGCTCCGTTCAAGGCCAATGTACAGACGTCGGAATAAGTTCGTTTCCTTTTCTGTGGACTAAGGCGTTTGTAACACTGCTCGATGGAGAGCTACCCCCTCCTCCTCCCTTCCTCATAGTACCACACTCCCACCCAACCCCCCCTACTTTTCTCTCCGACCCCATAACTCCATCCGGTACCCTCCATGCTCTCGCTCACAGCCAGCTAGGGGTTTCTGTACTTCAAGCACCTCTCTAATGAAGTATAGTCCGAACTAATAAAAAAATAGTACAGTATATACATAAAGTTAGGGAAAGTTTACTTCACTGAGAGAGAGTTAAAAGACAGGGAGCGACAGGCCGAGAGAGAGAGCGAGTGGAATAATGAGAAATGAGAGGGCATTAGAGAAAATAAAAAGGGGAGAGGCAAGGAGAGAACAACGAGAGTTAAGAGACAAGGGATGAGAAAAAGAGACGGTGAGAGGTGAAATGAATTTCAAGCAGTGTGTAAGGGAAAGAGGAAAGGGTGATGTGAATTGGAAGGCTGGGAGACAGGAAGCAGAGACAAAATGGAAGACAGCTGAGAGAAAATTGGAATGGAGCAAACATAGAAATAGGGTTAACAAAAGAAGAAAGTGGGAAAGCGAGCTACGGAACGGAATACTGAGAACGATATGAGAAAAATTAGAAAAGGAGGCAAGGTAATGGGGAGGAGGAAGAAAGTGCGTTATTATGGCAAGGACGCAGGGACAGAACTAAGACGAAAGCATTGAGAATGACATTCAAGTGAAAAGGGAGGGAGAGAAATAAATTAGAGAAATTTGCGGTGAGAAAGTAGAGATTACGAGTGGGAAGAAAATAGGTTTAATTTTTAGGGCAAGAAAGAGGAGGGGGATGTTAAGAAGGAAAGACAAGGGGAGGGAGAGGGAGGGAGGAAGGGAGGGAAAGACAGTGGGAAGAGCGGATTGAAAGAGGAGATTTCAGGTGACAGGGAGAGACGGAGAGAGGTGAGAGAAAAAGGAGCATGCAGTTATTAATGGGGAAAGAAAACAGTGAAGGAAATGGGTTTAGTACAAGTAAAGAAATACGGAGTAATGGAGAAAAAAAGGTAACACATGACAAATGAAAAAAGTAAGACAAAGTTGTGACACAGGGAGGATGAAAGAAGAGTGAGGTATGGAGGGAGTGACTGAAGGGGAGACAGACGAAGGAAAGGCGAGAGGGAGGAAGGTAGGAACTGAGCAGATAGTTATAAAGAAAGAGGAAGGAGGGAAAAGGAAACTGGGGATGAGACAAAGGATCCAGAGAGAGAGATGGGGGGGGAGGGGCAGTACACAGACAGGCAGACAGATAGGTCGACAAATGTTCAGAAAGTGTGCGTCTGTGAGTATGTGTGTGCGTGTGCGTGTGCGTGTGCGTGTGTGTGTGTGTGTGTGTGTGTGTGTGTGTGTGTGTGTGTGTGTGTGTGTGTGTGTGTGTGTGTGTGTGTGCGTGCGCGCGCGCGTGCGCTTCCATCCCTGTGTCACTTCTATAACATTGTTCCATTTTTTCACCTGCGTGTTTTCCTCTTCTCTGCTTCAGTTTCTCCTCTCACTTTTCTTATCAGTATTTCTCCTGATTCTTACCATTCCAAGTCTCTCTCTCTCACTCTCTCTCTCTCTGGGAATAAACAGATTGTTCTCATAGTCTATATCTCCTTAATACGGCCACTTCCTGAGTTGCTGTGGAATTTTGGTCGCTTGAAAAAGACATACGTCGACTTAAAAAGAGTTCAGGAGACTAAGGTGTCAGGTTCGCCTGAGGGCTGTGGGACTTTTTTAGTAGAAACTCATAGACTACGAGGTAAGTTCATTAAAGTGTTTAAAATCTGAATGGGTTTCACAATCATTACATAGAGAGTTACTATTAACACGGACTCGGTACACAACCACGGCTGGAAGCCGTAAATGAGAAAATTTACCAACAGAATTACGTGAAAACTTTTTCACGTGCATGATCTGCTCCACATGGAACTGACTCAACATGGACGTTGTTAACACTACAGTAGAAAAGTTTAAGGGATTCATCGGCAGGATCTTACACTAGAATAAATGTGAATTGGATATGCATTCCCAGGCAAACAAGATGTATCTCCACGGTATTGGCTGCATAGTCATGATCCTAACTTTTCCTTGTAACTCCTCTCTCTCACTGTGTGTGTGTGTGTGTGTGTGTGTGTGTAAAAGAGGTGTCTACTATCGCAACATTTAATCACAGCAGATTTATTCTCTCTCTCTCTCTCTCTCTCTCTCTCTCTCTCTCTCTCTCTCTCTCTCTCTCTCTCTCTCTCTCACACACACACACACACACACACACACACACACACACACAGTGTGGTAAACCTTCCCCCCCTCCCTGTGGCGGGGGTGGACACAATCTGGCCGCACTATGGGGTGGTACTACTACTCTGCGGCCAGGTTGTGTTAGGAAGAATACTGCCACCGTATTCCCTGCGTGTCGTAAAAGGCGACTAAAAGGGGCGGGGTGAAGGGACTAGGGACCCCCTCCTCCGTTTTTTAGCTCCTAAAAAGAGACAGGCCAGAGAAACGGATGGGGGATTGAGTTATCCCCGTACCCTGAAGATTGGGTCTATGAATGTGCGTGGATGTAGTACGATTGAGGCTTAAAGGGAGGAGATTGGAAGAATGTTTGTGAGAAGAAAGTTGGATGTGTTAGCTTTGAGTGATACGAAGATGAAAGGGAAGGGTGAGTCTATGTTTGGAAGTGTGAATGGAAGATTGTCAGGTGTTGATAGAGGAAGGGCAAGAGAAGGTGTGGCCTTGTTAGTGAGTCCGGAAGTACAGCAGTGTGTGATTGAATGGAAGTGTCATCGAGACTGATGTGGGTGAAAGCGAAATTTGAACGTGAGTTGTGGGTGTTTGTGAGTGCATATGGGCCTGGTAGTGAAAAGGATGAAGTCAGGGAGTCCTTCTGGAATGATGTTGAGTGTCTGCAGAGTTTGGGAGCAAATGTGAATGTGGTAATGATGGGAGATCTGATTGCTAGAGTGGGAAATATAGCAGTTGAAGGTGTAGTTGGTATGCATGGTTTGCCTGGAAGAAATGAAAATGGGGAACGAATGGTAGGGATGTGTGTTGAGCGAGAGACGGTGATTGGAAATATTTACAAGTATACAAGGGTGAGACAGGAGGGTGGAAGGGTTGTGGATACTATGTGGTTGTGTCTAGGAATGTAATAGGAAGATTGTTGGATGTGAGGGTTCTGAGAAGGGAGGGTGGAGGTATGTCTGACCACTACCTGGTGGAGGGAAAGTTAACAGTAGGTAAGAGATGGGTGAGAGCTAGGAGAGTTAGGTGTGGCAGGGAGGTTGTGAAAGTGAGTTGGATAAAAGAGAGTATCAGGAGAAATTGAAAGATGAGTGGAACGCAGTGAAAGATCAGGAAAATGGCAGTGTGGAGGAGGAATGGCAGTTGTTTAAGACTGCTGTGGTGGGGCATGCATAAGAGGTGTGTGGTGAGATGTGTGGGTGATGGCGTAAGAAAAGGAAGTGAATGGTGGTGCGAGGAAGTATGTATGGCTGTGGCTGAGAAGAGACGTGCATATAAAGCGTGGCTGCAGAGGAAGGATGAGGAGTCATGTGAGAGGTATAAGGAAAAGAGGAATAGGGCGAGAAGGGCTGTGCGTGATGCTGAAGTGGCAGCAGATGAAAGGTGGGGTAGGCAGTTGACTGAGAATTTTCAACAGAATAAATGTTCTGGAAGGAGGTGAAAAGGGTGCGAAAGGGAGAGTCTGGGAAGGAAGAGCGAGTAAAAGCAGAGGATGGAAGGATGTTAATTGAGATGGATGCAGTAAGGAAGAGATGGGCAGAGTATTTTGAAAGATTGTTAAATGTAGAGGAGGAAAGGGTGGCTGAGATTGTGGCGGATGGAAGGGTGCAAGGAATAAATGTGTTGGGAGAGTTGAATGATTCTTTGATCATGAAGGAGGAAGTGGAGAAGGCAGTAAAGGAGATGAAAACAGGGAAAGATGCACATATTGTTGGGTGTGCTGTGGAATACCTGAAGGGTGGTGGTGACTAATGTTGACTGGTTAGTAAGATTGTTGAATGTGTGCTTTGTGAAAGGTAGGTATGTGTGCCAGTTGATTGGGCAAGTGCCTGTGTGGTCCTGTTGTATAAAGGCAGGGTGATAAATATGAATGTACTAGCTTTAGGGGTATAAGTCTGTTGAGTGTTGTAGGTAAGGTGTATGGCAGTGTTAATTATGAGAGTTAGTAAGGGTACAGAGGGAGTGATTGGTGATGAGCAGTGTGGCTTTAGGAGAGAAAGGGGATGCTTGGATCAGGTGTTCGCTGTGAGACAAGTGTGTGAAAAGTATTTAGTGAAAGGCAAGGATGTGTTTTGGGCATTCATGGATTTAGAGAAAGCTTATGATAGAATTGATAGGGAGGCTTTGTGGACTCTTTTAAGATTGTATGGACTTGATGGTAGGTTACTAAAAGGGGTGAAAAGTTTTTATGTAAATAGTACAGCATGTCTAAGAGTGGGAAATGGTGTGAGTGATTGGTTTCCCATGAGAGTGTGGCTGCGACAGGGATGTGTGATGTTGCCTTGGTTGTTTAATATTTATATGGATGGTATTGTAAGGGAGGTGAGTGCAAGAGTTTTAGGTGGAGGTCTGAGTTTGGTGAATGTTGATGGTGGAGAGTGGAATCTGACGCAGCTGCTGTTTGCAGATGATACTGCACTGGTGGCTGATTCAGAGGAGAGATTAAGACAGTTGGTAGAGGAGTTTGGAAGGGTGTGTGATAGGAGGAAAATGAAAGTAAATGAGAATAAGAGTAAAGTGACGTGTACGAGGTTGGTAGATGGTAGGGGGATGAATATAGTTTAGAATGGTGAGTTGCTTGAGGAGGTAGAGTGTTTTAAATATTTAGGGTCACATGTTGCTGTGGATGGAAGAATAGATGCAGAAGTGAAGTTTAGAATGAATGAAGTAGGTAAGGTGCTTGGAGGAATGAAAAAAGTGTTTAGATGTCGTTCGCTTAGAATGGATGTAAAGAGAAGGCTGTATGAGGGTGTTGTGGTACCGACTGCATTATATGGGGCTGAAACATGGAATATGGGTGTAGGAGAGAGGAAAAGTTTGAATGTAATGGAGATGAGGTGTCTGAGGAGTATGTGTGCAGTGACGCGTATGGATCGAGTGCGATATGATGAGGCGCGAAGAAGAACTGGAGTTGTTCGGGAGATGGCTGGTAGAGTTGAGCAGAGGGTGTTGCGATGGTTTGGGCATATGAAGAGAATGGAAAATGAGCGATTGGTGAAAAAGATAACTAGATCTGATGTGAGAGGTGTAAGGCTGAGAGGGAGACCACGAATAGGATGGATGGACAGTGTGAAGAGAGCGCTGGATGCGAGAGGGATGACTGTTGAGCAAGGAAGAGTGGCTGTGGTGACAGAAATAGAGAGAAATTGTGAATGAATAAATGATGATGCAGCCCTGGGGGGATATTCTCCCACATTTGGTCTGATCAGCTAGTCAGGTCAGGTGCGGGTAAGGGGATGGGTCTATTATGATGTGGCAGGGGTAAACCAGCTCTGCTGTCGGGCCCTGCTGCTGATATCACTGATTCCACTGCGCAGTTGACCCTTCTAGGGTGTGATGCGGTGAGGCTCTGTCTCTTCTCCCCTTTGGGGCTAAGATGTGGATGAATGTGTTTGAATGGATGAGTAAATTGCGAGTGTGTCGTCCCGTCTTGGCTACCTCCCTTTCCTTGGGGAAACAGCCTAGGTATATAGATAGAGATTTCTTTATTAGTTGTTCGGACTACACGTAATGGAGTGCTTCTGAAAAAGCATAGTATTCCGGTAGCTGTCACTACCATTGGGACAAACAGAGTCCCCGCGCTCTTTAAAAAGCATATTTTTCTTAGTTAAATTTGTACACTGTTGTGTGAAACTGTGAAATATAGTAATGTCATATACCGTAATATAAATAATACAAATAGAAC
The DNA here is from genome assembly GCF_032717465.1 of Coenobita brevimanus. Classification (NCBI taxonomy): domain Eukaryota; kingdom Metazoa; phylum Arthropoda; class Malacostraca; order Decapoda; family Coenobitidae; genus Coenobita; species Coenobita brevimanus. The sequence goes on along the minus strand of NC_136977.1, from coordinate 51,503,406 downwards.
ACGTATATATAACGTAGCGTGAATTGCTTATATTTATCATAAACGGAAATTAAAATATCATTGATGGAATATGATGGTCCTATATTATTTATTTCTGCTACATTTAGTGCAAGTTAGGTCTTAATACATAGTTTGATCAGACTGTAATTACGCCTAGTAGGTATCTTGACTTTCAGTCTCTATGTGGGCAGAAATTTAATGCTGGGTAAATACTGGGACACAACATTTTGCTCACTCACTTCAAGCATGCGCACGACAGTCCAGTGTTTAAGTTTTTTCACATGAGATTTGTTTTCAAAACAAACGCACTAGGGCTAATACTTAAAATAATACAATTTAGTCTAGGCTACTTGTGGTCTGGTTAGGTTAGATAAAGTAAGGTACTGTAATTGCTTTGGAGGGTCTGAGGACTCAACACCATGGCCTTCTCAAACCGTGGCAACACTGGTCTTGTGGTGCGCATGGGTGAAGGGAGTTAACAAAATGTTGAGTCCCAGTATTTACTCAACATTTAATATCTGCCCACAAAGAGACTGAATGATTCAAGACACCCACTAGGCGCAATTTACAGTCTGAACAAACCGTGTATTAAGAACCTAACTTCCACTAAATGTAGCAGAAATGAAATAATATAGGACCACTGAAATGGCGGGTTGCCATCGTATTCCATCAATGATATTTTAATATCAGTTTTATGTATATAAACAATTCACGCTACGTTATATATATATATATATATATATATATATATATATATATATATATATATATATATATATATATATATATATGTGTGTGTGTGTGTGTGTGTGTGTGTTCTATTTGTATTATATATATCACAGTATGACATTACTATGGTTCACTGTTTCACGCAACAGTGTTGATATTTATCAAAGAAAAATATACTTATTAAACAGCATGGGGAATGGGTTTGTCCCAGTGGTGGTGACATCTACCGCAATACTAGCTTTGAATGCACCTCATTAAAGAGGTGCTTGAAGTACAGAAACCCCTAGCTGGCTGTGAGCGAGAGCATGGAGGGTACCTGGTGGGGTTATGGGGTCGGAGAGAAAAGTAGGGGGGGTTGGGTGGGAGTGTGGTACTATGAGGAAGGGAGGAGGAGGGGGTAGCTCTCCATCGAGCAGTGTTACAAACACGGAAAAGGAAACGAACTTATTCCGACGTCTGTACGTATTTTTTCCCTAGCACACTTTCCTCAGCGATTTATTTTTGGATACAGCTGGTTAATATACTTCGAGGCGTTATATATGCGTTGTGATGTTAGAATGATTTTTAAATAACAAGAGGAGAGCAAGGTTTAATAAGCAAAATAAATCACTTAGGAAGAGGCGTTAGGGGGCTTCCATAATTGACCAGAATAGAGGTACATGTGTAGATAGACTGGAGGGCTGATTTGACTATACTCTTCTCACTCTAATTTGGCCAAAAAGTGGCATCCCTCCATCTTAAATGCTGGGATTAAACAAAGGATTAACACTACAATATGGTACTAGTCACGAAGAAGTAGTATGGGAAGGATTAAGAGAATATTTGTCTTTTTCTGCCACTGAGCTACGTAAAATAAGCTGCAAAAGAACAAAAAACTGGGCCAAGTTATGGTGACGGGTAGACAGTAATCTTACAAGACGTTACAATTTTCTTATGTGTCTTTAAATTGTCTTAATCTCGACATGGTTTCGAAGAGTAACATAAGATAGATGGATGGATGGATGGATGAACGAACAGATAAATGGATGGATGTAGATAGATAGATAGATAGATAGACAGATAGATAGATAGATAGATAGACAGATAGATAGAGAGACAGATAGATAGATAGATAGATAGATGGACAGATAAAGATACATAGGCGGGCAGCTAGGTAGGTTGGTGGATAAGCAGACAGATAGATAGACAGACAGGCAAGAGATAGACAGAAATAGATAGATAGATAGATATGGTGAGAAATAAGGTGCAAAATAAATAAGCTCACCTATGCAACCTAATATTCAGCCAAACATCCCATTCACAGATTTTTATTTAATTATCTATTTATCTGTGTCTATTTTTTATTTACTTATTTATTCATTTATTATTCATTTATTTACTTTATTTTACATGATGGAAAATTAGGACGAAATTTTTCAGATTAAAAAAATATAATAAAGTGCTGATATTTTCCCCTGTATCTGGGTGACCTCGTTTTATTTTATATTTTACTAATTTTGGGAAAAGCCCCTCGTACTGAAGGGGTTAATTAAGACGGTACCTAACCCTCAAGATCAACACTTCTTCTCTAATCTAAGAAAAACCGATTGACGATGGCTAAAGAGAAAGAAAGAAAGAAAGATGAAGAAAGAAAGACAGACAGACAGACAGAAAGGAAGGAAGGAAGGAAGGAAGGAAGGAAGAAGGCAGGAAGGAAGAAGAAGGAAAAAAAAGAAACAAAGAAAGAAGGAAGGAAGGAAGGAAGGGAGGAAGGAAGGAAGGAAGGAAAAAAGAAAGAATGAAAGAAAAAAGAAAAAAAGAAGGAATGGATGAAAGGAAAAAAAAGAATGAAAGAAAGAAAGAAAAAGAAAAAAGAATGAAAGAAAGAAACGACGAACAAAAGGTATATGTGAGATGGCTGGACATTAAAAAGGAAAATAAAACTCCTCTTCTTCCCCCTCCTGAACCATCAATTTAATCCCTCCTCATCAACATAAATTAAAACCTAAGGAGAACCCAAGAATGAACCTTGAGGGAGTCCACAGGTAACAGAGGTAACATTAATTCAGACGGATGCTTTAAGAGTTCGTAGGATTCTCTCTCTCTCTCTCTCTCTCTCTCAATTTATCTATCTATCAATACCTAACTACCAGGCAGCAACTCTCTTCTTCATCGATCTTTCTATCTCTTATATTTATCCATCTATCTATCTTCGTTTATACCTAGCTGTGAGGCATCTCTCTCTCTCTCTCTCTCTCTCTCTCTCTCTCTCTCTCTCTCTAACATATGGTAATGGGTGAGGAAGACAATGATCGGACTTTCTGATTAGGTCATTTCGAGACAGAGGGTACAAAAGGTAATGCAGGTACACGAGAGAGAGAGAGAGAGAGAGAGAGAGAGAGAGAGAGAGAGAGAGCATTAGGCAGTTACATAGATATCCAGATATTATGCTTCGTACTGTGTGGTCCGACATTTATATAAGAGTTAAGTACTCAGTGGCAACTATAGATAAAGAGATCTTATTATTGGTATGTGGTGTGGCCTTATTACTGAGAGAGAGAGAGAGAGAGAGAGAGAGATGAGGGGGGAGAGTAGAGGACCACACACACACACACCCAGTAACAAGGCACAGACCAATGACCCTACACACACAGTGACCACAATGCATACTTCCTCATCTCTCCCATCCTCTCTCTCTCCTTGCTCCTCCTTTCCCCCCTCCCTTTTCCTTCCTGTCGCTTCTCGTCCCCCTTACTCCCTCCTCTCTCCCCCTTCCCTCTCTCCTCCCCTTCTCCCTCTTCCTCCTCATTCCCTGATCTGTAATACCAAGTTTCTGCCGTCACTAATGTAAAGAAGATTAGCATCAATTATTATAAGAGCAAAAGCAGTAACAACCAACAACAACAATAAAAATAACAACAATAACAACAACACCTACAACACAACCACCACTACCACCGCCACCGCCATAGAGGTAGGATTAGCCGCCAAGCTCCCGTTGCCCCATTTACCTGACATCTCTCTCCACAGGTAACAACACGCAAACGACTACCCAGTTCCCGATAAATTGCCTTGGCTCACCTATACAGTACATCTGGCGTCCAGGGCCCAGATTCTACAAACCGTCATAGCTAAGTCCGTCGTACATATCTAAACAAAATGGCGCATTTTAGACATAACTCCGTCAGAAACTCGTATGGTCGACCATAAACTCCTATGGACGACCATAATAAGACGCGCGATGGTATGTTCGGGTTCACCCTGTCTTATCGCCGCCTATGACCGTCAGAAGTGTGTCAACATGGCCGCACCACAGCAAGCAGATCCCCAGCCGAGGAATATTTTCCAAAGAAGGGACGTGCTTAACGAGCTCAGTGATGCTGAGCTTATCAAGAGATACCGGCTAGACAGGGACGGTATTTGTATGTCACCAATCTTGTGAGAGACGCCTTATCGAATGACACCAAGAGGAGAAACCCACTCACCCCGGAGCTTAAGGTCATCATAACACTACGTTATCTTGCTACCGGAAAAATGCCAATGTGCAGAGTTTGGGCTTTACAGTACTTGTAGGGCTAGCCCCAGCAGGTTAGGTTAATTATGGACGTCTAAAAAATATTAAATAATAAATAATTAAATATAATAAAATAATAATAATGGGATAGGTAAAGTTTAGACTGGTCGAAAAAATAATACTTTAGGTTAAGGTTAGTGTAAAAAAATATGAAAATATTAAATAAACCAGAAACAAATTATAGAAATATATAACTCAACCTAACCCAGATGAACTGGTTATTGTCCCATTGCTGTCCATAGCAATGAACCTTTTCTTTAACTTTCTTTGGACTTAAGAAAATTTTTGTAATGTAGGTTAAGTATATTATAATAAATAATGATATGAATAAAAAAATAAAAAAAAATATATATAAATAATAAAATTTAACCTAACCAAGTTTAGCCTAGCCAACAAAAAAATACTAATATGAAATTAGATGAAATTAATAAGGTAGGTTAAGTTTACACTAGTCAGACAGTGTTTTTGGTTACACACTTTTCAACGGGAATACGTTTCAGCGCATTTTCTCACAAACGAATTCCTATTTTACTATGTCTAACTTCCCCAAAAGTCGTAATATGAAGTTAAAACAATTTAAATCCAAGAAAATAATGCCAAGAACCTATTTTATTCCATAAATTTAAAGTTGACAAATTGTGAGCGGTGCGTTCTAGCAGCTGACGGTGTTGTTGGATTAGTGAGGTATGGCCGACGACTTCCGACGGCCATAAGACTGACTGTCATAAATTTGCTTAGCTATGACGGTTAGCTAGGGTCGACCATAAGCACTATGCAGAATACAGGCCCAGGTGTTTAATAGAGAAGGTGAGTTAGACGAAAGAGGAAGAATGGGAGAGAGAAGGGTGAGAGGTGGAGAGTTGGGGTAAGGAAAGTGAGAGGATGCAAGAGCTGGAGAGAGAGGAGAACGAGGGAGTGAGATGAAGATGGGAGTAAGAGAAAGTAGGAGAGCTGGGAGTGAAAAAAAGAGGAGAGAGGAGGAAGTGGGAGAGTTGGGAGTGAAAAAAAGAGAGTATAGGGGAGAGAGTGGGAGAGAGTTAGAGAAGAAGCAAGAGTTAAGATGAGGGAGAGGAAAAGAAATAGAAAGAGCTAGAGGAAATAAGAGTTGGTATTTGGCTATTCCCTCCCTCACTGCAGATATTACTCCCTGTACACTCAGATACATCTCACCACAAAGACCCATATATTATTATATACCTTGGCCAGTATTCCTGTGAGTTGAAAAGGTCCCGAAGTACCTCCTTTTAATCGATTTATTTCTGCATTTAGCGCGTTGTTAGCTACCTTGGCTGCCAGTAATGCAGGCTATGGCACTGTGATATTCTTAAATTTATCTGCAAAGTGGTACAATAGCCGACAATGAACTACACTAGAAGTATGTGGTTAGCTCATTAAAAAAAAAAAAAAAAAATCCTGAACTAAAAATGTCTATGCTGCCCTTACTCTAACCTGCCCTGAAACTGTCATCTCTCCTTCTCAAATGCCGAGTTTTAAAAATTGATTAGCACTAATATAATATGATGCTAATAACGAAGAAGTTCTATGGATATAATATTGAGATGTAGTATTGTCTTTTTCCTCCGCTGACTGACGTGAAATAAGTTCCAAAAGGACGAAAATCTGGGCTAGGTTAAAATAAAAATAGTATAATGAAAACCAATGTAAAGAATTAAAGGTTTCTCACGTTCTGAAATGATGAATGGAGACATTTTTTTACCCACATTAAACAGAAAATAGCTAAGCTGAGCAGAATAATGAGGCTGCAGTAAGAATGAATATTTAGCTTTTTTACTTACCGGAATGATCAAGGTGTAATCTGCAAAACAAATGACTAAGGGAGAGGTGCCAGAAAGCCTTGCAAGACCACGACCCATTGACCTTTTGTGAGTGACCTGTGGAAAGTGGGGAAGGAGGTGGATAGGAGGGTGGGGTGAGTAATAAAAAAAAAACGGGGTGAATCGAGGGCAGAATGGAGAGTGGGAGGGGACTTGTGGGAAAGGGATAGGGACGAGGATTTTGGTGGGAAGGGTGTAGTTGGTAGGTGGTAGGGTTATCTAAAACAAGACGAGGGGAAGGGGGAGGGGATTTGGGTGTGTGGGTGTGGTGATGGTGGTGGGGAATCCAAATCGAGGTGCATCTGGCATGGTGAGGGAGGGGAGAATAGGTAGATGGGAGGGAAGGAGAAATAAAATAGAGTGCAGAGGAAAGTGAGGAGAGGGAAATCAGGTTTGGGAGTGTCGAGAATCAGGGTAAAAGATCAAGTACTTTCAAAATGGGTACTCTTGGGCGGGAATGAAAACAAGCTTTGCCTTAGTTGGGTCGGAGCCGAGAGGAAAATAAGTTCTAAAAGTAAATCTCCCAGAATTTACCACCTGAGCAAGTCTGGTTCCTTAGATTAAAAGTTTGATTTAAGGGAGAGAGTAGATTTTTTCCCTCGTAACCGCTTCAGTTCGGTGACGTACTTTTTTTTTTTTTTTTGGTATATCCAGATGATTTATTCAATTTAGAAGACTTATTATGAACCGGGAAGATTATAGTCCCCCTCTGTAGTACAAGTTTCCCCCAGGCTGTATAAAACTGCCTGAAGATAGGAACAACATCCCCCCCCCCAAAAAAAAAAAGTCATCGGAGTGGAAGGGTTAAGTGCACATTATGATTATTATTATTATTATTATTTAGTGAATTAACAGGCAGAAAATTTGTGTTAATATATTTTGGCTGTCAGAATAAGAAGCTGTGTAGAGCCGCCAGGTCAAGTGAAGTACACGCCTGACTGGGTAATGACTAGAGCGATTACATGCTCCTGACTGGCAGCCTTGCCCTGGTTAAATGGTTCAGGGGTGAGTGGAGTGCCGTGCAGTGGCTGACGCTCTGGACGGTGGCTGACTATGCTTGGGTAGATTAAGACAAACAAGTGCGTTTACTGTATCCTGACCAAAAAAAAAAAATATTAATAATAAAAAAAATGCTAGTCTTTTTCGGCAAAGTTTCGGCAGTTTTGACTAGCAATCATGCAGACTCATTCGTACCTCACAACTGTATCAAATTTTGTTACAGCAAAATAATTCTGTCATATGAAAAGACTGACTATAATGGTGGATGTTTGGGTAGATTCAGTGATGGCGTTTATTACTCTTCATATAAAACTTAACACTAGAGGACAAAAACCAGGGACCCATATTGATGTTTTATTTTGTTTACCGCCAGACGATTTTATTCAGCTGACGGAAATGCCAGCCCTTTAAAGGATTATTATATATTCCACATAATAATGTGCGACAATTTACCTTAAATCTACAATTTGTTGACAAGAGACAACGGGAGTAACCACTCTCTTTTCCTTTTTTCTTTCTTTCTTTCTTGCAAATGCTACTCATAGTTACAGCAGGGAATTTATCGTGAGTTAGTGAACCAGTGTCCTGACTTTCATGTTTACGTAAAATGAGTGGAGTGCGAGACTGATTTGTGATAAAAATGGTGAATGTCTACAGAATTCAGCGGATGGGAGTGACCACATCTTCACTTTTTCATTGCGTCATAAGTAATATCATTTATTGTGGTTACTGATGGACGACTTTTTTTTTTTTTTTTTTTTTTTTTTTTTAGGAGTGACCTCTCATGAGCCAAGCATTAACACCTAAATCCTATGATCGTTACATGGTTGGATCCCCTGCCGAATGAAGTGACTGCATGGGTTAGCATATGAAGTGTTTAGATGGTTTATATTCTTTATGCCCTTTGACTGCAATGTACGGCCTTTGTATATTATTCTGGATAAAGTCAGATGATATTTTTCACCTCAGACAAACCTACCCCATCAAAAATATGAAAGTACGAACGATATACCCCTTGGCCGAGAACTAAATACCTCATATTGTGTTGCAGCTTACGTCAGACTATTTTGCGTATTTCAAGCATCAGAAACTCACCAACCACTGATTCAGTACGAGGACGTCATATTTATGGAATTCTGGTTATTTCCTGACGATTCTGTTCAACTTAGGAAATCCATCCATCATCCAATCATACATTGCCCCATGAGAAGCGTAGGAGCCCGGGGCTAGGCAGTTGGTCCTGACATTTAAGATGAGAGTGACCAGCCTCACTCATCCCTGAGTGGCATTACATGAGCAATCAACCCCAACCATCCCTTGGATATAAACCTTCACCGGCTCAATCCGATTGGAGCCCAATAAATACCCACTAAACCACCAGGCGCCATAATTTGGTTATATGGTTACCACCCAGCGTAGTAAATGGTTTCTTGGTGTACAGGAAACTATTTGGCTTGTCACTCAGTGTAGAGTCACCCACAGGCTGAAGGAAGTGGAAAGATTGAAGGAAAGAAAAACAGAAAAGGGAGTGTAAAGTCACCCGTAGGCAGAAGGACAAGGAAAGAATGAAGGACAGAAAGACAGAAGAGAATGGAAATACCACTCATATTCTGAAGCGGTCAGAGAAGGCTGTATCTGATCCCTACAATTGAAAGAGCCTCTCCTTAGCTGAAAATAATCATCTGGGCGATAGCAAGAGTAATATTAAAATAATGTATTCCTTGTGAATAGGATAACACACGTAACTAAGTTAGTGTCATATATATATATATATATATATATATATATATATATATATATATATATATATATATATATATATATTGTTACATAGCCTATGATTTCATCATCCTTTGTGTAATTTTAGCGCACAGTATGCTGCATGTTTGATCACGAGCGTGTTCTGCCTCAGTCCCCCCCTTCTACCGTTATAGTAGAGTAAGTAGTAATTTCTGTTGTTGAGTGCGGGATTGTCAACTCTTTGTCCCCATGGCTTCATTTGCGCGTCCTTCTTACAAGTTGTATCAAGCTCTGCTGGCCCCTATTTAATGAGCTCAGTCTCTGCATCATTGCCACTTAGATCTGCTCCTCATTTTGTTCACATCTCTGTCCTCCCCTGTACAGTTATTATTATTGTGAGTGCTCAAGAAATCTCCAAACATCTAGCAGCTGTGTGTAATTTGAGTATAAGTGTTATTGCATTTTTTCTTGTACTGTGTAGCATAGGGTTAATTCTTAGGCCTAGTGAGGTTTTTGATTAATGTTGGGTTTTATGTCAGTCATTTTTGATAATAGTTTGTATCTGTAATAATTTATCTGGCATTCACTGAGTATTATCTGGTATCTCATTTTATCAGGGCTGACTTAGATAAATTTACTCTTGCTAATTTCGTGTTAATAGAGGCTATTGCAGTTAACCATATATTTAACCTGTTTATTTGCCATTACATTATCCTTATGAGTCCTGAATGTTTTGTTGTTAGATTGAGCATTAAACTTTAACTTGTAATTTTACCTAACTCTTTTATTTTGAACCTGGACCTTTACGGGACAGTAGTGATTATTAGTATTCTCACTTAAAGTGTACATTATCTTTCTCTGTTCCGTAACATAAATTTGGCGACCTCATATCAGGATATTCAGGATATTATCATAAGGATATTGCTTGATATTTTGTGACTGTTACTTATTCATGATGTCTACTATTACTACACTTGATGAAGCCAAAGATTTTTTGTCAAATGTGCAGTGTGTGATATAGAAAACAGAACAAAGAATGAACTTAAGCTTGTTGCTCAACAATTGGGAATTGCTGTTCGCTCTCATCATTCTAAAGATCAAATTGTTGACATGATTAATGAAAGCTTGTTTAATGTAACTCCTCCAAATGAGCAAACGCAGATTGAATTAGCTAAGTTACAGCTAGCCCTGCAGGAGGCAAAAGCTAAGGAGGCTGAATTTCAGGCAAATGCTCGTATTCAGGAGGCACAGATACAGGCACAAATTGAACTTGCCAGGATTCAGGCAGACCATGAGTATCGCATGAAACAAGGTGGAACTGGATCATCTAGCTCTGATGATTTTGATGTGGCTAAAAATGTTAAACTTGTCCCTCCTTTTAATGAATCTGATTTAACAAAGTATTTTCAGTTGTTTGAGAGGGTAGCTACAGGTTTTAATTGAGCAGTATTGGCCAGTACTCCTTCAAACTGTTCTCACCGGTAAAGCTCAAGTAACTTATGCATCTTTGCCTCAGGATCAGTCTGGTAATTATGATGTAGTTAAGAGCTTGATTCTTAAGGCCTATGAGCTTGTTCCTGAAGCTTATAGAGTAAAATTTAGGACAACTTACAAGCAAGATAAGCAATCCCATGTTGAGTATGCAAAAATCAAAGAAGATCTGTTAGAGCAGTGGTTAAATTCTAAGAATGTGGATTCTGATTTTGGTAAATTTAAGCAGATGATTTTGCTGGAGGACTTCAAAAGGTGTATTAGTAAGGATGTAAGCCTATATCTTGATGAGAGAAGAATAGATAATTTGTCTGATGCTGCAGTTTTAGCTGATGAATATGTTCTCACTCACAAGAGATATTCTGGAGGAAAAAGGAAAGCTGAGAGTAAGTGCGTTGCCTCTACTCAGAGTACAGGCAACAAGAAAGAGAATAAGGATGATGTTTCTCAGGAAGTAAATACCAGTTTCACCTCTAGATTTCAGAAACGTAAATGTACTTATTGTAATAAGCTTGGTCATACTACGGAGAGATGTTTCAGGAGACAGCGTGATGTGAACAAAAAGGAGTCTTTAAATATTCAGTCAATTGGTCTAGTGTCCACTCTTGAGAGTTTCCAGAAATCTTTAACTGAGTTAACTGAACCTGCTTTGAGGGGTAACTTAAATTCTCATGATGGAGCTCCTCTTTTGAGCAGTAACGTGGGTGACACTCTCAAGAGTTCATGTGCTAATTTCCTGTCTGATGGTTTTGTCAGTCCTCTGGACAGTAATGACAGGAAATCAGTTCAAATATATCGTGATACAGGTGCTTGCCAATCCCTTATGCTGACCAATGTTCTAAGCTCTAATGTTAATTCCTCTGATGAAACTGTAATCTTACAAGGTGTAGGGAATAATTACTTCTCTGTCCCTCTGTGCAGAGTGAATTTAGAGTCTGGTTTTGTTAATGGTTCCGTTATGGTTGGGTTGGTTGAGACACTCCCAATGTCAGGTGTAACTTTCTTACTTGGAAATGATATTGGTGGAAGTCAAGTGTGTCCAGCTCCTCAGTTGTCTAGTGAGCCAGTGGCTGTGTCCCAGGATTGTGATGTCCCTGATGTGTTCCCTGCATGTGCTGTCACTAGGGCTAAGTCTAAAGTTACTGGTGATTTAGAGAATAATGATGATGATGATGTTATCCTAGCTGACACTTTTCTTGCTAATTTGGACCACTCACCAGATGAGGCAGTACCCCGTAGTGTTGATAATTTGTCTCGTCAAGAGTTGGTTGAGTTGCAGGTTGCTGACCCTGAGTTGAAAGGTCTAGCTAACTCTGCTTACAGTGAAGAAGAGTCAGCCGGTGCTTCTACTTGTTATTATGTAAAGTCAGGAGTACTTATGAGGAAGTGGAGACCCCCAACAGCATCAGCCGACTGTGAATGGGAGGTTGTACATCAAGTTGTCATCCCTCGTGTTTGTAGGCAGGATATCATTAGAGTGGCTCATGATTCCAGTTTGGCAGGACACCTTGGAGTGAGGAAGACTGTGGCACGCATTTTGAAACACTTCTACTGGCCAGGTATCTTCAGGGATGTTTCCTGGTATTGTAAGTCTTGTCACACCTGTCAAGTTGTGGGGAAGTGTAATCAGACCGAAAAGGTTGCACCTCTAGTTCCCATTCCTCCTTTGAGGCGCCTTTCACCCGTGTGTTGGTGGATATTGTGGGCCCTCTTCCTAAGACTTCTTCAGGATTTTCTTATGTGTTGACCATGATTGATATGGCTACTCGTTATCCTGAAGCCATTCCACTTAGAAACATCTCAGCAAAAACGTGGTTAAGGAAATGCTAGGGTTCTTCACAAAGTTTGGTCTGCCCAAGGAGGTACAGTCCGACCGGGGAAGTAATTCCATGTCAAACGTTTTCAAGCAGTCTCTGAAAGAGTTGGGCATCACCCAGATCACGTCTTCAGCTTACCATCCCCAGACCCAAGGAGCGTTGGAGAGATATCATCAAACACTCAAATCGATGCTCAAGAAATACTGTTTGGAACATCAGAAAGACTGGGATAAAGGTCTTCCATTCGTTGTGTTTGCCGCAAGAGAATCTCCAAATGAATCACTGGGCTTCTCACCTTTTGAACTACTGTTTGGCCATGAAGTAAGAGGACCCCTTAAGTTAGTCAAGGAATGCTGGCTGTCGGAGGAAGATGACGTCAACCTGCTGGAGTATGTGATGAAGTTCAAAGAACGGCTGTCCACTGCTTTACAGCTGGCGAGAGAGAATTTAGGAGCTGCTCAGGAGAAGATGAAGACTTGGTATGATAAGTCCAGGTTGCGCCACTTTCAGCCAGGAGATCAGGTTTTGATTCTGCTACCAGTTCATGGGCAACCTCTTCAAGCCAAGTTTAGTGGTCCTTATTTCGTGGAGAAGAAACTCAGTGATGTCAACTATGTCATCGCCACACCAGATCGTAGAAAGAGCAAGCAACTATGTCACATCAACATGCTAAAGTTATATCACAGGCGGGACGAAAATAATCCAGTCTGCACTGTAGCTGTTCCACCCGAGTCTGCAAATGAAGCTCTCCCATGCACTATGAGCCTGAGTGATAGTTTGGGGAAGAATCCTGTTATCATGAATGATCTCCAGACTAAGCTTTCTCATCTACCATCCAAGGAAAGGCAGGAGTTTTCGGCATTACTGCAGGAGTACCCGCAAGTGTTCCGTGCTACTCCAGGAAGAACCACTGTGTTGATGCATGATGTCGATGTTGGAGACGCAAAGCCAATTAAATTGCCTCCTTACCGTGTGAACCCAGTGAAAGTTCCTCTCATCCAGAAGGAGCTTGGCTACCTGTTGGACCACAAGATGATTGAGCCCTGTCAGAGCTAGTGGAGTTCTCCTGTCACTCTAGTCCCTAAGCCAGGTGGGTCACAGCGGCTTTGCATCGACTACAGATGTGTTAATCAGATCACCAAAACAGACACTTACCCTCTCCCTCGCGTGGAAGATTGCATAGACAAGATCGGAAAGGCTAGGTACATAAGTAAGTTTGATTTGTTAAAGGGATACTGGCAAGTACCTATGACTGAACGTGCTAGGGAGATCTCATGTTTTGTAACATTAGGAAAGACTTTTGCATGTTCTGTAATGCCCTATACAGATTGTTTTAGAGTAATAAGAAATTTCCTTTGTAAATTTCTTTTTTCTTTGTGGGGAGGTGTTACATAGCCTATGATTTCATCATCCTTTGTGTAATTTTAGCGCACAGTATGCTGCATGTTTGATCACGAGCGTGTTCTGCCTCAGTCCCCCCCTTCTACCGTTATAGTAGAGTAAGTCGTTCTCTCTGTTATTCAGTGCGGGATTTTCATCTCTTTGTCCCCATGGCTTCATTTGCGCGTCCTTCTTACAAGTTGTATCAAGCTCTGCTGGCCCCTATTTAATGAGCTCAGTCTCTGCATCATTGCCACTTAGATCTGCTCCTCATTTTGTTCACATCTCTGTCCTCCCCTGTACAGTTATTATTATTGTGAGTGCTCAAGAAATCTCCAAACATCTAGCAGCTGTGTGTAATTTGAGTATAAGTGTTATTGCATTTTTTTCTTGTACTGTGTAGCATAGGGTTAATTCTTAGGCCTAGTGAGGTTTTTGATTAATGTTGGGTTTTATGTCAGTCATTTTTGATAATAGTTTGTATCTGTAATAATTTATCTGGCATTCACTGAGTATTATCTGGTATCTCATTTTATCAGGGCTGACTTAGATAAATTTACTCTTGCTAATTTCGTGTTAATAGAGGCTATTGCAGTTAACCATATATTTAACCTGTTTATTTGCCATTACATTATCCTTATGAGTCCTGAATGTTTTGTTGTTAGTTTGAGCATTAAACTTTAACTTGTAATTTTACCTAACTCTTTTATTTTGAACCTGGACCTTTACGGGACAGTAGTGATTATTAGTATTCTCACTTAAAGTGTACATTATCTTTCTCTGTTCCGTAACAATATATATATATATATATATATATATATATATATATATATATATATATATATATATATATATATATATATATATATATATATATATATATCGTATCATCGCATCCCTGTGACGGCGGGGGGGGGGGGGACAATTTGGCCGCAATATGGGGTGGTTCTACTACTCTGCGGCCAGGTTGTGTTAAGAAGACTTCTGCCACCGTATTCCCTGCGTGTCGTAAATGGCGACTAAAAGGGGCGGGGTTAGGGGGCTAGGATCCACTCCTCTGGTTTTTAGTTCCTACAGTGAGACGGGCACAGAAAGGGAAAGGGAATTGAGTTATCCCCGAACCCTGAAGATTGGGTCTATGAATGTACGTGGATGTAGTACGATCGAGGATAAATGGGAGGAGATTGGGAGAATGTTTGTAAGAAGAAAGTTGGATGTGTTAGCTTTGAGTGAGGCAAAGTGGAAGGGAAAAGTGAGTTCAAGTTTGAAAGTGTGAATGGTAGGATGTCAGGTGTTGATAGAGGATGGACGAGAGAAGATGTGGCCTTGTTAGTGAGTCCGGAAGTGCAGCAGTGTGTGACTGAATGAAAGGAGGTGTCGTCGAAACTGTTGTGGGTGAAAGAGAAATTTGGACGTGAGTTGTGGGTATTTGTGAGTGCATATGGGCCTTGTAGTGAAAGGGATGCAGAAGAGAGGGATTCTTTCTGGAATGATGTTGATGAGTGTCTGCAGAGTTTTGGAGCAAATGTAAATGTGGTAATGATGGGAGATATGAATACTAGAGTGGGAAATGTAGCAGCTGAAGGTGTAGTTGGTATGCATGGTGTGCCTGGAAGAAATGATAATAGGGAACGAATGACAGGGATGTGTGCTGAGCGAGAGATGGTGATTGGAAATACCTTATTTGAGAAGAAAGATATTCATAAATAGACATGGGTGAGACAGGAGGGTGAAAGGGTTGTTGATAGAGCACTGAAGGACTATATGGTTGTGTACAGGTACGTAAGAGGAAGATTGTTGGATAAGAGCGTTTTGAGAGGGGAGGATGGAGGAATGTCTGACCACTACCTGACGGAGAGAAAGTTGAGAGTAGGTATGCGGTGGGTGAGAGCTTGGAGAGTTAGGTGTGGCAGGGAGGTTTTGAAAGTGAGTGAGTTAGATAAAAGAGAGAAAATGATAGAGTATCAGGGGAAGTGGAAAGATGAGTGGAACGCAGTGAAAGATCAGGAAAATGGCAGTGAGGAAGTGGAATGACCGTTGTTAAGAGTGCTGTGGTGGGCATGCGGAAGAGGTGTGTGGTATGAGACGAGTGGGTGGTGGTGTATAAAGGGAGGTGAATGGTGGTGCGAGGAAGTAGGTATGGCTGAGGCTGAGAAGAGACGTGCATATGAGTGGTGGCTGCAGAGGAGGGATGAGGTGTCATATGAGAGGTATGAGGAAAAGAGGAATAGGGCGAGAAGGGCTGTGGGTGACGTTAAAGTGCCAGCAGACGAGAGGTGGGGTAGGCAGTTGACTTAGAATTTTCAACAGCATAAGAAAATTTTTTGGTATGAGGTGAAAAGGATGCGAAAGGGAGAGTCTGGGAAGGAAGAGCAAATAAAAGCAGAGGATGGAAGGATGTTAAATGAAATGGATGCAGTAAGGAAGAGATGGAAAGAGTATTTTGAAAGTTTTTAAAATGTAGAGGAGGAAAGGGAGGCTGAGATTGTGGCAGATGGACGGGTACAAGGAATAAATGTGTTGGGAGAGTTGAATGATTCTTTGATCACGATGGAGGGAGTGCACGAAGCAGTAAAGGAGACGAAAGCAGGGAAAGCTGCAGGTGGAATGCCTGAAAGGTGGTGGAGCGACTATTGCTGAGTGATTAGTATAGTAAGATTGCTGAATGTGTGTTTTGTGAGCGGTATGGTGTCAGTTGACTGGACAAGTGCTTGTGTGGTCCCGTTGTATAAAGGTAAGGGTGATAATTAGGAATGTACTAGCTTTAGGAGTATAAGTCAGCTGAGTGTTGTAGGTAAGGTGTACTTGTAGGTAGAGTGTTAATTAAGAGGGTTAGAGAGGGTACAGAGGGAGTGAGTGATGATGAGCACTGTGGCTTTAGGAAAGGAAGGGGATGAGTGGATCAGGTGTTTGCCAAGAGACAGGTGTGTGAAAAATATTTAGCGAAAGGTAAGGATGTGTTTTGAGCGTTCATGAATTTAGAGAAAGCGTATGATAGAATTGATAGAGAGGCTTTGTGGTCTGTTTTGAGATTGTATGGACTTGATGGTACAATAGGTTGTTAAAAGTAGTGAAAAGTTTTTATGTAAATAATAGAGCGTGTGTAAGAGTGGGAAATATTGTGAGTGATTGGTTTCCCGTGAGAGTGGGGCTGCGCCAGGGATATGTGATGTCACTTTGGTTGTTTAATATTTATACGGTTGGTGCTGTAAGGGAGGTGAATGCGAGAGTGTTAGTTGGAGGTTTGAGTCTGGTGAATGTTGATGGTAAAGAGTGGAATCTGAATCAGCTGCTGTTTGTAGATGATACTGCGCTGGTGGCTGATGCGGAGGAGAGATTGAGACAGTTGGTAGAGGAGTTTGGAAGAGTGTGTGAAAGGAGGAAATTTAGAGAAATGAGAATAAAAGTAAAGTGATGAAGTGTACGAGGTTGGTAGACGGTAGGAGGATGAGTATAGTTTTGAATGGTGAGTTGCTTGGGGAGTCTGGTGACATGTTGCTGTGGATGGAAAAATAGATGTAGAAGTGAAGTTTTGAATGAGTGAAGTAGGAAAGGTGCTGGGAAGAATGAAAAAAGTGTTTAGATGTCGTTCGGTCAGAATGTATGTAAAGAGAAGGCTGTATGACGGTATAACGGTACCGACTGTGTTATTTCGGCTGAAACATGGAATACGGGTGCAACAGAAGGGAAAAGTTTGAATGTAATGAAGATGAGGTGTCTGAGGAGTATGTGTGGAGTGACCCATATGGATCGAAAGAGAAATGATGAAGTGCAAAGAGGAACTTGAGTTATGCTGGAAATGGCTGATTGAGTTGAACAGAGAGTGTTGCGATGGTTTGGGCGTATGGAGAGAATGGATGAAGAGTGACTGGTGAAAAAGATAACTGGATCGGATGTGAGAGGTGTAAGGCTAAGAGGAAGACCACGAATAGAAAGAATGGGCAGTGTGAAGAGAGCATTAGATGCAGGAGGGATGTCTGTTGAGCAAGGAAGAGTGGCTGCGCGTGATAGGAATGACTGGAGAGGAAATATGAACAAATAAATGGTAACGCGGCCCTGAGGGCATATTCACCCGCATTTATTCTAATCAGCTGATCTGGTCAGGTGCGGGTAAGCGTCCATTAGGATGTGGCAGGGGTAAACCAGCTTTTCTGTCTGGCCCTGCTGTGGATGTTGCTGATTGCGCTGCGCAGTTGACCCTCGTGCGGTGTGATGCGCTGAGGATCTGTCCCGTCTCCCTTTGGGGCTAAGATAGGAATAAATGTGTGTGTGTGGATGAGTAAATTGGGAGAGTGTCGTCCTGTCTCGGCTACCTCCTTTTCTTTGGGCAAAACAACCTAGGTATATAGATAGATAGGACTTCGCTTCATTATTTAATATAGTTTGGTTTCGAGGTGCTTGGTAGCATTACTGAGTTATAATAAAAGCATGACAAACCCATCTTGTTCTATTTGAGCCCCATGAGATCCATCTGCTGTTATACTCGTATCATACCTAAAACACGTCACTTCCTTAAAATCTTCCTTATTTAAACTTGCCCATTAAAACCTCCTTTCCAACTATCGGGACATTCCTCGTAATCACTGTTACTTCAACCAACGCCAAACGATTTTAATCAACTGACAGTGGGTCGGAGGAACCAGGGGGTGTTAAGATCAAGGAAAATTAGTCAGTTTACGTTTACAGCTGCTTTTCAAACTGAACGACAACACGATCAGCTATCAGAGTAAATGGTTTGTAGATCTTTAGATCAGATACAATGGTGTTACTGCTGGAACTCAAACTGGATGATCACATTCGATGGTTTTACTGCTGGAAATCAAATAGGAAGGGTTTATGACCGGGGATCCTTCGTCCAGGTAACTTCCTACAGGGATGCGGCGCCAGAGAAGTGGTGGGTAGATATGGTGTCGATAAATGGACATATAGATGGATAGATAGGTAGATAGATAGATAGATAGATAGATAGATAGATAGGCAGGTAGGTAGGCAGATATACTGTATGGACAGGTAGATAAGAGAAAAATAGAAAGATCAGATATATTGATAGATGGAGATGCAGATAAGCAGAACAAAGGAAAGATCACATAACACAACTCTCGAAGAGCAGCAAGGCTTTAACAGTTTTTCACCCAAAATACCATACATATACCGGTGCTAGGTGATCATACAAACAGGTAGATAGATAGATAGATAAATAGGTAGGTAGGCAGGTAGATAGGTAGGTAGATGGACAAACGTGCATAGACAGATACGCAGACAAATCAAACAAAACAGCTTCTTTACACTGGACAGAAATCCCAACCGCTGGCTATCTGAGTGAACCACCTCACGCCCACCCGGCTATCGAATTGAATGGTTGCATGACCTATTATACAGTGAGATGGCTGAATGACGCCCCTCTTATCAGGCTGGCAAACTGCGTGCCTGGACTTGAAAAACTGACAGGTAGGTAGGTACAGGTAGATATACAGGTAGGTAGGTACGTATGTAGGTAGGTAGGTAGGCAGTGAGATATGAAGACAACGATGAAAACAGATAAACACAGATACTGAAAGACGGATAAACAAATAGGTAGACAGTGATTAATTTAATGAGTAACTTGATTAATTGATTGACTGATTGACTGATAGGCAGGTGGATAGATAATGATATATAGATAAGTAAGGTAGAAAAAAATATATACTTAAACAAATTGCAGATAGATACATGCAGGTAGGTGGATAGATACTCGTAGATCGATATTTAGAAAGGTAAGGTAAAACGAATATGCAAATTTACACATACTTTAGACAGAGAAAGATAAGTTGACAGACTGACCGATTATGGAGTCGGATGGCTGCATGGCGTGTACTGGGGCCCCTATTCTCGCTGGAAAGGAAGGTCCCTAACGCCTCTTTTTGAGCGATTTATTTTTGGACATGGTTAATATCCTTTTATACGTTATTTATCCAGAGTATAGTAATGTTTGAAGGATTTCTATAACATGTAATAGGATAGTATGTTGTAATAAGCAAAATTAGTCGCTTAGGAAAGGTATCAGGCAGCACGATCAGTCCTGGAGAGTTTGAAGTTGCCTGACTGATCGCTGGTTAACTTTCTATGACCGCATGACGCAAGATTGTGGTGGAATTAGGGTTCAGCTTGTCAAGAGAGATTAAGGACGGGTTCACACGTTTTATGGCAACTTTTTTGCAGCGGAATTTGTGTTTTTATTATCTCTACTATCACGCAGTTTTATACGTGAGATGAAAAATTATGCCTTTGTACTAATGGGTTTAATGGAGGTCGTTTCCAGCCCCTAATTTCGACAAGTCCTTCCTTAGGTGGGTTAAATAATTTTGTGGTTGCAACAGTAACAAACAAGACGTCATTTTACTGAAAGGGATAATGGAAGCTTACCTCGTGTTGTAATAGTTAAAAGAATTGTTCCTAACCCCTTCACCACATGAAGTTCTTTCCAAGGTGAACAAAATCTAGTGGTGATAGGAAAAAAAAAAAGTCGAACTGAGAGTGGTTATGGAGCTTAATATTTCAACCAGTAACCCATGACATTTCTTCTTAGGGGAATGAATTTCTCTGACGGTAGGAAGAGTTTTTTTTTAAAGACGTAATCGAAGTGAAGTGGGAAATGGCGATATTCTAGCTTACCAAATTACTTCTACCTTCACTTCAACAGGTCCTTCCTAGAATGAGCAATATCGTGGGATGACAGGAGGATGTATTATTAAGAAGACATCATGATACAGACAAAGATGGTGTGCGTCTGGGCTGAAAATCACATACTTGCCAGAAGAAGAAGTGTGCAAAAATAAAATTATGAGATGTGACAGGAATTTCAGGTTCAGTGGAAAGAGAGGATTTTGTCTCGGCTGTGAAATTGGCGGGACTTGCTTTCACCTTTTTTCCTACTTTTCTTTTTTTCCTCTCTTTCGGTTCACCTCTCGACCTGCCTCATTACCAGGCCTTGAGATTAGGGTGTCGGGACAATTACTGAAACAGGTTAAAGTGAACCAGTTATTGGAGATCCCGATAGCTAGCAGTTATAAAGTAGCTTCGTACCTCCTGTGTATCGGGTAAGAGGAGGAAGACTGTACAGTACATTCGTATAGTTTTTATAGTTTTTTCACACCATCTCCCTCAATCCCTGGGTTATTATTAGCAGAAGTTGCAACCCCAGGCTCATCTGAACGTGAACCCGGTGGACTTCAGGCTGAAACTACCCTCCTTTCATAGGCCACCGTCCTCCTTTGGCATGGGGAAGGGATTGAGGAAAGTTTGACTAGAAGGGCACTTCCACCTCCAGGCTATAGGCCTATCGACGCCAGCACGTGTAGGCGTCCCTCTGCAGCACCTCCAGTTTTAGGGTGAAGGGTAAATGTTGCCATGAGTTTCTCACCAAATGTATGGAAACTCGGAACTCTCATAGAATTCATAGATTTCACGAATAATAGTGTCATCGCGATGTCTTCCTTGTGTAGGCCAGCAAAACTTCGAACTACTACCCTAAGCTGATTATGAAAAAGAATGGTACTGAACGTTGTGGAAAACGGCGAGAGAGAAAGATGGTTAGAAAGAGAAGAGGGAAAGGTAGGAAGCAGAAGGAGAGGGAGGGGGACAGGGGGAGTAAGGGAAGAGAATGGGTATAGAGAAGAGGAAGGAAAAGTGAGAGGAGATAGAAGAATGGGAGAGATGGGGGAATTGGAGGAAAAAAGGGAGAAGCGAAATAAAGAGAAAGAGAGGGAGGAAGTATCTGGGATGACCAGGACTTGAAACACCAGAATAATTTCTAAGACACTAAATGCGCATTCCTCGAATCTTTCTTTTCTCTCTCTTTCCTCTATAGGTTTGTATCTGTCTGTCTTTTCATGTATTGATAAATTGAATGACTAACTTGATGTAAAGATGCAAAGATAACTTAGAGAGAGAGAGATGAAGTTTTTTATTTGTCTCACTAGATCTACCTGTTTATTTACCCACCTTTCTTAACATCGGGCATTCTATCTGTTTATCAGCTCTATCTCTCTCCTTTCCTTTTTCTTTTCTACCTTACTGAGAAAGAAAATGTGTAAATATTTACCCAGTCCATTTCAGTTCCTCTCTCTCTTGTGTGTGTGTGTGTGTGTGTGTGTGTGTGTGTGTGTGTGTGTGTGTGTGTGTGTGTGTGTGTGTGTGTGTGTGTGTGTGTGTGTGTGTGTGTGTGTGTGTGTGTGTGTGTGTGTGTGTGTGTGTGTGTGTGCGCGTGCATGCGTGCGCGTACTCATGGGCGTATGTGCGTGTTTTCGGGTGCGCGCGTCTACATTGTGTTTTCTACCTGCATGTGCTACGGAGTGATTTTCTTTATTTACATGCAGTATGTGTGTACTGTATGTCTGTGTGCTTATGTGCATATGTATGTGTAATTTTCATCATGTGTGAGTAAGCGAATGTATGTGAGCGAATGTTCGCGTGTGTGCGTGTGTGTGTGTGTGTGTGTGTGTGTGTGTGTGTGTGTGTGTGTGTGCGCGCGCGCGTACGTGCGCGCTCGTGTGCGTGTGCATGTGCGTGTGTACGTTAACGTATTATCATGTGTGTGTCCGTCCACGACCAGGCCTCGTCATTTGGGTATGCTAGGGAAAAATAACCTCCCAACAATGAACGGGGATGGGTGAAGAAAGCTGTTTGGGATGGGGCGGTGTCGCCTTGTTTATATAATAACATTAATCCTTCCTGATATATTGTAAGTGAGAGCTGCTGGAACGAACAGGATGAATACCTACACAGGGAAGCAAACGCACACACACACACACACACACACACACACACACACACACACACACACACACACGCTCACCTCTCGTCCCTTCCTCCTTCCTTTGGATTGTGCCATAGCAGGTAGATTTTCTATTCTTTTTATACTGGTAAAGGAAGATAATATATATAAAAAGTAAGTGAATCTCCCTAGAAATTCAATATTTCACATATAGAGTAAATTCACCATTTGTAACAACATCCATTAACCAGTTGTATATTATTTTTTATTTTTGTGGAATTTTGGAAATATTGCTGCAAAATGCCATCTAACCTGAAGGCCTGCCAGGAGTGTACTGGTCGCTTTGCGGCTCAGTATTTTTTGGATTACTTTTCGACGCCTGTGTGCAAACTATGCATCTTGAGAAGAGATCTAGAAAATGGTTTAGCTGAATCGCAGAGAAATTACAGGGAACTCAAGGCAGAGTTTGAGACACTGAAAGAGTTTGTAGCGGCAAATGTAGGAGTCAGCAACAGCATTCAAGAAGGAAGAAGTGTACAAACCGAGCTCGTACAAGCCCCTGCCCATCAGGCAGTTACAAATAATAGTGTATCAGTATCTTCCTCACCCAGCGATTCAGTACGTTCCTGGCCAAGCGAAGTCCCCTTTACTATGGTAAGAAATGGCGCAAAACCCGGAAAAGATACGAGGAAGCATCTTCCCATAACTACGTATAATCGCTACCAGATCCTTGCCGAAGCGGTTAATGAGACAGAAGAAACAAGGCTTATTGGGGACTCTATTGTACGCAGTCAGCTGGAGGAATTTTGTGGACGTGCCCCCATCAGCAGAAAGAGGTACTGTTTCCAGGAGGTGGACTATGTGATATCACAGAAGCCTGCGATGAGGTCACAAAAGACGCAAATGATCAAACTCTATACGTTATCCATGTTGGTACAAATAATCTGAAGTGCAATAGATCAGAGGAATTGCTAGCAAAGTATCATGAAATGATCAAACGATTCAAAACTAAGTCCACTAATGTGATAATATCTGGTATACTCCCAAGGATCAAGGCAGAGAATAGTTTCTATGATAAGGCCTTCAGCACAAATAACCGGCTCAAATCTCTCTGCACGCAAGAGGGAGTCGACTTTGTCAATCTGTGGGACCAGTTTTATGAGCAACATACTCTATTCCAGAAAGATGGTCTCCATTTGAACTCAATAGGAGCGGCACGACTAGGTAGACTTTTACACGATAAAGTCGCCCTCTTCAGATCAAAAAACGCGGCACGTCCAGGAACAGTAACCTTAACGTAAATACCCACAAAGTCAGATCACCAACTGTTTGGAATGGAATTAGAGTCTGCTATGTTAATGCACGTAGTCTACGTAACAAGTTTGAGGATTTAGAATCTCTAATTTACCTAGAAAATTATGACATCGTTGGCATCGCAGAGTCCTGGATTAACACATCTGACCGTGACTTTCTAGCGGAATACTCATTAACAGGGTACAATATTTTCAGCTGTGAGCGACCACATCGAGCTGGTGGCGGTGTTTTACTATATGTGAAAACTAGTCTCCATCCTCTTGTGCTATCCAAACCCAGTATTACCAACATAGATGCCAGTTATGTTCAGCTAAGTATTAATTCACACAAAATAAATATATGTCTCATCTATCGTCCTCCAGCACTGTCAACTGAGACAGATGAAAAACTTTATGATCAAATTGCGGAAATTTGTTGTCAAGAGGATAGCGTAATTTTTGGAGACTTTAATCTACCGGTAACAAAGTGGGGTGAACCACTGACGGCACACTCAGGACAAGAGCTTTTTACGAATCTTCAAGAAAGCGCCCTTTCCCAACACGTAGAATATCCAACGAGAGGAAACAATATCCTAGACATCATCTTGACTACAAATGATAACCTAGTCAACAACGTTGAAATAGGACCTGAGTTTAGATCCAGTGATCATCGAACTATACAGTTTTATATTACTACTGAAAAAGTAAAAGAAACGGAGAGCAAAGAAAAGGTCCCAGATTATCGTAGAGCTAATTTCAGCAGGCTCAGAGCACTACTTGCAACTGTAGATTGGAATCAAATGTCTGAAACCGATGACATAAACCAAGCATGGGAAATATTCACCAAAAAATTTGATGAAGTGGTAAAGTCATGTGTGCCACTACGTAACAGACGTCCAGCTGGAAATAGTAAACCCAAGTGGTGGTCCAATGAAATAAAAAGTAACTTAATAGCCAAAAAACAGGCATACCATAAATATAAAGCTACACAAAATAATGATGATAAATTACAGTACGAAAATCTACGCCCCATATCAAAATGACTTATTAAACAAAGCAAATGAGCACTGGAGATCCACATTGCTAATACGTGCAAATCAAATCCTAAAGAATTTTACAGTTACATTAGAAAGAAAAAGGTTGTGACTACATCAATAGGTCCTCTAGAAATAAACAATGGCAAACACATTGAAAATGAGGTCAAAATGGCAAACATTCTTAATGATTACTTTGCGTCTGTTTTTACAGTAGAAAACACCACCAGAAACCTACTGTTACCCACAAACCAAGCAAATAGCACAGTCCTTAGTAACTATGCTCTCCATAATAACGATATCCTTTCAGCCATAAATAGTACGAACATAAACAAAACCCCTGGCCCCGATAAAATATCACCGAGAATTCTCAAAGAAGCAAAACATGAGTTACTGCTGCCACTCTCTGTCTTATTCAATAAATCATTAAGTACTGGGAAAGTTCCATGCGAATGGAAACTAGCAAATGTAACACCAATTTTCAAAAAAGGAAATGAGTCGCACCCAGGAAATTACAGACCAATCAGCTTAACATCAGTGGTGTGCAAGTTAATGGAAAAAATCATAAGAGATAAAATAGTTAATTATCTAGAAGAAAATAATATAATTAAAGACTCGCAGCATGGATTCAGACATCGTCCTTCATGCTTAACTAACTTACTGGTCTTCTTCCATGATGTTTACAAATCATACAATGACTCAAGAGCAGTAGATATAATTTACCTCGACTTTCAGAAAGCATTTGACACTGTCCCTCACAAGCGTCTCATGAGAAAAATAGAAGCACATGGAATAAAAGGAAAGACCCAAAAATGGTTACAAGACTGGCTTTCAGACCGAAAACAGCGAGTTGTGATAAACGGAAAGGAATCCAAATGGCGTAATGTGATCAGCGGCGTTCCCCAAGGCTCAGTACTTGAACTGATACTTTTTATCATCTATATAAATGATATTGATGAGGGTCTAAATTGTAAAGTATCCAAATTTGCAGATGATACTAAAATAACCAGTAAAGTCACTTCAAAATGACAGTGGCAGCAGTTACAAAATGACCTTAATACATTAGTAAGCTGGGCAGAAAAATGGCAAATGAAATTCAACACAGAAAAATGTAAAGTACTTCATATTTGAAGTAACAATGTCCATGCAAATTACAAACTGAACAATATTCAGTTATAAAGTACAGACAGTGAAAAGGATCTTGGTGTGATAATATCAAATGGCCTAAAACCAAGCAAGCAGTGTACCGATGCGGTTAAAATTGCAAACAAGCTAGTGGGTTTTATTGGAAGGACTTTTGAGTTTAAATCGGAAAAAGTCATACTTGCCTTGTACAACTCGCTAGTGCACCCCCATCTTGAGTATTGTGTGCAATTCTGGTCTCCGTACTACAAAAAGAACATTGAAAAAATAGGAGAAAATACAGAGAAGAATCACAAAAATGATACCACGACTTAGAAACAAACCATATGAGGAACGCCTTGAAGAACTTAAATTATTTAGTCTATCGAAGCACACGTTAAGAGGGGACCTTATTGAAGTTTTCAAAATCATGATGGGATATGACAACTTAGACATGAATAAATATTTTGATATAGACCGGTCGATTCAAACCAGAAGTAATGGTTGCAAAATTATGGGAAAGCGATTCCAATCCCAAGAAGCAAAATACTTCTTCTTTAACAGAGTTGTAAATATATGGAACAGATTACCCTCAGATACCGTGAACAGTATCTCAATTGAGACATTCAAAAACAAATTAGACAAGTATTTGCACGAGAATCCTCAGCTGACTCTTTTTCTGTCCGAATAACTTGCTTTTATAGCTACGGTACATGTAAGTTCATGCCCCTTTTGTCTACAAGACACCCCGTAAACAGTGTACCCATACATAGTGTTGCATCACGTTATTATACATTTTCAATTTATTCAGTGCAAACAAAGCAATATAAGCACAGATTAGGATCTGCACAGATAACCCTGAGTTAACGGTCACTACTCTTACTTTCGACCTGTGATGGGCTGTGGATCACTGAGTGTCCCTGTTAGTCAAGCGACCACCATCGGGATTTTTTTAATGTACCAGGGGTCACTGTTCCAGGATGAAACTTGTGTACTTGTCCCACATGGGAGAGTTCCCTGTCTCAGTGGAGTGAACGGAGCTAGGGCCTGATTAACTGCTGCCTACCTTAAAAGCGCCAGGCAAGGCTGCCGCACCACCCCTAAACATCCACACTGTGCAGTCCCCTCGTGTCTACAGGACACCCCGTAAACTTAACATAGCGTCAAATCACGTCATACTTTTTTCGATTTACCCAAAGCAAATGAGGCAATATGCAGTAAGCACAGATTAGGATGTGCACAGATAACCCTTAGTTAACGGTCACTACTCTTACTTTCGACCTGTGATGGGCTGTGGATCACTGAGGGTCCCTGTTAGTCAAGTGACCACCATCGGGATTTTTTAATGTACCAGGGGTCACTGGTTCAGGATGAAACTTGTGTACTTGTCCCTCATGGGAGAATTCCTTGTCTCAGTGGAGCGAACGGAGCTAGGGCCTGATTGACTGCTGCCTACCTTAAAAGTGCCAGGCAAGGCTGCCGCACCACCCCTAAACATCCACACTGTGCAGTGTGTAGCTTCCACGTTATGTCCACAGACTTCCCATTAACTCAATGTACTGGTTTATAATGTCATGCCATTACTATTATTTTATTTGTTTACTTTCTCTTTCAGGTTACTCAATCGGGTAGCTTATAGATAAAGTATTATAGAATGTGACTTTTCCTTTCCAGTGTTTCCTATCATTTTTCCATGTCAGTTTTTCCATGCTGCATGGTGGTTTTTCTCACTTTTTCCTGGAGGGTTTGGTGGTGGAGGAAGCCTTCTTGCTTTACTATCCTTATCCTTCAGCATGTAGAATTAGATCTTGTAGTCATAGTTTTCTCTAGCAAGCAGCCTCGAAAGGACCATAAGGTCTGTTGGTGTTTGCTTTCCTGTGTAATCCTGTGTAATCCTTCCATTGTTTCCCCCTTTTCCCCCCACCATTACCTCCCCCTTCTCCCGCTTCACTGCCTCCCTCTTCTCTCCCCCCTCTTCCAGCACACCCACCGCCCTCTGCGGCAGAAGCCAGGCCGAGATTTCCATAAACAGGCTCATCACGGGCTGCCTGGAAAACATGGAAGCTCTGTTTTTGTTCAGCTTCCAGCTTGCTTTTTCATAATATTTACGCTTTTATCGACACGAGAGACGAGGCGGAGGGGGAAAGGGGGCGGAAAAAGGGAAGTAAGGAGGGGATGTGTGTGTGGGGGGAGAAGAAGAGAGATGTCTGGGTGGTGAGAGATGGTGTGTGTGTGTGTGTGTGTGTGTGTGTGTGTGTGTGTGTGTGTGTGTGTGTGTGTGTGTGTGTGTGTGTGTGTGTGTGTGTGTGTGTGTGTGTGTGTGTGTGTGTGTGTGTGTGTGTGTGTGTGTGTGTGTGTGTGTGTGTGTGTGTTTATGCGAGGAATAAGGAACCAAAGGCTAGGAGTCCGCATAACAGTTCCTTCCAAGATAAAAACAAAAACAACACCAAAGAGAGCCAAATTCAAGATCCGTTCATTTCGAGATGCCTGGACACACTGCATTTGAAAGACTGGAGGTCATAGGAAGTAGGAAATACAGACAAAGGGAGACAGATCCAGAGTTGACCTGTTCCATAAATGAAGAACTGGGAATAACAATTAACTCTTGCATTAGACAGGCGGACAGAAAAGGGATGAGAGTTTGTTGCTAGACGGATGCTACGCCCTCGTTGTAGAGGTGGACGGATGTAAGCAGACAGTTCAGAGGAGCAGTGACCATGGAAGTAACGATGGAAAAGAGATAAAGATGCAACAGTGATTTTATGTGTGTGTGTGCGTGTGTGTGTGTGTGTGAGCTAGCTTGGGATACTATAGGCTACAGAAGTTGGGTAGATAATGGAGGCGGAATGTAGGAGAGAGAGAGAGAGAGAGAGAGAGAGAGAGAGAGAGAGAGAGAGAGAGAGAGGTCAGTGTATGATGTATGCCGTGTGTATGATAATGTCTCCCTCTGGTGTGTACAATTACCCTGTGCCAGATTACAATGGCATCGGTACAACCATCCCATCCTGTGAATGGGATGTGACTGATGCCCGCCATTCTGTACCCCCAACCCTTCCTTACCATTCCCTCTCTCCACTTCCATTCCCTCTTTCCCAATTTCACTCCCTGCTTTACTTTACCTCTCCACTCCTCTCCCTCTCCCCAGTCCTTTACTCCACCACCTCCCTCCACATTTGTATTAACCTCTCATTCCCCCTCCCCTACACACCCCTCTACACTTCTCCCCTCCCCCATTTCTTGCATATCATCTCTACCCACGTTTCTCCCCGCCACCACTCTTTTCCCTTCTCACAACACGGCTGTTATTTCCTAAACGAACTGCAACGGCACAAGACTTAAAGTATTCCTAAGCAGCTATTCCTTATTTTGTTTTTCATAGCATACTTTCCATTTTTTGCTGGATCTGGGATGTGACGATTACACAGCCCAGCACTTGAGATACAGACGCTCGTTTACATAACTGATTTGCTATCCGTTTCATTGATTCATGAATAATGGTCATAGGCTATTTTAAAGTAACAGCATCAAAAGGACTATTGTTTGTTATGTCTGCGCTCCTTTGTATTCCAACGGTACTAGCATCTGTGTCGTCCATTCTCTTCGTACAAACATCCTCAGATAAAAGGCCTTACTGTACTCGATGCAATCCCATGTAAATCGTGCGAAATCAAATGAGCGACATGATGGTGATATTGGAGACGATGATTTAGGGGAACTATTCTCATAATATAAAGGTATAACAACATCAGTGCTGTCTCTATTCTCTGCACACATCCAGTTTGCAAATATTACCTACCATGTTTAGCTTGTATCTAAGTCACCTCTGCTGGTTTCACCTTTCTTAAAGCTTGCTTCTTCTTTTCCCTTCCTTCTCCTATCCTCTTCACCCTCTTCTCTTATCTTTCTCCCCTTTTCCTTCTCACTTTTCTCCTTTCCTTCTTGCCTACCATCCCTTTACTCCCCATCCACCTCATATCTTATTCTCTTCTCTATTTTTCCTTCTTTTCCGCAATTTTTCCCTTCCTTCTCTTCTTCCATCCCCTTCCTCCTCTCCCCCTCTCCTTTGCTGTCCTTCACCTTCCTTCATATGTCATCTTCTCTCCCTATTGTCTTGCCCTTCCCCCTCCCCCTTTTATTTCCTCTTTTCTCTCTCCTCAAAGTTCTTCCTTACTCTCACATTCTCCCTCTCCCCATCCTCCCCGCACCTCCAAGATGAGGCAGTGTGGAGGTGGTGGGATGGTGGTAGTGAGGTCAGGGCATCCTTCACATACCCGTAATGACCGCTCTAGCCACTGCCTTTCTCAAAAACTTGTTACATCTTCACCCACCATATATTTTTTTTTTTGTAACACGCCCTCCTCTTTTGCTAAGTCATCGTCTTTCCTAGTTTATTACCTGGACTTCTTCCTTACCTGTTTACCTTTGCAATTCCCCATTTCACCGACCATTCACTTTTTTTTTTCTTTTTTTTTTTCAACCTTCCCTCCTTCATTAATAAATGTTTTATGTATGTTTGCTTGGATGTATGAGTTTATGGCAGGAGTTAGATATGCATACGAATATTTCCTTTTGGCATTATACTGTTTATATGCAAAAGTCTGTTGCTGTATTCTCGCAGACTTAGCAGGCTTTCTATACTAGGTATCTTCGAACAAGGACCTTTAATGCTGCGTATTAACATTAAATTAACACTATAAAATTATATTGGTCACAAAGAGATGCTATAGAAAGAATGCAGAACAGCAACTTTGTTCCATCCTTTGGGCTTTATGAAATTGGCTACTAAAGGACGAAAATCTGAGCCAAGTTAAGATGAACGGATTATTGTACCTCTTCATTAGCGATTTATTTTGCATATTATAACTTAACCCTTTATTTATACTGTCTTTTATTTACGTGTGCTACCTCCAGATGATTATATTTCTCAGCACAGAACCCACTAGCGGTGAATGGGCTATTGAAAGCTTTATCTAACCTTTCCCATTCATAAACTCTTTCCAAACTGACTATACTTGTTCTGATGTAGGATAATATATGTACCTATATAAATAAACATAAATACGTCCACGTAATGAAGAGGTAAAAATCCTTCTCTATATTACCCACATCGTCTTGATACACAGACTATACAAATAACCTGGAGGAGAATATCAGCGTCTCACAGTAAGAAACAAAACCATATTCTTTTTACTCTAACTCTGCCTAAAATTGCCACTTCTCAATCTTGAATAAAGCTGAAACAATAGATAAATAGCTGAGAATGATTCTAGTCACGGAGAAGTGCTATGGAAAGGATGTAGAGCCGTAGTACTGTTTTTTCTACCACTGACATACGCGAAATAATCCACAAAAGGCAGAAAATATGGGCCAAGTTAAAATGGAAGGGGTATAGTTAAGAAAACAATGCCAGGAAATCTGGCAGACTGGCGGGAAAACAGATCATATAATGCATACCAAAATCTTACCACTCTCTTGTATGTTATCCATGTCTCTTTGATATCGGTATTAGTTGCATGAATAGCTTACAGGACATATAATAGGAAATATATTAAGTTAACTCCTTCACTACGAGGTCATTTTCATTTTTTGTTCCCAGATGTTACTCAGTTCAGGGGAAACTTTTCGAAATGGAGGGATCAGAGGAAGCCTTCACTATGTTCGTCACCACTAAAAGTCTCTCCAAAGCAAAATAAAATAATTTGATAACACCAAAAACAAAGCATAAAAAGACTTACAGAATGACTCAGTGAAAAGGTGCAAGAGTCTTCAATGTTGTCGAAAATTTGCCTTGATGCTTAAAGTCTTACTTCAATCTAATATCATAAGGAGGATTGTATATTGCTCAGGTGCTTGAGTGGGCTGGGAATGCATGAGAGCTTGCTTGTGAATAATATGCAAATTGAGTGTAGAGTGTATTGTCTGGCTGGCTAATGTGCAGGTGTCAGGGAGAGACCAAGTGTGAGTTTGAAGGTGAATGAGTGTGTGTGTGTGTGTGTGTGTGTGTGTGTGTGTGTGTGTGTGTGTGTGTGTGTGTGTGTGTGTGTGCGTGCGAGTGAGTGTTTTTGTGTGGGTGTGACTGTCCGTTTTGGGGGGTCGAGTGTGTGTGTGTGTGTGTGTGTGTGTGTGTGTGTGTGTGTGTGTGTGTGTGTGTGTGTGTGTCTAGATAAGCTTTTAAATGAGCGTGCGCGTGTTCGACTGAGAAATCCTTCATGTGTCGTCAGTGCATTTGAGGGTGTGTCTGTGCGTCTTGAGTGCATGTGCGTGGATGTTGCGTATGTGAGGGACTGGTACGAAGTATATGTGTGCATGTCAGCTATCACCTGCCCCTCACTCATCACCCCTATATACTGGTATTTTTCCTCCCCCCACACCCCATAAGGAGGTGGTGGCGCTGGACTTGGGTAATGTGAAGGTGCTGATGTGGCTCTGAAGGGGGCAAAGGAGAGAGAGAGAGAGAGAGTACAGAAAAGTGGCTGAGAAATTTAATCTCCTCATCCTCTCTGTAAGGTAGCCTTGATGGGGATCACTTACCACGCGAGATGATGAGTGAGAGGCAAGACAGGCCCCAGCCAGCACATCCTTTACCACCTCACCTGTCCCGTCACTCAAACACCTGGTTAAGACAGGGAAGAAGGTGGCAGAAGATGCGGAAGACAGGGGAAGAAGAATGGGGGAAGAGACGGATGAAAAAAGATGATATATGAAGTTAAGAGAAAAGGGCGAGAAAAAGGGGGAAGGAACGAGGGAAGAGAGGAGGAGGACGGGAGAAGAGCGGGAAAGAAGAAGAGTCGATTCTGAGAAGGAGGAAGAAGGAAGGAAGAAGAGAGAAAGAACGGGGAAAGGATGGATGATGAGGAAGGGCAGGGGAGGGAAAGCATAAACCCTGGCACACAAACGTCATGAAAGAGGAGAGGATTTTGAGGACGGAAAAAGAAAAGAGGAAGAAACGAAGGAAGCAAGAAGGAGAATGAAGGAGACGGGGAAAAGGGGTGTGTGGAAAGAAGAAACAGAGGATGAGAAATGGCAGATATAGGGAGGAGGGGAAGGGCAGGAAGGATGAGAAGAGGGAAAATGGTGGAAAGGGAGTAGAGAGGGGGAGGGGAGGGCTGAAAGAGGAAGGAAGAGAGGGTAGGAAGAGCGAGAAGGGAAAGAATGAAGGAGAGGAGGAATGGGGGTGCGGGGAAGGAAGAGGTAACAAAGGATGACGGAAAGCAGGAAGAGGGAGTAGGGGAGACAAGGAAGAGTGAGAAGGGGTAAATAAGAGGAGAGGTGGAGGAGCATAATACCCTGACATACAATCACCATTACGTATACCAGTCATTTTCCAGGCGAGGGGTGAGGTTGACGCCAGGCTGGACGTCACCGGGAAGAGTCCGGGGCACAACAGACGATATGAGGTAAGATGGCGGTAGGTACGGGAGGTGAAGGAAAAAGCATAGCGGTGGAAAGCTTAACTAATAATATGGTGAGCGCGATGTCTGGGTAAGATACAAGACGGAAGGGGGGGAGGTGGATAGATCGACAGAGGGGAGGAATGGGTAAACTCACGGTGAAGCCGAGATAAGATGACAGTAAGGATGGGAGGTGACGGGAAAATGCACTGTGGTCGAATGCATAACTAACACGAAGTAGCATTCAGAAAGTGCAACATCCTCACCGTACAATAGGTCAAAGGGCAGAACGCTTGATTTTGCCCTGTGACCTTGACGACTGATCCACTGTTCTTAAATCGAATCGCTTCATCTTTGCCTGACCCACAACACTTCTACTAAACCATGTCTACAGCTGATGAGAACTATATGAGATGACCTTGCCTCATGACTGTGTTCAC
Organism: Coenobita brevimanus; assembly: GCF_032717465.1. Classification (NCBI taxonomy): domain Eukaryota; kingdom Metazoa; phylum Arthropoda; class Malacostraca; order Decapoda; family Coenobitidae; genus Coenobita; species Coenobita brevimanus. The sequence goes on along the minus strand of NC_136977.1, from coordinate 51,469,831 downwards.
CCTAATGTCAACTTTCATGTTACTCTCAGACATATGCCGACACTAAAAATACATGGGAATGTTAAGGGTAATGTACAGAATACAGAAGTGATAAAAGAAGTCACCCATGTCAGCAAGAAAACAACTAAGGGACTTATTCTCTGCTGCTTAGGTCTTCTAGCACCTCTTCCTCGGCGATTTATTGTGCATGTTACTCATCACCTGTTGTTATGTTCATTTATGTCTACACAGATTGCCTACATAACATCCATTTTAGAATATATTCACGACTGGTATGGAAGAGATGGCACTAAGATTCCTACCCCTAACAAGATTATGACAGATATGGGGTGAGGGAAGGATGACAAGGTAAAGAGAATGTTTGAGGCTCACGCTATTGTTGCTTGGTCCCACGTGCACACAACGTCATTCTTACAGTCACTCTTACTTTACAGTTTTCGATCATCCTCATTCCCATTTTGACAGTCTCTCTCTCTCTCTCTCTCTCTCTCTCTCTCTCTCTCTCTCTCTCTCTCTCTCTCTCTCTCTCTCTTTCTCTCTCTCTCTCTCTCTCTCTCTGTGTGTGTGTGTGTGTGTGTGTGTGTGTGTGTGTGTGTGTGTGTGTGTATGCATGCTCATTTCCCTGCCCAATCATTAACTCACACTCATATACCATCACCTTCGGCCTCGCCACAAACCCTCTCGTTGCCCACGCTACCACTCACCTACCTACAAACCTGTCACCTGTCTACACCTGCACTTTGCACTAAATACAAGTGTACATTTTAGCAACAAGTGTACTTTTTCCCACGACACCTGTAACTCCACACTTGTTCCTCTTCTTGCTTCCCCACGCTAATGTCTCATCCTTTCTTTATTTGTGTTTCTACCTCTTTTTCTCTCTCTCCCTCGTTGCCTCCCCATCTCTCTCTCTCTCTCTCTCTCTCTCATGTCATTTTCGTGGTGATGAAAGAACTGGGAGAGACGGAGGTTGGTTCCACTTTCACCAAGGAATACGGGAAAGGACAAAGGAATATAAGAGGGGGGAGGAGGATGTGGAGGAAGAAGGAAGACAGAATGGAAGAAAAGATGATGAGGAGTTGGGAAGAAGGGCGGAAGGGAGGAAAAGAAGAGAGAGAGAGAGAGAGAGAGAGAGAGAGAGAGAGAGAGAGAGGAAGGGGTGGGATTGGGGTGGCTAGAGAGAAATGAGACGATATGGGAAGGAGGGAAAGAAAACAGCAGAATTAATAGGGAGAGGTACCAAGTAAGCAGAAAGAGGAGCTAAGAAGTAGAGGAAATGAAAAATGAATAAGCAGTTTATTGAAATGAAGTGAGAGGACAGGGAGAGAGGAGGGAGGAATACTGAAAGGAGGAGGTATGGGGAGAGGACGTAGGTGGGGATGAAGAGAAGCTGAAGAGAGAAAAAGAAAGAGGGGGGGGGGAAGAGAAGAGTTGGTTTCACTTTCAAAATAAGTGTGAATAAAGAGATTTGGAAAGACGAGAGAAAGAGACAGGTGATAAGGAAGAAAAGATGGGAATAGAGGATGGAGAGAGAGAGAAAGAGACTGATGGGAATGAAGAGAAGATGGGAAGAGAAGAGAGAAATTAGGAAAGGCAATGGTTGGTTTCACCCTCAGTATAGAATAAAGGAAAAGGAGACTCATTCTACCTCCGTGAAAAAAGTATAAGAAGAGGAGTGGGGGATGGGGAGAGAGAGGATGGGAAGGGAGCGGACAGGGAGGGAGGGGAAAAAATAGGAAATAAATGTGATGAGATAGTAAGGACACGGAAGAACAAAAACGGAAATTGGGGGAAGAAACAATGAAAAATAAAAGGAGATGGATAACCGTAGTAGTAGTAGTAGTAGTAGTAGTAGTAGAAGGAGGAGGAGGAGGAGGAGGAGGAGGAGGAAGGAAGGAAAAAGGAAGAGTGAGAAAAGAGTGATACAAGAGACAGGAGGAGAAAGTAAGAGGAGGAGAAGACAATGAGTAAGACAACAGTAAGTAAGAAATAAGAGTAAAAAACGAGTAAAACAAGCAACAGAAGAGGAAGATTAGCGAGTAAAGGTGAGAGGCGACGAAATGACTGAAGAAACTGCGCCATGAAAAATGAGAAAGAAGATGAAGGCTTATGGTGATGAATGTTACAGGGAAAGACATTTTAGAAAAGGAAGAACAGAAGAGATGAAAAAATATTGCAATAGGGTATAACCTGAAAGAAAGTGTTATAACATCTATGATGATAATAATAATAATAATAATAACAACAACAACAACAATAATAATAATAATAATAATAATAATAATAATAATAATAATATCTAGAACAAGACCAACCAAATAACACCAGCAACAACAGAGAACATGAATGAAACTTAGGATGAGGATGAAGGAAATGAAAAAGGAGACGATGATGATGATGATGAAAGGGTGTAGGACTGGAAGAGGAAACAAAGTCAGGAATCGAATGTGCATATCGCGTTGGCGTTAACAGAGCAAGAGAGCAATGGATCACGGATGAGGCGGAGGCACGGGGTAGGAAATTGAAGAGGAAGAAAGCAAGGAAAAATGGATGAGAGAGAGAGAGAGACAGAGAGAGAGAGAGGGATGTGCAGTTGGAGGAAACGAGTCTAAATAAAACGAGTTTAGACAAGTGATGCCAGGCACAACAAACCTCGCCCAAAAGCAGTTATTTTATAGCTGCTAAATACTGACTCGTTTCTGCCATTTGACGCAAGAGCAAAAATAACCCATTTGCACCCAGCTTCCTCTGTATAGGACAGAACCGGGCATTTTCAAAAGTTAATAAAAGAGGGAACCCCGGGGTAGGGACCTATGAGCTTCGCGACTGTGAGCCAAGAGGCGGTGCGTAGTATGCTTAGTACCCTTCCAGCAAACTCCCTCACACAGGAACCTTGGGAGTTAATGGGTTAAAGTCTAAGGTAATGACGCAGATGTTGTCAGGTTACGCCCTCTGAAAATACGTGATCTTGCGTTTGATCTTTCAAGGTCACTCAAGGTCAAAGGTCATGATGTCAAATGGAAGCCCACATGAGACTTCCTGTATCTTGGTAATAGTAAATATCTTCAGTTAGTTTCGAGTTATAGCCCCCTGAATATCCGTGACCTTGAGTTTGACCTTTCAAGGTCACTTACGGTCAAAGGTCGAGGTAACAATTAAAAAGCCATTTGGGATTACCGATAAGTTGCTAATAGTAAATATCCCTCTATCCTCAACCAATTTCGACTTACAGCCCCCTTAATATCCGTGACCTTCAGTTTGATCTTTCAAGTTCATTCAAGGTCAAAGGTCTTGATGCCAAATGAAAGCCCATATTACGAGTTCGCGGATGTTCTTCATAGTAAATATCTCTAACCGTTTTCAAGTTATAGCCCTCAGATAATCCGTGACCTTAATTTTGACCTTTCAAGCTCACTCAATTACCTCCAAAATTTAATAACTTTCTTTGGGGACCAATACCCACATATCCTGAGAGTTTCATGTACTTTCATTCAGCAGCTTTTCTGTAATGTTGCTAACAAACAAAGAAACAAACAAACAAACTCGACCAAGCACAATACCTCGTCGGACTCCGTCCGGGAGAGGTAATAAGAGACTGATGATGATGAGGCGAAAAGACGCAAAGGCAGGTGAAAAGAAAGAGAGGAAGGAAGAAAGCATGGAAGTTTGGAAGGAAGGAGAAAGAGGGTTTGGTTAAGATGTAACAAAAGATGAAAGGGCCGAAAGGAAGGGAAACTGTTTGTTGAGAATGCAAAATAAGGAAGGAAAATGGCGTGAAGAAGAAGAATTGAAGAAAGATGCAAGCCTAGTTAAGACACACACGTAGATGAGATGAGAAGAAAGGAAGGGAAATAAAGAGGAGGTTCGTAGCTTAGTGAAGATGAGCGAGTGAATGTGCAGACAGGCAAGGAAGGTTTGGTCAAAAACTAGGAAAAATGACTTAATACTCAAACACATAGGCCTACAGACAGTTACACACACGGATACACACATATACTCGTACATACATAAACGCACAGTCACAACTGTCCAAACAAGCACATCTACTTGCATACAGACCGCACACACGCCTACATACAGCACACACACACACACACACACACACACACACACACACACACACACACACACACACACACACACATCTGTCATGCTGAGTGATCCCCATAAAGTTTCTGAGTTCTGTGGAAGCTTGTCCCATTATTTCTCAAGGCGAGCTGACACATCCTTTACTTTATCTAGAGTACTACTGTCATTGTGCTTTGGCTGTTCAGAGGGATCTTTCAAACGTATTCTCGTCATAGTCCTTCAGCTTATCAGTAGTATAGTAGACAGACCGACAGACCAACAGACAGACAGAGCGAGCAACAGACAGACACACACAACAGACACGGACAGACGAGCTTTAATACCCAAACGTGACTCTCTGTGGCAAAGGTAACTAGAAAGACACTCAGTAAAGATCACATACCTAACTTCCGCACTAAGTTACAATTGAGTGGCACTTGTGTCCTTGTCCTTCAAAATGCTTTCACAAAATCACCTCATCGCCTTAGTAGAAGTCATAATCATACATTTTTATTTTATCATCCTTTTGGATTTTCTGTAATCTGGTAGACAGACAGACAGACAGGCAGACAAGAATCAAAACCAAACCTATGTCAGCTCTGGTGGCGGAGTTAGTATGAAAAATAAAAACACAATTCAAGAGTCAAGCAGGAAGTTTTAAAGCAAGCAGGTAAGATGAAATAAGAGTGCACGTCCACTACCACTCCACCAAGATAATCCCAAACATTTTTAAAGTTCATATGCACGTACACAGGCTCAGAGTAGTACAGACATGTGTAGACGTAGGACCAGTACACACGCAGGAATTGGTGCACACATACCCATGTACACGTATACTCAGAGAGAGTGTAACATATGCACATGTAGACGCTGGGACGCTATGTACGCTGGAATACGTCCATGCACACACACACACACACACACACACACACACACACACACACACACACACACACACACACACACACACACACACACACACACAAAGACACAAATGTAAGGACACAAACAGATTCTGATACATGAAAAGGTCATGTACCCACCTCATAAGCACACACACACACACACACACACACACACACACACACACACACACACACACACACACACAAAGACACAAATGTAAGGACACAAACAGATTCTGATACATGAAAAGGTCATGTACCCACCTCATAAGCACACACACACACACACACACACACACACACACACACACACACACACACACACACACACACACGCACACGCACGCACACACGCACTAGCTATAAGAATTATGACTTTCGCAGCTGATTTGCATATGAATATCTAGCAAGAGATCGCGTGCTGGCCACATGCTATCAGGCTTCTCACCCCCCATCTCTCTCTCTCTCTCTCTCTCTCTCTCTCTCTCTCTCTCTAAAAGGATGTTGTAGTGTGCACGATAATTGCATGTAATATACATCAAGTTATTGACCCCATTGGGAAAGAAATTTTGGGAGAAGCAATAAACACCTTTAAAATCTCGTAGTAAATAGTAACCATGCTTAATCCCGTTATAGCAACAGCAGTTTAGTAATAGTAAAGGCCTACTGCAGGGTTATTCAACTGGCGGCCCGCGAGCCAAAAAGTGGCCCTTTGACAGATTCGGAAGAATGCAAATAAACAAGTAAACAAACATAAAACAAAATGTTTGCATTTTTATTTTTATTTATATGCTTATCGGAATTGTATAAACAAATTAAATATGAATTTTTCGTTTCGTTCTAAGTACAAGTGTTTAGACAGAGGAGAAAATGAAGCTAAAATAAATGTATGGATCTTCTTTCAGTCTGAGTTTCATAATCCTAAAGTAGGCTGCTTAAATAGCCCTGGTATACTGTAATATTAATCGAGAAACGTGGTCTTTAAAAGTGGCGTGATATTTCCGTAGACTTAATTTTCCTATGCTTTATGATTTTGAGTATTAGGGAGTTAATGTTGTTTGGGTGGGGAGGCGGTTGGATATTAGGTTATTTTGGCGATGGTTGTATTAACTGTGATGGTGATGGCCGCAGTTGTGGTAATTGTGGTAGCTAAATGTAGTTGTGGTAAATGTGGTAAATGTAATGTTGCAGATGTGGCATTTGAGATAGTGATTGGAAATGATGATGGTTTTATGTTTGAATGTTATAGTTCTTGTTGTTGGTGTGGTGGTTGTCGTAATTGACAGTTTTGGTGTTGACAAGTGTGGTAGGTGGTTCTGGTAGTGGTAGCTGTAAATAGTTATCCACGTGGTAGTCGTCTTCGTTATAGTTAGTAATACGATAATGGTTGAGTGGTGGAAGAGTAGTAATAATGATGACAGGTGTGGTAGGTAGCTGTAGGTGTGGTAGGTAGTTGTGGTTGTAGCTGTGGTGGCAGACTTGGCTGTTTGTAATAATAATTGTAGTACGAGGTTGTAAGTGTCGTTGTTGTGGTGGTAGGTAGTTGTAGATGTGAGAGGTAGCTTTCGTGTGGTAGTTGTGATATTTAGTGGTGGTAGATAGTTATAGGTATGTGAGGTAGCCTTCGTGTGGTAGTTGTTGTGGTGGTTAGGTAAGTGGTTATAGGCATAAGAAGTAGCTTTCTTGTAGTTGTGGTAGTTGTTGTAGTAGGTGGGTAGGTAGGTAGGTGGTTATAGGTATGAGAGGAAGTTTTCCTGTGGTAGTTGTGGCAGTGGACGTGACTGTGGTAGGGAGTTGGAGGTGTGGTAGCCGTGGTGGTTGTGATGTTAGGACTCCATATTATAAATACAATTAATTATAGAAAACATGATAGATAGATAGATAGATAGATAGATAGACAGACAGATAGAAGCAGCAAGTCAGAGGTATTGTGTCTGCTAGAATCGAGCAATGCTAAACATGCTTACACACTCTAACTCAAGGAATGCTTTATAGGCACACGACAGCGCCTAGTGACCATACACACACACACACACACACATACTCACACACAGGTTTCTAGAACATTCCAACAACAGTGTAACACACGTGACACGACCCCTGCTACACCAGAATTTAGGAAGCAGAGCTCAGAAGGAGACAGGCCATAGAACCGACAGGTAGTAGGGAGAAGGAGGCTAGCAACATGGGCGAGAGGGTGGAAGGGAGAGAGAGAGAGAGAGAGAGAGAGAGAGAGAGAAGGAGGTAGCTCGCGGGACTCTACTTATACTTCACTCGTGTGTGAGAGACTTTGTTAATATTTCCAAGGCAAATAAAAATAGTCCCATACTATTCTTTACCTCTCCTGTCATTGCATGACAAATGGGAATTATCTACTTACCAACTACTCACGTATAACAACCGCTCGTCCACGAGTCTAATATATGTATAGCTGATCTACAAAACTTCACTACAAGAACCTTACAAAGTTATTGTAAGATATGGCGGCAGCGAACATACGAACCTCGTCTACGAATCTACAGTGAATTCCTACAAAATACAAGTCTACAAGCCTACAAGCCTATGAGTCTACAAGTCTACGAGTCAACGAGTGTACAGTTGATTCTGCATTATCAAAATTGAAAACAAAAAATACCTCTCACAACCAACAACTCACAACCAGATCCTGACAGTATTCTCTCCAACCAGCCCCTCCATCTCCCCGATCATCATGCTGATGTAAAGGTGAAGAGGTCACACGACGCCTTGCCAATAGTTTAACAAAGTACTTATACAAACAATCTTGCAATTTCTACGACGAACCAACGAACTACAACCATCTACAATCAACTACAAGTAACAACTCTACGAGTGGTCTGTATAATCTTCTACACGCACCTACAAGTAGCGGCAGTCTTCATCCCACAACGAGTAAATCACAAGAGAAAAGGACCGAGAATACATCGAGAAAGAAAAACAAAACAAACAAACGAAGAGTGAGACACGACTCACAACTCACAACCACCAGACCTCACCCTCCTCTCTCTGCTACCTCCACCAACCTCCACCGCTGACGCAGGAGTGCGAGGTCAAAACGACGACAGCAAATACCAAGTCCATATTCACAACTCATCTTCCTCACTCATCTTCACTGAAGTTACTCATCGCTACTCATTTACTCACCACAGCTACCAGTGTGGGAAGTCGACGTCACCATACAGTACGTGTTTGCTGAGACGACACCACGTCAATCAATTCGTGTGTGACACCATTACTCACCACCACTCACACCAAGGTAAAAATTAGTGAGTTACATAGTTACTTCATTTATACAATGCACAGTGATAGACAAAAACTTCTGCACAAACATATAACACGTGCTGTATAGTTACAACTTAAATACATATACCTACTTCAATTATCTTCATAATTCAGTCATTTAATATTTGCACCAACAATAAACCTTACAAAGTTATTGTAAGAGTGGCAGTAATAATGTTAGTAATTTTTGGCAGTGGTTGGGGTCAGGCTATAGAATGGGTGACATTTTACCCCAAGTCACGAAGCACTTTCAGTTCCTCCTTGTCTTCTCTTAACTGCTTCCTCTTTATCTTTCTTATTCTCTAATTATTTTCTTATTATTATTGTTATTTTTTCTTCGTTATAAAGAAGATGGCGTATTATCCCCCGTCACGAAGCACTTCCCTGTCCTCTCTTTTAATTTTCTCTTCCAATTCTTTCTGTATCACCATCCTTCCTTTTGGGTTCCTCTGCTTCTTCATTAAAACCCCTCTTTGTCCTCTCATCCCAGCCTGTCAGTATTTTGTCTGTTATTAATATTATTATTATTATTATTATTATTATTATTATTATTACTGTAATTATTATTATTATATATCATTATCAGTATTGACTAAAAAAAAAAAAAATCTATTATTCCACACTTTAGCCACAAATTTGTAGCCGGTGGAATGTAGTAATTGGTATAGGTCTCCAAATCTCCTCCCATCCTGAATGCTCTCTTGTTTTTGTGTTTTTTTCATCTCCTGTCTGCGCACTTTTGCCATTGTTACTTCTTAACAATCATTTCAAAAGAAAATTTCTGCTTTCTAGTTTATGATCTATTTGTGGAAGTATAATGATGCATAAAGTGATTGTTAGATTAGGATCGTTACAACCATAACATACTGAAAGACTAAAACGAGGATGAAATGAAGTATTTAGTACTTTCGTTAACGGTAGGCGTGCTGTAGCTAACAAATATTGTGTAAAATGGCGTAATTACGGGTGACCGCGGTGATGTTTTCAGGTCGTAACTTGCTAACCGTAGCCTGAATGCATTTCTAAACATGAAAAGAAACATCTACACTTGACAAGCAGCGTTCTGGTGTATAACACGCTCGCGTAAACATTTTTGTTTCGGAGTTATGACTGATGATGAAGAAAGAAAGAAAGAAATAACAAAATCGAGATTTTTGCTGCTCGATTTTGCGACTCCTGCAAATGATAGCGAGGCTTTGAGAGTATTTTTGCACTTGAACAGCGAAGGTTTTTTAGTTCCTAACTTAGAACTGGTCTTTGGGACCGTTTTCGCGCGAATGCTCATATATCCCATGTACAGGACGTCATTTGAACCTGCGCCATTCCTACTTACTGAGTGGCTAGGCACTCCGTGATTATTATTTCATATTTTTTACATATGTTTTATTTTATTCTCACACGCCTTCAGATTTATCTTTTCTACTCTTCTTTCAACTTTGCTTTCTCGTCTCCTCCTTTACCTGTTTTGCTTATCATTCCTCCCCGTTTGGTGCTCGTAAAAATTCCAACACGTCAACTACAAGCAGCCAGAACTGGGGTCATATCGCATGAAAATGGGATGCGCTCCCAGAAAACGAGTTTTACCACTGGGGAGACAATGCTTTATTTTATTCTTTCACATATTCTCCTTTTATTTATTTATTTTTCTGAAGGTGTGTGTTGCTATTTGTTAGTGCTTTGGAAGAATAGTAGACCTCAGGGAACAGACTGTACACTTTGTCAGATTCAGATACATTAGAGAGAGAGAGAGAGAGAGAGAGAGAGAGAGAGAGAGAGAGAGAGAGAGAGAGAGAATGATATATCACTAGAGAACACAGATATATCACTAATCCAAAATAAGAAATAAACCCAGAGATCAGAACCAGTGTTGGGTAGGTTCTGTGGTCCTCCGATGCGAACCAACCAATATTTGCAGATATTCGAGCCCCGCCGAGACTATGACCCGCGAAGCCCGAGAAATTCGCAGTTTCCCTGTGGACCAGACCAAACCCCTTGTGGAACTCCTAACCCCTGTATAAGAAAGTATTGGAATCATAGTAAGTATTTTCGTAGGCTTATGAGACTCTCTGTTATCTCTTTTCTTACCAGTTAATTTTTGCTTTTTTTTTGTTTTGTTTCCGACTTAGGGCAGAGATTACGCAATCCATTTTCTGAGGCCCAAAATCCTCTTACATGTCCTCTTTGGCACTGTATAACTACCGTCCATATTGAATTCCTACCACGTTCAAGACTGGTGTTTGATGGTATTATTGTAGTGGTGTTTTTGAGATGTGGGTGCATATTGTGGAAAATTTGTTAAACTTGTTAAAACCATATTCAGAACTTCAGCACTCAGATACGAGAGCAGTTGCGAATGATGTGGCTGGGAGGAGAGGAAAAGTGCAAGGCGGAGAGATGAGATAAGAGAGTTTACGAGGGATGATGAGTGTCGTTGGAAGGAGGATCAGTGTCTGAGTAGGGACCGAGACTGCTCCTCACAGTATTTGGTGTAGGGTGATAGAAAGATAAATAATAGTGTTTGCTAGATAATTACAAAGCCTCACATGGTTCCTGGAAGCTGCGAAGAGGATTGTCTTAACTGCTTTCCTTGTGTTTGCGAAATATTAATATACTCTCTAACATCCTGAGGGGTTTTGGAGAGGGTACTGGGTTTTGGGCACTGGATAAACATAGGAATGAAACACCTCGCCTCACCCTTTAGAATAGTAATACCGTAATGAATAAGATAACTGATATATAGGAAATGAGAACTATGTATTCATGGCAACCATTCAGATGATTCCAACTTCTCAGCAAGATCCTTCTCCGGAAACCCGGAATTAGGTGTATGTACAATAGCATAAACTAACTCGGTAATTATGTTCTCTCATAAACAGTAGTCTTGAGAAGAATGACGAAGTTAGTGTTATTTCTTATCCCTTCCCCCCCCCCCCCCTCACGCATGCAACCATAAATATCGACCTTGAGAACTGTGTAAGGGATCTGAGAGCACTAACATCATTTCCCAGTTGTAGGATTGTTTTGAAGTTAAGGATCATAAGTACTGGCAATATGCCTGAGTGAAATGTAGAGCACCAATCTGGTTTCCTGTTATGTCTGTCTATAGTTTGAGATCTTAATCTCGCAATGGGTGGTCACAGACTAATCCCTCCCTTTCCTCCGACATAAGGCTGCCCTATCTCCAGCTCACACCCTCTCTCTCATGCACCACTCCATCCCATCCCTCCATTATCATCCTCGATCTCCCCTCCCCTTCCCCCTCCACGTCACTCACACTCTCCCAGTCAGTCACTAGGTCTATAAATGGCCAAACAATCCGAAAGTTATTGATATTTTAAAAATACTGACAGAGATTCTTGGCGCTCTCCTGAGGGTTGTATCAGCTGATTGTAGCGTGTTTCTTTGACAGTTAAAACCCATCATCATCGTACCTGTCGAATGTGGAGAACATTAAATTCCAAATGAATATTTGTTAACGGGATAATCAAAAGCAATCTCATCATTCCTCACAGCCGCGTAGAGAATTGCATTACCTAATAATCGTGTTCGCGTGACACTAAAACCACCAGCGTCGTTCCCGAAATATTTGGGAAGCATTACATTACCGTCTTGCCGTGTGCTTCCTCGACATTCGAAAGCACTCAGTCGTTCTTGAAAGTTTTGTAGAGGATATTTTAAACTCTTTTACTGTGTTTGCCTGACACTAAAGCGACCACCATCGTTCCTGAAATATGTGGGAAGACTTACCGTGCACTTGCCTGACTCCCGAAAGCACTCACTCGTTCCTGGAAGTTTTGCTAAGGATAATTTTACTTCTTATCGGGTGTGCGGGATATTCAGACCGCTAAAAGCGTTTCATATGTGGTGAACACTGAACTACTGGCTTACTGCGTGCCTGTGTGGTTATCAAAAGCATTGGTAAAGTTTCTGAGAGCTGTATATAAGACTCTTTATTTTCTTGCCATGTGCTTCCAGGAAAGTCCAAAGACACCAACGCCGTTCATGAAGACTTTAGCAAGCACTACATTATCGTCATTTCATGTGAAGAGAGAAACCTGTATTTTACACGGGAAAAATCATCTGAGAAATTACCAATATGCCGGGAATCGAACACGGGTCTCTCAGGTGAGAGCCAAGCAGCATACCACTACACCACGACCAGGTAGAAGTTAACTCACGTTGTCACAATCTTGTAACCAGATGATTTGTCCAGTGTTAAATACAAGGTTCTCTTCATTCTGACTTGCCCTAAGTGCTTGGGATAGATTAAAAAGCATCTACTTGCCCGAGTCCCAGGGGGTTAACTCACCCTCTTCAGATCCACAATGGGGGCGGAGGGACGTTGGTTACAAGATTGTGACAACGTAAGTTAACTTTTACCTGGTCGTGGTGTAGTGGTATGCTGCCTGGCTCTCACCTGAGAGTCCCGGGTTCGATTCCCGGCATATTGGTAATTTCTCAGACAGAGGCATTTCATGTCTTGCCATCCGTGCCATAGTTCCCCCAAAGCTACATAGATGGCTCAGATAATGTGACGTGTGTAGCTTTTCAATGTGTGCCTAGAGGAACAACGACATTCATTTCCATCGTCTCTGAAAAAGGTGAAAATCACAGAGTTGTCAGCCTGCTGTGTGTTTGCTGCATACTCAAAAGCACCAGCCCCGTCCTGAGAGCTGTGTAAAGTATTGTATTACCTGCATAGCCTGCTCAGCGCACATGTCAGTAATGGGAATACAGGATGAGAGGCTACCAGCACCACCACCCATCCATTACAGTCAAACTATAAGTGTTCATTTCGTTGGTTGGGTTAGCTTACTTGTTACGCAGGGAATGCAGGGCCAGAATTCATTTCATCCTAATCGTACCTGAGACCCTTCGTCTTTGGCTGCCTCTTCTTACCGGCTGTTGTTCCTTTCTAAGCGTCCTATTTTTCTAAATGTTCTTTTCTGAGTGTCCCTCGTGGGCGTGTGCGCAGGTAAAGGTAAAGGAGAAGCACCCTATCTCCCGTATGAGGCTGGGGTTAATGGAGGGAGGTGTGGGCAGGTCAGGGATGCTTCTCCACTCCCCGGAAGCTCACATGTAAATTTCCCACATTCTTCCCTCGCTGAGCTCAGTTGCGTAATTTACTCTGCAAGCTGTCATGGTTAAGGGGAATGTGCGTGAATAAGCGTATATAGTAAGAATAATTTGTCTGCTTGCTTATTTCAGGAAGCCATGTAGCTGCTCTTAGTTTCTTAACCTAACTTTTCCCATGGATGACAACAGACTCCTCTGGCTACTGCACACCAACACGCCTTACAGAGACAGGAGTGGAGGTGTAGGCAACAACGGAGACAGTTTAATCCATCCTACATCCAGGTGGATTTAGACCCACAGCAGAGAGAAGCTTTCATGCTTGAATAGACAGAATAGAGCTCACACCTGAAAGATGACGTGTGTGTGTGTGTGTGTGTGTGTGTGTGTGTGTGTGTGTGTGTGTGTGTGTGTGTGTGTGTGTGTGTGTGTGTGTGTGTGTGTGTGTGTGTGTGTGTGTGTGTGTGTGTGTGTGTGTGTGTGTGTGTGCGTGCGTGCGTGCACACACACACACACACACACGTCATATTTCAGGTGTGAGCTCTATTCTTCCTCCCTCCTTCTCACTTCACAGCTTGCTTGAGTCTGGAAATCTCACGTTTTTCGCTTGTCTGGAACTATTAGAACACTGGATTAACAGATAGCAACACAGACATCTAGACCATAATATTTATACATATGTTGGGGTAATAAGGATGCTTCCGGCGGTGTTTATCATAGCACAGCAGTATCATGGCATCAAGAAAACAGAAAATTAATTGTGAAAAAACCAGGGTAGAAATGAATGGTTAGGAAAAAGAATTATGAGGCAAAGGATTATAAGAGAAGGGAATTTATGAGAGAAAAGAAAGTTGAGAGTTGTCACAGGCGAAACTGACCATGTCCAAATATACCTAAATCCGAAGCAAGGCAGGAAAGACTGGTTGGAGAAATGGGGGAGGAGGGAGGAGGGGGAGAAGAAAGAGAAGAGAAGAGGAAGAAAAGGAAGAATGGAGGACATAGAGAAAGAGGAGTGAAGAGGAGGAGGGGAAAGACGAGGAAGAGGAGGGAAAAATGGAGGAGGATTAAGAGGAGGGAGAAAGGGGAAGAGGAAGAAGAAAGGAGAAAGTAGAGGAAGAGATGAAGAAAAAGTTGGGAGGAAGAGGAAAAAAGAAAAGGAAGGGGGAGGATCAGGCGAGGGACGAGAGGGGGAAATGAAAATGGAAAGGGAAAGAGGAGATGAAGAAAGAAAGAAAGAGGGAGAGAGAAGGGTTAGGTTAAGGATGAAGATGGGGGAAAGAGAGGGAAGGAAGAGAAGACGGAAGAGATAGAAGGAAAGAGAGGAGGAGAAGATGGTGGCTGGAAAAAGAAATGAAGAAAGAAGGGAAGGAGGAGGAGAAGAAGTAGAAGGGGGTGAGAGAAGCTGAGATAAGATGCAACAAGACACGGCCCAAACTACCGAGTGAGAGGACTTTTAATTCTCAAGAGGAAATCCTGCACAATTACTAAACTCAACCTGACCATAATCCCAACCCCCGCAGGAGCATCCTACCCTCCAAACCTCCCATCTGTTATCCCCTCCCATAGCCCCTCTCCCTTCTGACTCCTCTCTTCCCTCGTCTTCTCTCTCCCCTTCCCCATTGCCCCCCCTCTCCCTCCTGAGCCCTCCCTTTCTCCCCTTCTCACAGTCCCTTCTATTTCATCTCCTCTCTCTCACTCCTATTTGACTTCCACATCTTCTTTCCTCTCTTTCCTCCTCTCCCTCCCTCCCTTCCTCCCTCTTCTTTCCCATCCTCTCCCTCCTCCCTTCTCTTTCCTATCTTCTCCCTCCCTTTTCCCTCCCCTCCTCTCCCTCCTTCCTCTCTCCCCTTCTCTTCCTTTTCTCCTCTCTCCCCTTCTTCTTCACTTACCCCCCTCACCTTCCATACTCCCCTTCCTCACAGACCCTCTCCCTCTCCCGATAGCCTCTTTCTCCCCTCCTTCCTCCCTCCTTCTCACTTCACAGCTCTCTCTCCTCTCTCTCGAATCTCTCCCCTTACTCTCTGGTTTCCTTCCTCACTTTTTCCTCCTGTTCGTTCCCCGTTGCCCTCTTCTCTCCTACTCCTCCCTTTCTCTTTCTCATTATTCTCTCCTCTTTCCCCTCCCAACAGCCCCCTTTGTACCTCCCCCTCATCCCCCACTTCCCCCAGAAGTCTTTAGTTTTTATGTTAATCCATCCTACCCCATTTACACTGAGAGGAGTATGGAGTTCAGCGCTTCGGAAAGGCGTTTATAGTCTGACAGATCGAAACGTAGGGTTTTGGTGGAGTCACCCCCTCCCTGCACTGTTGCCACGTTTCCGAGCTGACCTCTCCATCAGCGATGACCTTGACACTGTTTCCCTCTTGTGATCTCCGTTTTTCTAATACCCCCTATACCCCTGCCACCAACCCCCCCTCTACCCCTACCCCCAACCACACCCCCATCAACAACACCCGCTATACCTCCACCACCAACACCTCCTATAAATATAGACCCCCACCATCAACACCTGTATAATAATTAGCCGTTGATAATTGCTATACTTTTATTGAGAGCATACATTCTACCCTATTGCTCAAACTCCCTAATCTTACAATCCCATCTGTCTTAATCCTTCCCACTGCCTTCGTTCCTAAATCCCTTAATTGATCTATTTTTAACCTAAGTGTCCCCACACCTTTTAAACCATTTACCTCTCTGTCACTATTCTCCACCATATGTATCAACTTGTATTATATTGTGTATAGAACTTTCATACTGTATGCTGTACTACTGTATAATGTATAAGAATACCCACTGTTTAGTGGAAATAAAGTTTTATTATTATTATTATTATTATTATTATTTCTCTCTCTCTCTCTCTCTCTCTCTCTCTCTCTCTCTCTCTCTCTCTCTCTCTCTCTCTCTCTCGCTAGATTTTGTTATGTGTCATCCATGGTTTTTTACTTCCATTTTTATGTATGGATTATAATTTTGACTTTATTTCCGCACCACCCTTGAGGTAAAAGTCACGGCGCGTTTTTTTTATAGAGGTTTCCCCAATAGGCCTAAATCCTGTAGGGGGTTGGTGACCTCCCACAGCGTACACACAAACACGTGTCGCGTGAGTGCTGCCACCCCAGAGCTGTTTGATATATTTATTTTAATTATGAAAGGATCGCCTCTTCCCACTTTTATCCCTTCAAATTTTCTTGCAATTATACTTGCTAAATTAATTAGCAATGTTAGAAGTGTTGGGGAAGTAAATAATAATTAGAATATTTTTAGAGCAACACTGCCAAATTTTTATGCCACGTTTCTCTATTATGGTATAATATAGTATGCAGAATAGTTTTATTCTTCCTTGATACATGTCAGCACTTTCATTACAGTTATATTAGTATGAGTTATGTTTATGTATCATTCCTACTACACAAACCACAGGCGTTATACATCGCAGGGTTAGGAAACATGGCAATAGTGTAGGGAGGGGGTGACTCCACCCAAACCCTATGTTACGAGGAGGAACACTATAGAGACAAATTAACCTTTTCCTTGTTTCGCAGACGAGGTGAGGTCCATTACAGTCAACAGAGCGGAGGAAGGGATGGGAGGGTAGGGGAGAGCAGTGGAGTGGAGAGGATCGAAACTGACAGGAAAAAGGAAAGGAGAGGAGAGGAGCGGGAACATGAGAGGAAAGAAGTGGAGGCAGACAGAGGAGGGTAGTGTAGTGGATGGAAAATGATAGGAGAAAGGAGGAGGGGAGCGGACAGATGAATGGAGAGGAGATTAGAAGAAGGGAGAGAAGAGAAGAGAGGATATAAGGGGAGGGGATATTATAGGCTGGAGAAGAGACGAGAGGATGGTAAATGAGGATCTGAAAGGAAAAATGAGAGGAGAGGAAATGACCAAAAATGATCAGAGAAGAGAACAGGAAAGAAAAGAGAGAAGCGAAAAGTAAAATTATGATGAGGAGATGGAATAAGAGTCGAGAAAGAGATGTAAAGAAGACGGAGGATATGAGTCGTGGAAGGAGACGAATTATGAAAAGAGGAAGTGTGTACACGAAGAAAGAGAACAAGAGTCGAGGAAAAAGAGTACATTGGACGAAAGAGAGGAAGAGTTGAGAAAAAGAAGAGAGGAAGAGTGACAACGAAAAAAGAGAACTAGAAGCAAGGAGGAATTTTAAGAAGGGGAAAGAGAAGGACAGTCGAGAACGAAGAAGAGTTAAGAAGAGAGGAAGAGTGTATACGAGGGATGAGAATAGGGTCGAGAAAGAAGAGTAAAGTTGACGAAAAAGAAGAGGAGTCGAAGAAGATGAGTTAAGAAGAGAGGAAGTAGTAAACACCCTCCTTTGTCGAGTCATGCTTCACCTTCCTCACAGGACCAGACTAGCTAAAGCAATCTTATGAAGCATCAGCCACGTCCGGATAACTAGAATTCCAACCCACCTCCATGACTCTGGTTAAGGCCCGGACCGGTTCATTTCCCACCCCCCCAATACCTCCCCTCTCCTGTTCCCTTACCCCCTCGCACCCCTCTCTCCCTCCCACTCCCCTCTCGCACCACTGTCACCCCCCCATACCCTCTGTACTGCACTCTCGCCCCCACTCCCCCAGAGCACTCCTTCGCACCCCCCACACCCCACCCTCTCTCCCCTCTCCCTCCCCTTCCCTTCGCAACCCAACATCCTACCCCCACCGCAGCTCCCACTCCCACAGCCCCCCCTGGACATGCTTAGGGTCGCATCAACGGGAGTTAACTCCTAATGGGGTTAGGGGTCATGAGGACTTCTTTACACACACACACACACACACACACACACACACACACACACACAGATAATAATAATGAAAGAGGCGTCCTGGACAAGCAGATATAACTCCTCGCTACTTGACACTCCAAAAGGTGTTCCTCCTTCCTTTTCCCTCGGTAACTGTTAAATCTGTTTTGACGTGATGGCAGGGTTGATGCTGATTGGTGACCGCTTGCTGTTTGGGTGGCGGGATTGGTTGGCAAGCGTTGTTTTGGCTGCATATAACTGAGTTTTGTTTAAGGTCTGTAGGAGTAACTTTTGACTTTTGTGTAAGTAGACTATACTAGGAATGTTAATAGATGGATGGGAGCGGTTGTTGTTCTAGGTAGGTAGAACTGACTTCAGTGTTAATTTGACTACCTGTTACTTAGGGATTTTTCAGTGGATGCGACTGAGTGGTGTTCAGGGTGGATGGAAATCACCACTGCTTTTGCTGAATAGGATTGGCTGCAGAGAGCTGTATTGAATGATTAGAACTAGACTACTTATTGCTTTCTTTATTGATGCTAAGTACTGTCTACTGTAGATTATATTCACTACTCCTTTGCCTAGATAAAACTTTACTACTAAGAACTGTATTTGGTGGCTAGAAAGAGACCACTGAGTACTCTTTAGAGGCGGATTGGATTACTTGCAAGTCCTGTTCAGGGCGGGTAAGATGGGCTGACTGGCTGGTTGGATATCAGACCGACGGCCTTATTGGGTATGGCCGAACACGAGCCTCACTTATTGGAGAGATAAGGATAGTTGCTGGGTTAGAAGGTTAGTTACTGGGTTAGGTGCTGGTGCTGGCAGCTGGGTTAACGATGGATAGATAAAAACAGATGCTGGGTAAAGTGGCGGTGGTGATTCCTAGGTTAAGTCCGGATAGGTAAGGGTAGTTGATGGATTAGCTGTTGGTGATGGATGCTGATTAGATCCTTCACTTCCATGACCTATTTTTTTTTTATAACACACACACACACACACACACACACACACACACACACACACACACACACACACACACACACACACACACACACACACACACACACACACACACACACACACACACACACACACACACACACACACACACACACACACACATACGCACACAGACGAGAAAGTAGTGTTTTATGATACTGGAAAGAGATGAAGACGATAAGAGAATGAATGGAGGAGTTAAAGTAAGTGAAAATATACGATGATAAAAAAAAAAAAAATGAATGAGCGAAGAGGAGAAAGCTGAATTAGTGTGATGAAAAAATGAGTAAGTGGAAAATCGTGTGGATAGGCCAGTGAGTGAATGATTGTGCAGTTACCCGAGGGAGTTTTACAGGAAAGAATAAATAGCTGAGTCGAATAGTGGATGAGAAAGTGGCTGGGTGTTTAAGTAGGTGAGTGGATGGGTGGAAGGATGGATGGATGAGTGGATGGGGGAGATTGTAAATGGGTAGATTTTGTGTGTGTGTGTGTGTGTGTGTGTGTGTGTGTGTGTGTGTGTGTGAGAGAGAGAGAGAGAGAGAGAGAGAACGTGAGAAAGTAAATGTTTTGGCTCAATTATTCTTCTGTTGTTATTCAGCCACCTCACTAGAAGCTGAAACTTTACACCAAAATTTAATTATGATGTTAGGCATATGCACATACGCTAACTCGATCGTCACGGGCTCACAATGCGCACTTGAATGGTTATCATTTTGTGAGGGATGAGGGGGGGGGGCAGAGGAACTAGGGAGGTATTTAAGGAAATGTGGATGGAGAATGGGGAAAGAAAAATGTGGGAAGAGTTGAGCAGATGTATGTGTAGGAGACAAGAGCATGTATGTGGAGGAAGTGAGATTGTTGTACCATAGGAAAAGGGAAACTGGGTGCTGTATGAAGGAGCGTGGAGAGAAAGGCTGAGGAGCTAGGTGTGTGTGGGAGGTGGAACAGTAGTAACAGTAGGAAAGGTGAGAGGATACTGTGTGGACGGTGGTAGGAAAGATGTGGGTGGAAGACAATAGAGAAACGTGGGAGGGGAGATGAGCAGGCCAAGAAACGTGAGAGGAGGGGCGATGAGCAGACACACATGTCCTACACAAAACGCTGTCTTTACAATTCATCAGTTCCACGCAGCAGCATCAGTAGTCGGAATAGAAATCTTGGAATACCTTAAACTCAACTCCCTCACGGGTAACATTAATACGCAGGAGAAGGTAATGAGAGGAGGCTGGCTGTTGACAAGCCCGATGGTGGTCACGCCGACGATGAGGGGGGGAGGTTGTACGAAGGGGGGAAATGCTTTATTCTCACCACATCTCTATTGCTAAACTCTGTATTTTTATGTGCCTTCCGACATTATCATCAACGTTCAGGTCCGGCCACGTTCGTTTCGTAATGGAGTTTCTTACCTCCAGTGCCAGTAACGATGTGGGTATTCTTCTCCCTCATTACCTTGTGCGTTTATTTTTGCCTTTTTGTTTAATCCGATGGAAAGTTATATTTTTTCTTTTCGCATTAGATTCTGAATTCTGAGCGACTATTTTTTTTTTATTTGGGAAAGACTTCTCGTACTAAAGGGGCGAATGACCGCCTTAACCCACTTGAAGGCAGACACCAACTTAGGCTGTTTATTGTGCCCCTGCCAGACGATTTTATTCAGCTATGGCTAGACGATTTTATTAAGCCTTGGGATAATTTCTTGTACTGAGGGGGTTACTGGACTCCCCACCACTCACCAGTGGCTATATTTTTTCTGTCATCTTTGTTCTTTCCTTTTTCATTTATATTATTACTTTCTTCTAAGGGGGTAACGGAAGTACTAAACGGCATTACATACCCTCATGTCCAATTGGTTTATTTTATTTCTTTTTAACACTGCCAGACAATTGTATTCAGCTGAAAAAGTCATCTCTGGGCAGTTTCCTAAAATCCCCTCGTGAGTAATGACATTTTCTATTTTATATATATCCTCAAGACAGTAAAGTTAATGAATAATGAAAGATCTGCTGAAAAGTGTCACAGGACTATCTTAGCCTTTGCGGTTTTTCTTCACATCTTTTGGCTTCATTTTCGTTTCGCGAGGGGAGGAATTTCTTTTAAGTCTTTCATAGTATAATGACGTCTTTATTTTATCAGTCGTGTAGGCTAACCATTAGACGGTTGTATTCAGTTTAGGGAGTACCTTTGGTAGTGAAGAGTTATTTGGATTTTTACGTCTAGCAAAGATGGTATATCTTCCTCTCATTTTTTTTTTTTGTCTTCTTTGCTACCGTCTATAAATTTAATCATGTTAGGAATACTTTCCCCGTGAGAAAGGAATTATGATGATGATGATGATGATGATGATGATGATGATGATGATTTATAATACATAATAATAATAATAATAATAATTCTTATTGTTATTATTATTATTATTATTATTATTATTAATATTATTATTATTACTGTACTGTTGTTGTTGTTTTAAAAGATAGAAATACTTTACCAGATTTTTCTAGCTCATATAACGGATTTTTTTTTTTCGTACTTGAGAAATGTGTAAATTCTTGCAGCCTCGAAGACGTATTAATTTCTTTCTCCTCATTAATCTGGCTCGCACAAAAACCCTGGTGGGGAGTGCCCCCCTCCTTAGCCCCCTCTTCAGATAACTCCACGCTCGATGATTGACTCATGGCCGATAATTTGACGCAGAGGGTAAATTAAGCTTATTAGAAAGCAAAGTAATAAATATAATGAACTGACTTCTCTTTTGGGAGTGATATTTTTCTCTCTCTCTCTAACTGTAGCTCACTTGAAGGATGTGGGCCTAAATTACTTCTTGAATCAAGACCTAGTCCAAGAAGACGACACAGGAATAAGAAAGACGCACCGAGAGACTGAAGAATTAAACAATACGCCAGATATAATGGAACTTGAAATGTAATATGATGCAAAGATAAGAGATCTTCATAAAGGTGACTGGGGTCAGCGATAAGAGGACTGATAATAGTAAGGTTAAAGGATCAGAGAATTTTAATTATTAATGGAGGTAAAACATAATAAAACGACACAAGTAATAGGGGTCAAACGTGAGGGAGCTTTAGGTATGATGAGGCAATAAGAAAAAATAGGTTTTAATTTTCCATGGTAAGAGATTAAGCCTTAAATTTTTATTGTTGTCGTTTTGGGAAGCCATTACGTATCACAGCATTCAACTATAATGCATCTTCAGATTTATTAATGGTCATAAATGAGACCTTTTAATATCCCTGGGACCAGCTACATGAGAATTTTACATTTAATTATGGTCACAGATTATAGACTCCTTATATATAATTCCCTACACACAAAAAAGAACTTCCAAAATCAAAATGGGATTACATATTATTCTCCTTAATTATGAATACGTTTAATATTAATGGATCTTCAGACGTAATTAGGAGTTAAATCTAGTGGACATTTAAAAAAGATAATAGGGGTCAGAGAATCCAGCTCACTGATGGAAAGGACGCAGACACACAATCCACTCGTTATACAAGCGATTTATGATGATTTGCATACTTGTTAATGTATACCTGAGAATGTTGTCCTTTTGTGATTGTTTAATTACAGGGGAATTATTCGTTTTAATGCGTATTGACGTCAGGCTTTCCGTTTTAATGCTTGACTTTGGGCTTTCTGATTTAATGTTTGACTTCTTGGGGCTATCTGTTTTAATACTTTGGACCTTAGGCCTTGTTTAATTGCTTTACTTGGGGCTTTGTTTTAATGCCTTACTTTGGGCTTTCTGTTTTAATGCTTACGTCTTTGGGCTTTCCGTTTTAATGCTTAACTTTTGATCGTTCCGTTTTTAATGCTTGGCTATAGGCTGTGTTATAATGCTTGACTTTGGGCTATGTTTTTTAATGCTTGACTCTGGGCTTTCCTTTTTCATGCTTGACTTTGTGGCTGTGTTTTAGTCCTTGACTTTGGGCTTTCCGTTTTAATGCTCATCTTAGACTTTCTCGTTTTAATTCATGACTTTGGGCTGTGTACTTCAGAAGTCTTGGTTGGATGTTTTTGTTGTCATATACTTCCCTTCAGTTGAAATTCCTGTATTATATATTTTTGTCGCTACCGTCAGCCGATTTTATACAACTTTAGCAAAACCTCTGTCGTGTCTGGGTTGGTTTGTTGCTTATCTACCTGTGTAAATTAAACTTTTTTGTTAAGATGCCTGTGTTTTGGATGAAAAGGAAGAATTGTTGACTTGGAGAGGTTAGATATTGCCTCTTCCTCAAATTTCTCTTAAATATGAAAGGCTTCCTGAGTTGTATGAAGTCGTCCGGAGATGACAAGGATAACACTAAATAGACATCAACATAGTACAGGGTTGTTAAATAGGAGTACAGAAGCATAGAAAATACAAAGATACATTTTAGCTGAATAAATGTATAGACAATGTTTGATAACTAAAGTATAAAAACAATACTTTCTAATTCAGTAGGAATACAGGCTGTGCTTTATAATGAAGTGAATATAAAGACATTACAT